>NC_083350.1:56183451-56864165 GCF_030254825.1 Meriones unguiculatus | reverse complement strand
CACATTGTAACTCACAAGTTAATAATGGGAGACTTCAACACCACACTCTGACCAATGGACAGATCATCAAAACAGAAACTAAATTTAGAACTAAGGAAACTAGCAGACTTCATGAGTCAAATGGACCTAAGAGATATCTAAAGAACGTTTCACACAAACAGAAAAGAATATACATTCTTCTCAGCACCTCACAGAATCTTCTCCAAATTGGCCATATACTCAGTCACAAAGCAAACTCAACAGATATAAGAAGATTGAAATAACCCCTTGCATCTTATCAGTCCATCACGGATTAAAGCTGGAACTCAACAACAACAGAAACAACAGAAAGCCTACAAACTCCTGGAAACTGAACAACTTCCTTCTAAAGAACCACTGGGTCAGGGAACAGATAAAGAAAGAAATTAAAAACTTTCCAGAATTTAATGAAAATGAAGGCACAACATACCCAAAGTTATGGGACACAATACAAGCAGTGCTAAGGGCAAAGTTCATAGTACTCAGTGCCTTCATAAAGAAATTGGAGAGTTCTCATACTAGCAATTTAAAAACACACTTAAAAGCTCTAGGATAAAAAGAAGCAAATATACCCAAAGGGAGTAGACAGTAGTAAATAATCAAACTCAGGGCTGAAATTAATAACTTAGAAACAAAGAGAAAAGCACAAAGAATCAATGAAACCAAGAGCTGGTTCTTTGAAAAAAATCAATAAGACAGACAACCTCCTAGCCAAACTAACTAAAAGGCAGAAAGACAGTATCCAAATTAATAAAATCAGAAATGAAAAGGGGTACATAGAAACAGACCCTGAGGAAATCCAAAGAATCATTCAGTCTTACTTCAAAAGCTTATATTCCACAAAATAGAAACTTAAATGAAATGGACAATTTTTTGACAGATTTCACTTACCAATGGGAATCAAGGTCAGGTAAACAGTTTAAACAGAACTATAACCTATTAGGAAAATAGAAGCAGTCATAAACCAAAACCAAAACAAACCCAAAACAAACAAACAAACAAAAAACAGATATATTTAGCACAGAATTCTACCAGACTTTCGAAGAGCTAGTACCAATACTCCTCAAACTCTTCCAATAAGTAGAAACAAAAGGAACATTGCCAAACTCATTTTATGAAGGCACAGTTACCTAAGCCACACAAAGACTCATTAAAGAATTTCAGACCAATCTCCCCAATGAACATTGATGCAAAAATACTGAATAAAATACACACAGACCAAATCCAAGAACACATCAAATACATCATCCACCATGATTAAGTAGGATTCATCCCAAGGATGCATAGATGGTTTAACATACAAAAATCTATTAATGTAATCCACCATATGAGCGAACTGAAAGAACAAAAATCACATGATCATATGATTAGGTGTAGAAGAAGCCTTCAACAAAATCCAACACCCTTTCATGATAAAAGTCTTGGAGAGATCAAGAATACAAGACACATACCTAAACATAATAAAGACAATATACAGCAAACCTATAGCCAACATCAGAGTAAACGGAGATCAATTCCACTGAATTCAGTGACAAAACAAGGCTGCCTACTCTCTCCATATCTGTTCAATATAGTACTTGAAGTCCTAGCTACAACAATAAGACAACTGAAAAGCCAGAGTATTCCTATTTATAGATGATGTGATAGTATACATAAGTGACCCCCAAAATTCTGCCAAGGCACTCCTACAGCAGATAAACACCTTCAACAAAGTGGTTGGATACAAAATTAACTAAAAAAAAAAACAAAAAAACAAAAAACAAAAAAACAAAAACAAAAAACCCCAAAACCTCAGTAGCCCTCCTTTATACAAAAGAAAAACAGAAATTAAGAAAATAATGCCCCTCACAATAGCCATAAAAAAAATATAAAATATCATGGTGTAACTCTAACCAAGCAAGTGAAAGACCTGTATGAAAACAAAACAAAACAAACAAACAAACAAAAAAACACAAAAAACAAAAAAAGAAAAACAAAACCTACAACTCTCTGAAGAAAAAAATTGAAGAAGATATCAGAAGATGGAATGATCTCCCATGCTCATGGATTGGTAGGATTAACATAATAAAACTGGGCATCTTACCAAAAGCAAACTATAGAGTCAATGGATTTCCCATCAAAATACCAACAAAGTTTTTTTTTATAGACCTTGAAAGAACAATTTTAAACCTCATTAAAAAAAAAAAACAAAGATCCAGAAAATCTAAAACAATTCTATACAATAAAATAACTTCTGGAAGTATCTCCATCCGTGATCGCAAGCTGTACTACAGAGCAGCAATAATAAAAACTGCATGGTACTGACATAGAAATAGACTGGTCAATCAATGGAATAGAATCTATGACCCAGAAATAAACCCACACATCTATGGACACCTGATTTTTGACAAAGAAGCCAAAATTATAATATGGGAAAAAGATAGTATCTTTAACAAATGGTGTTTCTATTTGGATGTCTACAGGTGGAAAAATTCAAATAGATCCTATTTATCACCTTGCACAAAATTGAAGTCCAAATGGATCAAAGACTTCAACATAAAACCAGAGACACTAAATCTATTAAAAGAGAAAATAGGAATTAGCCTTAAAATCATTGGCACAGGAGACAAATTCCTGAACAGAACACCAGTAGCTCAGGTTCTAAGATCAACAATTAATAAATGGGACCTCATGAAACGGAAAAACTTCTGTAAGGCAAAGGACAGTGTCAAAAAACAAACAAACAAAAACAAACAAACAAACAAAACCCAAAATGGCAGTCTAGCTACTGGGAAAAGACCTTCAGCATCATACATCTGACAAAGGGCTAGTATCCAAAATATATGAAGAATTCAAGAAATTAAACATCAACAAACCAAATAATCCAATTAAAAAATGTGGTACAGAGCTAAGCAGAAAATTTTCAACAAGGGAATCTCGAATGGCTGAGAAGCACTTGCCATTAGTCATCAGAGAAATGCAAATCAAAACAACTTTGTGATTCTACCTTACACCTTTCAGAATGGCTAAGATCAAAAATTCAAGTGACATCACACATGGGTGAGGGTGTGGAGAAGGGAAATGCTCCTCCATTGCTGGTGGAAGTGCAGACTTGTAAAACCACTTTGGAAATCAATCTGGCACTTTCTCAGAAAACTGGGGATAGTTATATCACAAGGCACAGCTATAACACTTCTAGGCATATACCCAAAATATGCCCCACCATACGATAGCTACATTAACTCAGCTATATTCATAGCAGCAATATTTATAATATTCAGAATCTGGAAAAAAAAACAGATGTCCCACAACCGAAGAATGGATAAAAAATTGGTACATTTATACAGTTGAATACTACTCAGCTATTAAAAACAATGATATCATGAAATTTGCATGGATGGAACTAGAAAAGAGCATCCTGAGTGAGATAACCCTGACTCAGGAAAACACACTTATAAGAGGATATTAGCTACAGTACAGGATAACCATACTACAATTCACAGACTCAAAGAAGATAAGCAACAAGGAGGGTCCTAGGAAGGATGCTTGAATTTCACTCAGAAGGGGAAATAGAACAGGCAGTAGAAGTGGTTGAAGAGACAGAAAAGGATAGGAGAGAGAGTACTGAGGAAACAAGGGTGGGAAGCAGATGTGGGCAGAGTGGGGTGGGAGGACAGAGAGCTTGCAGGGAGAAGAGAAACTGCGTGGGAGCATTTTTGATACAAGTTGGAGACCTACAAAAGGGTAGGCTCCAGGGAGAAAATGGGGTGACTCTAGCTGAAACCCCTAGTAGTGGGGGGTCATGGAGACTGCAGAGGCTACCTCTTAACTAGACAGGAGGGAGGTAGAACAGCAACCTACCCACAAAAATCTTCATCCCAAAATTTACCTGTGTACAAGATGTGCAGGGATAAAGATAGAGCAGAGATGGATGTAATGTCCAACCAATCCCTGGCTCAACCTGGGATCCACTCCATGGGTCTCAGGAGAGAGCCAACCCTTGATACTAACAAGAGTACCCTTCTATGCCTGCAGACAGGAGCCTAGGATAGCTGTCTTCTGAGATGCTCTACCCTGAAAATAATCAGAACAGATGCTGAGATTCACAAAGATTGGGTAGAATGGAGGAAGCCTTGTGGAAGAGTTAGGGGGAAAAATAGAAGGATCCAGAGGGAACAGGAGCTTCACAAGAAGACCAACAGAGCTACCTAACCTGGGCCAACAGGGGGTTGGGGAGTGGCGTGGAGACTGACCATGCATAGCCTGAATTTAGGCTTCCTGTACATATACAGGATGAGAAACTTGGTCTTTTTATTGTTTCCCTAGGAAAGGGAGTTGGGGGTGGATGTTTCTGACATGGACTTTGTTGCATGCTTTTTGATGATTTCCCCCTGGTGGGGCTGCCTTGCCAGGTCATGGTGGAAGAGTGCTCAATCCTGATAAGACTTGAAGTGCTGTGGTGGATTATTTGGGGAGAGGGAGGGAGCTTTCCTGGGAGGTAGGCAAGGGGGGAGAGGGGAAGAAGGAGAAAGGCTGAGACTAGGAGGATAGGAGGAAGTGGACTATGATTGGTATGTAAAGTGAGCAACTAAATAAAGTTAAAAGTTAAAAAAAAAAAGAAATTGAACTACCATGAGAAACATGCTTCAGCAGCAAATGTAAGAAAGAAAGAAACAAAGAAACAAACAAAGAAAGAAATTTATCAGGAGGACAGAGTAATTGTAAATACATATACATTGAATATTGAGTTTCCCAATTTCATTAAACAAACACTAATGAACAAAGAACAGACAGTTCCTGATGCATTAGCAGTGAGTGACTTTGACATTCCACTGTCATTAACAGGTAGGTCATCTAAACTAAACTAAACTAAAATAAAATAAAATAAATTAAAAAATCAATGAAATAACTTTAAAATAATCTCTACTGTAGAGCAACTGAATGACTAGACATTTACAGAATAATTTTGGGGGTTGGTTTTTCTTACCGGCCCCAAGCTCTTGGAATAAAAGCTCATGAGACTCATAGTATATTTTTAAATACCTAGGCCATATACCTATGTTTTTCTCTGACTATCTCATAACTTAAAATGATCCGTTTAAACTAATCTACATTCTGCCAGGCAGCTGGTTACTTCTGCTCAGGTACCATGCGTCTGTCCTCCTCACATCTTGTTGGCCAAATCTCCTGTGCATGGCTCTATCCCAGAACACTTTCTGCCAGTCTGATGTCCCAGCTTCTATTTCCTACCTCAGCTATAGGCCAATAGTTTTTATTGACAGGTGGTGCTTTCCTACAAACATAAGATGTTCTTGCAATACAATGTTCCATCCAATAGCAATGGCATATACATATAGAAATCTGGAGGTGTAGGTAGGAAGTAGGAGCTTGGGAGATTTGGATCTTGGTTCAGCATTTTGCAGAGTTTCTGTGGCTTCCCACTTTATTATATTCTCACCCAAATGTCTGTTCCTGAGCAGAAGTTTCACCTCTGCCATTTTCCACTATGGGAAACAGAGTGATCCTCTTAGAGAGCCTGTTCCTGTTTTCCCTCTCTACAACACCCTTCTAACTTTCCTTCACTATCATGAAATTAATCTGTGCAAAAGGATTCAAAGGTCACAAAGTATTTAAGTAACCCTAGTCCAAAGCCCAGGTTATTCATACTTTTAATGTAAAGGCCTACATTTCCCGGCTCTCCCCACTCTTTCTTAGGCCTGACTTTGTACTGGTCTCTGTCTAAGCTCAAAGCATACTTTCTAGTCATTTTAGCCAGATTACAGCTCTGACAATAAGACAATACCACCCTTCTACACCATTCCCAGATTCCATGAATGGACTTTTTGATTACATTGCTATCAACTATGGCTTCTCTTTCTAAAGCCTTCCAAGCTTCTGGTTTGTAATTCTGAGCCTAACCTCCTGCTTCCTTTGGAATAGCTGATTATGTACTGACTTGAGTAGAGAGTAAGTGTCTCCAGAACAAAGATGAAGTGTTCTCTGTATCCTATTTTTAATGGCAATGATGATAAACACTGAAGAGGCTGTCAAATAAATTATTTAGTGTAATAAATAGGAATTTGTATGGGAGAATTAGCAATGTAATTGGAAAAATATTGGTTTTTTTTTCCTTCCCTGGTAGTCATTCACATTATTTGTGGGACTTTTCAGAAGGAACTTGAGGTCTTCCTTAAGAATATCTGGAGTCAGGTACAAAAAAAATCCTGCTATCAGCTAACTCTATACTTCTTATTACAAGGCACAGGTGGGCTTTGTGATTTGTTTGAGGGCACAGCACAGCTGCCTAATGTTTTATAGGACTATTTTATACAGTAGGGTTTCTCATTTTAAAAAAGCCTTATTAAAAATGTTATTAAACTATTAAGTATCTACAAGGTATTTTTGTGTCTGTAATTACAAATGCCCATTTAGGGAAGAGCTAGTTCCACTGTCACATGGCAGATTTTTGCTTTTCACTTTCTTCCAAATATAATTGCCGAAGTTCTAACTTCTTTGTTTTAAGGAAAATGTTTAAAAGAATTTTGAATAATGTTTTCCATAAGTGGGAAAAAGATCTGGCTTATTCAAGAGATAAATTATTTTAATATATACTCTTAGAACATATTGCCTATTCTTTCTGCCACCAGGCTCTGAGGTTTTACTGAGGACTCTCTGTGTATTTGGGGATAGGTATTTTCAGAAATGTTTCAAATCTGTTGGAACTATGTTGACATCTATGCTGAGTCAATAGCATGAGTTGAAGGCAAATGAGGGAACATTGACAACACAGACTATCCTCTGTATGTCCCTTCCAGCCTGGCCATATGAGGACAAACTCCAATTCTATTTCAAGCAAACTTCTACCTAAGGATCGTTTAACTTGTTCTTTTTCCTAGATATTCTTACCTAGATCCCTGTGTGGTCTACTTTCTTATTTCATTCTGAAGTAACTTTATCAGAGGGGTTTTCCTAACTACCCAAAATAAATGAGCCTCTTACTTACTTTCCACCCATGACTGGATCCAACAGTCACTCATTTCCTTATGTTTAACCTGCTTAACTTTAATTGCAGCTCTTTTGCATCCAGCAGGGTACAGTGATACTTGTTTTATTTTCTATCTGTCTCTACCTACTAAACAATAAGTCCTGGAAGAACAGGTTCTTTGTTTTTCAGTTGTCGTATTGCTGAAGTTTAGAGCTTTGCCTAATATACAACAGAAGGAAACACACACACACACACACACATACATACATACATACACACACAAAGATGTATTGAATTTAAAGATATTTAAATTAACAAGCATAATATCTTATTAATATATATTTCCATTATAAGCGTAGGGGTGTTGGACTGAATGTGTGTATGTATACCACTTGAATGCCCAGTGCCCCAAAGTCAGAAGAAAACATTGGATGGCCTGGCCATCTGGGTGATGGACCTGAACCTGGGTCCTCTGCAAGAGCAGCAAGTGCTTTTAATTACTGAACCATGTTTGCAAACCCAGGATTGATATATTTTTAATGAGAAAATAAAGCTTTAAAATAAAACAGTGCACAGAGGGAGAAATTGAAGTTTGAACTGGTGATGCAACCTCCAAGGAAACCATGTAGACATTACTAAGTCTGGGATGCCAACCTTCTGATGTTTGAAGTTTGAACTGGTGATGCAACCTCCAAGGAAACCATGTAGACATTACTAAGTCTGGGATGCCAACCTTCTGTTGGACCTTCTAGACCATGTTTTGTACTTCCTCCAAGAAACTGTCCCACATTTTAAATGTTTCCATGAAGAGGACTAAAAGGAAAGAAGAAAAACAACAATTACTTTTTGAAAGTACATAATCGAGTACATAAAAAAACATAAAAAAAAATCAAGCACATAAAAAAACAATTACTTTTTGAAAGTACATAATCAAGGGCAGCGTGAGGGGGTTTGATTATTTCCAAGGCACAGAGCAAGTTCCATATTGAAGAGAGCCAGAAATAAACTTTTTCTGCCTGTTTAACATATACATTGTTGCTGCAACCCAAGCAATTGAGCAAGCAGGAAGCACACGGAGAAGTCAATATTCTTCACTGCTTTATAACAACTTATCATTTTGTCAAATGGAATGCCACAGCATGGTGGCAGCTGAAGCCATTAGTTCTTGATAGTGGCATTCTGTGCAGTATAAAAACACATCATGCATAGTGAATAGCTCCTTTCGGGGTCCTTCCTAACAGGATGACAAAAAAGCTTACCTATAAAACATTCAGCAGAACCCCCTCAAAGCCAAGGCCCTATGATATTTAGTCTCATTTGGATATTCATTGTTTTCCTTAGTTTTGGCATACATCTAAACCTAACCTGTGTCTCTGTCCCAAAGATGTTGTGCCACATTGATGCTAGAGACCAGTTTATTCCTCCATAATGCTAGCATGGCCCTTTCTTTGCCATCCATTGCCTGGTTTTCTCTTCTCACTAACTCATGAATTTAGTTTAGTGTTCTTGTCAACCCATTCACAATCAAACCCGATGGAAAGTTGTGTCTAATACACAAGCTAATAGACACTCCCTATTTTTTTGTTCTTTCATCTTTTGCCCATACATTCCACAGTGATCATCTTCCTAGTAAAATCCTTAACATGCTTATTTGGGAATATTCTCCCACTTTCACGTCTTTGCCTACCATCCATGATGAGGAAGGTTAGAGAGGGAATGAAAGCACAGCAGCCTGCTCCGATGGAGTTTACAACTTCATTGTAAACATGAATGGGAAGTCTGACATCCACCCATTGCTTTGCCACTGTAAATCAAAGGTCTTATACTGTAGCAGTAGAGATATTTGTGTTTATCTCAGATTTAAATATTTTACATGAATTATTAATAGAATACTCTTTATTTTTTTAAGATTGATTTATTTATTAATGTAGCATTCTGCCTGCATGTGTGCCAGCAGATCTCATTATAGATGGCTGTGAGCCACCATGTGGTTGCTGGGAATTGAACTCAGGACTTTAGGAAGAACAGCCAGTGCTCTTAACCCCTGAGCCCTCTCTCCAGCCCCAGAATACTCTTTAAAAAGCTTTTTAACCCTAGAGATTACGTATCTCAACGTTTAAAGGACTTCTTAAAAATAATATGCTGTAACCTTCTCCCTATAAAGAAAGAGAAACTGAGTTTCATGACATGTCCTACAGGGAAATCATGTACACATAACTAAGGTTGGACCCACACCTGACAGTTATGGAGTCTAAATTTGCCAAGTACAATTGTCCCACACAAGGTGCAGAGGCCCTCGCTGTCACTGTACCTCTCTGAAGATCCCAGGCTCATCTAGAGCAGGATTTCCTAATAACTTTTACCTAGTTTTTACCCTCACTGTAGCAGGGGCCGATATTATGATGTGGAATAAAATGTTTGTTGAGTATGAGCAGTATAAAAAAAAATGAAGTGTTTTGTTTTTCCTCAGATCAATGTGTATGACACTCTTCTACTCAAAATACTGATAGATCTGTCTGAGGCTTGAGCCTTCTTGCCTACCGAGCCCTATAAGAGCACGTGTGCAGCTGGGGGAATAGGAGGAGCCACAAAAGCTTGGAAAACTCCTCTGTTAAAACTATCTGTGATCTCTAAATTCACAGTTTTTCCCCAAACCATCACCACATATGGGAATTGTTTAGAGAAACACATGCCTTGTTTATACCCATTCATAAGGGGAGGAAGAAATTTATGTGTACCTGAAGTGTGAACTGTTTATAACAGGAACATTTATTGTTTATAATAACTGGTTTCTTAGAAATAGTCTAGCGAGTTTTTCCTCTAAACTTTAGAAATGTCAGTTTTGCTCAAATGGAATCTGTGAACATGACACAACAGAAATATATCCCCAGTGTTTAAGCTCAGCTTGCCTTACAAAATAATCAGGTACAGTCAACACAAATATGAACATTATTCAAATCCAATCATGTTTCCTCTGGAGCGGGAGAGTGTCATGCCGCATGCCGGGTCATGGTGGGAAGTCTAGCTAAAGCTAGCATAGGCTGAGCAACCTGGGATTTGATGCCCCGGAGAAGTCCTGTTAGTCCTCATGATTGAGGGCCACATCACCACTGAAGATGCAATGAATTCCCCTGCTCCTCCGAGCCTTCACCGGAGTGAGAAAGTGAGGTCTGGATGAGGAGCAATGTGCAGAAAGTGAAAAAGCCTCATAAGTGCCTGCCTGTTACAGGTGGGGGGGGGATTGGAACCACCAAAGCCTGGGAAATAACTCTTCTGTTCAAACTGAATTCACAGTTTTTCCCCAAGCTATCACTACATATGGGAACTGTTTAGAGAAACACATGCCTTGTTTATATCCATTTATAAGGGTACGAGAAAGGAAAGAGTGGAAGAGAAGGGGAGAAAGACAGGAAGAAAGAGAGGGGAAGAGGGAATGAGGGAGGAAGGGAGGTAAGTAGAGAGGGAAGGAAGGAAAGAAGGAAGGAAGGGAGGGAGGGAGGGAGGGAGGGAGGGAGGAAGGAAGGAAGGAAGGAAGGAAGGAAGGAAGGAAGGAAGGAAGCTGGCCTGGAAACCTTGATTAAACTCGGTGTATGACAAAGCAAACAAACACAAAACAAAGGACGTGAAAGTGTCGTGGGAGTGCAGTGGGAGAAGGAAATTTTTTTTTTTTTTTGTACAGGACTGGAAGGAGGATAAAGGAAATGATGAGGATAAGTAAGGCCAACAAATGGTCAAAGAATAAATTAATGTTATAAAAAGGACGAAGTAGGGGAGGGAAAGGGGGATAGTAGGAGAAAGGGAGGAAGGGAGAAAGGAAGCCATGAATACATTTTAATCCTAGTATCAACCTTTCATTGTACATTTGCGAATAGGCTGAAGCTCTAGGAGCCCCAGCAGGGGAAAGTCAACTCACAGGGCGCTTCCAAGCATGCCTTTCTCTCTTACTTGACGTTTCTTTCAAGAGTTTGCATCATCAACACCAAGCATAGGTAGTGGGGGCCAAGAGAATGCTTGGCAAGGCAACCACTTTTATGTGAAGCTTAGGAGTGTGGACTGTCAGGGGGTAGGGAAACAGCTTAGTGCTTGTTGCACAAGCCTGAGTCTAGTCCCTCAGCACCCACATGAAAAGTTGGCTGTCATGGTGAGCATTTGTAATTCCAGGGCTGGGGAGGCGGAGACAGGCAGATCCCTAGAGGGTTAGTGGCCAGCCAGCCTCCCCTAATCAGAGTTCCAAGTCCTGATAAGAGACCCTGCTTTATAAGGAGGCCAGACCCTGAGGAAGAAAATCACCTGAGGTTGTCTTCTGGCCTCTACACACATGTTACACCTACATATACTCCAGTGGTGCACACACACACACAAGCATACAGACATACACACATGCACACACACACATACACACAACATACATGTACACATACATACATGTACACACATGGACTATCAAGTTACATGCTAAATACCGTCGCATTGCTCAGATGCTGTATGTCATCCAAGCTCTTTGTATGTGGTCACTCCAAGCACCTCTCCAGCCCAAGCACCTCTCCAGCACCATCATACTTTTGCTAAAGATCCTGAGATGGAGAATGATATCATCTACCCAGAAGCCTGCAGCCAGCATCAGGAACAAAGTGTTCAACTCTCAGACCAGGAAGTTATCGTATAGATAGGTAAGTAAATCATGTTGGTTAGTGGGTTAATTGGAAAGGGAGAAAGGGACTTTTAGAATCCTAAGCAAGGAAGGGAAAAGGAACTTCATATTCTGGAAAAATAAAAATAGGTAGGTTATTTGCACTCACAGCTGGCCTTTCTACTATAAAGGGAGAAAAATAAAACAGCATCTCATCTGCCTGTATTTAAATCTCTGTTATTTTTGAGGGCCACTGATCAGATGGCCACAGTTCTGTGTCACTGGGAAGTTTTAATGCAATCACAGTCCTAGTCCTACTCCTAGGGCAGAGTGCAGGTTTCTATGTATTTTCAGGACATTCTGAGTATTCCTGTTTGCCTCCAGATAATCCCCTACAAGACAGCCCACATCTCATGGAGAACTGCTGATCTATAAAACAACAAATCCAGTAAGAACTGGATTCTTTATCCTAGTTGTATCACCCTGAAGAAATTACTGTCTGGTACTGTGTACCTCAGTTTTGTCATTTGTACACATTGGGAACTAACACTTCCACAACAGTTGGTTGTCAAAAATGTTGAATGGGCATTTTTTTTTTTTTTAATTTGGGCATAGTCTGAATGTCTTAAGCATCATCACTAAATGTTTTTAGTTCTCCTGAGAATGCACAGGCTTACTTGTCATTTCTGCCAGTGATAGATCCAAGAACACACATCCAGTCCTCAGAAGCAACAGCTGTGTTAAGCATGTCACACGTGTGTGCCATCAGCAGTTGTGACATCAAGTTTCCGGTCTAACATCCATATGGAACCTAGTAATATTTATTAATAGCCAACATACTGGTTGATGCAAGTGTAGTTTCTTCTTATATCTGGGTTGAGCTATGCATTTCAGTCTATCTGTTCCCTTTGTTTGTAAGTGTGTCTGTGCATCTGTCTGTTTCCTTCTTGGATCAAACTCGGTTCCCTGAGAAAAGGTAGCGTAACTGTGGCTGATCTGCAAGTTCCATTCCACAGATCCTGGGTAAACATCATCTCTGTGGACTCCTCAACCGGGGCTTTCAGTTTTCTATTGTTCCCTTACATCCCAGGCTTCTTCTTCATCTGGCCCTCTGAGATGGTATGTTTACAAGTCCACCATTCTTGGTAGGATGTTTGGAGCCAGTTTTTACTAATACATTTTGCTTGGTTTACAGCTTCAGCAATACATAGTTTCTATTTCCTGATTTCATCTGCACAGATTTTAATTCAGTTCTGCTTTCCTCAGTGTCCCCTAGTTTCACTTGCTCTGCTGAAAATGCGGTCTTGAAAGCCACTCGGGTAATATAAACCTCTGTACTCCCACACAAGGCATTTATTCCGGCCCTCAACTTTGCACAACTCAAGGGAACACAAAGGATCCCAGATCAGTTTGTTACCTTTTCACATGCCAGAGACAGGAGATTACCATGGTGTCAGTGTATGATACCATCCTGCCCTCACGGAGCCAGTGGCTTCAAAGCAGAGATCTGAGGAAATGAACATGGCCACAAGAAAGGTGCATGAAGGAGGGACATTCGGTCCAACTTCAGTGTGCAGGGTTAGACAAATGTTAGTCATGCTTTCTAGACCCAAAGCTGAATGGAAGCTTAAAACACAAACAGACGTTTGCCCGGGGGCAAAAGGAAGTACAGGGAGGCCTGGGTATGGGAGCTGAAGACACCGTGTGTATCTCCACAGTCTGAGGTGTGAGACAGTCAGAAAAGTAGAAGGGGCAAACTGAGGGAAAGTGGTTACACAGTCTGTGGCTCAGTAAAGAGTTCTGAAATAGGGACTTTTCCTGACACGGCCCAGTGCATAGACGACCGAAAGCCTGGGGGAGGGTGGGGCTGGGGAAGTCGGCATAAACAAAGATAGGGTGAAGTGAGAGCGGCGTAGCTTTCTTCTAGTCTCTGAATGAGGGGCTTGCCTCTTCAGAGGAGAATCTATCTGTCTTTGATTCTCCGAGTATTTCCCCAGATCCATTTTTGGTTTTTTTTCTGCTTGCATACCTCTCCTAGGAATGGCGGTTTAAATCTTCTGCATCTTCAGATGAATGGGGAGGAGGTCCCCCCTATCAGTGGACTTGGAAAGGGGCAGGGTGGAGATGAGGGAGGGAGAGAAGGGCTGGGAGGGAATGAGGGATCGGGACACGGCTGGGATACAGAGTTAATAAAATGTAACTGATAAAAAAATTAAAAAAAATCTTCTGCATCTTGCTATGTTCTTTCTATAAAGAGATTAAAAACCTCCTGGGGTCACTCACACTAAGGATATGGCCACTAGCATGGCCTTTCTTTCCTGTACACTAGATAGTTTGTCTGCTGTACTCTTTTAGCTTAGAAATTGAGTTTTTTTCTTCCCACACATGGGGGACAGAGTCAGTTCTAGGATTTACGTCACCTACTTTCCTTACAGGGATCCTTGGATGCCCAGCCCTGTCCAGAATCTGCTCTGACTGACTGGAGCGCACTCTACTGTGCTGTGTCTTATCCCTCACATGGGGGTTTCTCTATAATTTATAGAACATTATCAACTTTTACATTTTAGTAACACAGGGGAATCAAATTTAATGCTTGGATGTTTCCAGTCAACCAGAATGGAAATTAACTTTGCAATTAAAAGCCTGCTTTGACACTTGAATGAGTTCTCGCTGCAGGAATGCCTTTGAAAAGAGAGCTAACTCATCGTGATTGATGGGAGGGAGGGGCTACCTAGGAAGTTACTTCAGACAGAAGTTAATGGAGAACATCCCTGATCAGGGGTCACTGTGAGCTGGTAATTGAGGCAATCAGATGCTGCAAATAGGTGAGCTTCGAACAAATTAACTCCTGGATGACAGCAGGGGGCTGCATGTGGCCTCTGTATATATGCTGTGCAGCCGTGTTCTCTCTTTCTTAAAACGGAAGAAAATGTCACCGCTATAGGAAATTGGATTTAAGAACAGGCTACCTTGTGTGGGCATTTACCTGAACTGAGTATTTTCCAAAGAAAATCTAGAGAAATAAATACAGCCAAGCTATCTTTATAGACCCACCCCCTCTCTGCTCTCTCTTTCCTCTCTCTCTTCTTTCTTTTTTCCCCCTCTCTATTTTCACACCTTTTTGGGAAACTAGATGTCACAGAATGATTCTATAAGATATTACTCACACAACGGAGATTGCACCCCACACCCCTGTACCCTAACATCTTCTTTCCCGATTTAACATATATTAGTCCTTCCTTTTTTTTTTTTCAATTGTTCCATATTCCTTATTTTCAGAGCTCAGAAGATTATTTAGTAGTGGCATTTTGGTGGCATTTTAAATAATGGGATTTCAGAATAGGTCTGTTTATTAAGTGATGACTGTAATTTTGGAAGCAGGTAAATAAAAATATCGGCACCTAAATTCTCTGATAACTCAGCTGACAGAGCAGTGTGGAAGTACACACAGACTTTCCACGAGTTTGGATTAATAGCTTGAGCCCCCGTCTTCTCTTCCTGGGACCTATAGGGATGGCTCTGCATAAATCCGATCATCCCAAGCCTCTCAAGATGCCTTCTGTTCCTTCACAAGTATCTGTTACTTAGGACCCCTCTGTATCAATCGTTTTTCAAGTTAATTGTGACTATTTCCGTGGAGTAAGAAGGAATGGTGTGTCATCCCTACTTAACAATCAACACGTTTGTTTTAAATTTTTATTTTTTATATTAATTACAGTTTATTCGCTTTGTATCCCAGCTGTATCCCCCTGCTTCATTCCCTCCCAGCCCCACTCTCCCTCCATCATCTCCCATGTCCCTCTACAGGAGCACATAAAAGATATCATCCACCATGACCAACACGTTCCTTTCAATCTTGACTACAGCTACAGCCATCATATGAGACTTAACTTGTGAAAAATGCTAATTTTTGGGATGTTCAGCGCTGTGTTTGAAGTGAGGCCTGCTGTGGCCTGCTAAGGTGCAGAGTCAGTTCTGGTGAATATGTGATGCTCCATGAGCCTACGCAGCTATGACGTGGTGTTTGACCAGCTTGTTCTAATTGGTTTAGATTAGTTTCTGTGATTACATTAAACTCCTTGAGAGTAACTCGGTGTTTCTTTTACTTTAATGCCTTCTGTCCTGTATTCATAACCTTTAATGGCTGAGTGTGTTATACATCCTTAAGAGATTTATTTATTTATTTATTTATTTGAGGAAAAGAGTCGCAATATAGGTTTTAATGTCTCCCTTCTCTGGGAGATGCCTACAGTTCCTGAGGTGGGGCTTCTGTGGGGGTCTTTGGGTTACAGTACTCTCAGTTCTTGCCTTGAACAGAAAATCTGTTCAACTGTGCGCATACTCCGAGCATCAAGAGCAAACAATGAATCAGGCTCCTTCGTTAAAGCAGCAGCAACTTCTAACATGAAAACCACTCCCTCTCGGAAGAAACTCTTTGCATGAACAGGTTCCTCTATTCCTAAGGGTATTTGCACCAGAGAGAACCAAGGATAGATATTGTGGAATGTGTTGCACTTTATTATTATTTTCTTTCTCTTAGAAACAGATTTTTAAAAAGCATTTATCACAAAAAGACTTTTATTTTGAGGGCATTTATCTTAAAAAAGAAAGATTTTTTTTAAATGTACATTTTCATAATATTCTTTGTTCTCTGCCAATTCCTCTCAGATCATTTCTACCTCCCTACCCAGCAGACATCACATTTTCTCTCTCAACAAGAAAACAACAACAAACAAACAAAGGATGGGAATCAAAATAGACAAACTAAAAAAAAAAAAAAGACAAAAAGTAAGCAACACACACACACACACACACACACACGGGGTAGAGGGTGGTAGTGGAAAGAGAGACAGAGAAAGGGGGCAAAAGGGTAGGAGGCAGAGACTAGAGGAAGAGAGAGTGAGTTTTGTGATAGTCAACTACTCCTGGCCTTGGGGAATGCCTGGAATTTGGTTGATTATTCCCAAGGAAACTCCTTTGGAGAAAACTGACCTTCCCATGCCTTACAGGTATCAATTGCAAACAGCTTCTTGATGAGGGCTTGGATCTTGCTTCCACTTCCTCTCCCCAGTGCTGGGATTTTGTCCAGCTTGACCATGCACAAGCCATGTTCCTGCTGTCACAGTCTGTGAGATCGAAAGTGTATCAGTCCTGTTGTGTCGGGAAAACACTTCCTGGGAGTCATCTACCGCCTCCGGCTCTTACAGTCTTCCTGCCTACTCTTCCACATAGCTCCCTGAACCCTGAGGGGAGGCAGCTGATGAAGACATCCAATTTAGGACTGAGTGCTCCAAAGTCTCGCTGCACATTGTTCACTGTGGATCTCTGTGTTAATTACCATCAAAAGCAAGAGGAAACTTCTCTGATCAGGGTTGAATGGTGCTCCCAGTCTCATCTGTGGTTCCATGAATGAGAGAAATGAATACTACCCTACAACAAAGGTTATTTTATTGTTATGTTCCTTTAGCAGAATAATAGTAGTTACACAAATAAAAAATGGCAAAAAGTAAAATAAATAAATGAATAAAATTTAGATAATTCAAATTTTTCCCAAACACCAAGTTTTGATTTTTTATATTAATTAGTAAGCTTATTTTCTCTCCTATTTTCTTTAATTATTGTTACATGTTCACACACACTCACATACACACACACACAAAATGTGTCCAAAAGAGGACAAATTTGTTCGTTATATATAATATCCAATGGTAACCCACAAATCTGCCCATGCAGAAACCCTCCAGAAGACCCTTTTAGATAGAGCTTGAATACACACGTGGTACCTTAATCTTTGTAGCAGCCAACTGCTCTTCTATGAAGACCAATATTTTACTTCTCAAAAATCTTATTATTAAAGTTGAACCAAATACAACCCTGTATGTCCCATCTGTTAGAAGCTGGAGCATTGCTGAAATGTTTACAAACTGCCTATACATTCCTTGACAGTGGTATATGTTCCAGAAATAAAATACATGTATATTTTTACTGTTGCTTCCATTAAAGCATATTGGGTGACAATATGGCATTTGGCTTGATCAACATCTGGTGCTATGAATCAGTAGGAAAATATTTGCTTTTTCCCGGTGGCTGATGTATAGGTATCTTTGTAATTTATAGGTATCAGCCAAATATCCTTTCATATATAGCATTTGTGTGGTATGGGGTCCACCAGAGCTATGCCCAGGAACTAGTGTGAATGAAAAGTCTAGCCAACATATATATATATATATATATATATATATATATATATATATATATACACACACACACACGTGTGTGTGTGTGTTTAATTGGTATGCTATAGTCAGTTATTAATATTTGCTATTGTTTTATCTTCTTGTAATGCTGCTGTTAATCCTCAGCAGCTGTATAACCAAATCACCACACAGAGACTGGGTTTTTAGTTAACCTAGAACACAATGCTGGGCAATATTTACTCCCTCCTAAACCTCCAAGCCCTCAGTTTCCTAATATTTAGATTTCCCACATTATACTTGTTTTTGTAAGACCTGGGGTCTCACAGCTCAGGAGTTCAATCGCGCCCTTCCCAGAAACTCCCCCAGACCAAGACTCATTGCAAAAGCAAGAGGTTTATTAACCATTGTACAATGGGGTCACCCCTGCTGGTCAGCAAAGAGTGGCACCGGGAGACAAAGGCCTTTAGGTTTTTAAAAGAAAAATTGCGAGAAATTTGAAGTTGGAGTTTTGGCAATTTAGGATTGGATGAGGAAGTTATAAAGTAAGATAATTGGCTAGTCTTAGGTGCTCAAGCTTGGCCAGTCCTGCCAAGTGTGGATGCAGCTGCAATTAAAGGTGGGGGTGGTTAGCTCATTCTTGAAGATTAGGGCTGCGGGCTCTTGGCTGGAGGTCAAAAGCTACTCAGAAGAAGTCTAGGTTTGTTGCTAAGAAACGCTATCTCAAGGACAAGGGTCTGGTCGTTCTTTTGCTGAGTGAAGGTCATTGCTTGCTTGCCCCCCTTTTTTAGATCTGTCTTCACAGATAGGGTCACATTCCTTCACTCTCTGGAAAGGTACTAAGAGGCTTTAGCTTAACTTGGACCTAAAACTCAAAACTATAGGCTTTAGAAGACATATAGGTTACAAAGTTAGCCTAACCCTTTCACTTTTTGTGAAATCTTAGGTCTGGTTTATGCTCCAAGTCCTCCAAGCTCTCTCCCCCAGCTCTGCTCTCCTCCTGCGCTCTCTTCTCCTCGGGCTCCTCCTCCTTCTCGCCCCTTCCTGTCCTCTGGCTCCTCCCATTGCACAACATTGTATCTAGTTGCTTTATTTGTGTCCTGTTTACACAAGAGTTGAGACAGGATGCTTATAGTGAGTATCACAATGCAATATCCAGATTAAAACCAGAGAGTTGGGGGTGGGGAAATCAGCATTTGAATTAACAAGGGTAAGGCATATACATTTTAAAAGAACATTATACCAACACTGGTATATTTAAAATATTCTGAATTGTAAGTTTTCATCTTTAAAGGGATGTATACATTAGATATGCAGTAGAATATACACAGTGGAATATTCTGTTCACCTAGGAATGTTGTTCAACCGAATTCACCACTGTGTTTTGAATATCACTTTCCAAAGAAAAAGGCAGAGTAGAGCTGAGCAACTGCTGTGGTCTGTTAGGGCTGACAGCAGGGTTAACACTCTGAAGGCTTCTCAGAACTTCACAGCTGTATTCTATGCTGTATATTTTAAATATAGATTCAATTAATAGAGTCTTAGAAAGAGGGAAGATGTTAGAGCTGGGTTATTCTAGGATATATTGCTTTGCTCCAGTAAATTTGTCATACTCATATTCCTGACTTGAATATAAGAGCTAAGTTATGCAAGCACAGAACCAATTCAAATATATGAATTCTAGTTCAGGCAGACATAATGAATGAGAAAAAAAAATCAACTTTAGCTTGATATATCAGTGGTTTAGACTCTACCTAGACCCTTACAAAAGGACATGAGTATGTGTGTAGATGGGTTGGGGTGGGGGTTTCTTGGACTTGAACCTAGGGCCTCATACTTGTTAGGCAAACACTCCACCACAAAGTTATCTTTATATCCAGCATGAAGACTGTCTTCTTTGATGGTCAGAAATTACTATGAATAAATGCATACTCACACATGTAACAATAATAAAAAAAAGAGAGAATACCAAATTTAGAGTCAGGGTTCAAAGGAGGGCATCTGGGAGAAAGTAGTGTAATTTAAAAAAGAATATAAGAACTTTGAAGTTTTTGAAGACCCATCAAAAAAAATTGTTACCATATAATTTCTTTTCCACAAGGAAAAAAATGAGATGCATCACACTAAGATATGATTCCCATTTTGTCCTCAGCCTTTGTAAAATTTTATTTTTACTTTTAAGATTATAATATAATTACATTATTCTCTTCCTTTTCCTCCCTCCAGACCCTCCCACATACCCACTCTAGCTCTCTATCAAATTCATGGTCTCTTTTTTTTATTAATTATAATTACATGTGTATATGTATAATATACATTCTTAAATGTAACCTGTTTATTCTGTATAATGTGCTAGTTATGCCTGTTTTCAGAACTGACCATTCAGTATTGGATAGTCACTTGGTGTGTTCTTCCCTAGGAAAGACTTTTTCACACTCTGAACATTCCTTAATTGCCTGTAATTTCTTTTTTAACCATGAAAGCTAGTCCTCAGGGAGAAGGCATTCAGGTCATTTCCAGCTCACTGTCTTCTAGGTTGTGTTTGAAGTTCATGGTGTCTTTGGCTATAGGAACACCTATACACCTAACACCTCTGGGAGGCAACCAAGGGCAATAACAAAAGGCTCTATGTTTTGGAGGTTTCTTGGACAATCCTGAACAACAACTGAAAAATATTGCCTCTCATGTCTAGTATTGGGGCTTTTGTTGGGTGATCTTTGGCTGTTGAAGGGAGCATTGTCATCCCAGATGAGAAAAGTTCATTAAGGCTATATATGTATATTTATACACAGAATTACACACATTGCAGTTTTTAAGATGCTCGTTAGTAATGTGACTCATTATTAATTTTTCAAAGGTCCTTATTGTAATTTATCATCCTCTCTTCTGCTTTTGGATTTAACTAGATCCACCCTCCCTAAAGAGTCCCTGTTTCCCATTTACACTGATCAGATCACTTATACCTTGCTATTCCCCTTTCCTTTCTCCTTTCTCCTTCTTTCCCCTTTCTCCCTTCCTAAAGATCCTCTGTTTCCCTGAGCAGACCATCCTGCTATTCCCTTCTCTATTTCTTTTCCGCTCCCATCCTGGCAAATGCTCCCGTTCTACTTTCCTGGTTTCTGCAGTTACTCTAGGGTAGGTGCTCATGGCTGAAGACTTGGAACTGGGGGGGGGGGGTTTCCAGTGAGAGTGAGTATGTGATGTTTGTATTTTTGTGTCTGGATTACCTCACTAAAGATAATCTTTCCTAATTTTGCCCGTTTACCGGAAAAGTTCCTGATTTCATTTCTCTTTAAAGATGTATAGTATTCCATATTCTATGTGTACTACATCTTCATTATCCATTTGTGAACTGAAGCACATTTAGGTGTATTCATTTCCTAGACACTATGAATAAGCAGACATGAGCATGTCTAAGCAAGTACCTGTGTAATAGGTGTCAAATCCTTTGGGTATATGCCAAGGAGTACTGTATCTGGTTCACATAGTTGTTGTTTTTTTAAATCTGTATTTTCCTAATTACTAGGAACAATGAACATTTTAAAAAATACTTCTTAGCCATCTTTTGTTATTTTAAGAACTCTCTGTTTAGGTTTTATACCCAACTTTCAATGGTTCATGCTTTTTCTGTTCTCTGGGTTTCTGTTCATTTATTTGATTTTAGATTTTAGATTTTTGATTTTAGTTCTTCATATATTCTGGATATCAGCCCTCTATCAGAAGTGTAGTAGGCAAAAAAAAAAAAAAAAAGTGTAGTAGGCAAAGATTCTCTCCCAGTTGTAGTAGGCAAAGATTCTCACCCAGTTGATTTTTTTTTTATTTAGCTGTGAAGAAACTTTTTAATTTTATAAAGTCTCACTTATAGATTGTTGGTCTTAATTCTTGGGAAAAGGAGTCTTATTCAGAAAGTCATTTCTTATGCCTAGGTCATGTAGGGTACTGCCTATATTTTCTTCTGGCAGTTTCAATGTTTCAGCTTTCAGGTTGGGGCCTTTGTTATGTTTGGAGTTAGATCTTGACAAGATGGTAGATACAGGTTTGATTTCATTTTTTTTTATTTCATTTTAAGTTTTTGCAGTACAATTTGTGGAAGTTGCTTTCTTTTCTCTGAGTATTTCCAAGTATTTTAGTGAGTGTTTTTAGGTATATGTTCATCATGGATATTGGTCTATCCTTTCTTTCTTCCTTCCTTCCCTTGTTTTTATGCTGTTGTGCCTTTATCTGGTTTGGGTGTTAAAGTGATAGTGATTTCCTTGAAGGAGTTTGGGAGTGCTACTTCTCTTTTAGTATTTCTGAATAGTTTAAGAATGACTGGTTTGTTGATTGATCTTGGTTTAATTTTGGTGGTTTGGCTGAATCTAGAAATTAATCCTTTTTTGAAAAAAAAAAAGGTGTTCCAAGTAAAATGAACACAATTTAAAAAATATTTCCTTATACTATTCTGAATTTCTTTTGTACCTGTTGTAATATTTCTCTGTTAAACTTTGATTCTATGAATTTGACTCCTCTCGTTTTGTTTTTTTTTTGGGGGGGGGCAGTGGTTTGTCAAACTTGTTTATCTTCTCAAAAAAACAGCTGTTAGATTAGTTGATTCTTTTATTTTTGTCTGTTTCTATTTCATTGATTTCTGCTCTAATATTTTGTTTTTCTCATCAACAGTTGAGTTCAGATTTGGTTTGTTTCTGTTGTAAGTTTTTGAGTTGCATCATCAAATCATTTATTTGCACTTTTTATGATTTTTCAATGCAAGCATGTAGAGCTATAGATTTCCCTCATATGACTGCTTTCAGTGTATCTCAGAGGTTTTGTAGTATTGTCTTTTCATTTCCATTTCCAGGAAATTTTATATTTCTTTCTTGAATTCTTTGCTGCATGTTGGACCAATACTTGGTCTAGAAGGTTGAGGAAAAGGCATGGATTGCGATGTCAGGGAGACTTAACTGAGCTAGGTCCTGGAGGAGGTCTTGGGAAGTTTGGCTGGGAGGCATGGTTGGAATCTGTGCAGAAGGGACCTATGGTAGTTACAGGTAGGGCAGTCCAGGCACAAACCTAGAGGCTGGCTGATGTGGAGTTGGTCGTAACAGACTAAGCTGGAGCACTGGATATCTAATCAAGCCTAGGTCAATCCAGTCACAGAAGTGGCAGCAACCCAACTCCTTAAATTCTGTTCAATTGACATTCTCAGGTTAGACCACACCAATGTTTACCTTTTGCATAGATGTGTAGTACATTTGAAAGCCTAGATGATTATCTGAACAAGTTTTAGAAATAGTAATATACTACTTTGGCTTCCTAGAGCTTCCCCACCCTTACTTTCATTTTTCTGTGTAACTAACTTGTGATAAAATAAACTGAATGCAAAAATGATACTTGTGCTGAATTACTGAAGTCAATGCAAGTAGAGAAGTATTTGAGAATCCACCACGTGAGAGGCAAGTTTACCAGAGAAACTAATCACATGGTTATCATTTCCTTAATCAAATTAATGGCATCATTATTAAAATGCATGTATAATATTAGACAAGCACATGTTGGATTTTCTTATTTATTAATTATTACTGATTAACTTTGTTATTTGCCAATTTCATACATGTATATAACAGTCTAATTACTCTCACCCTCTCATCACTACCCTCTCTTACACTCTCATACTCCTGTCAACCCTTTTCTCCCTACCAGCCCCCTGCTCACAGAAACTTTCTGTGCAGCAATATTGACCTCGAATTTCTGATTCTTCTGGGTTCCAAGGCTCGAGTTTCAGAAATATGACATCTGGCCCAGAGGGAATATTTATTTTAATTGTAAGATTGTTATTTTTTATTTCTTTGTTTTTTTTTTCAGTGTTCTTTGAGATAGGATGTCATGTGGAGCAGGCTGGCCTGAAAGTTCTAATCCTCTTGCCTCTTCCTTCGAATTGCTAACGTTGCAGGTAAGCACTGCTGTGCCCTACAAAAACATTTATTTCAGAAAACTGTAGGTTATTTTTTTTATATCACTTCAAAATAAATCAGTCTTCTGTCAACTTTATGACTCAGGGATGTCTTTCTAGAGACCTGAGAGCCATCTGTTAGATTTGTAAACATGGGGAGACATCCCTCTCCATACTTCACTGGCTTGAGGAATACTTTTCTTCATCAGTACTGGCTCCTTGTTGCAAAATCACCTTTTGGCAAAACATATGAGTTTATTTTTACTTTGTATAAAACCAATTAAATAACACAGATGGTCACCCTAATTAACAGGTAAATTTAGGATAAATTACATGAATAAATGATGCTGTCAAGTCCTTTTACTTGATAACTAATTACTGTCTATTTAGAGATGTTGGTGATGAGCTGACTCTACATGAGTAAGATTTCTTCCTGTGTCTCTTATCTCTGATAGAACCTCTCAACAAGGAACACCACATTCTGGTTGAATATTGAATAAAACTCTTTTCTTTTTTACTAGTTTGTTTGGTGAGTCTTTCCAGGTTTGGAAGTTTTTCTTCTTAATTGTATTTCTGTAACTGATGTGCAACATCCGGACCTTGTGAGTGTAATGTCCTCATTAGTTTTCAATTCTAGCTCAGAACAGCCATATCTCTCACTGAAAGTTAGATAAGACACAGAAATGTGACTAGCTGTGGATAAAGGTCCTGGCTCACACTTAAGTGAAGATGCCAATACTGGCCATTGAGATCTTCCCAGTGTGACCAGTCCAGGGCATCCAGCACATGTCCCGTTCCCAACCTCTCCATCTAGTCTGCTCTGCAGGTAACCACATGGCCACAGTCTCTTCTAGAAAGATCTCCTTGCTGGTTTTCAGATTTTAGGACCTTTTAATTTAAACTGGCACTTACCCTCCACAAAATGCTGTCTTTCATATGATTCTTCAAAACATTCCCCAATTTTCTCTACAAATAATTGGGTGCCCAGGGCTACAAAAGTCGAAAGAAAAAACAAATGCCTTTCTTCTCCAGAAGCCATAATTTTGTAACTGATAGAGGCAAACATATGGTGAATACTTCAGGATGGAGCCATAAACAAAGCATTTTTTCCATAGGAATGCAAAAGCACAATAAAGAAAATTAAGCTTGATGAATAAATAAATAAAAGGAGAACAATTTTAGCTCACAGATAATCTACAATAAGAGAAAATAAATTGTATATTTTATAAGGGATTAGTTTATAAAATGTGTAAGGCACTTGAAAAATGCAATAGCAAAGATACCAAATAATGTGATTTTAAGAACAAGGCCTTTCACGAAGTTTCTGATTTTCTACGACTAGACTACCTTATGTACATACCAATGTCTTAAACTATGTTGATATATGAAGTTCTTTGTTCTGTTACTGTAAAATCTTTTTGAAAATACTACCTCATTTCAACATGGTATTTAGTGGAAATCAGCATCTCAGTTCTCTCAGATTTGTCTCTAGAATCTCTTATGTCCTTAGAAAATATATATAGCAAATGAGGATATTCCCAGCACACACTGATCATTTATCTATCTTATGTGAGAAATATGCTTAGATTAAGAGGAAGAGATTTTTAAGATATGTGCCGTTATCAGGATAAACATGCCTAGTTTCCTTATATGCTGCTAGTGGCAGGTGTGTGGGAGAGCCTGAGTTCCAGGAGACCAATGCTGGTCTTTCTTTTTTAATTCTTGTTGAAAAGTTTGCCTGAGAGTTCGTGAAATGGTAGATAAATGATCTGAATAAACGCTTCTCAGAAGACATGCAAATGCCTAACAGATATATGAGAAAATTCTGAGCCTCACTTATTCCTTAGGGAAACACATCAAAGCCAATGAGATACCACTTCATTTCACTTAGGATAACTTTTATAAAAATTATTTTAAAATATGACAGAGGTTAATGAAGATATGGGGAAAAGGTTGTATCTTTTTTACATTGTTCATTGGAATAAAAATTAATATAGCCATTATACAAAATAGTGTGGAAGTTTTGCAAAAAAAAGAAGAAATAGAGCTATTATTATTTATCTAACAGTCAGAATACTGGGTGTATAGGCAAAGAAAATCAAACCAGCATGTTTTTTTTTTAAACCCTATACCTCCATGCTTATTGAAGCTTTATTCACAGCAAGGTGTTAGATAAATAGGCATATTGATGGACCAATAAAAAATAAAGCATTCATACCTAAAAGAACATTATTCTGTCATTAGAAACCATAAAATATTATCGCTTGTGACATGTATGGACTCAGAGGATATTATGCTAAATTACAGAAAGTCAATTATAGAAAGACACAAAAGCATGGTTCTTTTTCTCTCTCTCTCTTTTTAATTCTTTATTAATCACACTTTATTCACTTTGTATCCCCCCTGTGGTTCCCTTTCTCCTCCTGTCCCATTCCCTTCCTTTCTCCACCCTCTGCACACATGTCCCTCCCCAAGTCCACTGATAAGGGAGGTCTTCTTTTCCTTCCTTCTGATCCTTGTCAATTAGGTATCAACAGGAGTGGCTGCATTGTCTTCTTCTGTGGCATGGTAAGGCTGCTCCCCCCCTCAGGGGGAAGTAATTAAAGAGAAGGCCTATCAGTTCATGTCAGAGACAGTCCTTGTTTCTATTACAATGGGACCCACTTGAACACTGAATTGCCATGGACTACATCTGTGCAGGGGTACTAGGTTATCTCCATGCATGCTATGTGGTTGGAGTATCAGTCTCAGGAAAGACACCTGTGCTCAGATTTTTTGGTTCTTTTGCTCTCCTTGTGGAGTTCCTGTCCTCTCCAGATCTTACTGTTTCCCACTTCTTTCATAAGATTCCCTGCACTCTGCCCAAAGGTTGGCCATAAGCCTCAGCATCTGCTTTGATAGTCTGCAGGGCAGAGCCTTTCAGGGGTCCTCTGTGTCAGGCTCCTGACTTGTTCCGTTTTCTCCTTCTTCTGGTGTCCATCCTCTTTGCATTTATGGATAGGTATTGAGCATTTTAGCAAAAGATCTCCCTCTTGATTAGGTTCTTTAGGTGTACAGATTTTAGTAGGTTTATCCTGTATTATATGTCTATATGAGTGAGTATATACTGTGGGGGTCTTTCTGCTTCTGGAATAGCTCACTCAGGATGATCTTTTCCAGTTCCCAACATTTATCTGCAAATTTCATGATTTCTTTGTTTTTTATTGCTGAGTAATATTCCATTGTGTAGATATACCACAATTTCTGTATCCATTCCTCCGTTGTTGGACATCTGGGTTGTTTCCAGGTTCTGGCTATTACAAATAAAGCTGCTACAAACATGGTTGAGCTAATGTCCTTATTGTGTACTTGAACCTCTTTTGGGTATACGCCTAGGAGTGAGGGCCAGATGGTTTCAGTGCAGAATTCTACCAGATTTTCAAAGAAGAGCTAACACCAATACTCTTCAAACTATTCCACAAAACAGAAACAGAAGGAATATACCAAATTCATTTTATGAAGCCACAGTCAACTTGGTACCTAAACCTCACGAAGACTGAACAAAGAAAGAGAATTTCAGGCAAATCTCCCTTATGAATATCGATGCAAAAATACTCAACAAAATACTTGCAAACCAAATACAAGAACACATCAAAAATATCATCCACCATGACCAAGTACGCTTCATCCCAGGCATGCAGGGATAGTTCAATATATGGAAATCCATCAATGTGATCCACTACATAAACTGAAGGAGAAAAAAACACATGATCATCTCCTTAGATGCTGAAAAGGCATTTGACAAAATCCAACATCCATTCATGTTTAAAAGCATGGTTCTTTTGTATGTAGATTCTGCAGTTGGTTTTTCTGATAGAAGTTGAGTTGGGATATGGTTAGTAGAGGCTGAGCACAATGGATAGATGGAAGATGAGGCCATGTGTGTCACAGACGTGTCATAGCTGCGTAGAAATAAAAAGTTCTTCTGATGGTTTGTGGCATAGTGAAATGGATACAGTAAACTGTTATAAATTGTGTGTCTCAAAAACTAGAAGAGAAGGCTCCTGTCCTGTTCCCTGTTTTTTCCTAGTTCTGATGTCTATTCTGTTTGTCATTCTGAATGAGGTTTTAGTGTCTTACCCAGGATCCTCCTCCTTGCTTAGCTTCTTTTGGTGTACAGATTTTAGTATGTTTATTCTATGTTATATGGCTACTATCCACTTATACGTGAGTATATACTGTGTGTGTCTTTTTGCTTCTGGGATACCTCACTCAGGATGATCTTTTCTAGTTTCCACTATTTGCCTGTAAATTTCATGATTTCCTTGTTTTTAATTGTTGAGCACTATTCCATTGTGTAAATGTACTACAATTTCTGTATCTATTCCTACATTGAGGGTCATGTGGGTTGTTTCCAGATTCTGGCTATCACAAATAGAGCTGCTACAAACATGGTTAAGCAAACGTCCATATTGAATGGTAGGACATCTTTTGAGTATATGCCTAGGAGTGGTAGAGTTGGATCTTTTTTTAAATTTTTAATTTATTATTTGTTACAATTTATTCACTTTGTAACCCGGCTGTGGCCCCCTTCCTTGGACCCTCCCAATCTTTCCCACCCTCCCTCACAGTTCTCCTATGCACCTTCCCTAGTCCATTGAGGAGGTGGTCCTCTTCCCCTTCTATCTGACCCGAGCCTATCAGGTCTCATCAAGATAGCTGGATCTTGAGGTAGCACTATTGCTAACTTTCTGAGAAAGCACCAGATTGTTTTCCAAAGCAGTTGTACAAGTTTATATTCCCACCAGCAATGGAGGTGGGTTCCCTTTTCTCCACATCCTCTTCAGCACGCATCACCCTTGAATTTTTGGTCTTAGCAATTTTGATGGGAGCGAGATGAAATTTCAGGGTAGTTTTGATTTGCACTTCCTGAATGAGTAAGAATGTCGAGCATTTCTTTAAGTGTTTTCCTGGCATTTGATATTCCTCTATTGAGAATTCTGTTTAGCTCTGTACCCCATTTTTTAGATGTATTGCTTGATTTGTTGCTGTTTAACTTCTTCAGTTCTTTATATATTCTAGATGTTAGCCTCTGTCAGATATAAGGTTGGTGAAGATCCTTTCCCAGTCTGTAGGCTGTCCTTTGTTCTGATGACAGTGTCCTTTGCTTTACAGAAGCTTTTTAGTTTCATGTGGTCCCATTCATTAATTGATCTTAGAACCTGTGCTGTTGGTGTTCTATTCAGGAAGTTGTCTCCTGTACCAATGAGGTCAAGGCTCTTCTCCACTTTTTCTTCTAGTAGATTTAGCATGTCTCATTTATGTTCAGGTCTTTGATCCACTTGGACTTTAACTTTGTTCAGGGTGATAAATATGTATCTATTTGCATTTTTCTACATGTAGACATCCAGTTAGACCAGTACCATTTATTGAAGATGCTGTATTTTTTCCCATTGTATGGTTTCCATAGGTGTGCGGGTTTATTTCTGGGTTTTCAATGGAGCCTTCCACTGAGGAACTCTGAAAGACTCTATCCACCAGGGTGTCAAAGGAGATGCTGAGACTCACAGCCATACTTTGGGCAGAGTGTTGGGATCCTTATGGAAGAAGAGGGAGACAGAAAGACCTGGAGGGAGCAGAAACCCCACAAGGAGATCAACAGAGCCAAAATACCTGGGCCCTGGGGACCCTGCAGAGACTGATACCCAACTAAGACCATGCATGGAGAGGACCTAGACTCCTCTGTTCAAAGGAAGCCCATTGGCCGCTCAGTTTCCAAGTGGGTTCCCTAGTTAGGGTATCAGGGGCTGTCTCTGACATGAATTCAGTGGCTGGCTCTTTGATTACATCCCCTTGATGGGTGCACTCTTACCAGGCCACAGAGGAAAATGATGCAGCCAGTTTTGGTGAGATCTGATAGGCTAGGGTCAGATAGAAGGGGAGAAGGTCCTCCCCTATTAGGCATAGAGAGAGAAGAAGGAGAGTGGTGAAACTGGGAGGAGAGGAGGGAGGGGGCTTCAGTGAGGATACAAAGTGAATAAATTATAATAAGTAAATATATATAAATTAAATTAAAATTTAAAAAATAGAAGAGAAAATGTAGTCATTATAAGGGACAAAAACTTAAGCTATTGGATATGCTAATTACCTCAGGCTCATGAATTGAAATATACCTCATAAACATCTACAAATATTATGTCATTCAAATGTAAATTAATTAATTTTAGAATAAAAGAGGTAAAACCTTGATTTGTTTGAGTCTTTTCTTCTTCAAACCTAATGGGAACATGAAGATAATGTACTGCTGACTATGGTATTGATGGTGAAGATAGAGAGGTTTTTCTAACTATAGATTAATAGTAAATGAATGAATTAATGAAATTGCAATGTCCCCATTTTTAAAAAAAATTAATTTTCTGAATTCCTTCCGAAGTATGTCTAGATTTCTGCCCCACATTAGCATATCTGAAGTGGCAAAAGATGTTCAAGAAGGGGGTTTCTGTGACCTGCAATTCACCCTTCCCTCCTGTGACAGTAAAATCAAGACAATTCCACACATTTGAACATTTCCTTGCCTTACTAAAATTACCGCTAAACATTAAAAGTCTTTGCATTATTTAAGCAATATTTATATCGCTTATGCAAAGTTTCATTTCTTTAAATGTTTCTCATTGTGACTTTTATTACTTCCTCTGTTTCAGTGTGATTCATGCCTAATAAGCAAAAGGCTTCTCTATCAACCTACTTTTTTTTTTTTTTTCCTGGCATCCAAATCCAGCCACTTGACTATTTCATAGGTTTGGTTTTAGTGTTTTCCTTACAATGTATTGACATATGCTTCTAGGTATTTTTATTATTGGGAGCTACCAATGAAGGGCATGAGAAACATCTTGAAAGATGTCACTGTTTAATGTCTGTCACAGTAACTCTGTATATTGTTTTCATATTATTTTTGTACTTTTACATTGAATGTATGACAGGAGTCTACTGAGCGCATCTGAAAGACTCTAACTAGCAGTGTTTTCAAAGCAAAGACTCATGACCAAACCTTTGGCAGAGTACAGGGAATCATAAGAAAGAAGGGGAGTTAGTCTGATGGGGAAAGGATAGGAGCTCCACAAGGACCAAATATATCTGGGCACAGGGTCTTTTCTGAGACTGACATTCAACCAAGGACCATGTATGGATATAACCTAGAACCTCTACTCAGATGTAGCCTGTGGTAGCTCAGTAACCAATTGGTTTCCCAAAGTGAGGGGAACAAGGACTATTTCTAACAGGAACTCAATGACTGGCTCTTTGGTCTCCCCACCCCCGAAAGGGAGGAGCAGTCCTGTTAGGCCACAGACTGTTAGGCCAAAGTCCTGTTAGGCCACAGGACTTTGCAGCCAGTCCTGAAGATACCTGATAAAACAGGATCAGATGAATGGGGAGGAGGTCCCCCCATCAGTGGACTTGGAAAGGGGCACGGTGGAGATGAGGGAGGGAGGGAGGGACTGGGAGGGAATGAGGGATCGGGATACGGCTGGGATACAGAGTTAGTAAAATGTAACTGATAAAAAAAAAGAAAAAGAAAAAAAGAAAGAATGTAAGAGCAAGACTGTGGGGGAAAGTGCTGTGAAGTACTGTACTCTGCACCCGTGAATTCAGTGAAGCAATGATCACCTGCACAAGACTAAGCCAACAAGATGAGCTGATGTTCCAGCAAGCCACAGCAATTCTACTCACTGAATTAGCAGAAGGAATGGGGGGATATGAAGGCAAGAGTGAGACAGATGTGTTGAGGCAGTATGTGAGAGGAGTGGTAAGAGGGAATAAAGGCAAATATTATCAAGATACACTGTATACCTGCATGGGATTGTCAAATAATAAATAAAAGATTTTTTAAAAGATAAAAAAATATAATGCCAATACGTACACAAATTTTTGACTTATTAAAGGTTATGATGTGGAAATATATGTTATGTACATTATTAGTATCCAGAAAAGAAACCAGAGCATTAATAGTAAGTAAGTTGCCATTATTATCACACTTTGATTTCATAACTTTGATTTCATAACCAAGTTGCTAGACTATGGTAAAATGAATGTTTTTTTTTAATTTAGTTAATAAACTTGTATCAAGTGGAATTCAAAATAGTACTGTTTATTTATTAAATAAAAAGGATGTAAATATCATGACAATTTTTTTGACTTGTGGAATAAGTTGGAAAGCATTGTATATTGGCCTCACATGGTCAAGTACTGTATATTGTAGGTTATGGATTCTGTGTCTCATTGTAACTGTCCCACAAGATTATGTGTTAAATGCTTGGTCCCTAAAAAGCAGCATTATTTTGTGAGCTTCTGGGATGCTTAATAGTAAAGGTGTACTTAAAAAGTTATACGTTGTCCCTCTTCGGTCTCACTGTTTCCTGACAAATGTGGGGCGGTGTTGTCCTCCACATGTTTCCACTACTGTGATACTGTGCTTGACTACAGACCTGGAAGCTCAGTGATAAATGACCATGAACTGTGAAACCATGATCTAAAACACATGATTCCACATCCTATAGTATTTCTATCTAGTGTTCGGTTGCAAGGACGGGAAAATGGCTATCATTTATGATTATTCTCATATGTGTAATCTAAGAAGGGAAAAGTAGTGCTGCTGTTATTCTAAAAGCACACACTAATAATGTTTATTATTACCCCTATAATTATTACGGTGGTATATCTAACCTGCCATCACAATGAATAAAAGACACAGGCGCCTGATAGCTTTATCTTACCTGGTTCAAGGGCAGGTATTATTCACCCTCTAAGCTACCTTTACCTCCCAGTCCCATCCCAGGCTACCTCCCCCCCCCCCATAATTCCATAAATGCTTGCTTATTCTTCATCTGGGCCAATTCCCCCATTCCTGCTGGCCATGTTCTTCTCTCTTCACCTAACTCATGGCGGCCACTTGCTCTTTCCTCCTTCTCTTCCAGTTTCTCTCCCAGTGATCCTTTTCTTCCCAAGGCCCTAGAACCTTAGCCATGCCTACCTCCTTCTGCCCAGCCCAGGTGTGGGCCTTTGAATCAGCCACTCAGGGACAACTGGGGAACATTCCTTCTCATCACATGGTTCAACATTATTACAGTATCCATGGCAGGGTGAAAAACATATCTAAAGGCACTGAAATCAGCCTTTGAATGCATAGCAGCAGACCAGTCTCCAACACGGGAGTATTAGGGGTCTTCAGGTGAGGAAAATGAAGGTGTGGAGAAAATGAAAAAGCAAGAGGAATGAACAAGGTCAACATGCATTATCTGCAATGGCAAGGATGGCATAAGCACTGCCCCAGCTTTGGAAAGTTAGCTTAAGCCCAGGAAAGGCGGCAGTAACACCACTGCTACTCACCATATTGATTGATGCTGCTCCTGCTGTTCCACTCTTGAAAAACTAGGCAGATAAAAATCGTTATGTACTCTGGTAAGAGAACATTTCCAATGCAGAAGATCGTGGATCTTCTAACTCAAGACACATGCTCTTTAGAGGGCTTTAATGAAGCTGCCTGGTGCTTTAGAAGCAGCTGTTCACAGGGCTCCTTAGTTTATGTGTCTCATCTGCAGACTCAGAGTCAGTAGATTCAGCAAGTCTAAATGTGTGATAAAAGCGTGGAATGAGTTGAAAACTGTATCATGCATAATCTTTGATAAAACCATAAATATTATGTCATTTCACTTAGCATGTTTGTTTCCACATTTTAGGCCTAAATAACTGACTGAGTGACTTGACATGACATTTTCTTTTTAAGATTTGATACACTGTTCTTTATGTGTGTATGTGTGCAAGTGAGTGTGGGCAAGAGCGTGTGTCAGATCCTCTAGAGATAGAGATATGGGAGGTTGTGAGTTACTTGATGTTGGTGCTGAAAAAAAAAATCTTGGGTCCTTTGCAAAATCAGTATGTTTAAATGCTAGACCATCTCTCTAGCCTCTTCATATGACATTTTCAAGTAATTAACTCCAAAGCCAAAATATATAAATAACCAGGAGACTAGAATATTGAGAAACCTTTAATGGGCCATTGTAGAAATCTCACACAAGGGAAAAAAAATCAAAGTGAGAAAGTAAAATTGAGGTTTTGTAGGTAAGAAGCTTATATCTTGAACAAGGTCAAGATGTCTATTCACTTATTTTTGACATGAACTCAATGACTGGCTCATTGAGCTTCCCCCCACCCCCCCGAGGGAGGAGCAGCCTTGCTAGGCCACAGAGGAGGATATTGCAGCTAGTCCTGAAGATATCTGATAGGCTAGGGTCAGATGGAAGGGGAGGAGAACCTCTCCTATCAGTGGACTTGAAAGGGGGCAGGGAGGAGATGAGGGAGGAAGGGTAGGCCTGGGAGGGAAAGAGGGAGGAGGCTAAGGCTGGGATACAAGTGAATGACCTGTGATTAAAATTTTAAAAAAATTTAAAAAATCCTTAATTTCATTTCAGTATGATCAAGCTATGTGCGATATTTATACACTTAATACTATGGCCAGATTCTTTAATCTTAGCATAATATTCACATATTATATTCACATAGATTTGTATTCCTCGTCTTTATTGCTAGGCACACAGTTTGCAAGCATTCTTTTTAAATGTATATTTTGTTAATTATTTTTTGGTGGCTGTAGATATTCAGCTTAGAACCTTCTAGACAAATGCTCTAGTACTTGAGCTACCATCCCAATCCAGGGCTGCCTACCTTTTTCATTCTGACTGTACTTCTGGAAATTCGTGTATTTGTTTAATATTATTCCAGATTTTTCTATGAGGACTTACTTTGGTTTAGATATGTTTTCTCACCCAAAGCTTCATGGTCCCCAGTGCCTGGAAAGGTGGTAGAATCTGTAAATGTTAGATGCCAGTAGAGGTTGTTATGTCACTGGGAGCACTATCTTGAGGAGGAATTAAGGCTTGGGATTCCTGAGGCTGGATTGTTTACTCTGAGAGTAGATTATTGTAGAGCAACTTCGGCCATTTTCCCTTTTTCTCTTGCTTCTTCTCTAACTGTAGCATGCAATCTTTTTTTTTTTCTCACTCTTCACACTGTAATGTCATTTGAGAGCATTTACTATTTTATGGCATAGCTGCGGTCCTCTCCAACATGCAATGATGGTATTTTGCTGTCAAAAGTCAAATATGTGGATTTGCATAAAGTTGTCATTCTCGATATACATACATGCACACGTATGCATACTACATATATACAAACATTAAAAAAAGATGTCTATTCTCAGAGTGGAGATTAAGAAGAATAAAAATAAGAGGAGGAAAAGAAAGAAATAAAGAAGAGAAAGGAAAAGAACAAAACAGAAAAAAAGAAAAGAAAAGGAAAGCCAACCCCTAATATGCATCATTATAAAACAAAAGCAACAGTCAGGAATCTGGGGAAGGTACAGTTAGGAAGGGAGCGGGAGTTGGTTGGGGTATGAAGGAGACAGGAGAAGGTGAGAGAAGATAACAATCAGAGGTCATTATATAAACATACGTGGATGTATGAAATTATCAAAGAACTAAATTGATTTTAAAAAGCCAAACAAAAGTCAAACCAATTAACCAACCAACCAAAATAATGCACTTTCTTGTAGCTGGGCATTATGGTTCACACCTATCTTCATGCATTGAGCCAGAGGGTTACCACAAGTTTCAGGCTATGCTGAGTACTTTGTCTCTTAAAAGTAAAAATAGTGGTACAGTCCATGAGTGTTAAGAAACTGACTTTAACACTTAAGGCATATAAACTATGTATTAGCCAGATGGAAATAACCTCTCTGAGCAGGATGCAGACCATGGCAGTCATGTGTCTGTCACATTCTCATTTTCAATGCCATGACCTCTTTGGGTGCCATTTATCTTTTGATATGCTACATCTGTGAACATAAAACAAACTTGCACCCTGGGGAAAGCATATATCTAGCAAAGTTGCTTTTAACACAGGTGTAACACAGTGCCCTGGGGACTCCAGACTTCCCCTAGGAGATGTTTTCAAATTGTTGTGTCATAGTCTCAGCATGAAACAGTTTCTGACTTAGGTGGTGAGCTTCAGACTTTTGGTCTTTTCTCCCATGCCTCAAGTCACCAGAAGGCTAGTTTGTATCACAGTGTACCCCAACATAGTGCTGTCCACAGTACTATGAAGCCAGCATACATGAGAAGGAAGAACTGGTGGACAAGGTTTGAGAAGATGCTGGAAGTCCAGCAGCCTGAATAAGAACACTTTCTAAGATGATAGCATTTTTGTTTTTGTCTTTAAATATATTTGAAAAGGGAAAATGTGTGCTGATAAATTAGGAAAAGGTGACTTAATATGTAAATAGAAAAATTATCACAAGACTGCATGGTAGTATACTGTTTAAATGAAAGAATTTTCAGGAGGCTATAAGGAAGGATTTATTACAGATCTGGCTCAGCCAGACTTAAACATTAATGCTGTTGTGTTTCTTATACGTAACTAAGAAATTGCCACTGCGGAAGTTGGGAACTTCAAATGCGGTCAAACCCGATGGAGTTGGCCTGTGACTGCCCAAACTTCAGGTTCCTGACTTGCACTCCATAGTCAAGTCCCCTGGCACTATGCTTTAAGCGGTATCTTGAGTTTGTCAATCAACTCTCCTCATCCAGCTTCCCATTACCAGTAAAGTAACTGCCTTAGTTACTCTCAGATCTCAACCTGACATAAGCTAGACTCACCTGAGGAGGCAGTCTCTATTAGTGGATTTCCCAGATCAGATTGGTCTATGGCCATGTCTATGAAGGATTATCTTGATTGTTGATTGCTGTGGGAAGGCACAGCCACCGTGTATGGCTGGCGCTGTCTTTAGGCAGGTAGGCCTGGGCTGTGTAACAATAATCTAGTTGAGTGAGCCAGGAAGCAGTGTTTCCTATGGTCTTGCCTCATGGTTTCTGCTTTGAGTTTCTGCCCCCATTTCTGTATCTGTTGGCCTTTTCACTAGAACCCCAGTTCCTGAAATGACTCCGAGACTTTATTATTTATGAATAAATGCCTAAGCCAATAAGCTTTGGCTCGTTCTCCAACTATCTCTTAACCTATTTAACTGTTTGTTCTCTTCTATGTGTGCTACACGACTGGTTACCTCGCCTCATTTCCATGTGTTTGTCTTCTTCAGAGTCTGAGGAGAATCTCCCCTATCATTCCATCCCAGACTTCAACACTTTCTTTGCTGGAACTCCCACCTCTTATTTTCCTGCCTCTACTAATAGGCCATCAGATTTTTATTGACAGGTGATGCTTCCATATAGTACACAGGAGATTCTCTCTACAACTTCCATAAAACAAACAGCAACAACAAACTCTTCTTTACCACATTGCCTTTGGTCAAGGTATTTTATTATTATTTTTAACCACAGCAGACTGAAACTATAACAACTAAAATGAGAAAATCCTAGTTGAGGTTATTTTAACCAAAGAAAATGATAAAATTTTATAAGAAATTATTTCTTTTCCCTTTTTAATTTTATGTGTTTTGTTTATTATTACAATTTATTCACTTTCTCCTGGCCATAGCCCCTTCTCTCATCTCCTCCTAGTCTTACTCTCCCTCTCCTTCCCCAGCTATGACCTTCTCATAGTTCACTAATAGGGGAGGTCCTCCTCCCTTACTATCTGACCCTAGCCTATCAGGTCACATAAGGACTGTCTGGATGCTCTTTCTCTGCGGCCTAGTAAGACCACCCATCCAGAGAAAGGTAAGGCCACTAGGTAAGGCCTAATAAGACCCATCCACAAAGCAGGCAATTGAGTTCATGTCAGTGACTGCCTTGACTGCCCCTGCTCCCCTTACTAGGAAATGTCTATGGGGACTGACCTGCCCCAGTGGGCTACATCTGAGCAGGGGGTCTAAGTCTTCTTCATGCATGGTCCTTGGTTGATTCAGCAGTCTCTGTAGGACCCCCTGGACCCATATTTTTTTTGGCTCTGTTGCTTTCTTTGTGGAACTCCTGTCTCCTTCAGATCTTTCTGTCTCCTTCTTCTTCTATAAGGTTCCTTGCACTCTGCCCAAAGTTTGGTATGAGTCTCAGCTTCTGCTAAGATACCCTGCTGGTAGAGACTTTCAGAGACCCTCTGTAGTAGTCTCCTGTCCTGTTCCCTGTCTTCTCCCTTTCCCAATGTTAGTTTACTCAACTGAATAAAGATTAAATATTTTCCCTAGGGCCTTCCTTTCTGTTTAGCTTAAGACTATAGATTTTAGTCTGTTTATCCTGCCAGGCTAATATCCACTTATAAGTGAGTAAATACCATGTGTGTCTTTCTGCTTCTGGGATACCTCACTCAGGATGATCTTTTCTAGTTCTCACCATTTGCCTGCAAATTTCATGATATCCTTATTTTTAATTGCTGAGTAGTATACCATTGTGTAAATGTACCACAATTTCTTTATCCATTCCTCTGTTGAGGGACATCTAGGTTGTTTACAGATTCTGGTTATTATTAAAGCTGCTATGATATAGTTGAGCAAATGTCCTTGTTGTATGTTTGAGCATATTTTGAATATATGCCCAGGAATGGATCTTGAAGTAGCACTACTCCTAATTTTCTGAGAAAGCGCCAGATTGATTTCCAAAGTGGTTGTACAAGTTTGCATTCCCACCAGCGATGAAGGACAGTTCCCCTTTCTCCAAAATCTCTCTAGCATGTGTTGTCATTTGAGTTTTGATCTTAGCCGCTCTGATGGGTTTAAGGTAGACTCTCATGGTCATTTTGATTTGCATTTCCCAGATGACTAAGGATGTTGAGCATTTCTTTAAGTGTTTATCTGCCATTCAATATTCCTCTGTTGAGAATTCTGTTTAGTTTTGTACCCAGTTTTTTAGTTGAATTACTTGGTTTGTTTGTATTTAACTTCTTGAGTTCTTTATATATTCTGGATATTAGCCATATGTCAGATGTAAGGTTGGTGAATATCTTAGGCTGTTGTTTTGTTCTGTTGATATTGTCCTTTGCTTTACAGAAGCAAAAATTCTACCAGAGAACTCCTTCAGTTGCTAAACACCTTTAGCAAAGTGGCTGGATACAAAATTAACTCAAAAAAAAAATCAGAAGTCTTCCTGTATATAAAAGATAAACGGGCTGAAGAGAATTTAGGGAAACAACACCCTTCACAATAGCCACAAATAACATAAAGTACCTTGGTGTGACTCTAAACAAGTAAGTGAAAGACCTGTATGAAAAAAACTTCAAGTTGGTGAAAAAGAAACTGAAGAACAAATCAGAAGATGGAAAGATTTCACATGCGCATGGATTGGTAGAATTAACATAGTGAAAATGGCCATCCTACCAAAAGCAATCTACACACTCAATGCAAGTCCCATCAAAATACTAACACAATTCATTACAGACCTTGAAAGAACAATTCTCAATTTCATATGGAAAAACAAAAAACCCAGAATAGCTAAAACAACTCTGTACGATAAAAAATCTTCTGGAGGTATCTCCACCCCGGATCTCAAGCTGTACTACAGAGCAACAGTAATAAAAACTGCATGGTACTGGCATAGAAACAGAATGGTGGATCAATGGAATTGAATAAAAGACCCAGAAATAAACTCACACACCTATGGATACTTGATTTTTGACAAAGAAGCCAAAACCATACAATGCATAAAGGACAGCATCTTCAACAAATAGTGCTGGTCTATCTGGATGTCTACATGTAGAAAAATGAAAATAGATTCATATTTATCACCATACTTAGCACAAAACTAAATATCATCCATATTTTTAATACAAAACTAAAGTCCAAGTGGATCAAAGACCTCAATATAAAACCAGACACACTAAATCTGTTAGAAAAAATGGGGAAGAGCCTTGAACTCATTGGCACAGGAGACAACTGAATGAACAGAACACCAACAGCACAGGTTGTAAGGTCAACTATCAATAAATGGGACCTCATGAAACCGAAAATTACTTTTATATTTTAACATGGTGGATTAAAAAGAACAACAAAACAAACTTGATTCTTTTTCCTTCAAACATGTTTCTGTAACTGAACACAAATATATTTTCTGAAGCATGGCCAATTGCTGGTCACAATATTTTATTTTATTTCTATACATACTAGATACTAAGTGATACATAAATTTGCTGTTATTCATATAAAGATAATAAAAAAGAGGGGATGTTGGGGAGATGCGAGAGAGTTATTACAATTATTGGCCAGAAAACATTTGTTTTTCTAGAAAGTATTTGCTCATTCTAGGGCACATGACAAACATAAACAATATAGTAAAATGCAGTCTTAGCTCTGCCGGCTTACAGTTGATTGTAGAGTGCACCCAGAGTAAAAAATATGTTCTGGGATCACGGGGACTTCACAGGAATGTGAAGAAACAGAAGAGTAGGCAAATTGTACGGCCTTTTGCCAAGGGGTTCACAGAGATCAAAGCCCATCTCATGAAACTGTTAACTTCTTAGTGCTTCCTGGTCATGAATTACAACATTCCATAACAACGGTGTGCAGAATGCAAGATTCCTCTCAGCAGTGTTTTTCACAAGGGGAGCATCCCACGAAAAGCATACTTTTCTACCTGGCAACATGAATCAAGTTGCTTTATTTTTTTATTTCTAATTCAGCACATTGAAACATGAAATTAAAAGTAACACTTAAAACAGAAAAAGAAATAGGATTGTTTTATGAGAATGTCTAGTTCAAATAAACCAAATAGAAATTAATTACCAGAAAAATAAAAGTAAACATAAAACAACATAAACTCTAAAACTAATTTTAATTATTATATTCAATAGATATCAAATTACTTGGCAATAAAGTTAAAACAAATAAATGCTTAGCAGAATTTGATACAGACATTTGGGTCAGCACTTATTCCTTGTGAAAAAGTATAAAATTTTTGACTCAAAATATTTAGTAGTTATAACAACATTCACACATTTTAACTCTTCTTGAATGTATATATATATATGTTACATTAGCTTTTGTTAAAGTTTATTATTTTATTGATTTAGAGTAGTCCACAAGAAAAACTCTATGATTTTAAATAAGAAATGTTTGTATATTTCTACTCTTGATTAATATTACTGATAGAAATGCCTTTATTGCATGATTACTTCTAGTTTATTTGACTTTATGTACTCAGTCTTCTGCCACTTTCTAGAGAAAAGCGATCATCAGTGAAATAAGCAAGACTCATGAAATTACTATAACATATGTTCTGTCATTGGTGGATCATTGTTCTTTTATACAGATATAAACCCACACACATATGTGTGTTTGTATGTTTGTATATGTGTCTATACATGTGTTTGTGTGTATATATATGTTTTATATGTGCATATGTATGTGTGTATATGTGTGCGCATGTGTATATGGTTATTTGTGTGCATATATGTGTATATGTGTGTCCGTGTGTATATGCATGTTTATATGTTAGTTTCTGTGTGCATGTATGTATATATGTGTGCTTTTTCAGTATATATTTCTGTGTGTATGTGTGTTTGTGTGATATGACAGCAGGAGGGAGACTGAGCAAAGCAAAGAGACTGTAGAAGAGGAAAGTCACTGAGAGAATAGAGAGATTACAAGGAGTGAAAATAGGAAAATTTCCTAGCATGCTCGAAGGAAATTGTTATGAAACATAACACTAGTACAATAAATATATGTCCCCAAATGTGCAAATTACCTGTTGCTATTCTTGGCTTGTTTTTTTCAAAGTTGTCATTTTGTCTTTTAAAAACCTCCCAAAAAGCTGTTGGGTAGAACTGAATTTTCTGAATAAAACTGCATTAAGCTGAACATGGTGGTACATGGTTGAAATTCTGAGTTTAAGGCTGCCTGGAATACATATCAAGTTACAGGACAATATGAGACTATGTAGTGAGATACTTCCTCAACAGAATAAAACAAAAAACAAAAGAAATAACTGTGGGGATCAGAAATCCCACACCTTCAAAAGGCAATGTGTGTGGAGGGATGTCATGCCACGAACGGCAGCTAAATTGATTAGCTTAGACGTACTTCTATGCTCACTATTAAGGGTTTGAGATCATAAATGTCTTCAGAGAGGCTTCACACAGCAGCTGATAGAAACTGATGCAAAAACAATCCCACGGCCAAATGTGAAGTGGAATTTAGGGCATCCTGTGGGAGAGAGGGAGGGAGGAGTGAAAGACCTAGAGGAGTCAAGGGAACCACAAGAAAATCTACAGTCTCAGCTAACACGGCTATAGAGGCTCATGGAGACTGAGCTGCCTGCCACAGAGCACGAATGGGATGGTCCTAGGCCCTTTGCACATACGTAACAGCTGTGAAGTTAGGTCTGTAGGTGGGACATCTAAAGTGGGAGCAAGGGCTGTCTCTGACCACATTGCCTGCCTTAGGATACCTTTCCCCTAACTGGGCTGCTTTGTCTAGCCTCAACAGAAGATGTACCTAATCTTACAGCAACTTAATATGCCAAGGCGCGTTGATAACCACAGGATGTCTCCCCTTGTCTGAGGAGAAGCAAAGGAAGGGTGGGTAGGGTGGGGAGAGAAGGGGAGAGGAAAAGGTTTGGAGGAGAGGAAGAAGGGGAAACTGTGATGATTGGGATGTAAAGTAAATAAATAACTTAATTTAACGAAAAAAGATTGTGATCACCTAGATAGCACCTAAATGAAGTGATGGAAGCTATTGCAATGTGAAGAAAAGCACTTCCAAATACTCCACACCCTTTCTAAAACCATCCCTTTAGTATTTCTGGCTATATTATGTACATCACAGCAGGCTACTGTAATGAGTCATCTACTTCAAAATATAAACAGCATGAACAGTTGCATTGTAGATAAATCAACTCCTGCCTTGATGTGAAAGAAAAACAGAAACAGAAACAAAACAAAACCTAAACTCCAGATTTGCTCACTGTCATTACAAACATTAAAGAACCAAACTGAGATCAGATGTACAGTTATTTGGAAGCAAAGGACAGGACTGACAAGCAAAAAAATCACCAGAATGAGGGTGCTCATAGGATCTGGGTGCATGGAAGTGTCTGGGGTGATACTGGCAGATGACAGTTACTGTCCTTGGCTTCGGCTGCACTGTAGGATTCAGCCTTACTCTGGTGCAATCAATGGACATCTCTGGTCAGATTTTCATATTGTAGACTGGACATATTTGTGTCATCCTTTCCTTCACAATAGTAGGTAGAGTTCTTGGATCCTTGAGGAATAGTTGTTATCATTCAAATTATATCACTAGGGCTAATTTGCAGAAATTTGCAAATGTCACAGGAGAAACTACCAAAACCATAGTGCACACATGAAGTATACATCTAAATGCTTATCCACACAAAACTCATGATTTATAGTACATTTCGAGAGAGGAAGATGCATACTCACCTATGGAGAAATGTTTCTGGGTTAAATGACCATGTGTATCACAGAGGTTCAAGGCAGACATACCTATGCTGGAACTGTGAAAAAAGGAGGTTCACGAAAGGCATGATTTCTATATTGTGAGTAGATGATGCAATAAAGTGGCAGATGAAAAATTAATAACCACAAACAAGATTGGCATGCTGACCTGTTCCCCCACAAACAATGGCCTTCCACTCAAAAATAGCTCTATTTTTGAGGGGTTGGCTGGAAACTGGGGTATTGGGCATAGGTTAGTTAACGTTTCTTGGTTTAGAGTTCTCATTGAATTTATCTACATTCTTCAGTTACTTCAGGCACAGTATTGAGTAAGCTCTTAATTTAGAGGCAGTGCAAAAAGATTGTTTTAGGATAGTATATATTTTTCCATCAAACGTTAGTTTACTAAAGCTGAAAAGACTTCAGGTTAGGTGAATGGTCATGAAATGTTCTGTGTGATTTTGCTAGTAGTCAGTCCCTACTCTGAGCTGTTCACTGTAGGTAGACAGCGTAGAAGTAGGGTTTGAGCTGTTTCCAGTTTTATCCCAGAAGGATGGTAATCAGTTACAGAAGTTTATTCCCTTCTTCTCCTGAAAATACTGTAACTTGTTCTACTCAGACCATTGACGTTGTTATAATCTTATCCTGGGTCACAGAGACATTCCTGACAAACAATCAGAGCTTCCAAGAAAGTTTCAAGCCATCCTAATAATATGCCTATAGTTCTTAGGGCTTCATTAAAGGTAACCAAATCATACTCATTAAGGGTAGATTGTTGGATTTAGATGGTACTTTACCGAGGAAAATTACTAGGGTTTATAACTCAGCTGGTTATGTTTTCAGTCTAGAATGTAACTTACACTAACAAGTTAGAATGAAAATTTAAACAAACAAACAAACAAAAATCTAGGATAAAGTCAAGCACAATTTTTGCCAATAAAGTTACCATTGTTATTTAATCAAATCATTAAACATTACAAGGTAGCTATTATTTATTACCCGTTACAGGTTCTACTACATTGAAATTAATTTAGTTCTTTGTAATTAAAACATTGAACACTGAAACAGGCTTAAAATAATAGAGTTCACTCAACAAGAGCTCTTGTGAGAGCTCTCAAAATAAGATGGCTTTCAAATCAAAACGACCCTGAGATTTCATCTGATACCCAACAGAATGGCTAAGATCAAAAACTCAAGTGACAACACATGCTGCATAGGTTGTGGAGAAAGGGAAACCCTCTTCCATTGCTGGTGGGAATGCAAACTTGTACAACCACTTTGGAAATCAATCTGGTACTTTCTCAGACAATCAGGAATACTGCTTCCTCAGGATCCAGCTATACCACTCGTGGGCATATATCCAAAAGAGACTCAAGTACACAACAAGGACATTTGCTCAACCATGTTTGTAGCAGCTTTATTCATAATAGCCAGAACCTGGAAACGACCCAGATGTCCCTCAGTTGAGGGATGGATACAGAGACTGTGGTACTTTTACACAATGGAATACTACTCAGCAATTAAAAACGAGGAAATCATGAAATTTGCAGGCAAATGATGGGACCTAGAAAGGATCATCCTGAGTGAGGTATCCCAAAAGCAGAAAGACACACATGGTGTATACTCACTTATATAGACCTATAAGATAGGATAAATATACTGAAATCTATACACCTAAAGAAGATAAATAAGAGGACCCAGGGTTATATGATCAGTCCTCACTTTGAAAGACAAATGGGATGGACATTGGATGTAGGAGCAAACAAGTAACAGGACAGGACCCTACCACAGAGGGCTTCTGAAAGACTCTACCTAGCGGTGTATCAAAGCAGATATTAAGACTCATAACCAAACTTCTGGCAGAATGCAGGGAATAAAAAAAAGGGGGGGGTAGTTAATATGACCTGGAGAAGACAGGAGTTCCACAAGGACCAAATATATCTGGGCACAGGGATCTTTTATGAGACTGTTTCTCCAAACAAGGACCATGTATGGATGCAACCTAGAGCCCCTGTTCAGATGTAGCCCTTGGTAGCTCAGTATCCAAATGGGTACCCTAATAAGGGGAACAGGGACTGTTTCTGACATGAACTTGATGGCGGGCTCTTTGACTTCCCTACTCTCCAGGGAGGAGCAGCCTTGCTAGGCCACAGAGGAGGACTTTGCAGCCAGTCCTGAAGACACCTGATAAACCAGTATCAGATGTAAGGGGAGGAGGTTCTCCCTTATCTGTGGACTTGGAAAGTGGCAGGGAGGAGATGAGGGTGGGAGGGTGGGATTGGGAGGGTAAGAGGGAGTGAGATACATCATGGATACAAAGTTAACAAACTGTAACCAATATTAAAAAAATAAAAATTAAAAAAAAGAAAAAAAGGTGGCTTTCAGATCACCAATACCTAATTCTGCAGTTCCAAACCACAGGCCTTATTTTTCTCTTTCTAGCTCCACCCTGCATTAGTGTTTCACACAGTGGGGAAGGGAACAGAGGAAGTACTCATGGAATTTTCTTTACCTATCAGGAAGGGCTATATAGTTCAGAGCAGCACTCAGGCGTGTTCCTCTAAGGTCTTATTTCCAGGTCTTTGTCCTACTGCCAGCCTGGGGAACATTTGCCAGAATTTTCAAGGATTTGGGTGTTTTCAAAAACTGAGGAAGGCAAAGTGAATTGTGACCAATACTTAAATTACAACATTTACTGCTTTGAAGTGATGACATCATAGTTGTAGAGACTTAGGAAGTAGACAGGATTCTAGCATTAATGAAAATAGATGCCTACTCTCTGTTGGTAACTCCACTATTCAATATTCTTTGTACACCTCATGAAAAAAAGAAAAAAAAAAAACATCTTAGTTTGTAGATGAGAAAACCAAGGCTTAGAAAAATGAAATAATTTGCTCAATTTTTCTCAAATAAAAAAGATTCAAACTCAGCCAATCTATTTTTGGAATAGAATATAAATTCTTACTGACTTTCTATCTTAACCTCCTGTAAAATAATTGTGTTCCTCTAAGAAATCATTGGTTCTCTGTCTGAAAAATATGGGCTATTCATAAAGAAGTATAGAGTTTAATTAGGTTTAAGTTTAAGGCCATGTAGGTTCTACACTGAAGTCTTGAAGAGAAGCTGTAACTGAACTCTATTGTTTAGGGTCAGAGTCTCTCAGAGAACAGAAATTCATGGGCCACCAGCTTCTGATTTTGAAAGGTTCCTGAAAAAAAGTGAAAGTTTTTCAGAGTATACAGAGAATAAAGCATAAAAAATATGTCTCGCTCCATCTTTATTTATTACCAGTTATTACATAAAATGAAAGATGCAAACATTTTATTTAAGGCCCTTGTATAATCAGTTACACACAAATTATACATATATGTATATATATATTATATGTATATACATATATACATAATTCATATATGTATATATGAATTCGTGTATATATGAATTATATATATATATAATTCTGTTCTGGTGAGACAAGGATTTTCCACTTTTCCCAAGAGGGCCTTGAACTTATGATCTTCCCATCTCCTCTTCCACACATGGGCATCTCTGTGTCCATTATTACAACAAGATTTATATATTTTTTTCTTTTTTGTTTTTTGAGAAAGGGTTTCTCTGTGTAGCCTTGGCTAACCTGGACTCACTTTGTAGACTGCGCTAGCTTCAAACACACAGAGATGGACCTGCCTCTGCCTCACTTTGTCTGCTTTTTAAGTGATAATGATTCCGAAAAATATTATTACACTATTAGTAAGTCAATTAGGTATAAAATAGTTCATTAGATTCACATGTCTGTCATCTTTTTGTCAGCTAATCGAAAACCAAAGACATAAACTGAGTAGTAGGTGAGGCAGATATAGGATAGAAGCAAGGAGAAATTTAAGGTTATTTAGATTAGAACAACTATATACAATGCTGACGTTCTGTAATTCTGGAACGCTCTAATTTATCCTTCTCAAATGACTGAGATAGACAGTAGCAGGCATCCATATGACCATCCTCTGCCCTGTCCCTACTGGAGGGATACGTCATGAATCTAATATTAAGGAGGATCAAATTATGTATACAAAACTGCCTACTTATTATTTGATATGTTTACAAGTTCAGAGGATGAAAAGAGAGAAACTTCAGTGAGTATTATTTTGCCTTCTTAGATAGTTAAACTCTTTTTTAATTTTTTATTTAACTTTTATTAATTACACTTTATTCATTTTGTATCCCCCATAAGCTCCTCGCTCCTCCCCTCCCGGTCCCACCCTCCCCCCTTCTTTCTGCATGCATGCCCCTCCCCAAGTCCACTGATAGGGGAGGTCCTCCTCTCCTTTCTGATCTTAGTCTATCAGTTCTCATCAGAAGTGGCTGCATTGTCAGGGTTCTAGGTTATCTCCATTAATAGTCCTTGGTTGGAGTATGAGTCTCTGGGAAGGTCCCTGTGTTCAAATTTTCTTATTCTGTTGCTCTTCTTGTGGAGTTCCTGTCCTCTCCAGCTCTTACTATTTCCCAGTTCTTACATAAAATTCCATTCACTCTGCCCAACAGTTGCCCATCAGGCTCAGCATCTGCTTTGACAGTCTGCACAGCAGAGGCTTTCAGAGGCCCTTTGTAGCAGGTTCCTAGGTTGTTTCCTGTTTTCTTTTTCTTCTGATGTCCATCCTCTTTGCCTTTCAGGGTGGAGATTGAACATTTTAGTTAGGGTCCTCTCTTTTGCTTAGTTTGTTTAAATGTACAGATTTTAGTGGGTTTATTCTATGTTGTATGTTTATATAAGTGAGTATATACCATGTGTGTCTTTTTGCTTCTGGGACAACTCACTCAGGATGATCCTTTCTAGGTCCCACCATTTACCTGCAAATTTCATGATTTCCTTATTTTTCATTGCTGAGTAATACTCCATTGTATAGATGTACCACAGTTTCTGCATCCATTTTTCAGTTGAGGGGCATCTGGGCTGTTTCCAGCTTCTGGCTATTACAAATAAAGCTGCTACAAACATGGTTGAGCAAATGTCCTTTTTGTGTACTTGAGCCTCTTTTGTATATATGCCTAGGAGTGGTGTGGCTGGATCTCGAGGAAGCGCTATTCCTAGTTGTCTGAGAAAACGCCAGATTGATTTCCAGAGTGGTTGTACAAGTTTACATTTCCACCAGCAGTGGAGGAGGGTTCTCCTTTCTCCACAACCTCTCCAGCATGTGTTGTCACTTGAGCTTTTGATCTTGGCCATTCTGATGGTGTAAGGTGAAGTCTCAGGGTTGTTTTGATTTGCATTTCCCTAATGGCTAATGCGGTTGAGCATTTCTTTAAGTGCTTCTCTGCCATTCAATATTCCTCTACAGAGAATTCTTTGTTTAGCTCTGTTCCCCATTTTTAAGTGGATTACTTGGTTTGCTGCTTTTCAGCTTCTTTAGTTCTTTATATATACTGGATATGAGTCCTCTGTCAGATAAAGTGTTAGTGATGATTCTTTACCAATCTGTAGGCAGTCGTTTTGTTTTGATGACGGTGTCCTTTGCTTTACAGAAGCTTTTTTCCGTTTCATGAGGTCCCATTTATTGATTGTTGCTCTTAGAGCCTGTGCTGTTGGTGTTCTGTTCAGGATGTTTTCTCCTGTACCAATGAGTTCTAGGGTATTCCCCACTTTTTTTTTCTAGCCGATTTAATGTTTCTGGTTTTATGTTGAGGTCTTTGATCCACTTGGATTTCAGTTTTGTGCAGTGTGATAAGTATGGATCTATTTTCATTTTTCTACATGTAGACATCCAGTTGGACCAGCACCATTTGTTGAAGATGCTATCTTTTTTCCATTGTATGGTTTTGGCATCTTTGTCAAAAATCAGGTGTCCATAAGTGTGTGGGTCTATTTCTGGGTCTTCTATTCGGTTCCATTGATCCACCATTCTGTTTCTATGCCAGTACCATGCAGTTTTTATAACTGTTGCTTTATAGTACATCTTGATATCAGGGATGGAGATACCTCCAGAAGATCTTTTATTGGAGAGGATTATTTAGCAATTCTGGGTTCCTTGTTATTCCATACAAAGTTGAGAATTTTTCTTTCCAGGTCTGTAAAGAATTGTGTTGGCAATTTGATGGGAACTGCATTAAATCTGTAGATTGCTTTTGGTAAGATGGCCATTTTTACTATGTTAATCCTGCCAAGCCATGAGCATGGGAGATCTTTCCATCTTCTCATATCTTCTTCTAATTCTTTCTTCAGAGACTTGAAATTTCTTCATACAAGTCTTTGACTTGCTTGGTTAGGGTTACACCAGGGTACTTTATGTCATTTGTGGCTATTGTGAAGGGTTTTGTTTCTCTAATTTCTTACTCAGCCCTTTTGTCTTTTGTATACAGGAGTGCTTCTGATTTTTTTTTTTTTTGAGTTAATTTTGTATCCTGCCACTTTGCTGAAGGTGTTTATCAGCTGTAGGAGTTCCCTGGTAGAGTTTTTGGGGTCACTCATGTATACTATCATATCATCTGCAAATAGTGATAATTTGACTTCTTCCTTTCCAATCTGTATCCCCTTGATCTCCTTCAACTGTCTTATTGCTCTAGCAAGGAATTCCAGCACTATGTTGAAGAGATATGGAGAGAGTGAGCAGCCTTGTCTTGTCACTGATTTCAATGGGATTGCTTTAAGTTTCTCTCTGTTCAGTTTGATGTTGGCTATAGGCTTGCTGTATATCGCCTTTACTATGTTTAGATATGTGACTTGTGTCTCTGATCTCTCCAATACTTTAAACATGAATGGATGTTGGATTTTGTCAATGCTTTTTCAGCATGTAGGGAGATTATCATATGGTTTTTTTCTTTCAGTTTGTTAATATGGTGGATCACATTGATGGATTTCTGTATATTGAACCACCCCTGCATACCTGGGATGAAGCCTACTTGGTCATAGTGGATGATATCTTTGATGTGTTCTCGTATTCGGTTTGCAAATATTTTGTTAAGTATTTTTGCGTCAATGTTCATAAGGGAGATTGGCCTGAAATTCTCTTTCTTTGTTGAGTCTTTGTGAGGTTTAGGTACCAAGGTGACTGTGGCTTCAGAGAATGAGTTTGGTAGTGTTCCTTCTGTTTCTATTTTGTGGAATAGTTTGAAGACAACTGGAGTTAGCTCTTTTTTGATGGTCTGGTAGAATTCTGCACTGAAGCCATCTGGTCCTGGGCTTTATTTGGATGGGAGACTTTTGATGACCGCTTCTATTTCTTTGGGGGATATAGGACTATTTAATTCATTTACCTGGTCCTGATTCTGCCTTGGTAAGTCAAATCAATCAAGAAAATTGTCCATTTCATTTAGATTTTCAAATTTTGTGGCATATAGACTTTTGAAGTAAGTCCTAATGATTGTTTGGATTTCCTCAGTGTCTGTAGTTATATCCCCCTTTTCATTTCTGATTTTGTTCATTTAGGTGGTGTCTCTCTGCCTTTTAGTTAGCTTGGCTAAGGGTTTGTCGATCTTGTTGATTTTCTCAAAGAACCAGCTCTTGGTTTCATTGATTCTTTGAATTGTTTTATTTGTTTCTAATTGATTGATTTTAGCCCTGAGTTTGATTATTTCCAGTCATCTACTCCTTTTTGGTGTGTCTGCTTCTTCTTTTTCTAGGGTTTTTAAGTGGGCCATTAAGTTGCTTGATTGAGCTGTCTCAAATTTCTTCTTGAAGGCACTTAGTGCTATGAACTTTTCTCTTAGCACTGCTTTCATTGTGTCCCACAAGTTTGGGTATGTTGTGTCTTCATTTTCATTGAGTTCTAGGAAGACTTTAATTTCTTTCTTTATTTCTTCCCTGACCCAGCTGTCATTTAGTAGCAAGTTGTTCAGTTTCCATGTGTGTGTAGGCTTTTTGCTATTTCTGTTGTTGTTGAGGTCCAGCTTTCTTCCATGATGATCAGACAAGATACAGGGATTATTTCAATCTTCTTGTACTGTTGAGGCTTGCTTTGTGACCAACTATATGGTCTATTTTGGAGAAGGTTCCATAAGGTGCTGAGAAGAAGGTAAATTCTTTTCTGTTTGGGTGTAAGGTTCTGTAAATGTCTGTGATGTCCATTTGATTCATGACCTCTGTCAGAGTTATTGTTTCTTTTTTTAATTTCTGTTTTGTTGACCTGTCCTTTGTTGAGAGTGGGGTGTTGAAGTCTCCCACTATTAATGTGTGGGGATCCATATATGGTTTAAATTTTATCAATGTTTCTTTTACAAATGTGGGTGCTCTTGTATTTGGGGCATAGATGTTCAGGATTGTGATGTCTTCCTAGTGGAATTTTCCCTTGATTAGTATGAAGTTTCCTTCTCCATCTCTTTTTATTAATTTTGGTTGAAAGTCTATTTTATCAGATATTAGAATGGCTACTCCTGCTTGTTTCTTGGGTCCATTTGCTTGGAAAGTCGTCTTCCAACCCTTTACCCTCAGGTAATGTCTATCTTTGTGCTTTAGGTGTGTTTCTTGTATGCAACAGATTGCTGGGTTTTGTTTACGTATCCATTCTCTTAATCTGTGTCTTTTTACTGGAGAGTTGAATCCATTGATGTTGAGAGAGATTAATGACCAGTGGCTGTCAGATCCTTTGATTTTGATGTTGGCTGTGGTCATAAGGTTGTGTGCTTGGTTGCTTTTTGTTTTACTGTAGTAAGGTTAATTATTTCCTGTGTTTTCTTGACAGAAGCTAATTTTCTTGTGCTGTATTTTCCCTTCCAGTGTCTTCTGTAATGCTGGATTTGTGTGTAGGTATTGTTGAAATTTGTTTTTGTCATTGAATATCTTGTTTTCTCTGTCTATGAGGACTGAGAGTTTTGCAGGGTATAGTAGCCTGGGCTGACATCTGTGTTCTCTTAGGGTCTGCATGATATCTGTCCAGGCCCTTCTAGCTTTCATAGTCTCTGTTGAAAAGTCAGGTGTGATTCTAATGGGTTTGCCATTATATGTTACTTGGCCTTTTTCCCTTGCAGCTTTTAGTATTTTTTCTTTGTTCTGTATGCTTACTGTTTTGATTATTATGTGGCAGGAGGATTTTCTTTTCTGGTCAAATTTGTTGGGTGTTCTGTAGGCCTCATGTATTCATATTGGCCTCTCCTTTTAACTTGGGGAAATTTTCTTCAATGATTTTGTTGAAAATATTTTCTGGGCCTTGGAGAAGGGAGTCTTCTTTTTCCTCTATACCTATTATTCTTAGGTTTTGTCTTTTCATATCTTGTATTTCTTGGATGGTCTGTGTCAGGAATTTTTTGGATTTAACATTTTCTTTGACAGATACATCAATTTCTTCCATTGTATCTTCTATACCTGAGATTCTTTCTTCCATCTCTTGTAGTCTGTTGGTTATGCTTACCTCTGTAGTTCCTGTTTTTCTTCCCTAAATTCTTCCTCTCCATTATTTCCTCAATTTGTGTTTTCTTTAATTTTTCCAGTTCTATCTTCAGGCCTTGAGTTGTTTTGTTTACTTCCTTTACCTGTCTGATTGTATTTTCCTGTTTTTCTTTTAGTTCCTTCAACTCTGTTTCTTTTATTTCTTTCAGTGATTTAATTTTTTCTTCTCTGAAGGCCACAAACTGTTTGGCTGCATCTTCCTGTATTTCTTCACGATGGCCATAATCTGCTTGTCTTTAACTTCCTCCATTTTTTTATGGATAGCCATGATCTGTTTGGTTTTATCTTCCTCTAATTCTTTACGTATTTTATTTGTTTCCTCTATTATCCTCTTCATCAGCATAGATGTAAGGTCATCTTCTTGATTTTCTATTATGCTGCGTTTTCCAAGGCTGTTGGCCCCTGGATGGCTGGGTTCTGGAGATGCCATATTGCTCTGTCTTTTGTTGGTTGAGCTTTTAAGCTGAACTCTACCCATTGGGCTGTTTTAGGTGTTGGCTGTTAGTTTCTGTGCTTCCTGGAGTCCTGAGGTAGGGAGAATCTCCTTGGCTGGAAGATGATTTTTCCTGAAGGAGTCCTCCTCTGCTTTTTGGGTATGGTCACTGTATGGCCAGTGTTTCTCAGGAATTGCCACTCCTCACCTCAGGTGTATAGACCTGAGTAGTAGCTGTGGTCTTTGTTAGGCGTGGGGTTGGGTGGGCTCTCCTCTTACCCATAGAAGTTCTCAAGACAGCTGCCCCACTGCTGGGTTTCTCGTTATAAATTTAGTGAGCTGCTGCTGTTGTTACAGTTTTCCAGGTACAGTCCTCTTGAAAAACCTGCTGATTCCCTAGCTGTGGGGTTTTCTCCCAACAGGGAAACTCAGTCTGTTATCCTGGGGCACACAGTTCTGTCCGGGAAAGTGAGAGGAGCGCCCAGCAAGTCTCTGGGCCAGAGGCTGAGTGCCCAGCTCTGGGCCTGGAGAATGTGCACCTAGGTTGAGTTGGCACCTGGGGGCGCCGCTCTGGTCTGAAGGCTGGGTGCCTAACTCTGGACCAGAAGCTGTGTGTCCCTGTCTGGGATGTTGGCTGCAGGCACTGCTCTGGTTAGGACACTGTGGGTGCAACCCTCTTGAAGGACCAGGGATTCCCACAGTTTTGTCAGTCTAGCTAAGGGGTAACTGGTTGATCCTTGGCACAGTATCTGAGGGCTGCTGTAATGGCTCTCTGGCTTTTGTAGGTCTGAGGATGCAGCTGTGTGCCCCAGTGCCCTAGGGGTACTCAATAATGGCGGCTGAGCACAGCGTTCCTGCCTGTATTAGAAAGCCAGAGCCTAGAGTCTGCGTGAATCCAGAAAGTCTTTTGGTGCTGGGTGTCCTGTCCTCAGCATTAGACCTGATGATCCCCCTGCTGTTGGGTTTCCTCCTGCCAGGGACATCCAGTCTTTGCTTTGGGGACCGCCTTTCTGTCTGGGGTGGTGAGTAGAACCCGCAGGCACAGACGCCCGCCCGTGGCTCTGCCTTTCTGGCTGTTGGGAGCCTGGGCATCTGCCTAAACTGGGTAATTTTCCCAAGACCTTTTCGGGGTGGTGGTATCAGGTGAGTGCTCTGAGATCAGACCAGCTGTTTCCCTCCCTGTGGGTTTGCACCCAACGGTGAAACTCAGTCTCTGGTGCCCTGGTGCCCACAGTTCTATCTGAGGCGGCGAATCAGGCGCACAGGCAGGCAGGACTCTGTGCAGGTGCCTGGGTCCCCAGCTCTGGCGCTGGGCTGGCTCCTGGGGTGCCCATGGAACTCGAGTCTTTTCCAGGGCATGTCTGGGTGAACTAAGGTCGGTTCCAATCATTTCCTGCTCCGTGGGGTTATCTCTCTCTCGAATGGAAAATCCAGTCTGTGACGTTGTGGGCCCACAGTTCAGTCTGGGACAGTGACCAGATCATGCTGGTGTGTGGCTCTGGGCTGGGGCTGGTGACCAAGCACCTGGCAGAATAGGAATCTCTTCCGCAGTTTAGCCGGGTGAGTTAAAGCTGATTGAATCCCCCACCATGGGGTATCCTCTCACCTGGGAAACACAATCACTTGTGATTTATGGCCACGAGTTCTGATTGCTGGTCACTGTGCCGATCCTGCTGTGCTGCTGGTCAGAATGAGAGTCCTCCTGGCGCCACCATCTTGCCCCGCCTCGATAGTTAAACTCTTCCAAAGACTTATTTTATATATCTTCCTTATAGGCTAGCTTTATAAAGAAAACAAATATTATTTAGCTCCCAATGTTTTCAGCTCATAGTTCAAGTAACATTTCACAGGTTCTGGTGCTGGTTCCCTTAGCTTTGTTACTTCATGAAAGAGAGTAGTGATAGGTAAATATAGGGAAGAAAAGACCAAAATACAAGAGTTAAATCGAGAGTTTAGCTGGGCCAGGCTCAAGCTTTTACTACTTTTGAGTGAGAAGTACTGAAGATTATACCAGAAAATACTTTGATCATCTTCAAGGACACATCATTAAATAATCTTGCAACTTTCCACCTCTTTAAGATTCCACACAACCTTCTAACCAACACAGGGACCAGGATCCCAACAAAGAAAACATCAGAAAGTCATTCAAACATACACAAACTATAGAAAGTCTTTGTAGTGGTGTGTGTGTGTGTGTGTGTGTGTGTGTGTGTGTGTGTAGGTATAGAAACTTGTATATTTTAACCTACTACCTTTCAGAATCAAGCTTATTATCAAAGTGGAAAAAAAATTCTGTGGAATAAAAATCAGGTTTAGCCACAAAAGGATACAATGTTTTCTTCTGCAGTTACCAGTCTGGTTCTAAAAAACATTTCCCAAAGAGGAAACCCAGAAGTATAGGAAGGAGCAATGCGACAAGAAATAACTGCAATATTTCAAACCGAGTGTTTTAAATTGGACAGCATTGAAGATGTGTCTGATTCCTCCAGCTGAAATGCCTGAATTCAGGGAGCTAGTCACGGTAGCATCAGTCTCTAGTTCAGACAGACACAACCTGAGAAGAGTGACTGGAAGAGGTAATGGCAAATTTTAATTAAATTAAAGCGATCCTTCTGCGTATCTCACCATCTTAAGGAAGTCTGTGAATCTTCAAGTGGGTACATTTTATTGAAAACATTTCATTACTGCCTTGTTTCATTTTAACTGTTGCTGATTAAAAAAGGAAACAATAACAGCAAGGGCCCACTTTTGAGTGTCTGCTTTGCTATTTTAACTCTATTTTACAGCAGGAAAAATCTAGCAGCCTTTGAAAGGAGGAATAATGAGTGCAATCCTTGGTGGTTTTAATCATTTCTCAGCTGCCTTCCCAAGCAAACCCCATCTGCCCCTCCTGTCCATCTGCTGGTTGTTATCACGTAGTCGGCTACTTGAAAAAAAAAATCACAGCTTGAACAGAGATGGGGAGGGCATGTGATATCATGGTTTCTGGTTGAATGTTGGGATTGACAAACACACCGATGAATCAAGATGCCTCTCTCCAGGCTCAGCGTCAGGGTGACCTGGAGCTAACTGAGTCCAGGAATCCAGTATCTGCACGGTGGAGGGTGCACAGGATGCAAGCTCTTCATTCTGCGAGGCACTCACTCGTTCGCATTTCTTTGCCATGGAAGCCAATAATTAAATTACTTGAATTTCTAATAACTGTCACTGCAATAAAAATGAAATAATATTTGTTCCAGTTTCCTGGTGGAAACTATGGTCTTTGGAATTCTTCGGCTGATTTTTATTTTATTTTATTTTATTTTTTATTTTAACACTAGTATCTGTCATCTTTCAGAACAGATTCTTACACAGATGGTTCAACACACTCAGGAAAGGAAAGGCGATGGGGGCTTCCATTTGAAAAGGGACATAGTAATTATCCAGGTGGAGTTGCTTATTCTGCAAGTGGGAGCTCTGGAGGCAGTGAGAGGGACTGGAGTTCCTCAGACATTGTGGCTTTTTGTCCACCGAACAAGCACAGCCTCTCAAATTGCCTTCAAATCTCAGTTCACATTAGTGAACTGTAGAAATTACACTTAGGTCTTAGCTGATGGCCCCTCCGCATGACAGATTTTCACTTCTGTTGGAAAATTTTGGCAGTGAGACTGCTGCCAACTCCAAGAGGAAATAGTCAGGGATGAGAGCCTTTCAGCATCACAGCCCCCCCCCCCCCCTTTTTTTTTTTATTTTAACCAACTATAATTGTTCGAAGTAATTTATCTTCAGGGTAAATTTTGACACTTAAACGCAGCTCCTTGCTTGTTTTGCCATTAGAAATCCTTAGAATAGACGTCATTTCTTTCTGTCAGTTGCTACATATATCTTCTTTCTCAATTTTTTTCCCCAAGTGGTACAATTATCCAGTATTATACCACTTTTGGTAGGTTTACTCTCATGGTATCAAAAGACTCAGAACAACCAAAGCCCGCATGAGCTCAAGAAGGGCAACAGGAAGGAGAAGTACTTTCTGGAGGCTAGAGAGATGACTCAGTCAGATAAAGCCTGGGCTTAGTGATGCCAGCACTCATGTATAAAACCAAGTTGGCAGTACACGCTAACAACCCCAATGTGAAAAATGGAGATGGGAGGATTCTCTAAAGCTTGCTGGCCAGCCAGTGTAGCCAAGTAGATAACATTCAGGTTCAGTGAAAGAGTCTTGTCTCAAAAGCTAGGGTCAGATGGCAGGGGAGAAGGACTCCTTTTTTCAGTAGACTAAGGGAAAGAGATCCAAGGAAAAAGGGAGGGAGAGTGGGATCTGGAGGAGATGAGGGAGGGGGCTACAATTGGGAAATAACATGAATAAATTGTAAAAACTAAAAAAAAATTAAAAAGAACACAACTGACATCCACCTCTGGCCTCTACACAACTGCACACATGTGCACACATATAATATAACACTCACTCACACACACATACACACACACAAACTACTTAGTAAAAAATACTTAAGTTTCTTTTATTTGTTCAAAATGATGATGTCATATTAAAACATAATTTTTTTGCATTACTAGAAGCACAGTGTCAAGAGCCAGCACAGTCTCTTCCCCTGTGTAGGAACTGGAGAGATGATACACAGGGTATCATGATTTGGTCTGATGATCACGGAAGAGCAACTTGTATGAAGGAGTCAGATTTTTCTCTTGTGATCTGCTTGGTCATAGGGAACTGAAGACTAGAAGGGCTCCACACAAGCTTCCAGTATGGTGCCTATTTCCTTCATCCTGCTGAAGAGCTGACTAACAGCTCCCAAGGAGCCCTCAGCTTTGTGTTCCATCTGTGATCTAAGTCGATTGCTGTGGCATGGAAAAGCTACCGAGGACAGGTGAGACAAAGCAACAGTTTCTAATGAGGAGGCTACAGCTGTGGAAGATGGAGATGTCACCTGTCCTGTAACAAAGAATTTGTTGGACATTGCTGAATCCAAGGTCCTGAGGTCCTTCATAGTATCCTTGGAAAGTTTCTGAGTAGGTGAAAGAATTTGAAAATAGAGCTCTACCCCACAGATTGCATCCTATCCTTCAACACACTGCCACTCACTTGGCCGTTAACAACATCTAAGAGATCCATGTGCCCATGGAGAAGCATGATGAAGTGGAGCAGAGGAACCTGGAGGCACTTGCTCTGATGGCTCAGACACCTTACTAGGAAGTCACCTGCAACAAGATAGAAGTTGATGCCCTGATGAAGCTTAATTGTTCAATATAGCTTAAAAAATGACCAGATTTAAGAAGGTTCAGAAAGAATCCCCACTAGTTTAAAAAAAAAAAAAAAAAGAAGAAGAAGCTTCAGCTAGTGGTTGGAACTGCATTCAAGAAGACCCTTTCACATGCTGAGTTTGAAATGTAATCCCAAAATAATGACTCCATTAAAGCCCCTTTAAAAGCTAAGCCAAAATTTGAAAAATACAACAATTCTTTAATCAGAGTCTATGTAATGGAAGGTTATTGAGTCATTATTAATGAAAAAAATAGGATATTCTGAAACTTAGTCATCTTGTCTAAACTCCCCACATGGGATTTTCCATCTATATCAGAATAAGGGACACATTCTGTGTCAGATACATGTCAGAGGAGGATCTGCAGAGGCTCAATGCAGACCAGTCTGAGTGCTCAGTCTCCAGAAGTACCAGGGCATTCATTTCCAGTGTGGAAGTTTCCTCAGATTGGAGGTGAAAGGTTTCATGTCTCCACTGGATGCCTAAGGCAAGACTTTCACCTCTATCCTTGTAACTGTGCTGACTGGTTTATGGTGGAGAGTGACTGGTCCCTGTATAATATCATCACGATTGTCAGTAAGGCCAGTATGAATGATTGATTGGGAGCTGGTGACAGGGCTTTGATGAAAATTCTCAAACTACCCATGGGATCACTTGGACATTCCAGGAGAACAGGAGCTCTTGAATGGGGCATCTATCAGTGCCTTAAAGATTATCCCATGCCATCTGTATGGCAATGCTGATTTTGGTGGTGTCAACACCCTCAAGTTGCCAGTTCTGTGTGCCAGGGAGAATTTAGCATGGGTGGGTCTCAATAAGAGGGACGACGTCTTCATATAGGAGCTGGATAAAGTGAGGAGCAATGCCCTGGTAGTGACCACTGAGGCCACGTATTTTATCCTCTGTATAGGTCAAACCATTAAGAATTTTAACTATCAAAGCAGACACTGAGACTTATGGCCAACTGTTGGGCAGAGTGCATGGAATCTTATGTAAGAAGTGGGAAATAGTAAGATCTGGAGAGGACAGGCACTCCACAAGGAGAGCAACAGAACCAGAAATTTGAACACAGGGGTCTTTCCAGAGACTCATACTCCAACCAAGTACCAGGCATGGAAATAACCTAGAACCCCTGCACAGATGTAGCCCATGGCAGTTTAGTGTCCAAGTAGGTTCCATGGTAATGGGAACAGGGACTGCCTCTGACAATAATCTGATTGGCTTGCTCTTTGCTCACCTCCTCCTGAGGGGGGAACAGCCTTACCAGGCCACAGAAGATGACAATGCAGCCACTCCTGATGAGATCTGATGAACTAAGATCAGAAGGAAGGAGAGGAGGACCTCTCCTATCAGTGGACTTGGGGAGGGGCATGCGTGAAGAAGGGGGAAGGAGGGTGGGATGGGGGGGGAGGAGAGAGGGGTTTATGGGGGGATACAAAGTGAATAAAGTATAATTAATAAAAAGAAAAAAGAAAATAAGGAAAAAGAAAGAATCTTACTGCCCTGTGGAACCCCAAAACTATTGTCCAGAGCCAGCTCCAAGGCTGTCTCCATGGTGGCCATGCTGCCTGTTACATTCTGGCTGGAAGGCTAGTTGCAGAAGTACATATACCATCTTAGCTCTGCCCTAATGATTTGGCAAATGGGGAGTGGTGGTTCTTGACTCTTTTTACTGGAGAGTTTTTTCAAATAAAACTTGAATGAAAAAGTTCAGATTGTTGAGGGAAGCAAGAGAATGTCTTTGTTATCAGGATCCCATATCACATGAAAAATAACAACAACAACAACAACTATATATATATATATATATATATATATATATATATATATATATACTTTGCTGGGAACAGAAGCTCTTAAAGTGAAACCTATGGTATCTCCTCTGAGTGGATAGCTCACTCTTAGTAGAAGCTGATGTGGCTTTAGGGTGCATCACTTGCAGACATAGAACTGAGACATTCAGTTGGAAGGTGCTGGAAGAAATATTCTTGTCTTAGTATAAACAAGGAAAAGCTTGTTGGAAACTAGACCTGGGGATGGAAATATGGCTCAGGATTTAAGAGTCTGGTGGCTACCAGAAGTCTGGGTTTCGTTTCCAGCATTCAAATGGCAGCACACAATGGTCTATAACTCCAATCCCATGGGATTCAATACCCTTTTGGGGCCTCTGCAGGCACTGTACATACATGGCACACAAACATTCCTGCAAACAAAAACACCTGTACAGACGAATACTCTTTAAAAGGGGGAAATCTTTTAAGGTTTATCCATTTCAGTTACAGCAATATGAAACTGCCACTGACATGCTATGGAAATGAACAGTTAGACCATGTGGCCTTTCAAAAAAGATGTACAGCACAAAGTTTGTATTTTCAGATACTCACATAGTTTCGGATGTTTGAGAGTTAATGCATAAAAGCATGAGCTCCTCCTGTATAACAAACCCTTTGAAAAATGGGTAGTGTCCAGCAGAGAGTATTGAACAGTCACGATGGGAAAGAAGAGTGAGAAAAGCATTCTCAAGGGACATATTAGAAAAAGAAGAACGGCAAGGTAATGAGAGAGGGGAGCTCGGAACTGACAGATGACCAAGTGGGGACACATGTTCTGTGATCAGGGACTCCTTCATCTAGGTTCCTCGGCTGTTCTCAAAGGCTTGTGACCACAACAATGGAGCGATGATTGGAATCGATTGCAGTCTTCCTTACACGTCATATTTTAAGAGTTTTCAACTTCATTTTTAAATATTTGGGAACCCTGTAGTGACTTTGCGTGGGCAGAGCTGGAATAATAAACGTGGTATGGAAAGAAAAAAAATCAGGATGTGTTAAGAAAATCATAAAAGAAGGGAGCAAGTGAAAAACAGTCTGTCTCTTTGCACAGAATGGAGAGTCCCCGGGAAGGCAAACTCACCAGGGTGACTGCAGACACTCCAGGCATCAACAATGGCCTTGACATTCACTTAGCAACTTGTCTGTGTCAAATAATGAGAGTCCCACTTCAGAGCCGTTAGCAAACAGCAAGCACAGAGCCGTAACAATGTTGTTTATCACCTCCTCGTCCAGACTAATGACACAGCTCCACTATTTCTCAGACTGAATAGGAAGAAAAAAAATGTTGTTGGCATACACAGGAAAATTACATTTTTTAAAAGAGACAAGGTTATTAGCCTCCCAAGTCTGAGGATTTGTTTTCATCACTAATTAGTTTTAGAATTGTCAGAGAACACATGTTTTGCTACTCCACTATTTTGTGAGAACTGAGTAAGATTTACAAGGGCAAGAAATAAAAACAAAAATATTTCTTTCTGTTAATAGCATTTTTTTATGTAGGCAAATAAAGAAGTTTAAAAACTCTTTCTGTTGAAGATAAAAAGGTCACCTGACTTCTCAGGGTGACACAGTCTGATTTTACCTACCATGTGTTGCTTCCTTGCTTGGAAGGTGGTTTTCCACTTTTTAAAATTCATATACATTTCCAACATCGAATTTTCTTTTAAAATTTTTTTCCCATTTCATATTCACAATAATTCTCTGAGGGATTTAGATAGAAACAGAAAAGGGAAGTAGGATTCTGACCTTACCTTTTCTGCTTTTTCTCTCTACGCAGAAGTCAAAATCCAAGCAAACACAGTGTTGTTTCTAAACATGGTGCTAAGGGGCAGAGGTACAGGAGAAAACAGAACACAATTTTGATGGATGTTACCTTAGTACTCATGGCTGTTCTACTTTCAAAAATTAATTCCATTGTAGAGAATAAATAAAAAGATAAGAAGAGGATCCTGGAAGTGGCCTGTAACTTTTTTCTTCTTTTATATGCCAATGAAAATAGATAAATTGAAGTTTCTGTAGCTTCACTTTTGAAGACTGAATACTGAACAAATTGGATACACCCTGGAACATTTATAGAAAGATGAGGGGCATACTGAGTTATACTGATAAAATATTTAAATTATAATGTAATTGTATTTCCCACTAAAATGCAATAATAGACAAGACAAATGATCTATGTTAAAACAATAAAAGAAGAACAGTAACAGGTAAAACTGTCTTTGAGGCTTTACCTGGAGTCCAGGATAATGCTGGGCTCACAGGATGAGCCTGTTCTGTAGACAGAAATCTTTGCAAAAGAGAACTCACATCAGTTTTCTATGCTCTGTTAAATAATGCCCAAAGATTCACAGTTTACAACTGCACACCTTTATTATTTCAGTACATGGATGTCAATAGTCTGGGCACACTTATCTGTGTTCTCTCTTCAGGGCTTCTCCAGGCATCAACAGGCCATGGCCTACTGTGCATTGGAAGAATTCACTTTCTTGGGGTTGTCTGAAGGCCACCACAGTTTCTTATTGGCTGTTCCTTGCCCACAGGTCTTAGAAGCTGTGTGTCTCCTGCCATTAGGCTACAATAACTTCACATTGTGACTGTGTAGTTTTTCCAAGCTATCAGCACAGTGTTAAATTCAGTTAAGAAATAAAGGTACTGTAGGGGTAATAGCCCACCGCCATGTCTACTGGCTGGAACCAAACTGAGAGGAGATCACACGGAATAATACCAGGAGATGGAGACCACACCAGAACCTTATAGAATTGCCTACCTCAGTGCTAAGTGAAGTCTGAGGAGTGTTGATACACATTAGGAAAACTTTTCTATTATTGTTATAAAATTGCAATTTATATACCACATAGTATGGCATGTATGGCATGAATTCCCTATCCAAACTTCTGTTTTAACGCATCCCTCCATAATGAGACTTGTCATTTTAAACTACCTTAAGATGTGGTACCTCTTGCCTGCTATTCATGGATTCATAGAGACAGAGACAAGGGAGAGAAAGGGAGAGGGGGACACGTGGGAAGGCAGACAGAGATTAGTAATTATAGAATTACATAAATAAAGAGATAAAAGAATTGGTTGAGGTAGCCTTGTTTAATCACAGACTTCACAGAACATGATGCCCCTTAACTGTTTGAACATGGATGTTACTTGACCAAGTTGATCAGATTCCTTCCTAATGTGCTGCTGGCATCTGGGTCCCACCCTGCTTGTTCAAAGTGCAAAATTCAAAGTTGTCTTTGCTAGTATGATTTCCAACTAAAATTTAACTGTCCCGGCTAGTTTACTGTCTGTCAACCTGACCAAGTTAGAATTATTTGGGAGGAGGGACTCTTCAGTTGAGAAAAATAAGATTTGTCTGTAGGTAAGTGTGTCGTGCATTTTCTTGACTAGTGTTTGATGATGGAGTCATCTCCAGTCTATGGTGGGTGGTGCAACCCCCGAGCAGATGGTAGTCTTATGATGTATCAGAGAGAAGCTTGAGTAAGCCAAGGGGAGTGAGCCTGTAAGCCGTACCTGCATCCACTCCTGCCCCCAGGGTCCTGTTTGAGCTCTTATAGTGACTTCCCTCACAATGGACTGTCACCTGGAAATGATATTAACCCTTTAACCCTTTCTTCCCCACATTGATTTTTATCTGGTGTTTTACCACAGGAATAGACACTCCAACTAAGACTGCAAACAATGCAATTTCAGGAACACAAAAAGGAAGTAATTTAAGAATAGGCCAACCTTGGTTGGAACAGCAGTCTCAGGAAAGACCCCTGTGCTCTGATTTTTTGGTTTTGTTGCTCTCTTTATGGAGTTCCTGTCCTCTCCAGATCTTACTGTTTCCCACTTCTTTCCTAAGATTCCTTGCACTCTGTCCAAAGCATGGAGATAGCCTAAGACCCCTGCACAGATGTAGCCCATGGCAGTTCAGTATCCAAGTGGGTTCCATTGTAATAGGAACAGGGACTGTCTCTGACATGAACTGATTGGCCTGCTCTTTAATTACTTCCCCCTGAGGGGGAAGCAGGATTACCAGGCCACAAAAAAAGACAAGGCAGCCACTCCTGATGAGACCTAATTGACTAGGATCAGAAGGAAGGAAAAGAAGTCCTCCCCAATCAGTGGACTTGGGGAGGGGCATGCATGCAGAGGGTGGAGGAAGGGAGGGATTGGGACAGGAGGAGGGAGGGAACCACGGGGGAGGAGGGATACAAAGTGAGTAAAGTGTAATTAATAAAGAAACAAAAAAGAATAGGCCAACCAACTCAGTGTACATCACACAGACAAGGAATCACTAATTGACATGCTAGGGCAACCTCTTGGTCTGTGTGAAAACTTAAGATGAATTTCTTTTTCAGACATTCGTCAGTATTTGTTTTTTCTCTCTCCTCCTCCAAGCTGTCCCTCCATCTTTTCTCCTTCACTTATCTTTGTTCTTCAAGAATTAGTTTGAAGTGCAAGTATAGTTATAGTAGATTATTTAAAATAATGAAGGGATTCTCTTTATTTTCAGAAAGAATCTAAAATTCTGTGAAAAAATTGAGTGAATTTCTGTATCGGATATTTCCTCTTTTCATCATTAAGCAGCTCTAGAACTTGTTAATTTCACTACTGATTTATCAATATAATTACATTTACAGTATAAAATTATATCAATATCTTTATATTCTAGGCAAAGGCTAAATGTATGTAATCTAAAGAGAAAGCAGAATTTTTATCTTTCATATTATGTGGAGATCAATAAGATGAATGAACATTTCCATTAATATTTTTGTGATACAAAATCAAAATGAAGACTGTGTCTTCTAATCTTGTTCGTAACCACCTAGCCACTTCTGCAAATTCAACAATGATTACTTAAGACTTCAACATTTTGGTTTCTTCAATATGATATGTTAGCATGATAAATAGCGGATTCACTAGATTTTAATAAGTTCTACATAGTTCACATTAACTTGGCTATAATGTTTGTTTCATTACAATGGTTAAATTTTATAGTAAGTTTCTCAAAGTGCGTGCTTGTTTGATTTTAATACAAAAGAAATAGAATATTTATGAAGCTATTCATTTCTTTTGTAGCCACTGTGATCAAAGAGTGCAGATTAACTAGTGAAGGGTTGCTTCCTGTAAGGTCCAGAAGTCCTGCCAGAGATTCCTTACAGTGTGGCATCTTTAAAACCCGAAATATGTCACCAATCATCTTTCATTTCTTCTTTCCATTGTCATTTAGTAATTATTTTTATTATGTGATCTCTATTCCTTCCTAGGACCTTAGAAGTTGTGGTTGTGAGAGTTGGCATCAAATGTGGTTGTCTTAGTTTTCTTGTTGCTATGATAAAGTACATAAAAAACAAGTAAGGGATAATGATCTCCAGAGGCTATGGGTTCAAAGACTGAGACAACACGGTGGCAGCTGTTTTATGGCAGTTGGGAACACCAGAGCTGTATTCAGGTGGCAAGGAAATAAGATTTGTTCATAAGACTTAAAGGCCACCCTTAGTAACTGACTTCTCCAAGTATGCACATATCAAAATGTCTTTCAAACAATACCATTAGCAAAGTGTTCATAGACCTGAGTCTATATGAGAACATTGCAATTTGAATAATTATACCTGAATAAGATGGAACATATCATGGCAAATGGCTCAAACTGAGTAAGAATTCTATAGTTGGTTATGGAAGAATGTGATGACTGGTCATTAAGTTATGTGAAATTAAGGTAATAATTTAGAATAAGTATAACATGCCTGGAGAAGACTGGAACTTTCATAGAATACTGATTAGACATTGAGGGAGTAGAGACACAGTAATGGCAGAATCAGGTGTATACAATGAGCTACAGAGGTGGGACAAGGGGAGGTCCAGCCAAAGTCCAGATAAAGCCTGTATAATATTGACTATAAGACCATCATGATCTTTATTATTATTATTATTATTATTATTAAGAGAACAAGAATGCTTGGAAGAAGAAATGGCAAAATTATGGGGCTGTGGTTAGTCCAAGAACAAATTTCCAGAGGTATTCTGGAGTCTTTGTGATGAGAATAAAGGAGTTGAGACTAGAAAAATGACAAAGCTGAATCGAAATAAAGTTGAGGTTTGAGATGGAAGAGTAGGAAATTGATATTAGTATTTGGAAATTAAGTTTTCATGCTCTTTATAACACTACAAACATGCACATCCTTTTTAGGAATAATAGGATGTTCTTGCAGCCAGTGGTTTAGCTGGGATTTCAGCTGACAGCCAAGATTAAGGTTCATGGAGTATTGTGGAAGGGGAATTCACTGTTGGGAGCACCAGGAGTGACTGACTATAGCTATGACATGGGAAGGATATGAAATGGACCTGGATGAAAAATTTATGGAGCTTCAAAGAATAAAACATGTCTCTTAAAAACTTTTCACCTGTAGTCATCATGTTGTACATCATAGCCAGAGCATTGTTTCTTTGAAAATTTCTACGAGAATGGGTCTTCAGTGTTCCTATCATATAAACACACAGGGGCAATGGTAACTACATGTATATACGGGTATGACAGTTAATTTGACAATGCTGATCATTTCTCAAATATGTATGTATATGCAATCACGACATTGTTTTCCTAGGGCATATACAATTTTATTTGTTAATTCTGTCTCAATAAAATGAAAAAAAGAAACTTTGTAAAATTAATAAAAAACAAAAATATTTTCAAGAGCTTGTTTCAGTTCATAAGATATAGCATTTTGTATCCTATCATGTTCTTAAAGATCTACAGACTAGGGTATTGGTCCATGTTGACTCCTAGAAAACATAATTGGTCAAGGGACCCTCACTTGAGGACAAGAAACTAACAAAGATATGACTGAAGGAGTTTGAAATGATCAGTTGCCTAATTTCTACTGATATTAGTCTTTTAAAAGCTTAAAATGTGATGAGGTAAATCAAAGTACAAAGTTTTAAAGGTTCAAGTATGGCTTGCATTGTTATAAACCTCTGACAGAAACAGAGCTTGAGAGATGCCAAACATCATCTGCATGGAGAAGGATACTATAAGCTAAACTTTAGACTTTATGTGATCTGAAGTGAACAAGGTAGCATCGACAGTATACACATGACTTGGTTTGGGGAATATTCCTAGGCTGCTGGAGAGTTTCAATTGGTATTCTTGGTTTTCAAGTTGCACTTTTTTTTAATTTTAATTTTTTATTTTTACTATTAGTTACATTTTATTAACTCTGTATCCCAGCTGTATCCCACTCCCTTATTCCCTCCCAAACCCTCCCTTCCTCCCTTATCTCCTCCCTGCTCCTTTCCAAGTCCACTGATTGGGGAGGACATCCTCCCCTTTCATCTGACCCTGTTTTATCAGGTATCTTAAGAACTGGCTGCAAAGTCCTCCTCTGTGGCCTAGCAGGACTGCTCCTCCTTTGAGGGGTGGGGAGGTCAAAGAGCCAGCCATTGAGTTCATGTCAGAAATAGTCCCTGTTCCCCTTACTAGGGAAAAACAATTGGTTACTGAGCTACCACAGGCTACATATGAGCAGAGGTTCTAAGTTATATCCATACATGGTCTTTGGTGGAGTATCAGTCTCAGAAAAGACCCCTGTGCCCAGATATATTTGTTCCTTGTTGAGCTCTTATCCTCTCCATGTCATACTAACTCCCCTTCTTTCATATGATTCCCTGCACTCTGCTGAAGGTTTGGTTATGAGTCTCAGCATCTGCTTTGATACACTGCTAGGTAGTCAAGTTGCACTTTTTAAGTGCTTTGTTTTGAAGAGGTGATTGAGATAATATAATTTCTAAAACTATCAAAAGATATATATATATATATATATATAATCTCACAGTAGTAGTAGCAGTATCATTTTTGCTTGAGATATTTAAATGTTTTTGTACCACATGTAACACATTGTGATAGAAATTGTCAATTTTGTGCTTAAATACCACCAGAATTCATATTCTGTATTTAAAAGTCATGTTTGTTTTTGTTATAAAAGCAGTGCTTGTTCCCTTCATTAAACATGAGGGGAATGAAGTGTCTACGTGTTTTTCTTCGGTGATGTTCCCTGAGATTTTGTAGTTGGTTTGTTTTACATAGTTGTGCTAATACTCTCTATAACTTGGGTTTCTATTTTTTTTCACTTAGCATTGAAACACAAGGCTATTTTCATTTAAAGGAATATTGTTTCCACTGATTTCATAAAACTATAACCATTGAATGTCATAGCTTTCCCGAGATTGTCATTTTTAGAAAATAGAATTTTAGTGGTCTGTGAGTTTTTGCCACTTAAATTATTCATCAGTGTCAATAGGAAGTCCATTTCAAGATCTGCTATAGATATCCAAATGTACAGTTACTCAAATCCTTTCCTAACACTGGCACAGGATTTAGACTTAATCTGTGCACATTCCCCTGTATAGATTCAATCACCTGTAGTTACCAATAATAACTAAAACAATGTAATGTTGCATAAATACAGGATAGTATCTTAGGGGGCAATGATCAAAAAGTATCTGTATATGCTCAGTATAGATATATTTGAAGATATACTTGTTGGTTGAATCCTCCCATGTATATCACAATTATGGAGAGCTGATTACAGCTTGTTCCTGTGTTACAGTGTTTTAAATTGTTCCTGTTTAGTGTATTTGTGACTTGTCATGTATATTGCTTAGAATGAAATCAATAGGAAGAATAGAAAAATGAGACTCAATACAAAACTGTTATCTTTGTACCCTTGAAAGTATAGAAGTGCTTTTTATCAGTGGGCAAGTTTTTGTATCAGGGATCAGTAGCAAGACAGATAATAAACATTTGGGGCTTTGTACATCAAACTCAGTTGCATCTCAACTATTCCTTTTTTGCTGCTGTTGTAGGAAAGTGTCTGGATAGCATATAAATAAACAGGTATGGCTGTGTTTCAACAAAGATTGGGTTGAATATAATACATAGACAGCAGCTTCTGACTCATGTTCTAACTCATAGCTTCCTAAACACTCCCTAGTTGTATTTTCTTTTCACCTGAAAACTTATAATACAGGATAAACATACTAAAATCGGTACAACTAAAGAACCTAAGCAAGAAGGAGGTCCCTGGATAAGATGATCAATCCTCACTCAGAAAGGCAAACAGAATGAACAACGGAAGAGGGAGAAAACAGGGAACAGGACAGAAGCCTATCACAGAGGGAATCTGAATGACTCTACCCAGCAGGGTATTAAATCATAGCCAAACTTTGGTTAGAGTGCAGGGAATCTTAGAAAAGAAGGGGGAAATAGAAAAACCTGGAGTGTACAGGAGCTCCACAAGGAGACCAACAGAACCAAAAAATCTGGGCCCAGGAGTCATTTCTGAGACTGATACTCCAACCAAGGACCATGCATAGAGATAAGCTTGCTCAGAGGTAGCCCATGGAAGCTCAGTCTCCAAGTGGGTACCCCAGTAAGGGGATCAGAGACTGTCTCTGACATGAACTCAGTGGCAGGCTTTTGAACACCACCACCCCACCCCAGGGGGGAACAGCCTTGCCATGCTACAGAGGAGGACAATGCAGCCAGTCCTAATGAGGCCTGATAAACTAGGGTCAGATGTAAGGGTAGGAGCACCTCTCCTATCAGTGGACTTGGAGAGGGGAATGGGAGGAGATGAGCTAGGGAGGGTGGGATCGAGAGGGAATGAGGAAGAGGGCTACAGTTGAGATACAAAATGAATAAACTGTAATTAATATAAAACATAAAAAAATTAATTAAAAAAAGAAAAAATATTTAACAAAAATGTTTTTAGGTAACTCAACATCATACGTATATGTATGTGACAGGCATGTAAACAAAACACTTATTGACAATAAGTCATAAAGAATGTATTTAAAAACAACTTCTGTTCTATAGATAATTTTACTATTTATTAACGATGGAAGGAAATTACATAGTATTGAAAAGAATATGATTTTTTTTACATGATTACATCTTTGCTCAATATCTAATACAGAAAGACAGAGGGCATCTCCAGCATTCTTCAGAGTTGCAACTGTGTTTTTTAATAGTCATCGGTGACGATAATGCCCGTTTGTGTATATTAAGTATAAAGTGGCAGAAGTATGTTTAGGGCTATTTTAGTAACCTGAAAAATACTGTCCTGATCTCAAATAAAAATTAATTTAATAAATTTTGAAGCTCAATTCTTCAACTCAAACAATTTTTAAAATTGATATTCTAGCAGACACATACCCAAAAGATCCATACTGAGAAATGATGGTAGGAAAATATTAAATTTTGTTTTCTGTAACTAAACTGTTATATTCCTAAGGAGGTCAAAAACCTTGTACCTACAGTAAAAACACTTGTGTTCACAGCATCCAACACTCGGGAATCTGAGCCAAGGTGTTTTAGGCAGAGTTTCTTGGCATAGCATGAAGTGATGGCATGACATTTCAAGTGCCGGATGTGTGAGTTGTGTGTTCAGAGTCAAAGCTTCAGCACAATGCGATATGGTGAGCATGGCCAGAAAAAAAAAATCTTCAATTCATGACATGTTTAGCTTTGAATTAATGTTTTGCTTTTGAACTCTCAAAAACCTTTTACTACTGTCATTTTTTTTATTACTCATATTCTCTTAGGTAACCACATGTGGGCTTGTAACTCACAAATGAGGATTCCAGATTATAATCTCAGTTATCTATATTTTGATATTATTGTTCAATGCCAAGGCTCAAAGCTATGTTGAATGTTTTCTATAATCCTCATAATGTAGATTTGAAGCCAGACTGATGTTTCCCTTAAAGGTGTAATGAGAGTAAGGGATTCCTTGGTGTAATGACACCACTAAACACTTCCTAGAAGAATACATATACAAGTGGGAACATTCTTCACATATTTAGTCCATGTAACATATATAAATAGGCCTCTTGTGTTCTTGACATACTTTTGAATATATCAACTATTTATTCAGTGGAACTTGGTAAAATTCTCATTTGTCAACTTTATCAATTTACCCTTAATTTTATTTATTATTTATGTGCTTTTATGGAGAATTCATATAATATATTCTTTTATGGTTTTTCCTCCACTTTTCCTTATTTCTCTACCCCTACAAGTCTATGTCTCCTTTCTCTCTGGCTTTAGAGACCAAAAAGGCAAATAAAAAGCAAACAAAATGAAACCTACACAAACAAAAAAAGTAAAAAAGTATAAGAAACACACACACAATCTGTAAAGTTACAAAATTGAAAACCCTAATATACAAGCAAAATAGCAGTTACATTAAAAAATAACAGAACAAAATCATCTGCATAGGTCATTTACACTAGCTGCTATGATGATAAGTAGCAAAAGAAATTCTAGATATTTGATTTTGTCAGAAGAATAATTTCAAGATGTCTATTTTTCCCATCAAAAACCATCAGTGACTTGACTTTTTCTAATGTCAAAGACACCCAACAAGGACCAAAGACCACCAAAACAAAACAACAAAAACAATAACAGACTTGATAAACAATCTTTTGAATTGTTGGCCAAGGCTGTATAAGAAACTCCACAAACATACAGCCTATTTTTGCTGCCCTTGGTTACCATTCAGGAGCAGAAAGTAAGTCTCCATTGCTGGAGACAGTATGTACTTCAGAAACAGGCTCCAGAAACTCCTGAGCTGGAAACGCACATGAGTGAATTCTTACCGAGGACTAGATTTTATGACACAAGAAGGCACCATGGAAGCTTCCAAAAGAGCAAGGCAACTAACCTCCCTAGCTATGAAACCTATCAAGCACATCAAGATTCGCATTGCACTGTAACCCTACAGGTGCAGTGGTGGCATGAATAGCTTCGCAGTAACCAATAGCTGCCTAATTGGACTTAAGAACTGCTCAAGAGAAAGGGTACGATGCCTGATACTTGAAACCTAGCTAACTGCTCAGTGCTAGTGAAGCCATGGTTATTGGAGGACAAACTACAACCATTAATAATCTAATGATGAAAAAAATAATAATCTAATGATATATAACCATTTGTCCTTATACCAACAGATAAGTCGTCTTCACCCTTTATTAAGTCAAGTTTTCTTTGCAATAGAGAACACTATAGAATATCATAATCAATCATCATCCATTGTTGTCCAACAGATACATCTACAAAACACTCCCACACCTAAGGCTCAGGGGACATTTTAGAAGAGGGGTTGAAAAGATTTTAAGCGCCAGATGATCTGGGAGTTTTCTGTGAGATTGTGTCTCCTAGTAATATCAGAACCTACACCCTTAAAGTCTCACTAACATGACCACCCAAATGTGACCTGAACAATGATGACAGTAAGAACATAACAAACTGCATGGGAAAAGCCCAGGAGGCTTCAGTCCTACACAAAGAATTATTTGACAAAGGCAACTAATAAAAAGCAAGGAGCTTGAGATATGACACTTTCTGGAGAAGGGCACAGCAATGGCTTCTTCAGGGCCAAAAGGTCAGCCCTGGAAATGTACATAAAAGTAATATCATGTGGATTCAACATGTTACATTTGGAAATATGTATCTATATACAAATACGTACATGTGTGCAATAAAATTAATGAAAAAAGAGGGCAAAAAATTGAAGCAGAACTCAGGGTCAGCCGCTTTGGACCCAGAGAAGAGCATGTCTGATTGCATGCGGGTTGATGCCCCAGGTCCCGCCTCTGAGAAAAAGGTATCGGACAGGTCTGATGCTCTTTGGGTGGATGACACCTAAATGAACATCTGTACAAAGTCCCAATTTATTTCTAATATCAGAGATCAGACCTCTACTCTTGCCTGATACGTCTAAAACAAAAAGGGGGAACTGTAGAGAGCTGCGGAATGCTATGCCTTAAAGATGGAGCTGGTTTCTGCCTTCCACCTTCCCGATGGTGAGTGCTCTCTGTCACGAACAATTCCACATTTGGCTAAGGCTGAGGATCTGGCTTGCTTCCATGTATGTGGACCTATCTGCATTGCCCCCGTGGCACGCCTGGGTTGGCTACCCAGAGGCTATTTAAGCTGTGGGCTGGCTTTCCCCGGGGTCCGAGGATTGTTCAAGGTTTCTGAATAAACTGCATTGAAAAAAAAAATTGAAGCAGATTGGAGAAAGATATATGGGATGGTTCAGAAGAAAGAAAGGGAGAAATGTAATTAAAAAAAACAATTTCAAAAGCAAACAAAAAAGGCTCTGCAAAATGAATTCATAACTAATAAACTTTACTTAGAGTATGTAAAATAAATATTTTGGAGGTATCTCCAAATTGAACAAATAATATATTCATTCTGGAAATCACTCGGGGAAGCCATGTAAAGTCTGGGATCCTGGGATCTGGGACAACAATGTAGGAATGTCTGGAGACAGCAAAGAGATAGAGCTGTGGCTACCATAGGAGAAAGAGGAGGTCAGAACGTGCCAGGCTCAGCACCGCCTTCCTTGTGGGCTGGGTGGCCGTGTGAAAGCCTGACTACATAAGGGGTATCAGACAGACTAAGGCACGGAAGTGCGGAGACAGTACTGACTAGGGTGCGGCTGGCATCTTAAAAACTCCTGCGGTTCACTGACAAGGATGAGCCTTCATTATTTGTCCTGTTATTGAAAACAGATTTTTTTTTCCCTCAGATAAGATATCCTGATTACAGTTTGCCTTCCCTCTACTCTTTCCTTACCTCACTTTTCATCTGAATTCAACCCCCTGTTGTCTCTCATTAGAAAACAATCAGGCTTCTAGAGGATAATAATAAAACACGATAAAACAAAAAGTAGCACACCAGAATAGGACGAACAGAAGGAAAAGAGCCCGTGACAAGGCAGAAGAAACAGATATACACACAGAGACTCATTCATTCACACACTCAGAATTCTTATAAAAACACTAAAATGGAAGCCTACATTTACCCAAAGGACCTATTCAGGACCTGTGCATGCTGCCTCAGTCTTTGTGAGTTCATATGAGCATTAGTTGGTTGATTTAGAGAGCCTTGTTTTCTTGGTGTCCTCCAAATCTGGCTTTTTCACTCTTTCCACTTCCTCTTCCTTGAGGATTCCTGAGCTCTGAGGGAAGTGATTTGATGGAAATGTGAGTGCTCCAAGGTCTCTCATTCTCTGCATATTGTCTGGCAGTGGGTCTCTGTATTTGTTCCAGTCCGCTTCAGGAGGAAGCTTCTCTGATGATGGCTGAACAAGGCACTGATCTAAGAGGATAGTAGAATGTCATTAGAGTCGTTTTATTGCTACATTATTTTAATAGAGCAGTGGTATTTGGTTTTGTCCTAGGTTCCTAGCCTATCTAGTCTCAGGGTCTTGGTCACCCAAGCTACTATGTTAGGTATGGTTCCATCTCATGTAGCAGGCCTCAAGTCAAATCAGTTATTGGTTGGCTACTGCCACGAGCTCTGTGTCACCATTGCACTGGCAGAAAATCATAGTGGATCAAAGGGTTTATAGATGGGTTGGTGTTTCTGTATCTCTTTTGGTAACTTGCAGAGTACCTTTCTGTACTAAAGATGCTAGCATGAAGGGGTAAAGGCTGTATGTAGGCACCAGATCCACTTCTCCATGTTCAATGAGTTGTGTAGGTGTTGTCTTCAGCAATGGGGCCTGCCATCAATTTGCAAAGAGTGAAGGAAGGACCTTCTTTACATTTTGGATATTACCATTGACTCGTGCAAACTTTTTGGAAATTCAATAGAGAATTGTTACAAACGCCAAATAAACGTGAATGGTACTGATAAAGACAGCCTATCGCTAAAGCAGCCTTTCATAATTATCTTTTGTTGTTGTTGTCCTTGGTAACCAGTGCCCTTCCACAGGGCAATCTGTAGCCCTGTATGGTGGGTGGTTTATTTTAAGTCTCATGTCCATAATGAAATGATTTATTGAGACATTTGAATGAACTTCATGGATTTGAGTCACTTTATGTGAAGGATGGCTTGACTTTACTTCTAACTTAGGAAGAGAGCCACGTGACCCTCCACCATGGTTACTTCTTGGCTGCTTTCCTTCTGTGTAGTGTGCTTGGGAGAATTCAGTTAATCCAAAATGTTCCACGCGTACTTTGAGAATTTACTTACTAATATGCATACCAAGTGATACGAAAGCAATGATGTAATAAGGTTTTCTGTTGCCAAAATTCATTATACTAATTTCATAAAAACTTCAAATGCCTACAGAATGGCTAATCCTCATAAATAATCTTTTTATAATATTCTGTTTGTTATAAAAGGAATAGCTGGTGATTAGAATGCCTTCTTTGTGTCTGTGGACACACTATTTGAGATTGTAAGCATCTTCCATCTTTAGCTCTTGCTATATTGAGTAACCACAAAATTATTTTATAAACTATGAGTACCATAATGAGTTCTTTTTTATATAACTAATTTGAATCATATAAAATAGTCTGTGAAAAATGCTGGCAAAGCAAATCTTAAAGATAATTACTTCTAAAAGTTTGAAATGCATAATTTCAGGTGTAAAATGTTTTTTATATAGAAAACTGAATCAATCCATGGGTGTCTACTCAGAATTTTCACTTAACAGTAAGCCATAAATATGTTTCCATATCTAAATATAGTTGCAACATGATAATGTCTAACACCTATTATTTGTTTACACTGATTTATTTAAGCAATTTCATTATAACTCATGTAAATTATTAAACATATTATTCACTTCCTCAACTTAAGTGATTATAATTGGAAGTGATGAGTCAAGCAAATTTGTTTTCAACTCCTCGAACATATAATGTAAAGGGAATTTGGCACATTTGTACTGGCTCATCATAGAACTGTTTACTCTGTTTTTGAATATGGGCTACCTTGGGTACAGTTTCTGTTCCTTTGTTTCCCTTTTGTATTTTAGTGGCCTTATTTATTTTTATTTACTAGAACTCATTGTATTAATGAATTTATGAGTCATCAACTGTAGCAAAACCCCTGGATGCTTTGCCTTCCAACCCCTTCTCTCACTGACCTCTGCCATGACAGCAGATGACAGATCAATGCAAGGTCACATCTTCAGGGGATGGCACAGCAGGTCATCCTGGCTACATCAAAGGGGATTCTCTGAAGCCTTGATGCCTCCTTGAGTGGGCAGGTAATTCTTAACCACAGGAGGCCGTGGATCGCTGCCCAGAAACCCCATTGTGGATGGTTAAACTTGGGAACTAAGCTTTGTGTCTAGAGGGCTTTGTCTCAGTCCTTGACAAGGCACCATTCTTCTGCATTCTTTTTCCTTTGTCCTTCCCACGTCCCTCTTTGCTCCTTCAGATAATACCTCTTACATAAGCTACCTGACCAGTCTTATTTCAGACTCTGTTTAGGAAAATTCAAATGAAGACACTGGCTATGCCTTATGCTTCTGTATTCATTTTAAACTTCTCTCCAGCTTGGGCCAAGAAAATTATCCTATTCAAATATGCTTTCACAGCTCTTGATATTTCTTTCTAGATCTCTGGCTGTTCTTTTTCTATGGCAAGTATACTACTTTGCTCTGGGTGCTGAAGCGTGATTACAAATTTAGTGTTTTAAAACTGTATATATATATATAATATATATATATATATTACATATATTATAATTTATAATAGATACACATGTTATTATAATTCCAGAGCTGAGAAGTTCAAAATGGGTTTTACAGGGATAAAACAAAAGTTTTGAAAAAAAATGTGTTTTTTTTTTTTTAATTAGTCTAAGTCTTTAGGTTTTTACTTCTTTAAAATGGCATTGCATGCATTGGCTGATGGGCCCTAAACTCACATTCAGAGCATCAGCAGCACAGTGCCTTTTGATTTTTTTCCTCTGACCCTGACCTCTGACCCTGTTATATGGTCTCCTGTGAGTGTGCTTAATACACTGAAATAATGTAGAAAATTCTCTGCAGCTCATGACTTCTCATCTGCAAAATCTGCTTTGCTATGTAACATGATATTTAAGGGTTCCAGGGAGCAGAGTAGGTCTCACTGAGGGAAGGGCATTGCTGTGAAGATCACTCAGGTACCTACAGTGGTTTTCATTTTCAGTGTCAAGTTCCACACTATAAGTCACGATAACATTTTTTAGCATTCAAATTTCCCCATTTATTTGTTTGTTTGTTTATTTATTTATTAATCATTGTATAGCCTGATCCCAGCCTCCCTCCTCCTCTCCTTCCAGTCCTGACCTCACGCCCCTCACCCCCACTATTCCCTCTCCTTCTTCTCAGAGTCAGAGTGAGCCAAGGGGCACCAGTACACCCTGACACACCAAATTACAGCAGGACTAAGTGCACCCTCTCTCACTGAGGCCAGATAAGTCAGCCCAGGGAAGGGAAAGGGATCCAAAGGCAGGCACCAGTCTGTAGGCTTAGATTTTCCACCAAACTTCCTTTATTTATGGTTCTTAAGCACCTTAACCTCCCTTCCACCCCCATACCCCCCCAAAAAAAGATTTCTTAGGTAGAAAATTGGTAGGAAAAATGGCTGTGGTCCTCTTTAATCTACTTCCTACTGATTCGGGTCAATGGTCATTAGGGGATTACCAGACTCAGTTGTCAGGAAACCAGCAATCCAGTCCAAAGGCTAACAAGAAGCCCGAAGACTCAGCAGGATTGCCCAGAGAAGCTCTCTGGAATGTTTCTCTCTGCTAAGCAAAGTGTCGAAGCATGAAGATCAGCGCAACTATTTTGATCCAAAAAGCAATGTTTCACTTTGTCCCCGCCTCTATGTCCTCTCTTCAAAGTCCACCCACAGACGTTCTCAGCTGGCCAAAGTCACATCCCGCACATTTGAGGACTCACTGCAAAACATCACGTGCCTCTCACAAGCCAACCTGCAGCAAAACATCACGTGACAAAACTCAGTCTTCAAAAACAACTACAACAACAACCAAACCAAACCAAACCAAACTAAAACAAAACTAAACAAAAAACAACCCAGAATTTCCACTTCAACAGTCAGAGACAGCCTTTACTGCAGTTGTTAAGGGACCCACATGATGACCAAGATGCACATCTGTTACGTATGTGTAGGGTATCTAGGTAGAGCTTATGCAAGCTCTTCGGTTGGTGGTTCGATCTCTGTGAGCTTCTATGGGCCCAGGTTGGTTTACTCTGTAGATCTCTTTGTGGTGTCCTTGACCCCTCCAGCTTTCTCATCTTTCTTCCCACTCTTCCACAAAACTTCTCAGATCGGCTTATTACTTGGCTGTGGGTCTCTGCATCTGTTTCCATCAACTGCTGGATGAAGCCTCTCAGAAGACAGGTATGTGAGGCTCCTGTCTGCAAGCATAACAGAATGTCAGTAATTAGTTGGCCATTCCCTTAATCTCTGCTCCATCTTTATCCCTATGCTCTTTGTAGGTGAGGCAAATTTGGGGTCAAGTGTTTTATGGATGGTTGACGTACCACTCCCTCCACCGGAAGTCCCACCTGGCAAAAGGAGGAGGTGATTTCAGGGTCCATATCTCCTGCTGCTAGGAATGTCAGCTAGCGTCACCCCGTCAACTCCCATCTCCTGTCCCGGAGATGCCTCACCAGCAATTTCTGTTCTCTCTCCTAGTCCCCTTTCCCCATACCTGATCCTCATCCCAGTTATGTTCCTCACCCCCTCTCTCACCCCATTCTATAAGTGACACAGTTTATTCTGAGAACAAAGTTCTTTCAAATGATATTGGTAAGAAGCACTTGGAGATTACTACTTGGGATTTGACCTAGATGCCTAGATCTGTGTGGACCACCATGGCTATGCCAGCATTGAGCTCTCTTTTATATTCTCTGTACCCCAGTATTTAAAATCGGTATTTAAAAATTTATCTCTGGAGGGCTCTTAACATCTTCAATATGGTCAAAGAAGAAAGTTATTCCCTTTGGGGCGAGTAATACATGTGCAATATTTTCTGAATGAAGCCATTTGGCTTTTACCCTAGTTTTTGTAACTCAGGGATTTTCAGTTTAAATATTTTATATCCACTGGGCTGGAGTGAGGTTGGAATTGTACTCACTGACTAAGAATCTTGAGGAGAGTTAAGGCGACTTATTTATTTGTTTTTAAGATAACACTGTGTGCTGTCTGTGTTGCACACTGAGTCTAGTCTGTGGAAGAGCAGTGTCAGTAATGGAATTGTGTGAGCAGGACTTGAAACAAGAATAAAAGTGGCCCAAAGATGAGTCTGAAGTTGCCTCTGGGACCTACTGGCTGCATGTTTTTGGGTAATGCACTAACCATTCAGAGACTACTTTTGTACCTAGAGTTTGTGAATGTATATAAAGAGGTAACTAGAATGATTCTAAAGACATACACACACACACACACACACACACACACACACACACACACACAGGTACCAGTGTCTCAGTAAATAGTCATCATTTTAGAATATCACTTGAATAACTTTTCCTTCTTCCTGCCTTATACAAACTTTCTTTTCTATTGCTTAGTTTAAACTGACAGAAAAAAAAAATGACATCTAAAAAACCTGTCACTTGAGTCCTTAAGATTACATCCATTTCTCCGTCTCTTTTCTCAGTTATGGTCACATTATTCAGCAAGCCCTGTTTTATGCATCCCAGATTTGCTCAGTTTTTGCACAAATAACTCAATGGTTTTAATGAATAAATAAGAAAGCAGGACTTTAGTACTAGAAAGGACAGTTTGGTTGCCTAAAACTGTGGTACAAAGGCTCTACAACATTATTCCTAGATGCTGAAAAGCCTTGACATTCATCTTTCTGCTGTAGCCCTAAAATCTAATCATAGCCAGTGGCTAGCTGCTATGGAGAACTGAAGCCCAGCTCCTCCACGAAAAGGCAAGAAAAGGTCAGAGTGTAATTTATAGTCCAGGTCTGTCCCTGGGCGCTGGCTGCGGCCAGTGCAAGCTGAGCATCTTTCTCTGTCTCATTTTTATCCCCCACTCCTTCACTGCTTTCTTCTTGGGACACTTCTTCATAAATCAGTTAGGTAAACCCTTTGCTCCGAGGCTGCTTTGGGGAGAACCTGACCTCAACAGATGGCCAAATGTCAGAACCGGTCACAGCTACAGGCAAGATTTATGCTAAAGGGATGGAAGGAATCTGCAGCTATCACAGAAGCATAATGACTGTGAAGCAATATGGCACGGTGAATTTGGGGACAATTAGGAGCTGTGGGGAAAAGTAGACTGGAGAGGGGTGTGGATTCTGTGGCGACATCCTCCCAGTAGAGATGGGATCAGACAGCAGATCACCTCCACGAACTGCCCAGCTTACTGGCTATTACTAGATCCATCATTTTTGACCCTGAATCCTGGCTAAACTGGTTCATGTTCAGGTTACCAATGCAAAGTGCTCTGCCATCACCTTCCCTGTGACACTTTTGGGTGTTACACCTTGGCTTATGAGGGAAATCTTTAGAACTTGGAGAGCCCCACCATTAAAGTCCTTTCCCTTCCCTCAGGAATTATCTTCCCCTACCTCAGCTTTCACAGTAACTAATTTTAGAAGGTTTGATATAGCTCTTCACAAAATTTTGAGCTCATTCTTATAGTGCTGGGGACAGCACATAAAATGGCCTAGGAAGCATGCTTTCTGTATGTACAGATTCAGTAGGGAGAGGAAAGGAAAGGAATTCATCTAACACAAAAGGTTGGGTCCTGTCCCTCCCAGTGATTTGGGTTGAGAATCTTAGTTGCTACTCAGGTATATTTAGGTCAGAGTGATGCGGGTTGAAGAGGTCAGAAAACCCCATGCTGTTAAGATGTCGTTCTGAGTTTGTGTGTCTGGGTATGTAAGGGGATAATACCCAGCTTTATGTGATGCTCATTATAAAGGCTATTGGATTGTAATTTTCAGATTTTTCTTTCTGGTACATTGTACCAAAGAGTGTAGTCCCCAGTTTAACCCTTTAGAATCTTGGGTGGGTTATTCCTTATACTACACCATTTGGGTTTCATAATTATCGACTTTACAATATAATAGATTATATGTTTATGGTGAGGTCACCTGTATAAAAGCAACATCCACAGATCTGACTTTTCAGTTCTTTAGGACAGTGCCCTAACTTGCTAGCTTATAATTATTTGGAGTGAAAAGTCAGCAATACTTTAAAGTCAGTGAGGAATCCGTATTTTAATTCATTTTCCCATTTTCAGTACAATCTTCCCTCATGGAGGATTTTTAAAATATTGATAGGGAGAAACTGTGAGATACCTGTATGGAACTCCAATCCTGGTCCTCTTACCCTGTGTGGCTCTGGATAACTCAGCATGTAGACATTTGAAAAAAAAAAAATCCCATCATTCAATCCATTGATTTTTTCTACAATTAATAAATTCTACTAAAAAAAAGAAATTAGCAATACCCACGATACGACACTTCTTCTCAAACTATTCTGTGTACATTTGTCTCCAAGAGAGGCTGTGTGGGCATACTGCAAGTAAGGGTAGGGGCAGGATGAGAGGGGGAATATATGGGTGGCAAAGTGCATATTGGAGCGGGTGACATCACGGCTTCCCATTTCTTCTAGCTGCCACACTTGCCCTTGTCTGTCTCCCTACTGCTTCTCCTGCATCAGACTTGTCAGCACTAACCATTAGAGCTCCGCAGGCAGCCAGCAGACAGTGCATCATTTTGCCGGTGTGGTTAAGGCCCCAGATGTCTCCCTGACAGACAAATGCTTAGCTAAGATGAGCAAAGGGCATTCTGAGCGCAAGCTTTCCTTCCATGTCACATCATCCCTCAGAATATACAGAAGACACTGAAAAGGGGCAGAAGATCCTGATGAGGTTGGGGCCATGGGGGAGATACGAGATATATCTTGTCATTGTGGTTGTACCAATACATATTCTGGAGACAAGTGTTGTGATCAGTGTTGCAGAATGTCAGTAGTCCCTAACTGTCTCTGTACGTGCCTCATCTTTGCTCTGCTCAACACTAAGTGTTATTTGTTTTGTTGTGTTCACTGCTTGTAAAAGGCTACTGTTCTTTGTGCCCTGTCATGAACACCATTTCTTTGTGTTGCTTTGGTCCTTGCTGATTTTTTTTGTAACAAACATTCCCCGTCTGTTTTGAATATTTTCAATGTTGTCAGGAGTGGGACAAAATAGCAGAAATAAGACTGCAGATTTCTGAATCAGGGAAAAGTGGCAAAGACTCTATTTCTTTGTCTTCTTTCGTATGTTATCCACTGCCAACTTCTTCCATGTTAACTCATCTGGTCTTCATAGTAGTTCCATATCATTTCTTCTATTGTCTCAGGCAAACACACCACAATAGTGCCTACTGATCACTGTTGTCTCCCAACTTAGATTTGGTATTATCTGATAGAGAGAGGGGGAGAGAGAGAGAGAGAGAGAGAGAGAGAGAGAGAGAGACTCTATGTCTACCAGATGACCAGAAGTTTGTAATAAAAAGCTTAAATTGGGTTGCAAAGAAATTCAGGTGGTATGTGGGGTTAGAAGACTGGGTAGAAGTCCAATCCTGGTCCTTTTACACTGTGAACTCTGCAGCACACAGATATATGAAAAAATCCCATAATGAATCTATTATTTTTTCCAATTGATAAATGCTACTAAAATGAACAAAACAATTTGTTGATGTGTGACCTTGGTAAATCAACTAGTATTTCTTTGTTTGAAGACTGTATTTTATTTATAGTTATGTGTCTGTGTCTGTGTGTGGGTGTGTTCCTGAAAGAGAGAGTGCCCATGGAGGCCAGAGATGTTGAATTATGAGTGTTGGAGTACAAGGCACGTGAGCCACCTGTCATGGTTGCTAGGAACTGAATTCAGGTCCTCTTCAAGAGCAGTACACATGCTCAGTCACTGAGCCATCCCTGTAGCTCTCTCAATTTAATTTCCTGAGGCTACCTGTATTCTGGACTAAGCAAGTTCAGATGAGTCCAAGCTTAGACCTGGCTTGATGATCTGTCATTCCGCCTCTACTTTACTCTGTAACAAACAATGGGAAAGATGTTCTTGAGAATAGTGGGTTTCTTTTGGTTTTATCACATTATTCCAGGTGATTCAACAACATATGAAAGGCTGAATTATGCTCCCTATTTTGATGTCAAACTGAGAGCCACTCAGAGATGGATAGTGACAGCACCCAGTGCCTTAAAGTACTAAATGTCTAAGGCCTTCTGCCTATGTAGCCTTAGTAGTTGGAAAGGTAAATATGGCCTCAACTTTAAAAGCATCTTTATAGTATAATAATATGGTTGAATCAAAATTAGTATATTATAGAATATGATATATATATATATGCACAGTATTATAACTATAAAAATAGAATCTGAACTGTAAATACCCCAAGGAGTTCAGGATTTGTATCCTTACCATAGATAGAGCTGAAGGATCTCATTACCTACTGTGCAGTGCAGAGTACAACGGATTTTGATGCTCTTGAATTGGAGTGTATTGGAACAACTAACCAAATTTTGTTAGAAAACAGGCCTTGTTCTCAGTATTTTTCCTCATAATACCACTCATAACAACCTTTATTATTTTAATGCATTATACAGTTATGTCTCATTGTATCTATGGGTAGACTAAATATGATCTACCCACTTACTAAAAATGGGGTAAATCCACTTCCAACAGATTTCTTTGCTTTGAAATCACAAGGCCACCGTGACAGTCAGTCTTCATCATCACCATGCCTGGAATTACTATCTCCTAAGCCACTCCTTAGGTGGATTGCAATCTCCTAAAATGCTTTCTGGGTGTGTCTTTGAAGGGATTTCTAGAGAAGATTAGTAGAGGCAGATGGGACCTATTGCTGACGTGGGCCGGGCCATCTCATTGAATAGAATGAAAACAGGAAGAAGAGTGAATGCCAATGTTCAAATAAGTGTGAGCCAGTAGCCACACAGTGTTGTTGATGTAGCCACAAACAGCAACTAGCATCACAACCCCCTCGCCAGGATGGACTGTACACTAAGCAAAGGCCGAAATATGTTCTTTCACCCTTGAGTTGCTTCTTGTTGGGGTGTTTGGTCATATCGCACCCTCTACAAATCATCTGTTCGGGAATTCCCCAGGCAGTAATTTCTATTTCAGAAATGTGTAATTTGTACTGTTTTTGTTTGAAATTGGCGCATTTCCTTCTCTACAACTCTCAGCTATTTTCTCCTTCCTGCTTTCATGTATCCCTACCCATTACTTTTCCATTTTCCTCTTCCCTCCCCCCTCTACTTTTGTATCCTTCTATGTTTGGAAGAATAGGAAGAAATTATCTAATTGAAGGAGACCATATTAAACCTATGTAAAGGAGAATCTAACTCTAGAACAAACCAGAAGCAAGAGGTGGTAGATGAATTAGCAGTATCCAGGACTCCTAATAGAAGAGTGTGTCTCCCCTTGGCCTCGCACTGCTACTCAGTATCTTTCAAGTCCAATCTTCACTTCATATACAGCAGGATGGAGTCATACAACTGGAGTGACAGAAATAGAGACCAATCATAAAATGTCATCAGTGCAAGGGTAGTATACAGATGCATGTTTGGGGAAAGTCACTCACAAGATGACCTGGAATGATCATACATGATTCTTCCCCAAAATATCATCTCACCAAACTTGTTTCTTTCTTTTCTTTTCTTTCCTTCTTTCTTTTTTTATAGGTGATAGTTTGTGTACTGGGTTCACATGATTTATCTATGAGTGGACATGGTACTCAGGATGCAGTGGTCTGATTGGTTACTCAGAAATGATGGCCTGAAGAACAGGGGTGAATAGGTAGCCCAGAATGTTAAATTTGGGTGCTTTTTTCCCCAGATAACCATCAAATGAATGCAAACACTGTTTTAGCCTGCTAGGCTGAAGGGCTTCCTTTATTTGATCAGGCCTTAGAAGCATGGGTTTTAGGCTCTTAGCTAAATTAGCAACACCTTCAAAAATATTAGGTCAACGCCAGTTGGCACTTTGACAATTGTTGGTAAAGTTTCTTTGCCTCTTGTGTCTTTTCTCAACAAACAGGAAGATTAAGTTACTGGGTCTCTAAATTCTGTTTTGCATGTTCTAATACTGTAATAGAGAGGGTTTGAGATCTGTACAACTATACAGAATCTGGCAAAAGTAGAATAAGTCCGTCTCTGATACCATCCTCATTGTGGTAGCTATAACTCTGCTGTACCTGAGGCAGATGCCTACTGTGCTAGAATAATTTTGATAGGATTCTTCTTCCTCTAAAATTCTTTACCTGTGGATAATAACGTGCATATGCGCGCCATTGATAGTGTATCTTACTATCTCTAGTAAGACCATTAAATTCCACACACATGCTCCTGAGTAAGAGCGAGTTTAGAGTGACTTGCTGAAGTCCTATATCCTACTTAATTTCCTTCCTTCATACCCTGACAGGTAATAAATAAAGAAAAAAAAGTGGCTTTCAGGAACAGTTGTCAACTCCTCCTCAACCATCCCCAATTTGAGGTGTTTTGGTAGCTATTCTTGTTCCTAGTCTCATCACTCAGGCCTTGAAAGCTGATAGATTTCTGATTTCTTCCTTGAAAATGACATGATGAATCAGACTGAATGTTTTCCTGTAAGGGCCCAAGAGGAAATATAATCAGAGGCTGTTCTCTGCCATGGAGGTATTGCAGTAGTGACCTTAGCATGGGGATAGGCAGGAAGCTTGTGGGTCATGATGGCAGGGAAGTTTACTGCATGGATAGTTTCAGACATTTCTAGAGCCATGAATACAATACTTCTAAAATTAGAGAATGGGCTTGAATTATAACACGTTCTGAAGGAAGGGATTCTATGACATGTTCAAACAATAATTCAGGGCAGGATGTGTCCATAAGTATAAACATGACTGAAATACGTGATCATCTCTGTGTGTCTTGTTATTTATTGGTGCTAAATGTGGTCAGCATCAGGTCACTGCTATTTCTAATATTGTCTCTGGGCTCTTGTACACTTGCTCCTGTCTGCTTTTTACTAGGGAGATTGCGCCTTTCTTATCAGTCACCTAGCAGACCTTAGCCCAGCAGGAGTCAGAACATCCAGAGGCAGCAAATGGATGAGAGCAGCCATTAGCAATTCCGAACCCTTAATGAGGCTTACTGTTAAATGCTCTAGTGGTTTTGGGACAGCAGTGAGTGCTGCCTGTAACCTCTGGATACCTCAGCATGTGAAAACAGAATGCCTGTACAAGCCTAAGAAGGGAATTTCTTTCTGACCAGCCTTTTGTAATTTGAAACTGACATTTGGATAGTTGGAGCAATTTATTCAAAGTCTTACAACTCCTGTACAGCCTAGCCTACGCTTAAACCCATAGGCAGTGTAAGACCACAGATTCTTCTCTCCATTTTTGTCTTCTGTTATTTAGTTTAATGTTACCTTTTATTTTCAACATCACTTCAGACTCAAAGGAAGGCTGTGTGGGTTGAGGAAACCCGTGTCTGCTTTGATCATATCGTCAGGCTTGTTCCACAGTTCTTATTCACGTGCTTCTGCCATGAGATAACTCTTTAACACAAATAAATCAGTATGTGTTCTCAAAAGAGGAAATTTACACAGCCACAGTACTATAAAATAAAGGAATGAATATGTTTGCACTAATTTCTGTAATATGTAACTTTTATTCAGATTTAAATGTTGTCCTAATATCTCTTTTAGCCAAAGAAACTCTTGGCTCCATCCTATCCATCCTCAGGGACTTTCAGGTTCTTCTATTTGTGACAGCACCATGGTCTGTTACTTCATGACATTTACATAGAAACATAAGCAGCTGGTTTGCACAGTGCTTCTATTTTGGAGTTGGTTTGATGTTTTCTCATAATTTGACTCAGGCTCTGTAGTTTGGGTAGGAGCAACATAGAGGCGACCTAGTGTTCTCTGTGCCCAACATCACAGGACGCATCATGGATACCGCACATTTTAGTGTTAGCTTGGGACAAGGTGACATCTTCTAGGGATCTCAGTGGACATTTGTGTTTACTAAGCCTCTATCCAGAAGACATTTTATGCTCTGGAAAAAAAAATCCCTATTCCTGCCTTTTGTAATTTGAAACTGATATTTGGATAGTTGGAGCAATTTATTCAAAGTCTTACAACTCCTATACAGCATAGCCTAGGCTTAAACCAATAGGCAGGGTAAGACCACAGTTTCTTCTGTTCATTTTTGTTTCTCACGCTTACACCCAGTGTTGAGAAATATAACTGATGCACCTCAAGTTTCTCCAAACGCAGGCCTCTGTGGGTGCAGGCCTCTGTGAATGTGCCTCTCCTCTTTGAAATGTTCTCATCCCCAATACCATGCCCACTGAAACTCCCAGACCTCAGATCAGGCCACTCGTAGAGTTCCTCTCCATGTTCACCAGGCCAGACTTAAATGTTGGTTGCAGTTTATGAGCAGACAATCAGTAGTGTGATAGACTAATTTTCTTCCCTCCTTTTCACTTCAGGCCTCATTTTCACAGCTGCATCCCTGGAAAGGTCTTGAAAAAGTTCCATTTGGTGAACATGGAGAATGAATAGATGCTTCTCATGGAGGTATGGGGTGATGTAAGGAGTGTGCTGGAAATGCCTGGAGTGAGACTCTTTGATATTGTTTTTGATAATTGTTTTGAAATGACTATGTTGCAACTCTGAGAGTAGTTTCAGAACTTTATCAAAATCATGTGAAGTGGAATATGGTGATTTGCATTTTCAATAATAAGACAGTGAAGTTTAAGCGGAATTTGACTCTAAAAAGAGATTGATATTTTAAGTGACAGATCTTTGAGAAAACAATTAGTGGTTAAATCTAAGATGAGATTTGTACTGAAAATAACTTCATCTTGTAAACTTGCTCTCAGATAATATTCTGGCTGTCAATGGTATTAGATTTTTAGGATGATGGTAAGAGGGATGTGAACATTACTTCGAATCAATGGATCCTTAATTAACTGTATAAGATTTTAAGCATCATCAGTCTCTCCAAATCTTTGTGCTCTCTGTAGTTAAATACTTTTCCTTGTGATAAAGCAGTCATCAGTTCATGCCTGTATTTCACATTTGGGTCTCTCTTACATTCTGCACCTTCTTCAACATTATGCTACAATTTCCTTTGATTCAATTTCATCATCAGATTAGTATGGGAGGAGGTTGAGAGGTTTGAATTATATTTAAAGTCCTTTGCCGAAAAAAAAAAAAAATCTCATTTCATCCCTGCTGTGCTTTTTTAAAAACTTTTAAATTTTCTTCTAGAAAATTTTTTTAATAAACAAGCAACCCACAGATGAGAAATAAAATCCACAGAGGAAGTTATTAAAGCATAATGGAACATTATTCATTTTTACAAGTATCTTGAATTCCCATTGCAAGTTACCAAAATTTACTGTTTTAAACAGGGGAATAGATATGAAGTGAACAAAGGAAGTGTTGTGTTGGTGGTGAAAATTATACATATTCCTAATACCCAGACAAACGGTAATTACTGCAACCTTCCTAATTGGCCAAGGGATGTTTGCCTGATGTGCACTGAAACTGTGGGAATCCTGGTTCATTATTTGCATTCCACCTCATGATGATAACTGAAGAGTGAGGTAGGTTTCTGTCAGGAGTCCTCACCAGAGTTTCTGGTCAAAAGATTTGGTATGGTTCTAGTGCTGCAAAGGACATAGTCACCCCCCTCCCCATTTTTTTCAGTTATTGTCATATTCCTACCCCTTGACACTAAGTATAAAGAAATAATGTATTATGTGTTTTTATGCCTACCATCATTGACAGAAAATGCTATTTACTGAAGCCATCTTTGCTGCAAGATACAACGCTTTAAAGATCTATATGCAACAGTATTTATAAAAATATTATCATTTATCTATTAATTTCCATTTCAATGTTTTGTTATTTTTAAATGTAGGCCTTATAAATAGGCCAACTAGGTTAATTATCCTCAACATATTTTAGTGGCCATGTGTATTTATTTTCTTTAAATATATATCTAGATATATAATTTTTGTGTCGAAGGCAAGTAATGTTGAACTTCAGAGACACTGTCATGTTTGCCAATCAGTTTTATAATCTTGAAGAAAATGTACGTGAATTCCAACTGTATCAACCCTTGCTCACCTCTAGTCCAGACAATTATTTTAATTTCAGCCATTTTGGTGCATAAATTGTTTGTATTTTTGGTAACTTTGGCTTTCAATTTTTATATCATCTTTGACTCTCAGTTTTGTCCTCAAAGTCAGTGACTTTTGGTCTTCTGTCTTTATATCTGGTCCTGGTCATCTTTAATGTCCACTATATACTTCGTAGAGTAGCATTCTACATACAACATTGTACAGTATTATCATGGTTACTTTTTAAATATCAATTAGTTCCACCATTTGATATAGTTCAGAAATGAAGCATGAAAATAAGCTATATGATAGCCATTACAAATGCGACTATTACTTCTCTCATTATAGAGACACAGGTAGAGATAGAGATAGATAGATAGGTAGATAGATAGATAGATAGATAGATAGATAGATTCTGCTTGATACTGATATTACAATGGGAGTCAATGGAAGAGCTGAGCTCACCTGTGTATAGAACTTTGTAGGAAGGAAGATGGTCCATGAGGACAACTGAGATTTGAGCCCCATCACAAAGGCTTGTACCAAAAGCAAAAAAAAAAAAAAAAAAAAAAAAAAAAAAAAAAAAAAAAAAAAACAGAAACAGGAATACTTTGATATTTTCAATTTGGGAAGAAGAGACAGAAGGCTAAGTTAACCAGCACATCTAGGGAGTGGAATGAGAATTGGGAATTCAGGCCAGATTAGCCCTTTTTGGAATTATGCCCGCTGTGCATTACTGTGGTACCCATATTTGTTTGTGAGAAAAATCTACTGAACACGACTGATCTTTTCTCTAAGGCTGGGATCTTAAAGAGCCTTGCAGTGTTATAATAGCTGAAAATTCTCAGTGTGCTCTACTAAAGATAGAGACAAAAAACAAGAAGTTAACACTGAATTTATAATGACTCCAGGATTTGTGCTTTAATTTTAAAGTAAAATCACTTCACTTTGGTGTCCTTGGCTTCTGCTTCTCTCTACTAACCTACTAAAGGAAAGAAAGAGGATGGGTGCTGCTTAATTTCAGTTCCAATGAACTGAAAATTTTATCATCGTTTACTAATCAATTTATTTTCCAAAGATGAAGGCAAGCAAGAAACAAGAGATGGGAGTTATAAAACCATACAAGAATACACAATGCTCGTTTCTTATGGCTCACTAAAGTCTACATTATTAAGCCTATGTAGTAAATTATGAGTCTGTCCTATTATGGGATCAGAATAATTGTCTTTACTAAAGATATGTATGATTGAGAAAAATAACATGAGATTTTCAGTTCCAAGGTCAGGATCCACATTTCCAATAGGGATGCATTGTGTTAACAAACCAGCTCAGAACTGGAAAATAGCAGTAATGATTGTTACCTTGAAGCCTGTTGTGCCAATCAAAAGAGAAGATGTGAACAAAAGAGCTGCTGGGTGAGCGGAGCTTTACAATAGACCAAGTTGCCAGAGTCTAGAGTGTCACAAAGAAAAATGGGGAGTGAGTGGTAGAGGGGGAGGTGGTAGCACAGAAGCCAATGGGAGGCGGGGTCCTGACTGCCTTCAGACTGACCAAGAGTCTGCAAGTAAGCTGATGTCACCTCTCATGGCTGGCTAGTGAGTGATTAAAGTCTCCTTGAACTGTTGCTTAAGTAGGCAGCAACTAAATGCACCTTCCCATTCTTTGCTCTAATTGCTGTGGTTATAATAAAGGAATAGAAATTCATCTGCTCAGGAGTTATATCCAAGGAGGGAGATATTATCTTTAAGTGCTTAATTTAGGTGAGGAATAACTGGCCATCAGTGACTTGCTCTTAAAAATGTCCCTGGGTTACACTTATAGCATACAGCAGAAGAAAACCCAGCAGTGAGGTTTCCAGCAGAGGGGAGAGAAAGGGTGGTACACTGGAAAGAATGCTGGCCTGAAAACATGGAAATACGGATTTCAGCATCTGTGGAACCAGACAGGCTACAGTGGAAAAAGCAGCTTTCTCATTTGAATCACATTCTTATCTCAGAAATGGAAAGGTTGTCCTCACATTTCTCATCCATGCACATGTCTTCTGTATACCATATCTTAATGATTTTCTTTTTTTGCCCTTTGTTAAAATTTATCAGGAAAGCATTATCATCCTACTGTACAGTAACTGATAAGGTCACCACCATGAAAGGGAGGAAGCTGCAGCTGCAGAACACAGCATCAGTCAAAAGGTGGAAGAATTATCAGTCAGTTAGAATTTAAATGTATTTTTATTTCCCCCTTTATTGAAATTAGATTATTTTCTCATACAGAATGTCCTGGTTAGAGTTTCTCCTCCCTCTACTCCTTCCAGTTTCTTCTCACCTCACCTCCCATATGGATTTACCCCCTTTCTATCATTCATTACAAGAAGGATAGGCTTCTAAGAAATAACAGCCAAGCAAAACAAAATAAAATATAATACAATAAAACAAAAATCATCAAATTGAAATTGGGCAAGGCAAAATTAGAGGAAGAAAAAGAGTCCAAGGGAAGGCACAAGAATCAAAGACCCACTGGTTCACATACTTGGGAGTCCCATAAAAATACTAAACTGAAAGCTATAATTTATATGCAGAGGACCCGATGCAGCCCTGTTTAGGTCCAGTGTGTTTGGTTTCAGTCTCTGTGAGGTCATATGAGCTCTGCTCAGTTGATTTAGAAGGCCTTGTTCTCCTGGTGTCCTCCATCCCCTCTGGCTCTTACCCGCTTTTTGCCTCCTCTTTTGTGGGGCACCCTAAGCTTTGAGGAGAGGGATTTGATATAAACATCCCACTTAGAGTTGTTTGTTCCAAGGTCTCTCTTTCTGCATAATGTCTGGCTGTGGGTCTCTCTCTGTATTTGTTCCCGTCTCCTTCAGGAGGAATCTTCCCTGATGCTGGCTGAGTAAAGCACTAGTCTATGAGTATAGCAGACTATTTATAACAATCCTTTTATTGTTACTTTTTAAAATTTGTTTTTACCCCTGGTTTCTGGGCTAACTTGTCTCTGGTTCTTAGTCACCAAGAAGTATTGGGTATGGGTTCCATCTAGCAGAGTTGGCCTTAAGGCAAATAAGGCATTGGTTGTTAACTCCTACAAGCTTTGTGCCACCATTGCCCTAACATATTTTGTAGACAAGACATTTCCTCAAACATTTCATTGATGCCCCATTCATAATAGCTAGAAATGGCAAACAACCTAGATATCTCTCAACAGTAGATTGGATAAAAAAAAGAGACAAACTTATACAATATAAAGTTACTTTGGTGTTAAAAGACAAAAAAATCTTGAAATTTACAGGCAAAAGGATAGAAATAGAAAAAAATCATCCTTAGTGAGGTCACCCAGAAAGATAAATATGCTCTGCATTTGCTTATATTTTAGGTTTGAAACTTATTTTGTTTTCATTTTATGTTTATGGGTGTTTTGTTTGTGGACACTTTTTGCTAGTGCACACAGATGGTCATTTCCTGCTGTATTTGTCATTATAATCTATAGGCTATAGATAGTTCCCTGTTCAGAATAGTTATTTAAATATTTGCCTCAGGAATGAGTGAATGAATGAATGAACTTCAAAACTTAAGGTGTTCATTCAAGCTTGTATTTGCTTTGCTCACTGAATCCTGATATAAGTGCCCAAGGAATGCAAATAAATCACACATACTTAACCCTCATTCCCCCTGAAAAAGGGTGGAGAAATTCTGGGAGCATCTCATGAAATCTCTCAGCAGAGTGCTTTCTTGCTGTGCTGTCCTGTAGCATGGGAGGAGGGGTGGATATGAAGAAGTAATGACTGCCGGATGGTCCTCGGAGTACATCAGATCTGTATGGATGCCAGATGTGCAACTTCTCATCTCTCTGCCTTGCTTGGCTTATTTGTACCTTGGCTAAAGAAAAAAAAAATTCTTTATTAAGTCTACATGCCCTGTTTTGGGTACCTATTTACTCTGTGATTAAACAAAGCTCTGTATTTCTCAAGAAGAAGCCTGAATCTGTAAGTCTCTGGAGCAGTGGCTATGCACAACTCAGGAGCTTGCTACAAATGCACAATCAGGGGCCCACCTGCAATCTCTATACTAGAATCTGCATTTTAACTGTGATTTGTGGGAACTATTAAAGATTGATAAGTGCTGAATTTATATAGCAGGACATTTATTCCTAAGTAATTAAAATCCCTCTTGATTGTCACAGAAGTCTCATTTCTCTCATTTAAGCAGTTCTTGCAATGCTGCTTTCATCTGCTGGATACTAATATTCAGTTGTCAAGTCCCTCTCAGAAGGGCTGTAGAGCCCAGCCTTACATATTTAGTTCTTTTAATGTTTTCTCATAAATCAAGTTCTCCAACCCCTTAATCAATCCAGAAACTCTCCCTTGAATTTGCAGTAATTTGTCAACATCCTTCTCCATTTGAGTAGCTGTAAGCCTGAATGTAATTTTATACGAACAGACACAGGTATTATTTATAGGATTTAAAATTCCTTTAAGATACGTGATCAAGGCTAATAGTCAAACAAGGGAAAGGTAATATATATGCATTATACAAGGAAAGACAGTCAATTAGAGTTCCATTTGAGATTCCACAGTCATTATTATTATAAACAACAATTTAAAAGAAAGCTCTCAAACTTTCATATTAGGCATAGTGCTCAGGATTATGGAATGCATTTAAATAAATGGTTGGAACCCAGGAACAACAGAAAAATTCCTGTAGATCAAGACACTGAGAAAAATTTCAGAGGTCTTAAGACTACATTAATGGAGAAAAGTAGAAAGGGAATGCAGGAAGAGTCAATAAACTAACAACAGCAGTCTAGACAAACACGCACAAAATGATGATGATGATGATGATGATGATGTTTTCTTTACCTTAGGAATATATTCCAATGGGTTGTTTGCAATTGCATGACTCTTAAAAAGATAATGTAAATGGTGCCTCATTTAGCAGAGGAAAACTTGGCATGCATTTCTTCAATTTATAACGTCTTTGTTGTGGAAAAGAAAAAAAAAAAAACGATCTCCCAAAAAATGAAACGTTAAGGGAAAAATGGATACCCTTAACAATATTCATCTTCCCCTGAACTCATCCACAGAAAGACAGCAGAGAAACAGAATCAATCTTCAACATTACTTTCTGCTGAAAAACTTACATAAAGCTCAGTAGACCTGAATGGTTAGGCAAATGTCATTTCTACCATGTGCCAAATGGAAGTGGCACTAACTACCATGCATTGTGTCATAAGGGCCTTTGTAGAGTAATGAGGAATTAAAGTGTGACTTCTACTGTGCAGAATTATATCTGGTTGAATCCAACATCAAATGAGTACATTAATGATGGTTCAAATTCAGACAGTCTCAAAACGAGAAATGCTTTTGTTATATCTATGGTAGAAGACCTGATACTAACTGAGGCTGTTCCAAGACATCAGAGTGCCTGGCCAACCCACCCAGTGCAGACAGGCTGTCATTAGGGCTCTGTTTGAGTACAGCGTTCTTTGTCTACACTGAACAGATTGCTCAGCTTTGTTGGATGGGAATTTTATTCTCCAGTGCAGGTGGCTCTGCCTGGAAACCATGTTCTATGCAAAGGACACGTGACTGCTTTAAGAATAAGGTGGAGATTTGGTTTTTCTGTCCCTGTGTCATACCTTTGTTCTCAAAAATTGAGTTAGACCTGCATTTGAGACCACTGAATAGATTTATGCATATTCTAATTTCTAATGCTCACAGGTCAGTAACTCAGCTGCAATAACAAGGTTTATTTTATTGCAGTTTGAAGGCTATTTGGGGCCTCAGTAGGTGAACATGTCCCCTGGCTCAAATAGGCCAAACATCTGCTAAATTCCATCCCCCACAACTTTCTTAACCTTGCTTTATTGTTATTACCCTCAGGAGACCACTAGGCAGGAGTTTGAGAAAGAAAGAATTGAAGTGACATTTGCGTCATTATTCAGCACATTTTGGCGGTTTATTATCTGGTAATGAATTCCTTCCCACTCCCCAAAGAACTTAATATAAAATAATATTAACACATTAACACATAATGTGAGGCTGCATTCATTAATACAGTGTTCAGGTCGCCTACAAATTTTGATCCAACTGTGCTTCTGTTAGTGAGGTCAAGCACAGAGATGAATGTTACTTCCATTCTTCAAAAGAGAGCATGGCAGTCTAAATGGAGACGTGGGGTACCTAGCATCAATGATGTTCACTGTGTAGAATGAAAGCTGGAATTGCTTTCTGGGATTTGTGGCTCTAGGAAAGTGGATGCACCTGGCATCAGTGACATTGCAGGAGATAGAATGAAAACAACGAAACTGTGATATAGATGTGTCCATTGGAGCTGGGCTCCTTCACTGTATGTTGAACTCTGTATTGTGCAGCCAATTGTGTGTTTCTGTGACGGTCTCCGTTTTCTGTACAAAGTCCTCTTCATATATGTTTTGGTTGTGTAGTTTGGTGTTCTTGTGGGACTCCTAATAGAGTGAGTGGGATCTGCCTCTGGCTCTTTTGCCTGCTTTGTGGACCCTTTTCCTGAACTGGGATGCCTCATCTGGCCTTAATATGAATCCAGTCTTAATGCAACTTCATATGTCATGTTTGGTTGACATACCTGGAAGGTTTGCCATTTTCTGAAGGGAAACAGAGGAGTGGATTTGGGGAGAGAGGAGAGGTGGGGAGGGCAGGAACTGGGAAGAGAGAAAAGAGACGATATTGCAGTTGAGATGTAAATATATGCTAGAAGAATAAATACAACAACAACAACAAAACCAAGCAGCAATAAAAACGAAAACCAGAATACCAGGAAGTCTTTGGCACAGTCTCTCATAGAAATGGCTGCATGAAAAGAACAGAACAATAGCGAAATCAGTAGGCATGCTAACATGGAAGGAGGGAGAACTGTAGGCAACTAATGACTTCAGGGAGAAAGAGAATTAGCTCCTTCTAGGGATGAGTGCCATTATTGGCTAACCAATACAAAATGCTTGGCCCCGAAACCATATACACAAAGAGATTTTTAAAAATGGAATCATCAAGTTTTATTTGTGCTTTTACACATATATGCATTCATATATACATATGAAAAAACAATAATTTAAAAATAAAAGGCTTTTAATTTGAAAGTGAGTAAGCATGGGACAGCTGAAGAGAGAGTTCCCTGGGAGGGTCTAGAAGGAGAAAAGGGAAGTGGGAAAATGATATAATTTTATTTTAATTAAAAACCTATTGAAAAAGAGGAAAAAAAAATTCTGCAACTTCCTAAGCAGTGGGGTCTCCATCCAGCCTGTGCACGTGTAAGATATAATTAAAAAGGCTGGTTACTAAAGGTCTCAGAACTTTGTTCTCCTGGTGTGTATATGAGGAAACTCCAAATCCAGATTGCACAGTGGTTCATAACCCACAGGCATCAACTGAAAATGTGTTTGAATCTACAGTATTTCTGTTTTTCAAAATTTTTGTTTGGTCAGTTTAGTGCTCTCCACTGATGCACTCTCTAGTCAGAAAATATTTCTGTTTATATATACTTAATATAATATAATTTTAGATAATACTTTTGGTTATCTCCCAAATGTAAGTTTCTTTTTCTGGTCAAAGGTTAGAGTTCACTCAAGAATTTTTCCTTTACGTACCTGTGTTATCCAAGAGAAGCCAAGCTTATCTATCATGGTTTCAAAAGTGGATTTAACCTAATCACAATGGTATCTAGATGATCTGTGGGGCTGTCATTAGATATGGTCTCTACCTGTGTTTTCCCACACTCAGGATTAGAGATTGTCTTAGTGTTCTACTTCTTTGAAGAGACACCATGACCACAGCAACTCCTATAAAAGAAAGCATTTAATTGGGGCTGGCTTACAGCGTAAGAGGTTTAGTCCATTTTCATCATGATGGGGAGCATGGTGACATGCAGGCAGACATGGTGCTGGAGAAGTAGCTGAGAGTTCTACAGCTGAATCTGAAGGCAGTAGGTTTAAGAGAGCCACTGGAATGGGCTTGGACTTTTGAAACCACAAAGCCCATCCCCAGTGACACACTTCCTACAACAAAGGCTCCCCTCCTAATTTTCTCAACTACCAAGAGCAACTCCCTGATGATGAAGCATTCAAATCTAGGAGCCTATGGGGGTCCTTCTCATTAAAACCGTTACAGAATGCTTGGGAAAGATGTCGCTCTTAGGAGAAAGTTATATAATCAGATGCCACCCTTTTCCTCCGAAACAGGAGAGATCTTCGCCTCCATCATTGCTGACACTCATCAGAAAGCAAATAGAATCTTCAGCATGAGGCAAGTCCATAAGGAGATGGAATAGATCAGAAAAATGTCCCTGAAGCCCACTTACACTGATATACAAGGGAAGAGGCCTCCAAACTCCAGGCAACCCTTAAAGTCCCTGAGTTGGCCATTTGCTGTTTGCCTCTAAAAACATCCATGCTGCTAAAGGAAATAAGGCTAAGGGACTTCACTCAAATTCATATGTTGATTTTAGCCTTTTATTAATTCTAGACTGACAGAAGTTGACCAGAATGAGCATCTTTAAGGCCCCCAGTCACTTTCCTGAGTGTTATTAACATTTATAATCATAGTGTAATCATTAAAACTAAAGAAGTAACTTTGACACAGCACAATTTAATTATTACTGTATAACATATTTGAATTTAATTAGTTTTCCCACTAAAATCCATTTTTCTTTCTTTCCCAAGAACCCCACGAGATCCTATGGTGCACTTTGTCATACTTTTGCCTTAATATTCACCAATTTCTGTCAGATAATTATTCTTTTTTTAACAACTTGGAACTTGGGGAGAGAACAGGAATATTTGGCTTCAACTTTCCTCTGCTCCAGCTCCCCAAGCTGACGAGTGTCACTATTTTGGGGTATAGTCAAGAACTTGAGATCCTCAATGCACTTCATTTCTTGGGTTATTAGACCCTTTTCAGGCTCTCATCATATTTTTGTTCCACAAAATTCACTTGGAGCAAGTCTAAGTTCACTTAGAAAAAAAAGTGTGCTTCTTCTGAAGGATACCCAATGAAAATAGCACAGTTCCCTCTTCTAAGAACAACAAAACATGGCGCCATTCCCTACTCTATTGCACTAGCATAGGAAGTGTACTTGTGAAGGAAAGAGGTTTGTTGGAGCTCACCTTTTGAAGATTTCGTATGAAGGACAATCTGTTGATGATTATCTTGTTAGCCAAGTCCTCAGCAAGCACCATAGAATCAGTTGCTGGAGGCAGACAGTTTGATTGTCTCTATGTGTCCATGTGTAGCCTGTCATTCTTTATTTAAACCTGAAAGGATCCCATATTGGGGTTGAAGTCTAATGACCTCATTTAATTCTAAACACTCTACAAAAGTCTTGTCTCTCAATGGAATAGTCAGAAAAAGTTCTAGCCTTAATATTCACCAAGGGAATAAAACTTCAGCATATATAGACTGAGGGATGTTCTCAATCCATTTCCAAAGCATGACAACAGACTTGGTCACAGGTTGGCAGATGATGGTCTTTACACCTAGCTTAGCCATTGTCTTGCCCATTGTTGCAATCAACAGGAGTAGGCCTGACAGTTATTTGGGGAAGAAAGGTTAGTTCTAAAGAGAAATGAGATCAGTTTTACCTCATTCTGACAAAATGTGTGTAGAAACCTCTGGCTTTTCTGGAGCCTTTTGATCTTTTTATGGAAGCTGTTACATAGATAAAATCTTCTCCATATAAACTCACCAATATTTTTCAGAATTTGCATCTCCTATCATATTTTCTTTAATGAGCATTTACTATAAGAATCATTCCTAGGTTATTGAAATAAATGTGAAGTTAACTCATTATCATTTTTGCAAAGACCAGGGAACTAGTGAAACATATTTGCAGTAATGTTCAATATTTGAATTAATCAGATAAAAGTTAATGTGCTATTTTCGTAGAAACAATGGCCACTCTCTGAAGCATTGAAAATACTGTGGTGACTAAAGTTACAGTTTGCTCAGAAATAGCAAAAATATATGAAGCTTAATCTTGAATGCCTTTCAGCCGATGATGCTGTGTCAGGCTGCTCCCATTGATTAAATGTAGTAGCAGGGTTGGAGCATTTAATCAATCATAAAAGCCACTTTAATGTATTATTGCATTCCAAGGTTTGAGCGATTAGTACAGTTGCACTGTAGGCCAGAATGTAAAGTGCGGAACGCCAGTAGCAGCAGCAACGACAACAAAAACTGCAGGAGAGAATGATTTCTTTTGTTGTGTGTTTTCATTGTTTTGAGACATGTATATTTAGTGCTCTGTCTTGTGTGGATTATCTCTGCTACATGGGTGTGGCAAAGTAAACAGTCATTTGGAATGTGCAGGGTGTATTCACAAAGATGTGCCTATGAACATAGAAATAGTAATGATTTCTTGGATAATGATGAATTTTCTTACAAGCGCTCTGCTTTCATTTTGTTGGTATGATAAAACATTCCCAATTTAAAAAAAAAAAAAGGAATTCTGGAAGAAAGGGTGTACATTTTAAAACCCCCAGGTCAAAATCCTTCAATGAGGGGATTTAAGGCAGGAATTCAAGGTAGGAATCATAGGCGAATGTTTCTTATTGCCATGCTCCCTGGCTTGTGCCCAATTAGCTTTCCTTTAGGACCTAGACCTACACTCCTTGGGAAGGTGCCACCCACAGTGGGCCCAGCTGTCTCATATCAATCATCAACCAAGACAAACTCTCATAGAGACGTCCACAGGCTAATCTGAGGAAGTCAATTCTTCACTCAGGCTACCTCTTCCCAGGTGGCTCTAAGTGGTTTCAAATTGAAAATATAAGCTACCTAGGAGGGGCTGGATTGATGGCTCAGTAAGCTGGAGCACAGAGTGCCTTTTCAGTAGCTTGGGATTTAATTCCCAGTTCCCACCGGGCAGCCAAGAACTCTATGTAACTCTGATTTCAGGTGATCCTACACCCTCTCTGCCCTCCACAGACACTGCAAATATGTGGCACACAGACATGCATGCAGGCAAAACATTCATATACATAAAATAAAAATAAAGCTCAAAGACAAACAAATGGAAGCATTTAGTTCCCCAGATTGAGGTTTTTCCACTATTATTCTTGCCAGAGACACAGCAAAGAAAAGATGCTATTGAAGAGTGAAACAAAAGGCAGGAGATGAAGGGGGAAGAAGAAATGAGGCACATGTACTTGGTATACCATATTTGATACAAGAAAATGCTTGTTTCTATGAATCAACACACAGCATGGAATGACCTGACACCGAGAAAGACGCTGGTAGGAAACACTGCACAAAATTAGATAGATTTTCTGTTTTGATAGATCAGAGGAGGATTTTCTTAATCCATCATAAAGAAGAATTACAATAAAGGTCAGAACCATAGTTATCAAAACTATCATTTAATAAGGTTATATAACATAATATTTAGTCTCTAATTATGAATCTAAATATCTGAGTGTTTAACTAGTGTGCATATTGATTAATTTATTTGAGATCTTTGAAAGTTTTGATGCAAAATGACCAATAAACAGGCTGCAGGGGAGAAAAATCATAATCGTAAAAGTTGAATCTAAACTGACACTTGAACTTGAAATCATAGTGTATCTCCTGTTATAATGAGGTCTTTGATCCACTTAGATTTGAGTTTTGTGCAGGGAGATAAATAGATATCTTTTTGAATTTTCCACATGTAGCCATCCTTTTAGACCAGCACCGTTTGTTGAAAATGCTGTCCCTTTTCCATTGTAAGGTTTTGTGTCCTTTGTCAGCAATCAAGTCTGTAGGTATGTAGGTTTATTTCTGGGTCTTCTGTTTGATTCCATTGATTAACCAGTCCATTTCTATGCCAGTATCATGCAGTTTTTATTACTATTGCTCTGTAGTATAGCTTGAAGTCAGCGATGGAGATACCTCCAGTTCTTTCATTGTACAGGATTGTTTTAGCTATTCTGTTTTTGTTGTTGTTGATGATTTTCCATATGAAGTTGAGATTGTTCTTTCAAGGTCAGTAAAGAACTGTGTTGGTATTTTGATGGGAATTGCATTGAATCTGTAGATTGCTTTTGGCAAGATGGCCACTTTTACTATGTTAATCCTGCAGAGCCATGAGCATGAGACACTTTCCGTCTTCTGATATCTTCTTCAATTTCTTTCGTCAGAGACTTGAATTTCTAGGCCCCCTACAAAGATGCAGCATATGGACAGCTTAGGCTTCATGTGGGTCCTCCTAAAGGAAGTAGAGCCTGCATCAGACACAGACTCACTTGCCAGCTTTTTGTTCACATCCCCCTAGAGGGGCTGCAGGGGAAGTGGACATGCTCAGTCCTGGTGCAACTTGATGAGCTGGGGTGGATGGAAAAGGGACCTCTCCTTTTCTGAGAAAGAGGTGACTGGGGAAAGAGGAAGGGAGGGTAGTACTGGGAGGGGAGGAGGAATGGGGCTAAAACCAGAATGTAAAGTAAATAAACAAAATAAATAAATTATTTTTTAAAAATTTTCAACTGAAGGAATGATTATGTTAGAATTAGTGAAGGCAAACCTGCAAAGTCAGTGCCTTGGAGACCAGTGATTTTCAAAAGTTTTCAAACTGAGTTTGGTGACTGTATTTGTCAGGGTTCTCTAGAGGAACATAACCTATAGAATGAACATATATATGACCTTTTAATTAGAGATGGTTATGGGCCTGCTAGTACAATAATGGATGTCTAACTAATGGAAAGTCTCAGAATTCATCTGTATGTCTCAGCTGGTCTTCAGAATACAGAGAAGTGACCTTTAATGCCAGTGGAGGAATGGACTTGGCAGACAAAGCAAGAGCAATTAAGCAGAGGACAAAGAGCTTTCTACTTCCATACTCTTTATACAGCTTGCTACCAGAAGCTGTGGCCTCAAAGAGTGGTCAGCTTAACACGTGTGGTAAGAAGCAGTTGGGATCTGGTGTACTAACATGGAAACTTGCATACTTAGTACTTCATAGCACATTGTGGCTGACCCTATCCATGCCTGAGAATGCTGTTTCTCAGTTTTCTTCCTCTATTTTTTCCTTTCAGAATTAGTAATAGAAATTTACTTGAATACATGGGTAACTCATATATTAATTAGCTATATGTTTAAGTTTTGAATAACAGAATATAATCAAGTTCACATGTTGAATTTTCATGTAATGCCCTTAAAAATAAAGGGATTTTTCCTTTTCATCTTGCTATTTTCCTTCCCTTGGACTTGAATATGGATATGGTGATTAGCTATCTTTAACTTCTATTTAAGGCTACACAAAGGTGTCTCTATCATTGTTAGGTTCTTATTCTGGATCCCTGGATCTAAACAGACAATAAGGCTTTTGTGCAAGAGAAAAAAATATTCTGATATAACCCAAGCCCTGTACTTCGGAGAATGCTTTATGATTTGCTGATTGAGTTAGAGAAAGGTTTCTATATGCATCTCTAGCATGCACTTTGATCTTATTATGATTGAAACAACTTGTTTGTTCTTATCTTCTGGCATAATTCATTTTGCAAAAAGAGTATAAGCTTTATGGCTCCATCTATATTTTCATTTTTTTATTTCTGTTGAGAGTGAACAAGATACAATATTATGTGACTTGATTTTGGGGTATTTCACGTGACTGGCTCAGCTATTAAAAATATATGTGTTTAGTTCTTGGGAGTTCCTTTGACACAGTTTAAAATATTGAGGCCTATAACTCTTCTATCATGGTATCCTTTCTCTTCCTTGAACTTTTTAAAGGCTAGGAAAAAGAAGCAATCATTAACAAGCAGCCACTGTATAGGGTTATTCGTGTCAGCAAAGTCATCACACACAGTGACACAGAGGCTTGTTCTCTGTTGGACTTCATAATTTCACCTCTGTGATTTCATTAGCACCAAATAATTGATGAATGACATTTTAAATGGCATGGGCATTAAATGTGGAGAGGACAGGGCCAGGTGATGTTCTCAGGGGGAAAATGTGCTTCTCAAAAGTCACTAGACATGGGGTGAGGGCTCACACTTTGTTTTCTCTTCTACCACCTACTAATTTTACAGCCACCTCTGATAAGGCAAAGGATTAACAACCTTGCTGTAATGCCCTTTCAGGCAAGCAGAGAACAGTTATACAACAGCTCTAGCCTTTGAAGGAGAGAGATATAATTTCAGTCAGGTTGTAAAAGCACTGCCTTTGAGAAATTTCTGGGAAGGCAGCTCCCAATTCATCCCACTATTAGGAACAAGAATATCTGGCTGAATAAGTAGTGCAATATGAGAATAGTCAACATTGTCCGAAAGAATACATTCTTCTGTACTTCTAATTGAGATAACAATGGAGTTTACTTCTATTCATTCCTTCACTTTTATGACAGACTTTGGTTGGTTTGTTTGCTTACCATTATTTCTTCCTCTTATTGATAAAGAAATGCCTCTTGAAAGCCACTCAGAACAAGCAGGATACAAGGAAGTCTGAGGTTCATGAACCCCCAGATTGCCAGACAGTGGGGAGATGGGAAAACATCTCAGTGGAGCTGTCTTCTTCTTTATTTTATTTCAGAAACAGCAGTGGGGTCTCCGCATTCAATAACAAGCCCAGCGAAGACTCGCTGGCATGCAAGTATATCAAGCAGATCACTAATTTATGTCTGTGGGATTAGCAAACTTCTTCCTAGTATATTCTGAAAGTTTTGCATCCTTTCAACAAGATATATTGAATCTCAGACCCTGGGCTGTGATTGATCCCAGTGCCTGCATGAAATTTTAGAATGTCACACAATATCTGACAGGCTTTCATTATGGATTTAAAAGGCTAGAATCCTGGATTACTATCCTCAGAGGCCATTCTTTGTAAAGGAAGTTGGGCTTTGTAGTTGCATATTGGAAAAGACTCGCTACTTAGTGGTGACTACAGGTGCTTTTATGAAAATATGAGCATGTATGTGGAGAGAGGAGATGTTGCCTAAGGACATGAGATTCTATCTCAAATGATAGATATCAATTTACTTGCCCCATTCTATAGTTTTTGAGTACTTACCATCTAAAAATCTACGTAGAATAAGTGTCCTTGAAAAGTAAGAGAACTCCATATCAGCCTTGGCATGCCACTATGCCAATTATATCCCTTTGGCAAAAAAATAAAAAATAAAAAAGGGAAGTCCACGTAACTTAGAATTGCATGCTATTTCACTCATATTCCTTACTGTCTCGGTGGTTGCCTCATGATCCAATCTTAGAAGTCTCTGCAAAAGAACCTGGTGATAACACAATTTGTGACTACTAACAAGGATCTAATCAATAGCCTAAAGATTAAAAGCCCCAAAACTCAATGGAATAAAACTAATGATTTAGCTCAAAGCTAAGCCTGTTTGTTTAAGGGTTGGAAAAAAAAGGACATAGGCTCCATAAATCAAACTGTTGACAGGTTTGGGTCCATCCTGACTGGCCCATTTCTTTGTTTGGGGTAAAGAAAAGAAAATACCAGTGGACTATTCAGAGTGTCAGTAATGTGTAGAGACATCACGTGTTAAAATGAATTGTTAAAAATTGTGGCTATTTTAGGCCTTTCTTAAACTAGCTTCATTGCTCAGATACTGTGTTTTCTCAGAGCAGAAGGGGGGAAGGATAATTTTCTCTAGCACCTCAAGGCCAACCCCTTTTCTTCCTTTGTCACGTAGGCAAACCAGTGATAGAATGTGACCACACAAGTCAGAGGCAGAGTATGTGAATTAGCTTTTCTCAGTGTACACCAGCCAGTACAGATAGAAGAAAAGGTATTTTAGTCTAGGGTAGTTCCACTTACAAATACTTGACAGTCATTTAGCTGCTTTGCAAGAGCTGATGATAGCTTTGCTCATGTAGTATAGTTTTGTGTAATTGCTGGAATGTGTTATCTTACAACAGATGGTATTCCAGGTATGCGGCAAAATAACCTTATTTCTTCTGGGTATCAATCAGACTTTTGGAGGGTGAAATGAAATGATTTGAAACAAACAGATAGTCTTTCCACACACCTTGGCTACAAATAGAATAATTTGCTGGAAAATATATGTTATTTAGAGTTTTACAATATGATGACAAAAATCTTCAAAGGCTACATTCTCAGACTTAGGAACTGGGCCAAAGCTAATCTGGGACATTATTGTAATTTAGTCTCAAGGTGGAGAAGGATAGTGCTTGGTAGCAAAGTTTTAGATGGTGAAAGCCACCATCTTTCTTCTTTTTCTGTGTGGGTTGAGAAGGTAAAACTTCAAAGATAAGAGAATTTGTGAATCCTAAGTTGTTAAGACTTCAGGAGTCAGCTGATTTTTAAAAATTGATAGGCAATAATTAAATATGTTCATATTTATGAGACTGTGTGATATTTTGACTCATGCATACAATATATAATATTCAAATTAGGGTATTATCATATGTACTCCATCAGATATTTAGCATCTCTTTTTAAAGAACACTTAAAATCCTTCCTCCTCACCATACAGAAACACACAGTAAACTATTAGGTGTAGATTATGAGTTACAGAACAGAAAACCTTCCATTTGATTTATAATTATAATTTTAATATTTGTTACCCAATTGCTCCCATCCACTGTAAATTTTCATAACCATGATTCAATTCTCTGTTTGGGTCAAGTCAACTTCTAGATCAACCAGTGAGTAAAACATGTGTGTTTGACTTTCTGAAGCTAGTATATTTCATCAAACATAAGGCTTCTTTATATTGTTTTAAATAACAAGACCCAATTCTTTGTGAAAACATCTAATTCGAGGAACATTCATGTTACTGCAATGACAACCCCTCATTCTTCTTTAAGATCCCTAATTCCCTGTGGTAGATTTCCCACATTTTCTATATCTATTTATTTAGTGACAAAATACCTTCTATTGCTTATGTATTTTTATATTATAAATAGTGATAGTGCCTCAAAACATGGGAATATACACATCTAATTTTCATATTTACTTCCTGTCACCAATCATCAGAAAAATACAAATCAAAACTATGAATTATCGTCTTTCTCTAGATAGAATGGCTACTACTGAAGACAAAAAAAATGTCAAAATTGTTGATGAGGCTGTGCAAAACACTCTTATGCATGGTTGATATAAATTAGTATTGCCATAATGTACAACAGCCTACCTTGGTCCTCAAGGTATTTCTTTATACAAATTCAAAATAAAGCAAACAATTATGTAGAAATGAGTTACAACTGTGATTGAATTTCATGGTGAAAAGACATTATGACATAAAATATAAGAGGATATATTGGGACATGGAGACATATGAATTTGCCTGGACTGGTAAAGAGTTAGGTACAATTAGATACAATGGACTTAGATTTAGGAGATTTGGGAAAATTTGAGTAGTTGCAAGTTCTCTTTACCTTCTCAGGCACAGCTGCAATACCTCTCTCTTCTCAGACAAGGCTGGTCCTGTGCTACAGGGAGATATAAAGTGATGTCACAGAAAAGGGTGGGAAGCTTCCTCCTGCCACAATCCTCTACCTAACATGGAATCTTGAGTCATATTTTAACATGATCCTTGGAACCAATTCAAAATCACATGTAGATGTTGATCTATGCATTTTAATATTTCAGTATCAGAAAAAGATCTTGGTAGTCTGTAAGGGAACCAGAGAGGGTAACTCATATTATATGTCGGATTGAATTTGCCAATTTTGGTATACGTACAAAAGATTTAATGTGTTAGGACAAAGTAGTCCACAAATCTGGAAGCAAACTTAATTTCATTGAATTTTTGCTACATGAAAGTCTACCCAAATAATGTTACCAGCATTACCTTGCCTTAAATTAAAAACCCTGGAATTATGAAGCAATGAATTTGGGTGCATTTATCATGTGCTATTTGGCTCATCTCTCCTTAACATGAAGAGTCATTCTCAAATAAGGTCTTTTAAAATACTGATTTAAGCTTTTAAAATGATACTGAAAAAAAAAACCACAGTGTAAGAGAAAGTACTTTAAAGGTTCTCTTATGATGGCATCTTTAGGTTCACTTAAAGGTGGAAAATGCTGCAAGTTAGAGACATACTGATTTAATTGTGAATGTTAAGTACTCAGTGTGAATCTTAGGCACTAGCAAAATATTAGTTATTAACATTTAAAAGCTCAGTGTTTCTGCTACCCTGAGGGTAGCAAAAAACAATTGGTTAAGCGGACTCATTTGAGCCACATGAAATTTTGACAATAGATTTTGAACAAGGATGGGTAGACATTTCACTAAAATTATTTAGTAAATGTGTATAAGCTATAGCAGTGGCTGGGTCAAATGACCCTTTCACAGGTGTTGAGAAGACCATTGGAAAACACAGATATTTATATTATGATTAATAACAGTATCAAAATTGGAGTTACAGAGTAGCAATGAACATGATTTTATGCTTTCCGGTCACCACAATATAAGGAACGGTATTAAAGGGCCACAGCGTTAGGAAGGTTGAGAACCACTGCCCTACAGTAATAGCTCAGGATTTAACAAATAGACTCTTGATCTCACTCACATTCGCCCAAACAACTTGTAAGCCTGACCTCATTCCAATTGAATGAATAAGTCAGCATGATTTACAGAAGATGAAGATGTTGTCTTTGTACTGTTTGTGTTTTGTAACAGTGTGTCTGAGAGTAGGTAATTCATAAATAAAATAACTGTAACTGGTCACAGTCACAAACACCAGAGCGCCCAATGTTGAGATCACTGTGTATGGTAAGAAACTTCTTGATGCATTACCAGAGGGTGAGTACAGAGGCCCAGAGAGTCTAAGAAGTCAAGAGGCCATGAGAAGGCCAAACATCATTTGACCCTACTACCAATCCCAGCTATGAGTGTAAATGGTCCAATTTCCTGTTAAAGCTGTCACAATGACAATTAAACTTCATATCATAGAAGAGACAAACCTTTAAGCAATATAGCACATTCTATAAACTTTCTAAATACTTCCTATGAATCATTCCAATATTTCACAGCTAGATCTGTAGCCAGTTCATGGTTAACTATACTTTGATTGGTAGGAAATAACCTAGATGTTGAAGAAACTGTCGGATGTTGACACCGTAGAAGCATTACTGTTGGGTAAATCAGGATGTCACTGTGGCCAGTGGTCATGTGGTAAAGAGAATTTAGACCTGACATCGCTTTATGTGGCGTAGTGTGCTCACTAAGTCATCCTGTGGGTACTTTGAATATATGAAAAAAAATGTACATTTGGTAATAAGGGTAATTTTCATGTTAGACTTTGACCTACAGATCATAACTATTAAAATCCCTGAAACTAATGTAAGTATTGCTCTAGATTAATTGCAAGGGTTAGTCCATCTTTATGTACCTTGGAAGACTCAAAGGCACTTATTCCTATTTTATCCCACTTGACTCTCTTGTAATAAAAGGCTCTTGTGCAAAGGCAATGAGGTATTACTTCATTAAATAGTATATCCAATCATAATGACTCTTCCAGTGTATTGCCATGATTATTAACAGACTGACCACAATTATAAATTTTATTCTATATCTCCTTAGCTTTAAATTTTTCCATATCTTCTTCACTCCATCCTGACATCCATAAAAGGTAAGAAATAAGTTTTCTTATTGAAAAGAATAGAAATATCCCATACCCTCCTCATCTAGACTACATAATTGTATCTCTGCCTGGAGTTTGCTCTCAGGACAGGCAGTTGGTCTGCCCGAACAATGGCATTATGCTGACAGGCCTGCATCGGCAGAGGGCAGGTAGGACTTAAGTGGTTTTATAAGATGAATGTGTGTGTTTTCCACCCCTGTAAAGATGTTTGCCAGTCTATACTTAGGAATGTGAGGATGTTTCTCTCCAAGAGAAATGCAAACTACATCATAGTAGGGCCTCCCCTTTTCCTACTAACATGTACCTTTATTTTAATAGACCTGACAATTTAAAATCTGTTTTTGGTGTCCGGTATTGATGTCATTCATTGCCCAGGAACATGTCCTAAGGATACTCTGAGAAAAAGAGAGCTGCTTCCAAAGACATGCATAGATCCACAGACCATCCATGGAATCTACCTGTCAGACTACCCTCTTGTATACCCACATACCCTGAGGTATGTGCTATTCATGTCTGTCTCCTTTCTTTGAATATAGAAAAAGAAAAACCACATTTAACAGATCTAGTGGTATTTCCCAAGCAATATACATCACATTTCTGTACACTATTTCAATTTAGTTGTATATAATGTCCATAGTCTTGAGAAAAATAAATCTCTAAAGGATGGACATCTCACTTACAAGAAGTATGCCATTTTCATTTCATGATAAAGAGAAAACAGTGTTCTTTATGAGTTCTTATCAGAAACTCAAGGGGAAATTTAACTTGAATTTCCTAGAGTTTTGGAACAAATCTAAGCCCTTTGTAGAAACAAGCAATATTCTTTCAAGAAGTAGTTTTGTGCTACCTATATGTCTTCATAAATAAATAACTACAGAACTGTATTTCCTTTAACATAAGTACTTAACTTAAACTGGGAGTTGTTTAACAAGCAATGCCATAAACTTTGTGAGACTAATACATTTTTATCAAAAGGGGAGATGTTAAGAACAAAAATTTAACTACAGCACAGAATATTGCACACACAAAAAAATTCCAGCACAAAACAAACTGTTGGCAATGACACTTCACACAATGTGCCTGAGAGGACTGTCAAACAGAGAATGGCCTTGCCAGTCCATTGGTTTTGAGCTATCCTAAGGTTGGAAATTTAGGCTTAGAAATCAACTTAAAATATGCCATGTCTATCAGTTCTCATAGAGAAGAAGACCTCCCCTATCAGTGGACTTGGGGAGGGGCATGCATGCAGAAAGGGGAGGAAGGGAGGGATTAGGAGGGGAGGAGGGTGGGGCTTTTGGGGGGATACAAAATTAATAAAGTGTAATTAATAATAATAATAATAAATAAAGAAATATGCCATGTCCTTGAGGAGTTTGCCTGGATCTCTGACTTTTACATAGCAGACTTTTACATGTTCCTATTACTTGCCCTAAGCAAGGCTAAATGAACTTCTCCAAAAGATGGTACATAGGAATGTTCCTTCTGACACTGACCTTCACCAAGTCCAATCTTCATCCCACATGCTTTCTACTATAATTCTGTTTTCCTTGAGCTTTAACTTCCATACTTTGAAAAACTTAAAGAGGAGATGCCTCTAGGCAGTGTTCAAAACTGTTGGGAGACTCTTCAGTTCTCTCTCATTTTCCAGGCAGCTCTTTTATTCCTCTATCACAGCCTCCTCCCCACTGAGTCACTTCTTCATTTTGCTTCTAATACATTTGGAATTTGTCCTCATACTTTTCTCCTCAGATTTTGCCAGCCTAACATCCTTCTGCAAATGTTAGCTATGTTGACTTCTGCCTTTTATTTAAGTTACATCGTGAAACTCTTTGAGTTTAGGTTTGGGAAACTTCAGGGAGAAAGAAATAATGGAAAAGTTGAACAATAAAACCACAATCTTTTTAGAAGATAATGATTTTCATTCAAAAACCATAGTTACCTAGTATCTGTCATTGTTTTTCTAGTCTTCTTTCCTTTGGACCTAATTGCTTAGTTCTTCTACAATGTTGCTGTGACCTGCTTTGGCTTTATGTATAATCTATATTAGCCCTCTTGAAGGTGGGCTCCAAATTTCTAACATATGTAAGTTTATTATTTATGGCAAAACTAGCCAGAAAACAAGATTTTTTTATCCTTTGTTCTAAATACCATACTTCCAAGATGCCCATTTCATGCTTCCATCTTTCCCTTACCTCTCCATGGTAATGTTTCAGTCTTTCTCTGTCTTTCTTTGAAGTGATACACACAGTCCATCCTAAACATGTAACTTTAACATTCTGGAGTTGTTTTAAACTCTTGCTGCCCAGTATTGCTATTATTGTATTCTTACTTGATATCTAATGTGTACATTTGATCATAGGTAGTGATAAAGTCTACTCACCTTGATTTCTTTTCCAGTTCCAGAATCATGTTAGGACCATGGGTTATGAAGTTAGATGTGATAAAGTCTACAGTCCATGCCTGGATAATCCTGCTTGCAATGAAAATATCTACAGTTTTGCTTTAAATCTTGTATTGACATATTATTTTAGTGTTCCTGTGAGACATTTAGTGCTTTATGGTGAAGTCAGAACTCTAGCAAAGAGAATTTCCTACCTACATCTTGACAACTATTATGTTGGAAGGGTATATTTCTTATTTCATTCCCTGTTTTAGGAGTAACTCTAGAGAGCACTGAGATCACTGGATCAATGGACAAGATCTTAATTTTTCACTGACTTGACAACTGTCTGTGGTTTTCCTTTCCTCAGTTGGCTCAGAGGTAACCTTCTTCACTTGCTGAAAGATGACTAGGGTCCCTGTTATTCTGATTGTTGACAGGGTGAGAGGCAAATGTGACTTTCAACTGGCTTTATGAGGATGCTGTCAGATTCATCAACTCCTACTCCCCCTTGGAGGTTGTACTGGCTCCAAGAAGGTGAAGACCCTCAAAACTCCCTAGAAACTGCTTCCAGCTCTGTGGCTGTTGACTGGCTGGCAGCAAACACAGCAATATCTTTGGAGGTCTAGAGATAACTCAGAGAAATAATGCAGAGATCATTTAACATACAGCATTATACAGCAGACCAAAGCATTGAGTAAAGACAGATAAGTCACAAGGCATGTTTTAGTCCTGCTTGAATAAGGAGGAACCGAAAAAAAGTGAACAAAAAAAGAAATAGCAAAATACCAGCATCTTGAGTGCAAGTTGTTAATTTAAAATCAGTGAACAATTTCTCCCTTTTTACTAAGTAATATTAAACTCCTCCCCCACTTTTTCTAAAATCATAACATGATTATTGTTTCTTGCACTATGGAAGGAACTTTCAAGATAACACTATGTGTTCTTATCATCAAGTTGAGAGTTGGACAAGCACTTAACTCCTATAAACACACAATGTAAGAGAGGCATGGGTATTCTCCCAGGTTTTAAGCCTCCTTTAAGTCTCAGTGAGACAGAGATGGTAGCTAGTATCTTTATATGAAGAGACAGATAAGAGAACGGATGTTCTTCCTCTGTGAGGAACATAGCTGTCTCATAAGCACAGATAAACATTTTTCCTTACGTGTGGGAGTTACTAGATACACTAAATTGCATGAAAAGTACTGACAAAAGTCACAACTGATCCAGGAGTGAGAATTACCAGGGACTCCTTACTTATAAAAGTTGTTTTTATTTCCTCAGATGGGGAGGTGAGATGAGAGCAGTACCCAAGCTTTATGAATGCATGGCTTGGGCTGAACCCTCTTGTTTCTGTATAACTATCTCTAGGCCTAGGTCTGGAAGCTTCTTGCTCTGTACAATCTAATCTGCAACCTGGGACCTTGAATGCTTCAGGTTCTAGCCTCTGTCTGTTAATCTAGGTCTAAACTGTTTCAGCCTCTGAGACGTACTGCTGACCAAGCTCAACCTTTCTAGTTCTTTCTGAACTCTGGCTGGCTGGTTCAACTCAGCTGTTCCGGCTCAAAACTCCTTTCCAAGTTGCTTGATTCAAACTGGCTTCTCACTGAATTTTTCTGCTTGGAAAAAAACTGCCTCTCAGCATGGTGCTGAGCTATACAAACTCAACTGCACTCAACTGAGCTGCACATGTACTGTACTTTTGAACTCTACTGTACTGTCTCCACAAACTCTCTTACCCTCTCTCTCTCTCTCTCTCTCTCTCTCTCTCTCTCTGTGTGTGTGTGTGTGTGTGTGTGTGTGCTGCTCTTAAGTAGCTTCTCTTTTCCTGAATGTCCCCGTGATAGTTGGGCATATCCTTTCTTGGATTCACTCTGTCAAGTCTTTCTCTGATTCATTACTTTGTCTGATTCATTACTCATCATTTGGGAGTAAAGGTGTGTGCTGAATTCCAGCTAGACAGATTAAAGGTGTGTATTTAGGGTGTTTCTGTATTCCAGCCAGATCACACACACACCTTGATCTTTGGGTGTGATCCCTTGCCAGAGTGAGCATCGATGTTTCTGGATTGAAAGTCCTCTGCACCCACTGGTTTCCTAACTGACATGATGCTGTGTAAGATGATCCAGTAATCAAGAGAACTGGTGTCATCTCTGGAGTGTGTATCATTTTTAGCTCTTTAGCCTTCATTCCATATAGGCAGTCCTTTTCTTTAAATATGTCCCAAGACTGTATTTTCCTCCATTTTCAAAACTGTTTCTTTCTCTCATAAGAATTATTTTGCAGTCTGTTACATGGCCTGTCATTTGTGTTCTTTTCCTCTTAAGCTCCATCCCACAGCAAAACCAGAGTGACTCTTTAAAGATATAAGCCAGCTCATGCCATGACTTTGCTAACATGAATAATGGCTTCCCTTAGATGTGCAGTATCACTGGCTTGTAAGCCTTGGCAAATGGTCATACTACACATGGATGGTTGGCAGATGATTTTCTGGTAGGATAATACTGATGCTGCTGGTGAAAATTGCCAAGAAAGCCATTAACACAATTTGTATAGTTATTAAATTTCCAAAAGGCAAGAATGACTAGTCAGTGTGATTGAATGTAGTGAATCTTTAGATGTGTCTGTGTTATTTGTTCTATATGGGTTCTGTAGAACCATGACACAGTTTAGCAGATGACAAGAAACCTTATGGAAGTAGGCCTCATGATTTTCCAACCTTGTAAAAGGTCTTTACTTAAGTTCAAATGAACTCTGGTAACATTCTGATACAGGGGATAGATTGTGTGCCCTACCCATTCCTTCTGCAGCTTTTGCAAATCCTCTTATATAGAAATTCAGAGAGCTAGAGTTACCTATGATCCCAGGTTACAACAATCAATTTCTAGGCTTTTTTTTTTTTTTTTGGTTATCTGTTTTTAAAATGGCTTCTTGTATAGCCAGACAGCAAAACTTCAAATATTGACACAGTGTAAGGTGTTATATTAATGCTTACTACGATAAATGTGGAGGAGGAAAGTACAAACATGGAGCTATCCTCAAAAGATCACTGATCCCAGTGGCTTAGCAGAAAAAAAAAAAAGAAATATCATGCTTAAGGAAAAGAGAAAGACTTCTTAGTCAAATGTGATCACCAGAAAGAATCACGGATTAGGTGTTACAGAACACGTCTATCACATCCTGGTTAACCTAACGTAATATAGAAACAAAGAAAGCATGAAAACAATGTAGAACCGTCATGGTCACTATTGGAAACAGTCCTTTCCTTTTACAGAATTCTTATGTAAAATCCGCTTTGTAAATAAACTAAGTCACGTTGAGGCAAAAATATTAAAAAAAATTTATTGAGCATCTTCTATGTTTTGTACTCTTGGCAAAGCAACATAGTAAATACAAGGCAATGAAATATTCTCTTTGCTTTTCAGGAGTTAATTATCTACTAGGGAACTAAGTCTATAAACAAGGCAGGACAGCAGCAATCCTAAAAATCTCAGCAATGATTTCAGATGAACTGTCATTTTGCACTAATAGGGAATCATTTTTGTCTCAAAGCAGGTAAAGATTATTTAAGGTCTACAAAAATAAAAATAAAAAATTAATTAATTAATCAACTAATTAAGTTGTGAAGGAATCTGTGGGTTACATCAAGGTGTACCTTTCTTTAGCGGGACACCATATAATCCTTAGAATCAGACCATTGTTATCCCACAATCTATCTAAAGCACCCTTCCATAAAATATTATGGTACAGGAGACACTTAAAAATTACAAAATAGCATTAAAAAATGTTTTCCAGCTGGGAGTGGTGACACATGCCTATAATCCCAACATTCAGAGAGGTAGAAGCAGGTGGATCACTGTGAGTTCAAGGCCAGCCTGGTCTACAAAGCAAGTCCAGGACAGTCAAGGCTATACACAGAGAAACTGTCTCAAACAACAACAACAAATGTTTTCCATTCTCAGTGACTTAGATGATTATAATGGGAGAGTATGCACAAAGTACATCATATGTTTGGATAAAAACATAATACAGACCTAGAATCATGTAAAATAATTGACTGAAGCATCAATGGAGAAACTATTTTATATTTCTACAGAAATTTTACTAACTCTGGTGGGAATCCAGCATAAGATGTAAACACTTGAACCAGTTGGATTATCTTTCTTATTAAAAACAGGAAAATAGAAAAATAGAAAAGAAATTTGTACCATATAGATAATATCTAAGGTTCTTAATTTTTTCCACTTAAATTTTGTCTATTTATGATATTTGCAAAATGTATTAACTTTTTTCATATATTTAAAAATATATTGCTGCATTTTCATGGTTGTGTATTTTCTAATCTCTACAGAGCTTCATTGCATATGGTGGCAGGACTGAGTCTGGTACATCAACTATGTTAAACAAATGCTCTACTCCTCAGCCATACTACTAGCCTCCATGTTTCTTCAACATTGATTCTGAAAGAAACACAATTACAATCTGAATGACAAATACAGTAGACCACTGCTAGAGCAAGAACCCATGTTCATATTCAAATTCAGAATTACTTTTTATTTAAATGAATGAAGAAGGATATATAATCATTTATTTATCTAACCATACAGCTATCATTATTTATTTAATTATATGTGTCATAACCCTCAATTGCCCAAATAAGAAAGTTGACTGTGAAAAATACTGGAAAGCAATTTTTAATTTCATATTTTTACTGAAAATTACTCTATCAATGATGATTTTTTAGTGTTTTATATTTTTTATTTTTTATATTAATTAAAGTTTCTTCACTTTGTATCCCAGCTGTAGCCCCTCCCTCATTGCCTCCCAATGCCACCCTCTCTCTTTCCTCTCCTCCCATTCCCTTCTCCAAGTCCACAAATAAGGGAGGTCCTTCTACCCTTCCATCTAACCCTAGCTTATCAGGTTTCATCAGGAGTGGCTGCATTGTCTTCCTCTGTGGCCTGGCAAGGCTGCTCCCCCAACAGGGGGAGGTGATCAAAGAGCAGGCCAATCAGTTCATGTCAGAGACAGTTCCTGTTCTCGTTATTAGGGAACCCACTTGGACACTGAGCTGCCATGGACTACATCTGTGCAGGGGTTCTAGGTTATCTCCAGGCATGGTTGGAGTATCAGTCTCAGAAAAGACCCCTGGGCCCAGATATTTTGGTTCTGTTGCTCTCCTTGTGGAGCTCCTGTCCCCTCCAGGTCTTTCTATCTCCCCCTTCTTTCATAAGATTCCCTGCATTCTGCCAAAAGTTTGGTTATGAGTCTCAGCATCTGCTTTGATACACTGCTGGGTAGAATCTTTCAGATTCCCTCTGTGGTAGACTCCTGTCCTGTTTCCTGTTTTCTCCCTCTTCTGATTTCCATCCTGTTTGCCTTTCTGAGTGAGGATTATTCATATTACCCAGTGTCCTCCTTCTTGGAAAAGCAAATTTTTATTAGGTTATTTATTGGCTTTCCTCTTCCAATTTTCTAATCATCTATTTTTATCTTTTCAGGGTGAATTCTCATTTTCCTTAAAGCTTCCCTTCCACTGGCTTCATAATTTCTCAGTTTTCCACCATATATACCTGCCCTTGACTTTGGCCACTTACTTTCTGATTTGTTGCCACCAGCTCGCAACAATTTTAGCTCATGTTTTTACAGGCTGGTTCTACCCACAAGCATTTACAGACTTTGGCAAGTTGTTTCTCTTCTCAGCATTTGGTTTTCTTATCATCAGATGAGAATGACTATAATGTCTTTCTCACTCAAATGTAATAATATTCAATGAAACAGTGCAATAATATGTTTAGTGACATGATTCACTCTTAATAAGGTAAACACAAGCTGTAATTATCTTATCAATATTTTCTGTGCTTCTTAAGTATCTTCTTTAATTGCAGGCTTGGTATTTGCGTTGCAACTAGGATTTCTAACTGAATAAAACTAGGTTCTAATTATTCTGTGATAGAAAGGTGAAAGTCATTTCCACTGCAGGGGTATATACTATGATGTAAAAATGACATTATTGCCACAACCCTATCTTTACTTATCAGCTTAACATTAAAGCAACAATGTTACTCACTTTGACACATGATAAAAGAAGACCCATGTGCTCCCAGGACACGGTAGCCTGAGCTGAGTGTGCTGAACCGTGAAGTACTTTCCTGTCTCTGTAATGTTGCTTGGCTTCCCCCATCCCACCCCCAACATAATATGTGTATTGATTATTTAGGAGTGTCACATAATGCAGCCTGATCACACTCCCCAGTCTTCCCAAGGCCATTACCACTCCTGCTTAGAAAACCTGCTTAGCTCTTTCAGGTATAATGTATGCTAACTCTTGTAGAACCTATCCACTGTCGGTCCTTTGCCCCAACCCAAGAGTAAGTCATACTTCAGCTGCAGTGTTTTCCAGAGTACTCTGAGCCTATTTTCAGTCTGCTGCTCAATGCTCTAAATTATGCTTTGTTGTTTGTTTTGTTCTTCTCATCACATCATAGACTCATTAAGAAGATTGCCTTTGGTGAGGAGGAGAGTAGGGTATCAGTGGGCATCTAGGCTACCAACTGTTGCCCATATTTTCTTATGATCCCCAATTTAATCAGTATAATGAGGCTCTGAGAATTAAGGAACACAAAGTTGCTTATAGAAGTTAAGTTCCTTTTTATAATTATGAAGTGTAAGAACACAAGCTAACCCTAATCTGGGAGGCTTTTTTATTTCAGTCATGAAATATGCTACATAGACAGATATGACTTTCACCACTGCCTTGATCTTTGGGACTGGAGAGATGACTCCGTGGTAAAGAGTACTTGCTGTTCTTGCAGAGGACCCAGATTCAATTTTGATCACCTTCATCAGGTAGCTCACAACTGCCTGTAACTCCAGTTCCTGGGCATTCTGGTTTCAAATGGTCCCTGCATGAATGGGGTCCATGTAGAGACAACTGGGCATATGCATTTACATGTCAAAATAAATAAAACATCATTTTAACTGATAAAAGTTAAAAAGCAAACACTATACAGTTGTGTGTGGCACTATATTCTGCTTTAATACCTGTACATGTTATGAAATGCTAGAATTTGTTTAAAAACTTTCATTTGCCAGCCTAAATTTGCCAACAAATTTAATATTTGTTTATGGTAAAAACATAAAAACTGTGTCTTCTAGATTTTTAAATTTTGTTTTTATTATTTCTCAATTCTTTCTTAATATTGAGAATTTCAAGCATGAATAATGAGATATAAACACATCCGATCTTGAAACCCTTGCAGCCTTCTAGTTCTCCCAGTATCCTCAGTAGCATTGCCCCTCCCAAGCTTATGTCTTCTCTTTTTCATAAGCTACTAGGTTCCATTAGAGTTGTGCACATGTGCAGCACTGAAAGCCTTTTAGTGGCTGTATCTTTAAGAATAAAGGGTTTTTCTGCTCCAGCAACTATCCACTCCCGTAAACTCCTCAATCTGAGGTGGGTCTTAGAAATCGTGCCTGATACTGTAATCCTGGTCAAAATCCCATGATTGGGAACATCTTAGGTTTTTCAGTAAAAGCTGCTTTTGTTACTTTGCTAAGTAGCCATGCTATCAAACTGCCTTCTAAATAATTAATAGTACTCATAAATCTAGATGTCTCTTAATCTTAGACGGAGAAGCTTCTTTTGCAGTAGATAGCCAATGGAAAGATATTTAACTGCGGAAAGTGCTGGGAATAAGAGATAGAGTACTCAGCCCTGTCTAGGACTAAACAAGACACCTGTATTCACCCTACTATAAAGTCACAGACATATTGTGGATGAGGAGGTGGAAAGAATATAAGAGGTGGAGGGTGGAAAGGAGTGTTGCAAAGTGCTCTTTTCTGCATATGATATAGCTCTCTTTGTTGTGATCTAACAACAGCTGTGTTTACCAGAATAAGACCTACACAAGATCAAACCAAAACCACCACATATACGCAGAATTCACAATACGTTCTCTAGATTCAATCTTCTGTGCAACAGTGACCAGATCTTATTTTCTTATTTTTTGTTTGTTTTTTCTTTTTTGTTTTTAAAAGCATTAATTAATTTATTATCTATCTATCTATCTATCTATCTACTTACTTTACATCCTGATTGCAGCCCCAGATCTTTTTATTTCTCTGTAACCATGACTAGGTTCCCACTGACCAACCTCCTTCATCCCTATTTTCCCCTTAGAGCTGGCCTTTTTGTTCTGATACTACAAACATGCTGACAGAAAATCTACAAAGACTAACGCTTTTTCAACCCCCACAGTGAGTACACTGGCCCAAGTTGCACTGAGAAGAGAGAGATACAACTCTGTTTCTGTGAACCATATTAGCTGGAGAAACTCTATTATTGTTTGTATTCTACATTGAGATAATCAGAAATTCTGTATTTAAGGAGAAATTAAATTATGCAGTACACAGTATTTAAATCCCATTGATCTACAGCATTTTAAAACATTGTAAATCATGATAATATTGAAATAAAATTCTACCCAAAGACACCAGCAGTAATTTAGCTTTAGATGCAGATCAAATTTGGTGCAATTTATGTAAAACCATGGCCAAAAGCAGAGGATGAAAATTACATGATTGGGAGGAAAAAAAAAAGATATTTCAGACTTGGAATTTTATTGTAGGTTGGCTTCAATATGTCAGGTTGACATAGAGTGCTCTTAAAATGGTGAACCATCATTTTCAGTTTGGTTGGCTTTGTGATTGCCTTGAAGGCACAACTCCAAGTCACCCGTGTTCCTCTAAGAAATCCCTCATTCTTGCTCCGGTAAGCAACTAGAGTGATCTCATTTGTTCACTACGTTAGAATTATTTCTTTAGTCTGTTGTTAGTGCCGTATTTTGTAATGAACAAGCATTTGTTGATGCCTCCCCAGAAAAGGCACAGAACAAACACATCCCAAGCATAATTTTGATTAGAGACAGGAGCCAGTACCACCTAGTAGTGGCTTCCTTCACAGTAGAGCTACATGTGCACGCAGCATGCACAACCTCCAGAGTGGGACTATCTGTTGTGTAGTGACGGTTTCCACCCCCTCTGCTTCGAGCTGTCTTTCTCTCAGTAAATCTGGTGGTCCTGAACAGGAACGCAATTTCCATCTCCCATCTGAGGCTAGCTCAGGAAGCGGTGTATTCCTGTCTGTGTAGCCCAGCTACTATGGAGATGGTGTCAGTTGGTAAGGTCACTTGTTGATTGGCTGCCAAGTAGCTGGTACTTGGGGCTATAGCAAAGGCTGATACATTGAAATGTGTTCGGCACCTCCTCAGGTGCTGAGGCATTAAAGTTAACTCTTACAGATGTGGAGGGATGGCACGCTTTTGGATGTGCGAGAGTTGGAACTGCCAATGAAAGCATGGCCTAGGATGACAGAATTTACTATCTGAACAAAGGACCCCTAGAGCTTTGGAAGACAAAAAGAAACTTAGAATCAGAGCTCCTCTGTCTCTAAAATCCAATTGTACACTACATGCTCAATTCCTTTTCCTAAGGTTTGAACGTTTGGACACATTTGAGATTCTCTCTGATGCCTCCATAAGCCTTCATGTATTTATGACTTGTTCCTGCAATCAGTATTTATATTGTTTGGCTTTATAAGGCAGGGGTATTGATTTATTTTTATTTTAACACTTACTTTTCAAATTTTTTTTTGGGGGGGGGAGTTGTAAATTCTAGAGCATTCCTAGACATTAGCATTTTTCTATGATTCTCTTTCTTTTTTCCCCGAAACACCCATTAGACATTTTCTGAAATGTATCCTTCTACAAGTATGTGTTTTAACCCCAATTTTATGTGTTTTATTTTTGTTTTGTTAGTCCTGCCTCTGCTATACTTCCCTAGATCTTCCTAATCACTGGATTTCTCCTCACATAAGTAGCATACTCAACTTGTTCATTGACTTTTTTAAGAAATGATTATTTTTCTAAAAATACAATTATTTGCTTTCCAAATTATTTGCTATGTTATCAGTGATGTACTTATATTACCTATTTTACATACGTATGTCTATATACATTTGTGATGTATTTGCTTTATTTTTATTTATTTTATTTTTTAATTTATTTTTATTTTATTAATTACACCTTATTCACTTTGTATCCCCCCATAAGCCCCTCCCTCCTCTCCTCCCAGCCCCACCCTTCCTCCCCCTTCTTCACCCATGCCCCTCCCCAAATCCACTGATAGGAGAGGTCCTTCTCTCCTTCCTTTTGATCTTAGTCTATCAGATCTCATCAGGAGTGGCTGCATTGTCATCTTCTGTGGCCTGGTAAGGCTGCTCCCCCCTCAGGGGGAGGTGATCAAAGAGCAGGCCAATCAGATTAGGTCAGAGGCAGTCCCTCTTCACATTACTATGTAACCCACTTGGACACTAAACTGCCATGGGCTACATCTGTGTAGGGGTTCTAGGTTATCTCCATGCCTGGTACTTGGTTGGAGTATGAGTCTCTGGAAAGACCCCTGTGTTCGAATTTTCTGGTTCTGTTGCTCTCCTTGTGAGTTCCTGTCTTCTCCAGATCTTAATATTTCCCACTTCTTACATAGGATTCCATGCACACTGCCCAACAGTTGGCCATAAGTCTCAGCGTCTGCTTTGATAGTCTGCGGGGCAGAGCCTTTCAGAGACCCTCTGTGGCAGGTTCCTAGCTTCTTTCCTGTTTTCTTCTTCTTCTGAGGCCTATCCTGTTTGCCTTTCGGGATGGGGATTGAGCGTTTTAGTCAGGGTCCTCTCTTGTACAACCACTCTGGAAATCAATCTGGCGATTTCTCAGACAACTAGGAATAGTGCTTCCTCAAGATCCAGCCATACCACTTGTAGGCATATATCCAAAAGAGGCTCAAGTACACAGTAAGGACATTTGCTCAGCCATGTTTGTAGCAGCTTTATTTGTAATAGCCCAGATGCCCCTCAAGTGAAGAATGGATGCAGAAATTGTGGTACATCTACACAATGGAATATTACTCAGCAATGAAAAATAAGGAAAGCATGAAATTTGCAGGTAAATGGTGGGACCTGGAAAGGATCATCCTGAGTGAGCTGTTACTTTTCTTTTTTTTTTTTTTTTGATTTTTTTTTGAAGTTTTAGATTTTTTTCTTTTTTTTATTTTATTTTATTTTTATCAGTTACATTTTATTAACTCTGTATCCCAGCCGTGTCCTGATCCCTCATTCCCTCCCAGTCCCTCCCTCCCTCCCTCCCTCCCTCCCTCCCTCCCTCCCTCCCTCATCTTCACCGTGCCCCTTTCCAAGTCCACTGATAGGGGGGACCTCCTCCCCATTCATCTGATCCTGTTTTATCAGGTATCTTCAGGACTGGCTGCAAAGCCCTCCTCTGTGGCCTAACAGGACTGCTCCTCCCTTCGGGGGTGGGGAGACCAAAGAGCCAGTCATTGAGTTCCTGTTAGAAATAGTCCCTGTTCCCCTCACTTTGGGAAACCAATTGGTTACTGAGCTACCACAGGCTACATCTGAGTGGAGGTTCTAGGTTATATCCATACATGGTCCTTGGTTGAATGTCAGTCTCAGAAAAGACCCTGTGCCCAGATATATTTGGTCCTTGTGGAGCTCCTATCCTTTCCCCATCAGACTAACTCCCCTTCTTTCTTATGATTCCCTGTACTCTGCCAAAGGTTTGGTCATGAGTCTTTGCTTTGAAAACACTGCTAGTTAGAGTCTTTCAGATGCGCTCAGTAGACTCCTGTCATACGTTCAATGCACATCCCATCTGTCTTTCTAAATGAGGATTGATCATCTTACCCCATGTCCGCTCAATTGAACTCATTGGCACAGGAGACAACTTCCTGAACAGAACACCAACAGCACAGGCTCTAAGAGCAACAATCAATAAATGGGACCTCATGAAACTGAAAAGTTTCTGTAAAGCAAAGGATACCGTCATCAAAACAAAACGACTGCCTACAGATTGGGAAAGAATCTTCACTAACCCTTTATCTGACAGAGGACTAATATCCAGTATATACAAAGAACTAAAGAAGCTGAAAAGCAGCAAACCAAGTAATCCAATTAAAAAATGGGGAACAGAGCTAAACAGAGAATTCTCGACAGAGGAATATCGAATGGCAGAAAAACACTTAAAGAAATGCTCATCCTCATTAGCCATCAGGGAAATGCAAATCAAAACGACCCTGAGATATCACCTTACACCCATCAGAATGGCCAAGATGAAAAACTCAAGCGATAACACATGCTGGAGAGGTTGTGGAGAAAGGGGAACCCTCCTCCACTGCTGGTGGGAATGTAAACTGGTACAACCACTCTGGAAAGCTATCTGGCGCTTTCTAAGACAAATAGGAATAGTGCTTCCTCAAGACCCAGCTATACCACTGCTAGGTATATACCCAAAGTTTGTTCAAGTACACAAAAAGGACACTTGCTCAACCATGTTTATAGCAGGTCTATTTGTAATAGCCAGAACCTGGAAACAACCCAGATGTCCATCAACGGTGGAATGGGTACAGAAATTGTGGTATTTTTATACAATGGAATACTACTCAGCAATCAAAAAGGAGGAAATCATGAAATTTGCAGGCAAATTGTGGGATCTAGAAAAGATCATTCTGAGTGAAATATCCCAGAAGGAGAAAGACAAACATGGGATATACTCACTTATATAGACCTATAAGATATGATAAACATAATGAAATCTATACACCTAAAAAAGATAATCAATTGAGCTGTTACTTTTCAATTTTATTGTAAGTATAATTTTAATTTGAAGATCTATGGAATAATATGATCTGGAAGATATGTAATTATCTTAGGATCTGCTAAGTCCTTAGCATACACATACAGCTGACAATGGAAATCTGTTTGTTTATCCTGGAAGCTTGACAATTCATAGACTTTCCTTGTCCTGCCTGAAACCAGCATTGACATCATCTGCTGCCCCCCCCCCCGTTTGGGTTTTTTAATTAGCAGACTTCTTCATATGTTAAAGAGTACATGCATCTTGTTAATGGGTTATGAATTTACATACATTTTTGTTGTTTGATGTTTTTTGAGCTGGGGTCTCAGTATGCAGCTCTGGTAAGCCTGGCATTCATTATGTAGACCAAGCAGACCTCAAACTAATAGTAATCTATCAGCCTACTTCTGCCTCTCAAGTGCTGAGATCAAAGGTGTGTACTGCCACACCCAGCAAATTTATCTAACTTAAGAAAAACAGAATAGTTCTACTTAATTTTTTTAAAATAGAAACTAGAAACTGTCCATTTCTCACTCTATTTTTATTGCATCTTAAACCTGTGAAGTGAATAAGTGGGATTTGCTCAAAGACACACAAAAATGGAGAGGTGTGCAGTGATGAATCTGAACCGAATCTGATAGTAGTCTAAAACCTGTGAGGTATGAGACAGTGTCCACGATATGGCTCAGCACCATTGAGTTTGGGAGACAGGAGTGAGGACTCAGCAAGAATGACTGTTATTTCCAGAAGGACTGGTATTTTTAGAAAGGAATGTGATTAGGTTAATATTTGGGAGTTGAATGTTCCCATTGTGGTCTATGTGTTAACATACAATTTCCATGGTGGCAGAACTACAGCAAGGCAGAATGTTTAGGAGCTGAGAACTAGTGAGAAAATGTGAGATCTTTGTTATATGCACTTGACAGGAATTACTGGAGCTGTTTGGCTACTTTTTTGACAATTTGGCACAAGCTAGAGTCATCTGAGAGAAGGAAACTCTAACTGATTAAATGCCTCATAATATTGAGTTATACACAAGCCTGTAAAGTATTCTTTTTTAATTAAATTTTTATTTTTATATTAATTACATTTTATTCACTTTGTAGCTCAGCTGTAGTTCCTTCCCTCATTCCCTCCCAATCCTACCTGCTCTCCCTCATCTCCTCCCATTCTCTTCTCCAAGTCGACTGATAGGAGAGGTCCTCCTAGCCTTCCATCTGACCCTAGCTTATCAGGTTTCATCAGGACTTGCTTCATTGTCCTTCTCTGTGGCCTGGCAAGGCTGCTCTCCCATCAAGAGGAAGTGATCAAAGAGCCAACCACTGAGTTCATGTCAGAGACAGTCCCTGTTCCCCTTACTAGGGTATCCACTTGGATACTGAGCTGCCATGGGCTACTTCTGAGCAGGGGTTCTAGGTTATATCCATGAATGCCCCTTGGTTGGAGTATCAATCTCAGAAAAGACCCCTGTGCCCAGATATTTTGGTTCTTGTTGCTCTTCTTGTGGAGCTCCTGTATTCTTTTAATTAGGTAAAAGAACAATATAGAACACTGAAAAAGAAACAAAAATCATACTGTTAACTACCTAAAAAACAAAAACTATAGGTACATAATTCAATGGATAAAAATACATATGTAGCTTTAATTAACTTTCATCATCTGGGATGATGGTGCTTTCTTCAGAAGCAAAACCCCCCTAAAAAACAAACAACTCTATTACCAGGTATGAGAAGCTCTCTTTTGAGTTGTTGGCCAAAGTTGTACAAGAGACTTTACAAACCAGCCTATTTTTGCCCTTGATTACCTCCCAGAGTGAAGGCTAAGTCCCTATTGTTAGAGACACTATGCACTTCAGAAATGGGTACCAGAGACCCCTGATCCTATGAATTCCTCCTCACTGAGGACGTGGACCAGAAGGCACCATGCAAAGATTTAAAGAGGGAAGGAAAGAACATTCCTACCCTACTATGACACCTACAGATGGTACAGATGTACAGTGGCACAGATACCTTGACAGTAACCAATAGCTATCTAATTGAACTTAAGACCAACTTAACAAAAGAGAGACAATGCCCTGTATTGGAAACTTAGCCAACTATTCAGTGCTAGTGAAGCCATGGCTATTGAAAGATAATTTACAACCACTAATTTACTAAACCAGCATAATCCCTGACAAAAATATATAACCATTTGTCCTTAAACCCACATGTAAGTGTAATCTTCATTCCTGATTTTTTTAAAAAAAAGTTCTCTTTGCAACACAGAGACCCCTAAAAAACCCACAACCAATCACCAGGCAGAGCTGTGGAGCTCAGTACCAGTGGCTACATCTACAAAAGTCTCCTGCACCTAAGGCTTAGGGAACAGGAGGGGTCAGGAAGATTATAGAAACCAGAAGATCAGAGTTTTCCATGAGATTGTGTCTCCCATAAAATTTAATAATACAAACTATACCCATAAAATTTCACAAACATAACCACCCAAACCTGAGATAAACAAGTAGTACAACATTGTACATGCTGAAATGATGAAGAAAATCCCATGAGACTTCAACCAATCACAAAAAAGTAAAGGTAACTGAGGAAAGTTCGGAGCAGGAGAGGAAAGAGTACATCAATTAGTTGTCCAGTGCCAAATGGTCAACCCTGAAAACATACATACATACATACATACATACAGATATAACGTACATGTAACATTATATAGACACAAAAGGTTATATATATATATATATATATATATATATATATATATGACAAAGAAAGTCATGAATTTGAAGACAAACCAGGATGTTCATATATAAGGGGCTTGGAGGGAGGAAAGGAATGGGTGAAATGTAATTAAGACACAACATTGCAGCAAAATAATGTTTGTATAAGTGATTATAACATGATTAGATAATTTACTTGGTAATAAATTCCAATAGTGAAATGTGATTTTAAACATTTGAATTACTTGCCTCAAGAAGGTTGGCAAGGTGCAATTGTCTCATAGATGGTGAGTCTGTGATCTTGGGATGCACACAGGGATTTTTTTACAATTGCCATATTGGCAGCAAGAGCTGAGGATATGCCTTGTGAACTTTATGTTTTGTTTGTTTGTTTGTTTGTTTTTTAATTCACCAAAGTCTTAAGAAAAAAAAGTATTTGAACACGTCAAGTAACTGAGCTTCAAAATTCTGAATCTCAGTCACTCATTTGTAAAGTGAAATAGTTTCTAATCTCCTTGGCAAGGGTAGCTAATCTTTGTAATGAAGGTATTAGCTCCCATGTGAAGGTGGAGGAGATTGAGGGGAAGCGAGGACTGGGGAGGTTAACTAGGATAAAAGATGCAGGAAAAATCTGTATGAAAACCTACTGATTATAACCAATTAAATAATATATAAAAGCAAAAGTGAAGGCTAGACAATGTGTGGCTAGACAATGCTGATCCTAGAAACTGTAAGTCACTCAATAAAGCTCCCAGTAGTCATTGGTTACTTACTCTGTTTATGTATTTATCTAAGTATGATAGAGTATCCAAGATAGAACTTTCTATGAAGACAGAATTCATGCATCCTACAGATTAAAAGGAGTTAGAGAAATAATATAAACGCATGAAAGAAATAACCCTAACAGCTTCTGCAAATGAAGACCAGCAAAACACAAAAGTGGCATTAAGGTTTCCTGAAGAGTAGGGCAGATATAGTTTAAACTTTGGAGCCTGTTCTTGAATGTGTGACTCCCTCTGCTACACTAATAGGTTTGAATGGAAACCTTTTTTTTTTTATTTGGTAATCCCATAGCACCTTTAAGATGGTGTAATTCAGAGCATGGGAAACTGTAGGTCTTTTCTAAAATATTATTCTGTTTTTAGGAATAAAATTTGAGTATGATAAGTATGATGGCTATTTTGGTTGTCAACTTGACTACATCTGGAAGGGGAAATAGGAAAGATATTGGGATGCATTGGGGGCTGAGGGGGTAGGAGGAATCAGGTTGGGGGATGAGAGAGTAATAGAAGAGACAACTAGAATTAGGGAATACTTCATGGGTGAAGAAAAAACCTAGTGCAATGGAAACTTCCAGAAGCCTATGAGAGTGACCCTAGTTAAGACTCCTACTAATGGTGGATACAGCAGAGCAGGAAATGGCCACTTTCTGTTACCAGTCAAGGCTTCCAGTGGAGGGATTGGGACACTAACTCAGACACAAAACCTTCCACCTACAATTTCTCCTGTCTGTCAGATGTGCTAATGTAAAGGTGGCACAGAAACTGTGGGAATGGCCAGTCAATGGCTGGTGCAGGCCCATGCCACAAGACGGAATCCCACCACTGGAAATACCTTCAGGTTCAGGAACCAGAGGCTAGTTCCTGGAACCAAACATGGCTGGAAAAAATTAATAAAATGATTCCTAATGATATTCTGGTACACTAGTAGACAGGAGCATAGCATAGTCATCATCAGAGAGGCTTCATTCAGAAACTGATGAAACAGATCCAGAGACCCACAGCCAAACAGTAGGAAAAACTAAGGGAATCCTGTGGAGGAGGAGGGCAGAAGGATTGTAGGAGCCACAGGGGTTAAGGACAACACACACACACACACACACACACACACAATCAAAAACCAAAAACAAAATAAACATACAAACAAACAAACAAACAAAAAGAACCCCATAGAATCCTAGGGTAATAAGAGCACACAGAGGAGCCTGTATGGGTCTGACCTAGGTCTTCTACATATATGTTATGGTTGTCTAGCTTAGTGTTCTTGTGGGACCCTTAACGGTGGGAGCAGGAGCTGTATCTGACTCCTTTGCCTGCTTTTGAGACCCTTTTCCTCCTACTGGATCACCTTATTCAGCCTTGATATGAGGTTTGTACCTAGTCTTATTGTAACTTTCTCTGCCTTGTTGGTTTGTATCTCTGAGAAGTCTGCTCTTTTCTGAGAGGAAACAAAGGAGGAGTGGATCTGGGAGAAAGGAGAGCTGGGAAAGAGGCATTAGGAGGAGAGGGGGAGAGGAATCTATCATTGGGAGGTAACACACAAACGAAAAATAAATAAAAAATTAAAAATATAAAGAGCATACACTGCTTTTTACAGAGGACAGGAGTTTGGCTCCTAGTATCCAGTCCAGGTGTCTCACAGCCACCAGTAAGTTCAGCTTTGAAGGATCTTACACTCTCTTTGGCCTCTAAACATTCTATTTTGGTTTCTGAGGGTCCCCAGATGCATGTGCATATAAACAAAAAACAGCCATAAATATACACATAGATAAAAAAAATAAATATTTTAAAAAAGACTTAGATTCTGTCTAGGACTTTGTTGTTATTACTCAATTCTGCCTTCAATGCTAGCATGTTTACACAAGTACGGGAAGTTCTGTGTCATCTAGCTGAGCCATATCCTCACTGATACTATTTGTTAGTACTGAAAGGACAAAGTAATGTCATTATCAACCTCATGAATTTAATACCCAAAGAGATATATCTAAAAGAAGAAAACGTACTGCAGGAAAAGTTCACTGTCTCCATATCTGAAACAAGTACTAGTGTGTCTAGAGACTGACCAGAACTCTCTGACATACACCTCACAGGAAACCAGTAAGTTCTGTCCTAAGGTTAGTGTTCACTGGAAGGCTGTTTTCACTGTTTGACAGACCCAGAACCTTTCATTTCTCTGACTTTCCACATAGCCTTTATGTAAACCTCAGGAGTTGCTGACATTGTACCTGGTGCTGTTGACAGCTCACAGAACAGGGAAGAGGTCAAGGACATTTGAAACCTAGTCCTGGCCAAGTTAAAAACAGTGTTTATGTGGCAGAGGAATGACTGAACTGTCATTACTCATACCAATAGAGTGAATGTTTATTTACTGAGAACAGCTATACACTAAATTCATAAGGTAGAGGGAGCATATAATGTATGTTTTATAAACATATTCCGTTATTCTATTGGACTGAGTTGGATTGAGTTCATTAGAATCCACACAGTCCCTAACAGTTAGACATAGCCTGGTGAAGAAGCAGAGCCTTACAAGACACTGGCACAATTTTCAGTGGACTCCTGGGTGTCAACTGACCAGTTAATCAGAGATTTTGCATTTTAGTGAGATTATGTCTTAGCTACTAGAGAGAGAAAGAGAGAAAGACAGAGACAGATAGAGATACAGAGAAAAACAGAGAGGGAGAGAGAGAAAAAGAGAAAAAAAAAAGAAAAAAGAAAAAACCTACCTATTAATAGTCTATTTAATGATTGTAAGTTTTTATCTACTTTTTTCATGCTCAGCTCTATCCCAAAACACATGATTCTTAAACAATACATTTTACTGAATAGAGAATCAAACACCATCAATTGTGTTAGAATTAATAAGGATGTTGGTAAAAGGAGGAGAAGCAGACAAAGATAATTCCTGAGTGATTCTTTATAAATGAACATTGGCTAAGTTAAACTTGAATTAATGTGAAATTAAATATTACAGTAAGGCTATTATCCAAAGAGGTCACAGTGATGAATGGTCAATTTAAATAAGGCCACAAAAAGGACTCAGAGCCAGAACCTATTAATCCTAGTCCGTTTGCAAACTCCATTTTTATGCAGATTAAACCATATTTCAGGTTGAAAAATCAGCAAGACTTACTCTCTGACAGCAGCCAAATCCCTTTCCTGTTCTTTGTTTTATTTGTGTGCAGTGAGGGTCTCAGTCTGTTGGTTACAGCTTACAAAGAACATTCTAGGAATAGTCAGCAGTGATTAAAGTGGGTGTCAAGTAATTGGTTCATATGGCTGGGCCTTGGCTCTGACATTTTTTTTTTAATGTGGTAATCAGTCAAGTTATGGTGGCCAATAACTTTAAAATTATATGTAACAACTGTGTTGTCTTGCTCAAGTTCTATAGGATGTAAAAAACAAAATCTCTATTCACTCGAGATAGAGCTCAATGACAGAAAAAAAATGATCCTATGTCTAGATTAGTGAACCTTGAGGTTACTCAGGGCACAATTTGGCTGACGGATGTCTCGTGTTCTCAGAAATTATAATTGCTGATATAAACTTGAAGAGGAGTCTTATGAATTTTATATGTTTCAGGGATATCCAACAAAACATTCTGAGTTTTATTTACTTCCTGAGCATATTACATAACTTCATTAATCTAAGTGTTAACATTAGAAGAAAATAGCCACGTATGACATGGTGCTTGGACACTGTTCAGTTTTTTACTAAGCTTGTTTTTTTCTTAGGGATCCAGCTTTGTATCCCACATTCTCCTTCATGATCATTGATTTACTTTTCTTTTTTATTAAATTAAGGGTGTTTAAATGAAATACTTCTGGAGAAAATGGTGTACTTTATACAGAACTTTGGATGAAATAGCTGTGTGTGTAACATAATTCAGCTTCTGATATTTGCTTGGCTGAACAAGTTTGTTCTCACAACAATGTTTTTAGAATGTAATGATGGATAACGCAGCTGAATGTAAGAGCAACTGAGCATGTCCTACACTAACTAGCCATGTGACCTTAGGAAAAGACTGAAATTAAAACACAGCATAGTTTGTTATATATAGTAGACTCTCAATTGATATTTAGTGTTAGGTGGTATGAACTTAACTCTTGGGTCCCAGGCTTTCCACTAAATTAGGCATCATGTCCTTCATGGATGGACAATATGACAGATAGAAATGACCCACTTGAACAAAAAATGGCCCTGCTTACTTTTATTAGTTTTAATAGTCACTGCAAATGAATAGCATGCTGGTTTAATTCAGAATCAGCTGGTATTTTATCATTTGAGAAGATGGGTTCATCTTTCTCACTGCAGGTATGCATAAGAGTGGCCATCACCATTTACCCACTGAGGAAGCACAGGATAGGTATTGGTGACTTCTTGTAGGGATAGTTTGATTGTCTGAAGAAGCAGAACTCAAGTCTGCCACCAGGAGGGCTGTGTTCTGTCTTATTCTACTATTCCTTTTCTTACGTGAAAAGGAGACAGCTTTTCATGACTGCTGATGGCTAAGGACATCCGGACATAGATTGCTAAGCTTTACCATTCCATTCTTGTTGTAGGGCTGTGTTGTTTAACACTTAATACGTTGCTGGCTCACCCTTTGATCAGTGAGTGGACTGGTTAGCTTGAAAGTTAGCTTGGCCCCAGAAGCACCATCCTGTTGTGTGGCATGACCCATTTATGTCACAAGAAGCATGCTTCACAGAGGGAAATGGCCTGGAGTCCAGCCAGAGCAGGAGGAAAGCCACATGGTTGGCAAATACTGGATGCTACCACTGCAGCAGGAAGCTATGTGACATCTTGGGAGTCTGTGCTATTGCCAAAGCCAAGGACATAAAATTGAGGAGCAGACTCTACAAGGACCATTGTAACTTTCCCTTATACCTATGTATGACATTCACCTTGTTCCTGGTATTATTTTCATAGAAAGCAAAGATATATGCTTGTATAGTTAAAGGTAAGGCTTAAAGTATCAACAAATAAAATGAGTTTAAAGCCCTCAGTAGTGTTACACTGATTACATCTCAAAGGTGGGAGGACATCTCTTGGACAAGAGAGGGTCTAGGGAGTCTATGCTGGTCGCCCTAGCTGAGACTCCTAGCAGTCGGAGATATGGAGCTGGAAGTAGCCACCTTCTGTAGCCAGGTGGGACTTCCAGCAGAGGGACGAGGACACCAACCCATCCATAAAACATTTGACCCAAAATTTGTCTTGCCTACAAGAAGTGTAGGCATTAAGATGGAACAGAGGTTGAGGAAATGGCAAACCAATGACTGGCCCAATTTGAGACCTACCCCATGAAAGAGAGCCAAACCCTGATACTATTAATGATACTCTGCTATGCTTGCAGACAGGAGCTTAGCATAAGTGTCTTCTGAGAGGCTTCATCCCACAGCTGATGAAAACAAGTGCAGAAACTCACAGCCACACCACAGGCAGAACTTGGGAGTTTTGTGAAAGAGTTGGGAGGAAAGACTGAGGGTGCCAGAGAGGTCAAGGACATCACAAGAAGACTCACAGAGTAAAATAACCAGGGCCCATGGAGGCTCACAGAGAATTAACCACCAACCAAGGAGCATGCATGGGCTGGACCTAAACTCACTATACGTGTATAGCAGATGGACAGATTTGTCATCATGTGGGTCCCTAACAATGGAAGTAGGCTCTGTCTCCGACTCTGTTGCCTGACTTTGGAGCTCTTTCCCCTCGCTGGGTTACCTTACCTGGCCTCAGTGGGAGACGATGTGCTTACTCTTGCTGCAACTTGGCATGCCAGAGTATGTTGGTACCCCTTGATTTGAAACTAAAACATTATCTCTTTTTCACAGTATAGGGTGTTGAACATGTTTCAGAATGTCCTTAAAGAATGTCCCTCTTTCACAATGCCCTTGGCTTCTTGGCCTGTCTAGCCTTAGGCATCATGTAACTTTTATTTTACTTTTTAAATCTGCTTTGAGCTGAACTGGTTTCAGGGAAGTTACATCTTTATGTCCATGTAATTAGCTGGTAGATCCAAGAATGTCAAAAGGACATTAATATTTGGAAAACAAAAGAAAAAAAAAAGAAAAGAAAATTCTGGCTGCATTACCTTACAATAAAGAACTTATCTGTATTGTGTCTGTGTCTTGAATCCTTATGCAGAGGTCAGTGTGAGGTGAAAAATGGATTAATCTGTGGAGGAAGCTTGAAGACACCACTACATTCAGGTTGTGATATAGTTATTTCCAGCTATTTCTAGATATCTTAAAGGGAAATCTCAAGAGTAAAAGTAGAGCATAGAGACTTGAAAAATGGAAAAGCTGCTTAGAATATTGGGATAAAAAAAAGATAAAGCTACTGAAGATATTAGGTGTGTGAAACAGAAGCTAGATGCTGGCATGAAGCCAACTGGAATGACATCTGAGGGCGTCACAATAGTTTGGTAGATTCTACCCACTGCAGGCTTCAGGCTAAGAAAGAAAAGTACTCTTAGTAACTTCCTTAAAGAATAGAATACCTTTGTGGCTTGAGGTATACCAAATTGACTAGGAGACTTATTTCTTAAGATTCAGTTCACTGTGCTCAGTCTCCCAGCCACCCAGGAGTCAATATGACCTTGGTTCAAGGTGGCTCATAAGAAGTTGTGAATCAGTCTGCCATTCAAATTTTGAAGAGTTGGGAGGTCAAGCAATATGTGGCAGATTCATGAGCCCTGTAGGCTATCCACTTGCCCATCAAGTTGGGCCCACAGGTACAATAGTGGCATGACAACAGTAGGAGTAACAAATCATTCAGTATTGGGTTTGAGGATTTTTTTCTACATAACCAAGTTGTTGGCTTTTTTCTTTTTTTTTTTTCTGATACTCTAAATCTGGTCAATAGTCAGGGATGTTACAGTGGTGAACTTACTGTCTTTGTTTTGCTAAATGCATTACACTTATATTTTTAAATATACTGTATTATATAAAATATATATCAATAATATATATAAATTATTAGAACCATTTTGAAGAAGAGGGGAGCTATGGAGGCAGGAAGTGTAGGTGGCAAAGCTCATTGGGGATAAGGATGACTCTGAGAGGACTGAAATGATTAGGCAAGAAATCTTGAGTCACAACAGTTGCACAAACACAGAAGGAATTGAAGAATGAGAAGTTCTGGAGGCTGTGTCTCCAGACAGCTGCAGACTTAAGCTTTTCTGAAAGCCTTTGTATAGCATCTGAAATGAAAATGTATCTGCTCTAGCTTTAATAGAAGACAAACAATGCAGGAGTCTGTGGGGTGGTTCTGAAAAAGGTATCTTTTTTAAATGCATCACATTGGAATGAGCACATATTTGAGTGGGTTAGAATGCATACACGGGCTTTGTACTTTGACCTTGATTAATGTTAGGGAATGTAAATCCACACAGCAAGAAACCCTCACCTAATCTATAAATGAAGTAAAAGGAAAGTGAGAAATAAATGAAGCACTTTTTAAAATCTTGTCACAAATCATCCAGACGGAGGAAAAGGGAAAGATGAAACACACCTGGAATATGAAAGTTTCCAACTTAAGCAAAAGCTGCAAAAGCCATTTTCCAAAGGCTGTTTTCATGACTGGCTTGTCCACAGGCCTGCAGAAGAAAAAAGAAGTACCATTCTGCGATCTTAGCACTGCTGCGCTTAATTCTTTCTCACCATGACAAACAGAGATCAGAGTTCATGTGTTTAAAGTGCGGTTTAATCTGAGGAAAGATTGGTACGTTTTTAACAATACCACTGGGTAGAAAAGCTGTATCAGGATTTTTAAAATATATATCTTCTGAACTTCACTGAACAAAATCATTCAGAGACAGGGATGTGTAGGGCATTATTAACCAGAGGAAAAGTGATGACTTTCCATTTTTGTCTATTCTTTATAAATTATATACTTTCATCTAAAATAAATGGTGCCAGGTATTCATAACCATTTCACACTGTATGTTAACTCTTGCATTGTTCCTTGGCTCTTTATGCACAGTGGTTTTTTTTTTTTTTATGGAGGTCAGCTTTTATTACATGATACAAGCTAGTGCTTTATATAAGAAGCATGGCCCTTTGATCCAGGCATGTGACAAAGCAGACAATAGCAATGAGTTTTGCTTGTTGTGCTAATTTTGTTTGATGAAGGTCTGGGTTATAAATTTTGTTCAGTTGAATGTTGGTAAATATTTAACAAGTTACCCTCAGAAATATGATACCTGGAGAAGAATGCTTTGACTATTGTGTCTGACAATGTTCTTGGTATAAATGCTTCTAGGGAAACTGACATCATTAGCCTGATAATTTCTAAATTTTGCCAATTGAAAGATGTAGGAGCTGATTTTAAGGTATTGCTGATTTTTATCACCTTTAATTAACTTTTCCTCTTAAAAGTCTGTCAATCAAAATTGAAATAATAATTTTACTAAGCAGAAACTACCACTACTATTAATCATTATCACAAAATATACTAAAGAGTCAAGACTAAACCTTGAACATTGCATTATAGTTTAATGAGGGCTGTAAAGCTCCTTTGCTAAAAGAAGTTATTTATATAGTGACAAGTAGATGATCAAAGTAGGACAGATTAGCATTCCTGACTTCATTGTACTTGTTTCTTTCTTTCCTTGAACTTTGGGTCAGTTATTCCTACTCAACTCTCCATGAAGACAAGTCTTATTACTTAAATCAAGATAAGAGTAAACAAGTTATCTTCAAGGTTTTCAGGGTCACTGTAATCACCAGATTGGCTTCTGCCAGCTTTTGTAACATCCTAATTCAGACTTTGGCAGAGTGCCTCCATCTCTATTGCCATCGCCCTAAACTAATCAAGAGCAGCAAATCACCCCAAAACAAGACCCCCTCCCTAATGGGGAAAATTACTTCATGATAACCTCAAACTAAAGCAATCATCTTATGATGGGAAGCAGACTGTCGCTTAGGTGACAACAGCTTCTTTAGAGCCAACTTGTAGAACAAAGATAATTACAAGTCAGACTGTAGTAAATCTAAGGCATGTAACTGCATACTTCTTGCCTGTGTTTGTCTATGGTTCTTGTTAAGTCCATTGCTATCTATCTATCTATCTATCTATCTATCTATCTATCTACATACTCTTCCAGAAATGAGCTATCACACTTTCTGCCTGTCACAGATACCTTCTGGTTCTGGTCTTCATTCAAAACCAACAAGAATCACACTCAGCTTGTGAGACAATCTATGGATTTTGACTTCAACCTTTCAGACCTTAGTAACTTTTTACTGCACAACAGGTATGGAATGGGCCTGAATATCTGCAGTCAAATGATACACCTTGAGCCAAACCTCCATGGCTGACACGGTGAATAGGCACTAGGTCTGTGATCAACAAAATAATTGTAACTATTTCCAGTAGTACAAAATGTATGACAAAGTTCCTCACGGTTGGACTTAAGGCCGCTGATGAAAAGATGTGAAGTTAGAGAATAAGGGCTCCTCGATTTGTATCCTGTGAGTAGGATGAGGAACATTTAGGTAAAATGAGGAGATTACTAGAACATGTATCCATCATGGATAACAGCTAAGGCAGATGTCTCCAGTCTTAATTATTAACTAGTATATCTTTATTGTCACTGTAATAGAACCAAATAGCACATCATAAGTATGCAGAGGACATTTGCATTACTCTGAAAAGGGGGCAAATTTATTCAAATCTGTCTGAGAGTTTCCTATTTTTCTTTATTCTCATCTATTTTTTTTAGGTTTTTAATTGAAATAGAATTACATCACCTTTCCCCTTTCCGTTTCTCCCTTCAGCTGCTCCCAGTGACCCTCTCTTGAACCCTCACATGCCCCCTCCTCAAGTTAAAGGCTTTTTCCCCCTTTGATTATTATTGTTACATACATATATATTTATGGATGAATCTACACAAATACAACATGCAGTATCTGGTTTTGTTATTTGTGCATACTGTTTCAAGGCTGAAGACACTCTGCTTGATAACTAATAAGGGGGTTCATCCCTAGGAGAGGCTAATTATCCTCCTCCATCCAGTCTTTAGTTGCCAGTCATTCTTTACCTAGAGTTGAGCCCCTATAAGATTTTCCCCCTTTGGCATTAACATGACCATTCTTACCATCACTGTTCTGCTTTTACTTATGAAGCCATTTCTAGTAGAAAATATTTCATAGCAGACTTCCTAATATTTTGCTTCTTACAAACCTTTCTTCCCCTTTTCCTTGATACTCCTGTTCTATAGCTTCAACATCTGTGATGCAGCTACATCTTGGGGCTGGACTCCCTCATGGCCTGGTTATCTCTGTTTTTGTGTCCAGATATGGTTTTCTGTGAAGGTCTCCATTTGCTGTAAAGAGAGGCTTCTTTGATGAGGGATGGCAGCTACAGTTATCTGGGAGTACAAAAATAAAATTCGGCATAAAGTAGGGAATTATGCTGGTCTCGCAAAGTGTTGGTCGTAGAGCCATTTCTAAGATCCATTACCTTACTAGCCTGTGAAGCTGGGTATTTTTCCAGTACCAGCTATAATTTCCCTCCTGTTTAGTGGATAATTCACTTAGACAGTTGGTTACCACTGATGTGTGAATGTAACATCTTTCACCTTTATGCATATCTTGCCATGCTTCTAATTGTTATGGTTCATAGGTGTTGCAGCTGGGTAGAGCTGTTCAATTTCTGCCCTCCCTTGGCAGCTTCTGGGACCACAAAAGCTAGAGCTCTGGAAAGAGGCTTTCAGTTCAGACATCCCTCAAATCTTCTGAGCTCTATGTCCTAAATGTGTGGTGTCTTCAATAGGGGCTCACTCTCAGCCCATGAGAGGCAACCAAGTGCTACCTTAATGATCTGTATTTGGGGTGGGGATTGCTTGGACTACCTTGACCACCTATTAGAAAGGAGGTTTCTTGTACCTGTACTGATATTTATTCTTGTTCACCTATGATTCTTGTGAAGTACATTGTTATCTATCTATCTATCTATCTATCTATCTATCTATCTATCTATCTATCTATCATCTATCATCTATGTATCATCCATCTCTCTCTTTGTGTGCATATATGTATCTGTATATACATATACATATAAATATAAATATACACACAGTATAATTTTAGGTACATATAAACTAATATGATTTCTTGAAACATCATCAAACAACCTTGGTGTTATTTGTCCCTGTGCCTCCTTCACCTTCTGTTGTCCTCCCTCACCCCTTCTCAGTTTTAGCCCCCACCTGTAGAGAGAATCTCTTGTTACTGTACGGAAACATCACCTGTCAATAATAAGCTGATTGGGCTTTTAGCTGAGGCAGAAAATAGGAGGTGGGAGTTCCTGTAAGGAGAGAGAGATGAACTCTAGCACAGTCAAAGGCCAGAGATTCACCCTGGACTCTAAGGAAGATGGACACATGAAGCTGGAAAAGAAGTAGCCAGCCACATGACACATGTAAAATAGACGAGTAAAATAAATTATGATCTAGGTTGGGAGCCAGACAAAGCTTATGGCCTAGGCATTTGTTCCTAAATATAAGGTCTCGGAGTCATTATTTTGGGAGCTGAGGTGCAGGAGGAAAAGCACAAAGTTACCCCCTCCCAGTTATTTCATTTCTCATTTCATATCACCTGTGTTCATTTATTTCTCTCTAAACTCCTCCCCAATGGCCTCTTTATACATTTCTGGTTTCTTCATGTATACTCATATCAGAATATTTGGAGCTATGACACACAGATAAGAGAGGATACGAGACAGTTTTTTTTTCTGAGTCTCAGATACCTCATTCAATAGAATCATTTCTGCAAATTTCATGATTTAATTTTTCTTTACAACTGAACAGTATTCCATTGTATATATGTATCTTATATTTTTTATCCATTCATTCATTGGAGGTTATTTAGATTGTTTCTGTTTCCAGGTTATTGTGAATACAGCAGCATCAGTGAACATTTCTAAACAGTGTCTATGGAATAGGATGTAAAGATTTTTGCTATATGCCAAGGTATGGTATAGCTGGATCAAACAAAAGATTTACTCTTAGGTTTTGAGTATTCTCCATAGTGATTCCAAGACTTACTTCACCAATTTGCATTTCGACCAACAATGAATGAAAATTTCTCTTTCTCCATAAACTTCATCAGCATTGTTGTTTTGTTGACTTTAGCCTATATGACTGGGAGGAGATGAAATCTCAAAGTTGCTTGGTTTTCCCTATTTGTTATCGATACTTAACACTTTGGAGGATATTTTTAACCATTTTAATTTCTTCTACTGACAACTCTTTTTTAGTTCCTTATCCCATTTCTAATTGGATTGTTTGTTTCCGTGACTCTCTTTTATTCAAAAAAGTGTTTATTCTAACATGTTTTCCTGAGAACACGTATGTAAACCACGTGTGTGCTAGCAGTTAGGAGGCTGGGGAAGAAACTGATTTTCAGAACCAGCATTACTTGTGGTTGTGAGTGCTCATGTGTTGGGAACTGAACACAGCCCTTTGGGAGAGCAGCAAGTGCTCTTAGCCGCTGAAGTTTCCCATTTTTATAACTGAAATGAAAAGGCTCATCTCAGATCTGGATCACCCTAGAATGAGTGGAACATGCCTATTGCAAATGTGTGCGCCCATGTGAAAGCGTATTGCTTCCTTATTAATATGCAATGCTTTCTGAGCTATCCAGTTGTTTAATTAGATATTTTCTCTCTGATATGCAACATTATGCTAATGTATTTTTGCCGTGTACGCCAACATTCCGCAAGGTTTGTATCCCTAAAATCAATACATGATAAACCAATGTATTTGTTTTGGCATTTTAACAGACATTAAAAATGACATATATTGTCATAAAATAGAATTGCTTAGATGTCTGACAGAAGCTGACATTAAGCTCTCATTCAATAGAATACAGACACTGCTCCCTTATTTCACTGTCAGGGACTTTATTTTACTGCCAGTTTTTGCCTTTGAAGCTTTCATGATATAATTTAGACAGGTCTGAACTGGAATTTTGCATCTTTTATTTGCATAAGTCAAAATTCTATAAACCCTTATCCACACTTTCACTCTCTGTAAAGTCTTGGGTGGGCAAGCATGAGCCTGCGGAGGGCATTTCTTATTCAAATCACCACAATGAGGATGCAGCAGAGTTTATTCTGGAGGTTTGCTTTTATATATCTTAGTCTTTATTTAGCATTATGACAGAAACTACTGATTTATGGAAAGAAGCATGAAACACTTGTTAAGATAGAATTGCATGGCCTAAACATTATCAGACCCCACTTAGTAACAAGTCAGAAAGTTAACCATGGCAACCACTCATGACAATGGAGTGACTGAAGCGAGGGGAAAGTCCGAGATTCATTTACATGTCATATGCCATGGCAAAAGCATTTTCTTAAGTAAAGAGCATTTTAAAGATTCTGTTATGCTTGTATTTTAAGCTTCGGACATGTCCAGCAAAACCTCTTTGGAGGATAGAGGTTAAAGGGCATCAGCTCTGCTGGGAGCTGAAGAGCATGGGTTATGTGTCTGCAGCAGGTGAAATGAATTTCTCACATGAAGGTGGAGGGCAGAAATACCCAGAGTAATGGACCCAAAGCAGTGGCAGCAATGAAGACTGCCATTTAATATAAGCTATAAGTACTTACGCTTTGGGAGCAACATGAGAAACCTGATTGCAAAAGACTGTGGCTTCTTGTTATAGAAAAAAAATAGTTTCCATCACTCACATCTAAAGTGCTTTTATCAAGCATCTAAGCAAGCTATTATGATGGTGAAAAGAAAGTTAAGAAGCTGCTTTAAAAAGAAAAGCAGTAGTAGAAATTTCCACAAACCCATTTTGCTTCTCAGCCCTGCTCAAAAGTTACTTTCTGAGAAATAAGAAAAATAGAACAGTGGTTTTGCTGTGTGGCCCATTTTAAAAATCCCTTGATTTGGACATTCCTTAGATAAAAATCCCACAGGGCAGAGTCACTTGGAAATGACCAAGCATTTTTAGCCCAATAAATCTTCTTTGTTTGCATGGTATCATATGACTTGTCTCAACTGAGTACTCTTACTGCCTGGGGATGAATTGTTCTAGATGAGAATACAGTTCTGCAGCCATTTCAAGCAGGCTGCGTGCTACTCTCCATTACTGTAACAAATCCCTGAGACAAATCAACTTCTAAAGACAAATGTTATCTGAGCTCACAAGTTCAGATTTTCCAGCTCATGGTCCTTCTGGTCCCATCATTTTGGGCTTGAGGCAAAGCAGCTTTTGTGAGTAGCTAGCCAAATACCAGAAAGTGAAAAAGACAGGAAATAAAAGAAACAGATGCTCCAAATTTTCCCTTTACCCTGTCACTAGAACCTGTTTCTTAAAGACTCTGCCATTGACCAATAGTGCTTTCAGCCACAGGCCTTTGGGGGCGTTTCTGATCGAGGGCTAAGAAAGATGAAGAAAACTACGAAGCAAAGAAGACATTCAAGAGAGGCCCTGCTCCGTGATCTGGAATTTTATAAACAACTGAGAGCTTTTCTCCCAGTGACAAAACTGCATTTCACCTTCACATGGTGGCAGAGAAACTCAGCTTGTCCTTGAGCAGCATCAAGTCTGGATGCTGTGGATAAGGACCCCTTCAGAGCCATGTTCATAAAACGTTTGTCACCACTTCGTTTAGATGACCCACAATGCTCCGCGGTGCTGTTCCTCCAGTCTCTGGGGAGGGAAGTACCATTGTAGCCAGTGAATTATTGATGGTGTTATAGGGCATGGTGAAGATGTCGTGGGCAACGGTGACAGTGACGGACTCGCCTTAATTGCAAAGAGATACACTCATGTGGGTGTAAAAATGTATTCCACTCTATATTCAGCTTTGCTCAAAATCTTCCTTGAAAGTGAAATGTCACACTTCACACTGTTAAAGAAAGCTTTCAGCTTCTCATCTTTACCCACAATTCTAGAAGAAGATTGTATCACCAATGCTCACTCTTAGTTTAATTAGAAGTCATTTCTAAGCCGGTCCGTGATAGGTTTTGCAGAAGAAATGAAAATGCTCATAAATCTCTCAGTCTTGGTACAGAAAAAATGACTTTTTCTTTTCAAACTGCCTGGGTTGGAAAAGTATGCTGAGGTGGTAGTAGATTTTAAACTTTTATTCAAGCCGTTTATCTTTTCTCAATACCTAGGAGTCTTCAAGGGCTATCACGTGCTCCCCATATACTTGGACACTCAAATTCACTGTTATTCCTCGGCCCACTTTCCAAACCATAGTTAAAACAGACACGAGTGGTTAAGAAATTTCCATTTATTGGTTGTAGTAGTTCAGGCAAGTAAAAACTTCTTCAGAGTTATCTAGGAAATTATTCTCAGCTACTGAGAGAGAGAACAGAACCTAAGTGGGTTATTTTGGAGCTACTAAACAAGCCAAGGGGAGACACATGGACTTATTTCTTTGGAAAAAAATAGTGTATAGTAAGAAGTTTGATAAAAATAAATACTATGTTTATTCAGGTATATATTATGAGGCAAGATAAGTAGAGAAATTGCATGCTTTCCAGTTAATGAGTAAGAGATTAAGAATCTAATTTTCTCCTCTTCCTAGCCAGTCTGTTATGTGGAGCTATAACCAATTCATTCCTTTGACAACTATTAATTGAGCCTTAATAATGTATTGGGCCCTGAAATAAGACCTGCTCTTTCAGAGAAGAGGCAAATACTGAGATTATCTGTAAAGAATGAATTTGAAGGGAGTGGTATGCAGACATGTATTTAGGCTCACTGGCTAGACAGGTACAAAGAATCAAAGGACCTCTCTTGAAGTTGGAACAGATGGGTATCTATTCAATAGTCATGACTGACCTGACAGTAAGTAGGCATCTCTCAGGCAGAATGGAAAAGCCACTTAATTTTGAATGGTAGGAGCAACTCATGCAAATCCTTAGGAGTGTACACATAGGTCCAGTGCAGTGTGATGACGACTCTGGAAGTTGAAACAGTCTGGTACAACTCAAATAGGGGTACAATTTTGAGGTTAGAAAGACAATAGACACTGATTTGTGCAAATCTGTTCCAGGCTGACAGTGGATTTAAACAAAATTCAGTTTGCCAATGAAGTAAGGTTGAAAACACCTCTTAAAATCAGGTTTTACAGTATCGTCTATTACTTACTAAATAATAATGCAAAACTGAGATAATTCTACAATGTACATAAAAGATTTGTGAACTCTTGATCACCTCCAGAATATTTATTGAATGCCCACATTGTTTCATTCATATCACCAGTAATGGAAAGGCATACATTCAAAGGGGTAATTCCTATCCTTATGTTCTTATGGTGTCTCTCAGTTAACGAATGGGACCAGTACCAAGCAAATGAAAACAACGTCTGATGATTCTAATAAATAAAGTACCCAAGGGTGCAAAAAGTCAGAACCATGAGAGAGTGTTTGGCTTCTATGATGTAATCACAGGAAGTATCATAGAATGATATCTGTAACTTTTTATAAAAGATTGGTAACTTTCCAGAAAGGAGGGAGTTTGTGAAGCGCATTGAGAGGTCATTCTTCACTGGTGGAAATAGTGTGTTGAAAGACTTACAAAGGAAAAAGGTGAACTATATACTTTCTGGAACAGCTAGGAGGTGGATAGTTAGATTCTGACTGAGAACAGCCAACTTTATATAGTTTAGTGAATTCAAACGAAAATGAGTTCTCCAACTGTGCAAGAGGTAGTAAGATTTTGACCACCCACTTTGGAATTAGAACTCCTGGGCAGAAAAGCTTTTAATTGGAGTGTTCTGTTGTTACTGTAATCTCCTGGAATTTCTGCATCATCAAGCTACCACAATGAAAACAATGTAGGAAGCAGTGCTGAAGAATTAAACATCATAACAATAACAGTAAAACTGAAATTACATATGCTTCTCATTTGAAAAATGCAGATCAGAGAGAAAATATCAAAATGGCAATATCTTTATTTAAAAAACAACTATTAATCTCATTCTGCAGCTACTATTATTGGACTATTACTGTTATGATTAAACCTTTCAATTACATGCTGCATTCTTGTGTTAGGCTTGTATACTCATTAATTAGTTCTCTTACATAAAACCCAGCGAAGAAGCAAAGAGATTTTATTACCCAGTATTTCACAGACAAGAAAATAAAGGCAACAAGGTTAAGTGGCTCCTGAGTTCCTCTTCTGGAATGTGGGGTGTTCAGGCTGGAAATCTGACCCCATACATGACCTCATTGGCAGGGATCCCTCAGTTGTACTATCAGGATCACACCCCTCACTAATTGGTAACCAGTGCCCCTGATGTTCCTGAAAATTAATCTTACTCAGAGCTGCAAGGTGTACCTGTTTTTCGACTGTTTGTTTACATGCTGCAATTAGCGACCATCTGCTCTGCAGGCTAGACTGTTGGGTCCTTTGGAAATCCTGACTTCTGTGAAGATGAGTGGGAGGTTCTTTGGGAAGGAGAACTGAGTGATGAACAGGACCTCGGCTCCTCTGAAGCGGTGAAGGTGCTGCTTGTGAGAGGTGCACAGAGCAAAGATAGGTGCACTGTCAATCTCCTCACTCGTTGCCTCTCCTTTTCAAGGATTGTTTTACCACTGGAAGCAGAAGAAGGGTGTGGTTTCCAGGACCTTTCCTTTGTACGCAAAGTGTGTGGAAGAGTCTGAATGCACAGCTCTCTTGTACAATGAGGGGCTGAATACAGCATGGGAGCTGAGTGGCAGAACCAGTGGGGAGAAAAATCTCCGGAAATAGAAAAGGCCTCTGCAGTGAAAGAAGATGTCAGTCATGACTCTTAGTGGGCTTATCTCCTCTTCTGGGATGGTAGCATTGTCAGTTGGCCTTTGTCAGTTATCCTATGGCTATAGGAAGCCTGGCCAACCCACAAGACCCGAGAAGTGTTTTGCCTTATTCCTCATCTTTGTCCCTCTTCTCCTACATGTTTTTTTTTCTCCATCTCTCCCTTTTTCCTTCATTACTCCCTCCCTCACTCACTCACTCCTTCCCTCCCTTCCTCCTTCCCTCTCTCCCTGTTTCCCCTTTTTCTTTCTTTCTTAAAGACTTTTGAACCGTAAGGGTGTTGTGCACTGAGGATGCCTCCCCAATCTTCCTGACTGTTGAGTGGAGCCTCTAGGAGACATACAAACATGGCACTAAGACTTTCTTCTAGAATGTTCCCTCTCTTCAGCCACTACCTCTATCTACTCTATCTCCCCTTCCAAGTAAAAACGTAAACCCAGCATTAACACTACCTACAAGACGTGCAGGGACACAGATAGAGCAGAGATTGAGGGAATGCCCAACAAATACCTGGTGCAACCAAAGACTCCCTTTCTCCCCTGATGCTATGAATAAGGCTCTGATAAACTTGCAGACAGGAGCCTGACAGAGTTGTACTCTGAAAGGCGCTATCCATGGGCTACATCCTAGCAGGGGTTCTAGGTTATACCCATACATGGTCACATGGTCCTTGGTTGGAGAAACAGTCTCATAGAGGACCCCCATGCCCTGATAAATTTTGTCCTTGTGGAGCTCCTGTCCTCTCCAGGTCATATTAACTCCCCCTTTTATCATATGATTCCCTGCACTCTACCGAAGGTTTGGCTAGGGGTCTCTGCATCTGCTAGGAAGAGTATTTGTATACTGCGCCTGGGTCCAGTTCATGCAAGGTCCTTGGATGATACTTCAGTCTCAGCAAGTTTATCTAGGCCCTGGTTAGTTGGCTCTGTTGGTCTTCTTGTGGAGCTAGAAGTGAATCCATGCTTCTTGTCCTCCGTTGATGGACATCTTGTGGAGCAGGCCTTAAATCCCCATTAGAAAGTGGTTAATTATTCTTGTAACATTTTTGCCATTGTTGCACTAGTGTGCCATTTTTGCAAAATGTGTCAGTCTTATAGAGACTCAAAGCCAAACATTGGGTGATGTGTAGTGTGTCTTATGGAAAAGTGGGAGGAAAGAGAAAAGAGTATTGATACACTGCTAGGAAGAGTCTTTCAGAGGTCCTCTGTGGTAGGCTCCTGTCCTGTTACTTGGTTTCTCTTACTTCCCTTGTCCATCCCATTTGTCTTTCTAAGTAAGGGTTGATCATCTTACTCCTGGTCCTCTTTCTTGTTTATCTTCTTTAGGTGCACATATGTTAGTATGTTTATCCTATCTTATAGATCTACATAAGTGAGTATATACCATGTGTGTCTTTCTGCTCCTAGGATACCTCAATCAGGATGATCTTTTCTAGATCCCACCATTTGCCTGCAAATTTCATGATTTCATTGTTTTTAATTGCGGAGTAGTATTCCATTGTGTAAAAGTACCACAATTTCTATATCCATTCCTCCGTTGATGGACATCCGGGTTGTTTCCAGTTTCTGGCTATTACAAATAAAGCTGCTAATCCAAGTTGGTTTCCCTAGTAAGGGGAACAGGAACCATTTCTGACATGAACTCAATGACTGGCTCCTTTACCCCCCACCCCTGAGGGAGAAACAGCCTTGCTAGGCCACAGAGAAGGACATGGCAGCCAGTTTTAATGATACCTGATAAGCTAGGGTCAGATAGGAGAGGAGGAGGACCTCTCCTAGCAGTGGACTTGGAAAGGGGCAGGGAGGAGATGAGGGAGGGAGGGTGGGGTTGGGAGGGAATGGGGGAGGGGGCTACAGCTGGGATACAAAGTAAATAACCTATGATTAATATAAAAAATTAATAAAATAAAAAAAATTATAAGAAAAAAAGACGCTATCCAATAGTGCCTCCAAAGGGATGCCGAGACTCAAAGCCAAACATTGGGTGATGTGTAGTGTGTCTTATGGAAAAGTGGGAGGAAAGAGAAAAGGAGTGGAGGTGACAGGAGCTCCACAAGAAGACCAACAGAGCCAACTAACCAGGGCCTAGATAAACTTGCTGAGACTGAAGTATCATCCAAGGACCTTGCATGAACTGGACCTAGGCGCCCTACAAAGATGGAGCAGGTAAGCAGCTTAGGCTTCATGTGGGTCCTCTAGTAAAGAAAATGGAGACCTCATCAGACATGGATTCACTTGCCAGTTTTTTGATCACTTTCCTGGCAGGTCTGCCTTGCCAGGCCACAGGAGAAGAAGACATGCTCAGTCCTGGTGCGACTTGATGAGCTAAGCTGAATGGGAAAGGGAGCTCTGTTTTTCTGAGAAAAAGGGGAGGGTGAGGGAGAGAGGAATAGAGTGGAACTGGGAGGAGAAGAGAGATGGAGCTACAAGGATGTAAAGTGAATAAAAACCTTTTTTGAAAAAAAAGAAAAAAATAAGCTGTTAGGAGTCAGTTTAACACTGTGACCATTTAACAGAATAATAGTAGTAGAATTCTTCCCTGGGGTCTATGCCTTGTCTAACCACAGGTTATTGCCTTACTACTAAATAATGGTACCAGTTATGGGTTTCATCTTGTGGAGCAGGCCTTAAATCCCCATCAGAAAGTGGTTAATTATTCTTGTAACATTTTTGCCATTGTTGCACTAGTGTGCCATTTTTGCAAAATGTGTCAGTCTTATAGATCACAGTTCAGTGTTGGATAGGATTGATGACTACTTTTCTCCTCTGTAACTATGCATACAACATCCAACACTATCAAAGTTATCCGATAGGATAAAGCTTCTAGGTTACTACCAGCTTCACTCACTGTATGTGGTGTCTTTGGCTATAGGGTCTTACTGTCAAGTTCTGGAGGGGAATCAAGAGCATTGACAATAGATTGAAATGTTTGAGGGTCTTTGGATCGAATACAGAGGCCAGGCTGGAAGATGATAGTACAATGAACAAGACAGACCTGAGTGTAGACATTTAGCAAAAAGATATGAATAGCTGTGACACACATGGTGCAAGCATGGAATCTCTTTCTTTCAGCAGTTGCTCTTGACTGACTTCAGATTTAGCACATTTTTGCTAACAGAAGCCAGGATGAGGGCATGGAAGGGACATTACTAAAATGAAAATGGGGTTTTTGCAGCCAGCTGTCAGGAGCTCGGATCAAGGTGGTAAGTCTCTGGAACTCCGAAGTTCCTTGTAGGAAGTTAGTTTAGGGACAAGGAATAAACTCTCTCAGGTTTTCAATTCTGACCTTGCCATGTGCTGATGAATGCCGTCGTCACGTTTGCTAAACTGTTTGCCATGTGCTCAATGTGCAAATTGAGGCTCAGGGACTCAAAAAGTTTCAAGGAACTCAATAGGAAGCAACAAAGGTCATGTTTTTTCTCACATACTCTTCCTAATACTCATCATTGGCAAATGCTGAATTGGTGCCACTTTCTTGGGAACCACTGAACTGGATTTCACCTACCATTCTGCCAAATATAAATGCTTTGTGCACTCTCGCTTTTCTAACAAGACTGTGTGTGTTTTGCTGTCCTTTGTGTCTCTATCAGAATAATGACATACCCACTGTGGAAGCTTAATAGGCATGTATAATCCTTAATAAAATTCAGTTGAGGTTGTAGACATGCCTATTAAATACATAAATACTTCAGAAAAATACTTTGTTCTGAAGGCTCCTAAATATGTATGATAAAAATCAATACAAAGTGTTTTAAAGTGCGCATTAAAATTTTATTTCTGCCGTGTGTGAAAAATAATATTTTGTTTTAACCTTCCAAGTACATCTCTGGTGATTCCTATCACCTGCTTGTCACTCCTGGCATTTTGTCCATTTCCAGCCAGATCATCTAACATTGGCTTACTCATTCTCCACAGACAAAATATCTTATTTCATAATAGCCTTCAGAGATTGCTTCTCCTCTCCACCCGCCTTTCCTCATGCCATCTACACACATGCCAAATTTGTTCACGCTGTTGATAAGAGGTATTGGAACAGGAACAGAAGTGGGCAAGTGTATACTTACCTCCTGGTTTTGTTGCTTCCATCTAATCTTGAACATAGAAGCAGAACACAGTGTCAAAGAAAGAAAGAAAGAAAAGAAAGAAAGAAAGAAAGAAAGAAAGAAAGAAAGAAAGAAAGAAAAACACACCTGTCTGAATTTGCCCAGCTGTCCTGAACTCAAAAGAAACAGCTGTGTGGTCTCATTTTTCACCAGGTTCTCTCAAAACTGCTGCTGTGTTGTTATTTTGTCTTGTCCCTTATTATGTACAGCGAAGGGAAATAGTTGCTCCCCAGAAGCTCCTGATCAGCAGAGAATGCTCCTTGGAACTAATAAATGTTGCCTTTAATCACCTTAAATGGGAAGAGGTGACAGAGATCCTCATAGACAGCCGAGACTTTCTTTCCATTCCAGGATATATGTAAATGTACTACAACTTACATGAACGTACCTTCATGTTTCCGATTGCAACATATTTCACCCCCATTTAATGAAGCCCTCTGGGCATTCGCGTTCTTTTGTGAAGCTAAAAGTGGACTAAATGTGGGCCTCTAGAAATATCAATCACTAAATTTTGTAGCTGCTGATGACCAAGCTGGATGCTTGCCAGCTCCTGAGCACAGGTCCTTTCTTTCACAAGCAATGCTTCCTGAAGCCCCATCTACTAGCCTGCGGCACTCATAGATGAGCGTGGTTCATAATTCACTTCAGGCTTCCATTTTTCCCCGGAAGCCCTTACAGCTCATTTTATAACACTATGTCTTCCCTACTGTTTGCTCATTCTATCATTTGTTGAATATCAGCAATTTGGTTTCTCTCAATCCTTCCTCACCGTGCTTATATAAAACCACAGCCACCCCACTCATCCACACGTGCAGACATAATACTGAGATCCAGGGCCACGGGTTCCACACTCATGTTTTAATCCTCGGCATACAGCATGGTGCTACGCCAACAATGAAGGATTCTCAAATGTATGGAACAGTAAATGTGAAATGACAAAGAAAGAGAGATATATAAAATGTGCTTCACAGCTCTGAACACAAAGACATGGAGCCGAATGGTCTCATTCTTCACCTGGATTCTCTTTTAGAACAAATGTCACATTGTTCCTTTTTCTTTCTTTCCTTCTTTTTGAGATTATAATATAACTACAACTTTCTCTTTTCCCTTTCTTCCTCCCAAACTGTCCTACATACCATTGCTTTCTCTCCTTCAGATTCACTGCCTCTTTTTTGAACTAGTTGTTATTGCATGCAGCATGAATGTGGGGTGTGTGTGTGTGTGTGTGTGTGTGTGTGTGTGTGTGTGCTAAACTGGGTGGGAGAAGGCCCATGAGGCTTAAAATCTACACAAAGAACTAGGGGCAACTGGGAAAATCTGAGGCCAGAAGAAAAGAGCACACTAACAGGTCACCCACTATCGTACAGTCAGCCCTAAAACCAAGCTGGCCCTCCCCAGCTGATCTCTGACTTATAAAATGCCTTACATCTGGATCTCATGGAGGCATTTCCTTGTGTCTTACTATATAGAGTGAAAGTCGGTTTCCAATTCCTGGTATTGGAGTTTTTGTTAGCTGGATTGGAGGGAGCATTATCAGCCCAAATAAGGAAATTCCATTTAAATATAACTATATGTTTACTTATAAACAGATGTATGAAAGATATATATTGAATAGTATGATTCTATATGACTTTTCAGACATCCTTACTGTTATTTTTATCATTTTTTCTCATTCTTCTGTATTTTGCTCCATCACCCTCCCCAAAGAAACTTCACCTTTCTTATTTCCCCATAGAATCTTTTACTCTCATTGTGAATGGGTGCCCGGATTCTTGAAACACATAGTGACTGCTCTGTGCGTTGAACCAAGAAGGAATTCTGTGGTCACCTGCTATATGGGTTTCTGTTATTGTGACTGTGCTGAAGCTATATCATCAAATTTCAACCATGGGGTGGTGCTCCCAAAAAGACAGTCTTTTTCTGTACAGAACTTCATGGAATTTTAAAGGAAGGAGAGCCTATTGTTCTCTCTCATGGTGTTTATGAGGAAAACAGACTCCTTTGACTAGTCTTACCTGCCTAAAGGATATTTGCTCATCAGTCAGACTAACTGTGCCCTATATGTCAAATGATTGCTGTTCTTGAGAAACAAGAGGACACTAGGACTATCTTTCTGTGCACCATGCTTTCCCTTCCCTCCACTGCACCGACTGAGCAGTCAATCCACTGGCTACCAATGAGAAATCACGTGATTGATGCAGATACTCAGCAAAACAGAAAAGTCCAATTTTGTATTAGGGTTTCTGGCCCTCCAGGCTTGAACTGATGCAGAGGCCACGGAGGGGTGTTGCTTACAGGCTTACTTCCCATGGTTTGTTTGATCTGCTTTCCTATAGAACTGAGGGCCACCTGCCCAGGGATGGCACCACTAACTGTGGGCTGGGCCCTTCCCAGCTGATCTCTGACTTATAAAATGCCTTACAGCTGGATCTCATGGAGGCATTTCCTCAATTGAGGTTCCTTTCTCTTTGATGACTATAGATTGTGTTAAGTTGACACACAAAACCATCCAGTAAAACCTTCATGTCGCACAAAGGTTCATTAGTCAAGATGTTACCCTTGTTGATGGTATTATCCTTATCAAGCTTCCTTCTAAATGCCATACTATTCTGTGCACTGATTCCTGATGCCTATACTTCCTTTTCAGAAAATATAAAGTTTCTCTAATTAGAGATGAGATTTCCAGGGGCAAATTACATTGAAGTGGAAAAAGTAGACCTTTATATTTAAATTCATAATAAAATATGAGACCAAAATGGGCATGAAATGGGACTTAGCTGGCCAGATGCTTGACACACAAATATGAGGACTGGAGGATCTGGATCACCAGGACCCGTGTATGAAATCAACAGGTGAATATAGAACCCACCTCTATTTCCAGAGCATGGGAACACACAGGAGAGCAATGGAACCTGCTGTCCAACTAGGTCTGTGAAAACCAAAAGATGTAGGCTTGGCGAGAGACCCTGATTCAATATGTAAGCCTCTGGGTTAAGCATTAGACCTTTGCCCTGCACACAGGCACTCAGGCACACACACACACACACACACTTGCACACTTTTGTGTTTCCCTTGTGTATACCTCCCCCACCATTAAAACACAATAGCTAGATGATAGATAGCTAGATGATAGATAGATAGATAGATAGATAGATAGATAGATAGATAGATAGATAGATGGCCATGGGAATTGAGGAGAGTGGCTAGTTAAGCAGAAGTATCTTCACTAAAAGAGAAAAAAGACATGGGAAAGATTAGAAATGCAATCCAGATTTATCAAGGATGGAGAATTGTTTTACTCTCTCTCTTCTCCCCCTCCCCTCCCCTAACATCCTGCAGCTGTTTCTAACAAAGAAAAGGCTTGTCAAAACAACATAGGGCTGGGCTTCCTACTTCTCTGTAAGATTGGCTGCTGAGGCTCCATATAAGCGAAGTAGTTACCTAAGCCGTGCTCATAATTTCTCTTTCTCATACAGGAATGGGATGGAGAATTTATGTTCATCATGCAAATGTGTGACTTTCCCTGAAAAATGTATGTTATATTCTTTTATCTGTGAATGGGGTTCTTATAAGTAGGATCTGTGCAGATAAAAATAAGTTAAAGTAAAATCATATTAGAGGGATGTGAAAATAAAGTAATTATTTGGAGATATTATAAAGAGATCCTTATTTGAAAAATAGGAACACAGACACCAAAAAAATGACATAGCATGGCAGAGACTGGAGTGACGCAAAGAGTCGCTAAAAGTTTCCAACAGCTAGAAGCAGCAAAAAAGAACATTCCCAAGAGCCTCCTAGTATTTAAGGGGTCATAATCCTGATGCTGTCTCATGGATTTCAGAATGCAGGAAGAAATGTTCAAGTTTCTGCAAGTCAGGACGCTTACCCTGCAGGGTGTTGAATGTTCAAATTCTTAACAGAACCCCATGATTCAAGGAGAAAGTGATACTTCAATATTTTTCCTTCTTGTAATTGAATCTCCAACCTGTTTCATTGCAGCCAATAGCAGCATTGAAGAGTTACATTAATCCAAAGACTCTTAGATACTCCAGAGAATCCAGGGAAAGGAACAGAAGGAAGCCAAATATTTGAAGCAAACCAATGACAAGCAGCTTGAGAACAGACATTGGGTGTTTCCCAGCTCTCAAGAAAAACAGCCTGGAGACAGCTCATACCCTCAGTCCTATGTCCTAACAGCAGAAGTTCAGGCTTGTGCATCCTGTCAGAACTGCTAGCCCTGTTATCAAGCACAGCACAGAGCAGAGAGCACTGGAGCAGTAAAAAAAGGGTTGCAGACCCTAGATGCTTCATGATAAATAGAAATATTTTCTTGTAAGAAAATTAAAATGCAAATTGCAATGTCTGCTTAATATCATTTCCAGAATCCTAATGCTATAAATACACTGTTTACTCCACATGCAGCATAGAGGCCTAATTGTGTTAATATGCAGGAGGACAGCTCACCTCGCTTGTAAAATACCCTCCTTACGTTTTATAGCTTTACAAATGTCAGGCTGTTAGGCCATAACTCTCCTGCTGAGGACCTCATTACCTATAAAGCATTCATATCTGTCACATAAAAGATGCAGGTGCGATGCAGATTCGGCAACTAATCCATGCCTCTTTATCCAGCTGGCTGGTGTTACTTAGTCTTTCAAACCGCAATTATGTTACTCTGGACCCCCTTTACAAAGTACTAATTTTTTTTAATGTTCTATATGAAGGATGGAAACTTTAAGTCAGAAGATTCCTTTACATACTTTGGGAGCCTCTTGCATAACACTGACCAACAAGGTGAAAGAAGGCTTCTCATGTCTGGTGTTGGGTTTTTGTTTTGTTTTGTTTTTAGACGGTATTTGGCTTTTGGAAGAAGCATTCTCAAGACAGGTGAGACCATTTTTAGTTTTTTTCTTTATTATTATTATTATTATTTATTACAATTTATTCACTTTGTATCCTGGCTGTAGCCCCCTCCCTCATCCCCCTGTCCCATCTCCCTTTCCTCTAACTCCCCTATGTCCCTCACCTAGTCCACTGATAGGGGAGGTCCTCCTCCCCTACTATCCGAACCTAGCCTATCAGGCAGATGGGAGCATTTCATTTAAACTACATATGTATGTTTATATTCAGACTTCTGTGTAGTATAGGTATTTTAGGTAGAAATTTCATAGTATGATACCTTATAACTTTTCTGGACATGTTTTCTGTTATTTTTACTTTCTTCTTTATCTCGCCTCACCCTCCCTAAAGAGCCCTCTTTCTTCCATTTCCAGATCAGATCAGTTGTATTCTACTGGTAACCTCTCTATTGCTGCCTGACTCCCCTATCCCAGCAACAGTCCCTTTTTACCTTCCTGTATTTTCCCCCTCTGGGATATATACACACTTCTGAAAATTTGGAGCTAGGATCCTCCAATGAGAGAATATGTGATCGTTGTCTTTTTAGGTCTGGGTTACCTCACCCAGTATGATCTTTTCTAGTTTACTTTTTTCTAGTTTTTCATTTGCCTACACAGTTCCTACTTTTATTCTACCTTATTTTTTAGAGGTTATTACTATTGTCGCTGATTACCCCCCCACCAGTTTACTAAGCTGGTATAATTTCCAAGTATGCCCTAACCATTTGTCCTTACACCCAAAGATAACAGTAGTCTTCACCAGTCATCAAGGAAATGTGTCTTTGTAGCAGACCAAGACTGTTATAGATCCCAGTCTTGATGGATACATCTGCAAAGCTCTCTGGCACCTAAGGCTCAGGCAACATAGTGGAAGAAAGGGTGGAAAGAATTTAAGAGCCAGAGGACCAGGGAGTTTTCTTTGAGATTGTCTCCTAGTAATGCTAGTACCCAAGATGTTTCAGCAATAGGACTGCCCAAGCATCAGGTGAACACACACACACACACACACACACACACACACACAAAGATATGCCAAAGTAAAAGGGGGGAAAATCACCAGGCCTCAATCTTACAAAAAGAACTACAGGTAACTAAAGAATACTGAGAGTGAGTAAAATAGTCTTCCCCAGGAAAGAGCACATCAATGGGTTACGCAATACCAAATGGTCATCCCTGAAAACATAAATACAAGTAACATTATGTAGGAATGACCGGGTTATATTTAAATATATATCTACATTCTTGATATGTATGCTTATGTAATACATATATACATATAACAACAATTCATGTAAAAGAGGCCATAACTTGAAAGAGAGCAATGAGGAATTTGAAGGTGAAAAGAGAAGGGATAAATGATCTAATTATATCTAATTATATTGTAATCCCCCAAATAAAAGAAATAAAAATAAAAATATTCCTCTCCTCTGGTGGGCCATATTGTTAGAATCTCTTTGTAAAACATTCATATCAATCATAATACAAACAATGCAGAGGCAGTTCTAAAATTCTCAGACATTTTGCAGCAGTTCCAAGAGTAGGAGGCCACCACTTTCTTTGTACTGTCTCAAGCAGCCATAACTCGAGGAACAGCTAACTGTATTCATTTCTTATAGTTTCTGAAATGGAAATGTCTGGGACTGAGTTGCAATGTTTAGTGAGGACCTTGTTGTTGTGTTGTGGAGGTCAGAGGATTCGGAACAGCAGGGAGGAAAATGAGAATTCAAACATGTAGGTTTCTGTGACTGGCTGTTTAATTACTAGCATTACGCCATGCATGAGGATGAAGTGGTACACAAAACCTCCTGTTTGGCCCCTCCTCCCAGCATTGTTCACCGGGCACTCTTAAGAAGGATAATGACAGGAAGCCTTAACGATTTTGTGTGAGGGGCTGTGACACTTCCCCTGCCAATTTAACCACGAGCTCATTGAGCATACACACATCATGCTACATTTAAGAATACAATTCCATGTAGTTTCTATAAGTAATTTTTATGTGTGAGTTTTTATTAATCTTAAAATAACTGAGAATCACATTGTTATCTTCAGAAAGACATTAAGATAGAGAAATGTGAACCATCCAGAAGCCGAGTAACTGGTGGAGTAATCTTCCTACTTAGATCTGAGTGGATCAATCAGGAGAATTTCAACTATACTAGAGACCAGTCCTGACCTCAGTTATAGAGGTGCAGAGCTGGGGTACAAATAGCTGTTTCAAAAGTTCCTTTCCCACTGTCTCCCTGGGTGGTTGGCTTTCTCTTATATCACCAACATGCTTTTCCCTGCTGTTAGCTAAAGCAGCAGTATCCGGGGCCAGTCCCTACGTTGTGAGCCACAAACCATATCTAAAATGTTGCATGAAGATACTGCTTTAGGCCTGGCACAGCCATTTCTCGGATGGTGGGCCATCAGCGACATCTGAGCTTCCTCAATCTCAAAGCAGAATGGCAGCCCCTGACATCCTTTTACATCGGCTATGCTTTATACCAAAGTCAGGCCATGAGTTGCGGTACTGTTACTCCATTCACCAGCAGTTACTCTGACTACCATCATGCCTTCCAGTGCTCTAAGTTTTTGTAGTGGTTCAAGTCATATTTTTTTTTCCATATAGAAGAGTGATGCTCTCATGGCAGAGTCTGTCTGTGGCTCCAACGAAGCATAACAACCTTTAGCTGAAGGACGACACTTCCATGAATTGTTCAGCTGCAGTGCTCAATTAACCTTCCAATATATCTCCCCCACCACTCCCATTTTCTCCTCACACTCTGTCAAACATGTCACAAACAGAGCTGCCTTCTGATGTGGACATTGGCTCATTAGGCCCCAGCTGAGATCGTTAAATTGTTTCTTTAGGAAAGAAGCAAAAGGGCAGATTTCTACTTCCTTTGATAGAACGGGTTCTAAACGTCTACCCTGTTGTGAGATGGATAGTAGCTGATGATTCAGTGATATTTCAGACTCCGCTGGGGGCAGACTGGCTGCTAACAAGATGGAGGTTGGTAGGATGGAGCAGCAGACAAAGAGCCAGGGCATGGGCATAGATTTCTGGTGTTGCTTTCCTTTGTGGGCCAATCTTAATGTCATTATTTTTTCCCTTAAGACAGGCTTTCTAAACCTGAGCATTATTGACACTTGGGGCTACAAAGTCTTTATTGTGAGGACTGTCCTGAGATTTGGGTTGTGACAGCATGCCAGAGAAACCAGCAGCATGTCCTCCAAGATGTAACAAGTAAATGTGTACCCAGAATTGCCAAATATATCATGAAGAAAAAAATCACCTTCAGCTGAGAAATAATGCCTCACGTGCTCTAGATGTTTGGCTTCCTCCAGCCATGTCCACAGAGAAAACAAATCACTAGTTTACACTATAGGTTAGTGGCCATAAAAGCATGAATGATTAAAGAATTACTACTGCTATGACCAGGCAGACCAAGTCTTCTTAAATGCTTCTTCTTCTCCCATTCTTCACTCTTCCTAGTCTTCCTACTGAAACTTAAGTGTTCATCTGTCATTTTTAGCATATGTAACATAAACAAGCTACTACTGCCGGTCAAGAAAATGGTCTTTCTCCTGGTGGTGACCCGCATTCTTTTGGATTTGCTCTTTTTTTTTTAATTACAATTTATTCATTTTGTATCCCCCCATAAGCCCCTCCCTCCTCCACTCCCGGTCCCTTCTTCGCACATACCCAAGTCCATTGATAGGGGAGGTCCTCCTCTCCTTCCTTCTGATCTTATTCTATCAGATCACATCAGGAATGGCTGCATTGTCATCTTCTGTGGCCTGGTAAGGCTGCTCTCTCCTCAGAAGGAGGTGATCAAAGAACAGGCCTATCAGATTATGTCAGAGGCAGTCCCTCCTCCCATTACTATGTAACCCACTTGGACACTAAACTGCCATGGGCTACATCTGTGCAGGGGTTCTAGGTTATTTCCATGCACGGTACTTGGTTGGAGTATGAGTCTCTGGGAAGACCCCTGTGTTCAAATTTTCTGGTTCTTTTGCTCTCCTTGTGAGGTTCCTGTCCTCTCCAGATCTTACTATTTCCCACTTCTTACATAAGATTCTGTAATACTTTTTATGTGTTCTGTAATTAGAGAATTCTCCTTCTAAATAAGTATCCATACTTAGCATAAGATATTAGTGGTTAAGAGAATGGATGGCTTAGGCCTCTAAAATTTTATGTATTTTGCATTTATAGTACCTATATGTTTATATCTGATTTTAATATGTATTAACTAAAGCACTAGTATGTTGAAAAGGGTAGAGGACCAATATTTTATTCAGTCTGTGGTGAAGCTATTTTAGAAATCACAGTGTATGTCCCTCTAGGCACATGCACAGACACAAATATGTCACATATTTTTAAGTTAAATGAGATGAAGGGTAGGATGAATATTAATTTTTTCTCAGGTGCTCCACTGCAAAAACATACAACCTGCAACACTGAGTATTAATTTCTGCTTTACAGGTCCAGAGTTTATCTAATTACTATTTGTACCTACAGAGGAAGAGGCTGACTTGCTCTTGTCTGCTTTTCCCTGAAGTCATGAAAATGGGTGATAGATTGTGTGCCACAGCGCTAGCATTGCAAGCCACACCCTCATTCTGCTCAGATAATAAAGGTACACTCAGGACTGCTCCCCATGAGCTAAATACCAGATCCCAACCTCAGAGTCCACAATTTTCTTCTTGCTAGGACAAAGAGAGACCATCAAGGCCTCTATCTCCTCATGTGCTCCAGTCACCCACTGGGACTGACAAAGCTATGATATCCTGTGTTGTACATGGTATGCTTCAGAGTGATTCTGTCACAGTCTGAAAACAGCTGGTTCGTTCCCTTGCTAGGAACAGAAGAGTGGCTTGACTGTGGGCACATCCTGTGGTGACCTCTTCACATTCAGGAAGAGTTCAAGTTCTTCTTCTCACCAGGTTTTCATTCTATCAGGCCCTTCAGACTTTCTCTGCATTCTTTGTTTTAAATATTAAAAGGAGGGAGTTTATGGTTTAGTTGTGCCAGCTTTGAGCTGTGTAGTCCAGGAAAAAAAGTGTTTCACTTCTAAGACTAGAGTGTCCCACATTTTACATGTGATTGGAAAAAACAAAACAAAACAAAACAAAACAAAACAAAAACCCCACAACGTAAACAAAACCTTGTCTAAGCACAAGCACAGAACTGTTATATCAATCCATCAGTGCAGAATAGGATGCTTTCATGCATGTAGGGTGCAGCTCTGTGTAACCACAGGCACAGAGCAGATCATGTCAGTCTATGCATTCAGAAGTGGGTTATGTGTCCAGACTTGGGGTGGGGTCCTGTGTAAGTACCAGGGAAAGAGAACAATCCTGGCATTCCTGGGGCTCATAGTGAGGAGCTAACGGAAAAGAAGGAACATGCACATATATAATACAATTAGGAAAGATGCAGATAATTTAAGGCCAAGGGTCAAGAAGAGATGTGTGTGTTAGGAGACATGGAGGGTCAAGTGAAATGGTGGCCAAAGCTCTGAAAGGGACCAGTTGAATAGGTGCTCAAATAACATGAAGAGAGCTATGAAAAGATTGGGCCTTTAAAGCTGTCTAAGGGTGAACAGCCCAGCCCGTGACCAGTGGGACGGGACTGTCTACATTCATTGTGTGTGTGTGTGTGTATGTGTGTGTGTGTGTGTGTGTGTGAGAGAGAGAGAGAGAGAGAGAGAGAGAGAGAGAGAGAGAGAGAGAGATACCAATATAGCATTGTCATCTTCAAAGTCCATGCTTGAGAACAGTACAATTCTCAGTTTGGGGACTGGGCTGCATTAATAGCTATCCTGGGCTCATATAGTCCATGGTGTCTGAGCTGGACATCTATCTCTCCTAGATGTTGGAACAACAGGACACTTTGGTGGAAGATGAATTAATGAGGAGAAGAGATGGCTAGAAATTACAAATGGTCAAGTTAACCCAAAATATGAAGCCCTTCCTAAGTCCAAGCCCAATATTTCTGGCTAAATTCTCATCATGTAATCTCTAAGTGATTTAAATTGTTCATTTCTTCTACCTCTAACTAAAAGGATACAGTTGGCTAAATTTTCTTTCTTTCTTTTTTCTTTCTTTCTTTCTTTCTTTCTTTCTTTCTTTCTTTCTTTCTTGTTTTGTTGTTGCTTGCTTGTTTGTTTGTTTTGTTTTCTAAGGAAAGATTTTTCTGTGTAGCTCTGGCTGTTTTGCAACTCACTTTGTAGACCAGGCTGGCCTTCTACTTACAGAGATCTGACTGCCTCTGCCTCTCAACAGAAGGAAATACCGTATAATAGAGATTCCAAGTCACATTCCTACCACATTACTACCCTTACTTAAGTGCCTTCATTGATTGTTTGCCAGGTCACTGGGATGAGATAATGAAGACAATCCAGAGTTTCTTTAGTGCCCTCCAAACTTTGACTTCGATCAGGCATTACCTTGTAGCATGAGAGTGGGCAAAATGACAAAATAATATTAGGCTGTGTGTGTGTGGGAGGGTGTGTGTGAGAGAGAGTGGTGGGAAGGGAAAAATATACACAGAGAGATACATACAAAGAAAGACACAGACAAACATGCAGGCATACAAACACTGACAGATATTTTTTCCATACTAATTATAGATATATCATTCTTCATTTGAATTTTGGTTCACTAAATAATTTTAAAAGCTGATAATTGCAAAAGAGATGGCTTACTGAAGGTACACCTACTTACACAAACTCTCTGGAATACATTTTATTCTTTGCTCTTTTGCACTACTGGCACACCAAATACACTTTTCTGCTGTGTCGGTAATGATTTTATTATCCGTATATATGCCATAACGTTATGCTAAAAATCTTTGTTCACAATAAAAGGTTTTAGAAGGACTCCTGAAATGTTTCAGGGCTGTTTGACATGGACACTTTCTCTAAGCTATTCCACATTCAAGACACCTTATTTTATATAATGGCTTAACTGATACTCACAGGTGCTTCATAAGACTTAAACGATTATCCTTTTTTTTTTTTTTTTTTTTTTTTGTCTAAATGAAGTGTCCAGAGTTACAGTGAATTAGTAGAAAGAACCAGGACACGGTCTTGTGATCCCCAGGTCAGCAAACCTCTATCTTACATGCCACTCACAGTCCAGCATCCAGGAAGGAACCCCATCCCTGTGCACCAAGACTTCAGCCTTCTGTGAAGGTGATGGGAACTGTACCCATATCAACATAGTAGCAAAACGATGGGAAGTAGCCTGGATAGTTGTCACAGATTTCCAAGGGAGAAAGGGCTGTCGAGCTTAGAGATGGAAGACTAATGCCCTGCCTGCTTCACTAATGTGCGGCCAGTTTAGAGTTTATAATCCAGATGAGTGAAGTAATCCTCTGTTGTGCAAACAAGGATACAAGGAAGATTCTCCAACAAGGCTGGTGAGGCAGGGAAACATAGGACATGACACACATGCTGTCTTCTGTCATGACGTTGACCCAAAGCTATGTACCGGGCCCTCTTTGTTTCTTTTATTTCAGGGGCTGATTGTGTGAATTACACATTCAGTTCATCCAGCCTGTCTACCAGCACACGGACGTTCATTCGAAGGCTGAGCATTCTCCTGCGTGGTGCAGCCACAGGCCATCAGTACAGCCATCAGAAAACCGCAGTGAAAGCCGCACTCCTGGGAATTCAGCCCAGGCTTTGCACTGTTCTCATCTTTTCCCTAAGTGCTCTTACAGCTTTGCTAAGAGTGACACAGTTTTATCAAACAACATAGGCAAAGGTTTTCACACTGACTCCATTCCTTCCAGATGCATCAGAGACATACTCGTGCATACGTGTGGCATAGTCATACATGTGCACAAGCATGCATATACACATATGCAGATGCCCATATATATTCTTATTATTGCCTAGATTTTATAAAGATTAAATAGTCCTTGTAAATATTTATCTCTGATGTATCTGGTAAGTCTGGAGACCGTTTTTTTATTATGTATGGTGGATACATCACAATATGGTTCTGGAATTTGTAAAATTACTTTCTGAGTTATGTAAACAGATTAAGGATTCCAGAAACTTGATTATAAACATGTTTAGTAACTAGTAACTAAACAAATAATGCACAGCACTTATTATCATGTGAATGTTTAAAATATGTCCTTAGATCAGTGAATGCATAAAAGTAAGTTATGAGCCACACACGTAATTTTAAGTTTTCTAGTAGGCACATTTAAAAAAATTAAAAATAATAGCTATAATTGTTTTAACAATATATTTAAACTATTATAACTAGAATATTAACCTTCCAAAATATAGTCACCATAAAAATTGAGGTATTTAAAAAAACTTTTGAAACAAGAAATGATTTCGCATAAATGCACAAGCAATACACATTTTTTTTTCTCCTTTCTCTATTTCATCTTATTGCTCTCATTTCTTTCTTTGTGTGCTTGGAATTGAACCCAGTATCTTTTACACACTAAACACACATTCTGCAACTGAAATACGTCTCCAGCACAGAGAAATTTTTAGACATCATAAATTTATTTCTTTGGTTTTATTTTATTAAAAATAAAGATTTCACATTAAGATATTACTTAAATATTTAAACATCACTAAATATTATATGAAATTTATATACTAAAGAGCACAGGATTCACGAGTTTTTCAAAATTATGTAATTTATTTCTAACAAGTAAAATTTAAACAGTTAAATTTAATTTTAGTGCCATAGAATTATTGAAGGAATTTTACTGTAAAAGTCTCTGCTATATGTAAAAAATACGTTCTTTCATAAAAAATCCATAATAGCTTGCTTTTGGGGGGCATGTCAACATGTGTCAGTATCAGGCAGGTTAAGTATTTATTTTGTGGGGTTTACATAATGATGATGCTGGGAAGTGCAGGGACTTCTCTGACTATGAATTGATGGAAGATGAAGCTCTGGAAAGCAGCAAAGTTCAAAGTCAGCCTTTGGTAACTCATCAAGCCCATGGATAGAGGCCTGAGGTCAAACGCTGCGGGCTCTTCTTTGTGTGACAGTTTCCTCAGAATTTCAAGTTCTTTATACTGTATCTTGTGTTTCACATCTTGCACACGGGACTAAAGGCATGGCTTGACGCTTGCGTGGTGACACCTCTTTTGATCAAGTAGTGAGGATGACGGGGGACAGAGAAAAGTGTCTGCTGGAGTATGGGGGGGCAGAGAAAAGTGTCTGCTGGAGTATCGGCAGTACCTTCTTCAGCCTGGCATCTACAATAATCACATGAGCATTCATCCTGAATTCATACGTAGTCAAATGTGCATTTTGTTAGACAAGCAAAGCAAGACATCCCCAAGAATCCCAGCAGTGATTCCTGTTCCCAGGAAGTGACATCCCCTGAGCACACACCCTGGCAACTTCCTAGATGCATTACTTTGATAAATGTACTAGTCCCAAGTGGCTCAAAATTACAATGTAATGTGTTCATTTTGTGCGTAGAGTGAGGTGGGCAGTGTCTGTGGGTGCACGCGTGTCCCGCATGGCCGCAGCGTCTGTGTCGTGTCTGTGTGGGAGTCAGAGGACAGCGTGCAGAAATTGGTTCTTCCCTTCTACCAAGTGCATGCTGAGGATAACACTCAGACCAGGTTTGTCGAGAGCATTTACTCGGGGCATTGACTTACTTTGGGACCATCTTGCAGGACCCCAAAGCAACTCTTCAGCATAAACATATGAGGTTGGATATGTGGCTTAGTGGGTAACATGCTTAATGCTCGGATAATAACCCAAGTGATGATACCCATAACTCATGTAAAAGCTAGTTACAGAAACACAACCTATCAAATTCTGGCCTCCGTGTGCACCTACACACATGCACTTACACATGTTCCCCTTCCCCTCCCCCCCCCAGAAATTATAAAGTGACTCCGGAAGGCACAACACTGGCTGGGTTCATCTCCGACTGGATTCAAGTGCAGCTGTTCTTGACTGGGGCCTTTGTGGAGCAGACCTGGCCCTGCTGCTCACATGAAGATGGCATGGGACTTTCTTTACGTCACTGAATATGAAGATTTGTTCCAGTATCTCCCACATCTTCTCAAATGTTAGCTAGAGCCCCGAGGCTAGGTCCTCATTGGTGGTGAAAAATGTTCTTTCTCTATTTGGACACCATACCCCAGTCTATATTCCTAACATACCATCTTCACTCATGAGTCCTCCAAGTGCTCTCCATCTTCATTCATGAGTTCTCCAAGTGCTCCTCATCTTCATTCATGAGTTCTCCAAGTGCTCCCCATCTTCATTCATGAGTGCTCTAAGTGCTCCCCATCTTCATTCATGTGTGCTCCAAGTGCTCCTCATCTTCATTCGTGAGTTCTCCAAGTGCTCCCCATCTTCATTCATGAATGCTCCAAGTGCTCCAGTGTCCAGCACTGTTTTCTCAGGAAATGGAAATGCTCTCTCCCTCTCCCTCTTTCTCTCCCTCTCCCTTTTCTTTTCCCTTTCTCTCTCTGTCTCTCTATCTCTCTGTCTCTGTCTCTATCTCTATCATCTCTCCCACCGTGAAAGACCATTTATCTTGAGATTAGCCTCTCTCAAGAGAGAAAGGAGTTTACTGGCCGTATTCAAATTAACTTTCAAAGTCACCATATCATATTTTGTTTAATTTGTAGGAAGCCATCAGGGGACTCACAAATTTGTACTGTCCTATTATGTTGTCAAGTGCATGAGAGCTAAGCAGGAATTACACCCCTATTTATTTGTACTGTCAAAGTAAAATAAAAGGGAAGTGGCCATCTCTGTCATTTCAGTCAGCGTTGCACACCTGTGCCCTCTATATTCACACGTAGTGTAGCTCGGGCACACGCCACTGTCTGTTGTTACCCAATAGAGGTTGCATTTACTTACAACCGCTCCAACTTCCATGATGTTTGGAGATAAAAGCAGACTTGTTCAAGTTTTTCCCAATGTTCACAAATTATTTTCCATCGAGATCTGAAGTTCTCCCTTCATGATTGATTGGTCTTCTATCTATGGGTATTTTCATGCGCTAAAACTAAGCACTAAATTTCCCCAAGGATCTACAGCCACCTGGACACAAACCTAAGCAGAATTTTTGAATATATCAGGGCTCTGTGTGTGCACATGCATGGGGATTTTCATGTGTTTGGGTGTGCATATGTGGGTTGCCTGTGTGAGTGTATGCACATGTAATATATACCTGTGTGCGCACACATTTATGTACATGTGTTTGTATAGTGTGTGTTAATATGAGTATGCATTTACATAAGGGAGCATATGTGTGCATGTGTGAGTGTACATGTGTGTCTTCCTGTGCATGTCTGTGTGTGTATGTCTGTATATGTTCGTGCATGTCTATTTCTGTGCATATGCTTTTGTATGTGGGTGGCTGTTTCTGTTAGTGTGTATGTATGTGTACATGTGATTGTTTGTGTATATGTTCATGTCTCTGCGTATTTGCGTGTGTGCCTGCATGTGTATGCACCTATGTATGCATTTTTGTGTGAGATCATGCATGTATGTTTGTGTGTGTACCTGTGAGTGCATGCACGAATTTATTTGTATGTGTGTGTGCTCACTTCACATTTCACAAGAACGAACATTTTTCTTGTTTTATTCTATTTAACCTTCAAATATTTCAAAGAGAAACCATCTCATATTAGTCAACACTTCAGTATGAATGAGCTATCAGCTTCAAGGTCAGAAATACAAGGGAGCTGGCATCAGGCATGACGATTCCAAAGAAACAGACGGTAACAAAAGGTATGAGAGGTGGACAAAGCAAGGTTAACAGGAGCACTTCCAGTGACAGAATGAGCACTGGGTCTGCCTACTTTTCACTGTTGTGTGGACCAGGATTGCTTTGGGAAATAGGAAGGTCAATCATGTAACTGTCTGCCTCCCAGGACCAGTGTGTTATCAAGGTGCTTGTTATCTGTGAAGCTCTGTGTTAGCAGGTTGCTTTATTCTTATCTCCTATACCGTGAGGAAGATAAATAATTACACTTTCATCCGAGTAGGTGGTGCCTTCTGAGAAAGCGTTCTGCTCTGGTGACTAGGGTATTGGTGCTCTTTAAAAAGAAATTTCTATCAGAGAAGACTGCTAGTTGTCACAAAGAGGAATTCTTTACTTCCTTGAGTGCACACGGCCTTTTTAAATGTGCCCCTGCTTGGTTCACAGAACTCAAGGTGGTCAGGCATGAATGGTGCCCTGGGAGCATGGCTTAAATGGCTTCATTCAGCACGTCAGCCCAGCACTAAAAGACCGCACATTTTTAATAAGGTGAGAAGCTATTTGGTGGATAGTCTTACTAGATAGAAGAGGTGTCCCTAATTCTATTATTCTCTTCATTGTCACAGACTGTACTGGAGAGTGAAGTTTTAGAATTGTGCTTTTTAGCTTCACTGCAACAGAAGTTGAATAGCCCAGGGAATCTTGAAATACATGGAAAGAATAAAAGTTGCAGAATTTACTTTGTATTTGGGGATCTTTAGTTCAAGTTTTATTTGTCACACGAAGAAACCAGTTCCCAAGAGTTGAGTTACTCAGTAACCCAGCGAGTTGGTGCTTAGCTGCCCTCCTTCTTCCCCTTCCCTAGTTGTCTCTCCTCCATTCTCTCCTAAGCTTTTCTTCTCATCTCTCCATCCTTTCCTTATTTCCTCTTCATTTCCTACCACCTCTATTCATGTGCTTCTAACCCCATGAGAAAGTACTTTTTGCATCCTTTTCAACTCCATACTTGTAAAAACCTTTGATTTTATCAGCAGAATAGCAAACACTCTGAATTTATGCACACCTACAGAATAGTTGCCCTTCTGATAGGTAAAATGTGCTTTTCCCAGAGGGAAAGATCCACACATAGAAAGGGCAGTGGAATGCCTAATCTCTCCTCACTTTCTAATTGTTGTGTTTCCCAGTTCCAATAACATTAACCTTCAGAGTCCATGGTACAATAAAGTTCTATTTCAGTATTCATCATTTTAATAAGCAAAACCGTTTTATCTAAAATCATATTAAAACTGTCCATCTTATAGGATTAGGGATAAACACTACAAGAAAAGTCATATTAAGTATTGATTATTTTCAGTCAAATGTAAAACACTGTTCAGGTGTCTTAAATACTCAGTTTGTTCATCTAAAAATGATTGAATTGTACATTTCAATTTTCTGGTGACTCCATCAGTCTATGTTTTTATTGTTTATGCAATGCCAATCTTTGAGTTGGGTTCTTTTAGAGAAGCCATCATTTATTCTTGGAAGGCCAGAGTACCCAATGGGTTTGTGGGCTTGTTACTGCACCCTTAAAATGATACATACAAAAAAATTTTAAAAAATGATACATCCAGTGGTTAGTTCATGCAAAAGTACAGTGAGCTAATTTATATCCAAAATATTTTTTAAACTTTAAAAGTATTTTAAGTTCTGAGCAAAAATTATGGATATTTGCTAATTTTAACTACAACAAGATTGAAGCCTGCAAAAAAAAATAACTACTTGTATATATTTATCTTCACAGGATTTCAGAAAATAGTATATCCTGCTTGCAAGTTTTGGGTAAGACACCAGCTGGGGGAACAAGCAGCAAGGGAGCAGGGTGAGGAAAGTGAGCATAAGTGAGGATGGGAGAGTAAAAAGTTGGAAGATTATAGATTCCACAACCTGTCCAAACAAATGATATGGACATATCACCGACATCATAGATAAATTCAAATAAAAATAACAGTGCAAATAAACATAACGATACCCATGGGAGTATTTGTATACGTAAAACATAATTAGAAATAGACAGCAAGAAAGAGAATGGAATTTATTTTTACGCCAAAATTTTCATACCTAACAGGATCTAATTAAGCTTGCTTATTTCACACTCACATCCTGTGGGCTGCCTCATTTCCTTTGTAAAACTTGTTCAATTCCTGAGATCCTGCAATTTTCTAAGCCTTTCTGGCCTAATCAGACTCTCCAGCCATGCCTGGCAATACTGTTTTTCTGCCACTCAATGAACATCTTTCCTACTCTTTCTACTGGGTGTCACCACAGAGCCCTGTCTCTTGGGGCAACACACAAGCACAGCCTGTGACTCTGCTGAACATCGCAGGTAATGAAAGTGCTTGAAGCAAAAATGCTAACTGTCACATGGCTCTTCTACGCTTTGGGGGTGTGCCATCATCTTTAACGTTAACAAAGCTCCCTTCCTTTGTCAAAATCTGTCCCTACCTTACCTTTTCTGCCTCCACCAAAGAGGTGCTGTCCTGTAATAAGAATGCTGATGGCATCTTCGTGAGGTCTGTGGTCAGGCTTCCCATTATCAAATAAAGCCAAGCACTGTGTTTGGAGAGGCTGATCAATAACCGTATTAGCTGAATAAACAAAGTGTTGAGTTGGGGAAATCATCCTTGAGTTTACTTTTGCAGTCTCTACAACTGCACACAATTATGAAATCAGCATCTGCTAGGCTCATTGTGCGAATATTTCCACTCCAATATACTCATCTCCACCCAGAGATGCTGTTAAAGTACTCTAATGAATCACAAAGTACAAGGAAGGAAAACATTACTTATCTGAAGGAAACATGGCAGTAATTTAAAGGTACTTTTTTTCTTCAAATAAATCTTCAGGTCAAAATGCTGACAGAATTTTACATCTTTGATCTTTTGTAAGAAGAATATATAGGTAAGATGCTACCCAAACCAAAAATGAATATGCCAAAGTTTTGTTTTATTACTGTTATTTAATTTTAAAAAATTAGTTTATCATGTTGTGTTATATCTTCAAAAGCAAGGTAGACATTACACAGAACTCTAAATTATTTGAAGTCTAGAAACCCAAACATGTAAATCTCTTCCAATGAAGTTTTGCATTTTGGCTTTCTTTTTCTTTCTTTCTTTCTTTCTTTCTTTCTTTCTTTCTTTCTTTCTTCCCCCCCCCCCCTTTTCAGGTGGCTTCCAGAGAAACATTCTGTGGAATGTGTGAGTAATGTGGAGAACATGGGACATTTAGCAGACACTGCTCACACACTGAAAGATCTTTATGCTCAGCAAATATGCCACATTAAATGACTGTTTTTTGGATGCTACTTCTTGACCCAAGAAGTATGAAGGCATGTATCATTCTATCTATACTACCAACTAGTGCCAGATACTCTGTATATTCTCTCGCTGTGGTTGGCTTGATTGTAAAGGATAACAAAGAAATGAAAAACCCTGAAAAGCATCATCAGCTGAACTGTGAAATAATAATAATAATAATAATAATACCCCAAAAGGGCTCTAAGCTGACTTATACACAACATATAGGACCATGGAAGCCATGGGGTAAAACAGAATTCAGAGCATCTAAGTTGAATATATCTTTGACACATTTTAGGAACAGCTAATGTCCTTTGCTCTTAATATAGCTGCTGGCAGCATTAAAACAAACATATGTTATGCCTCATGGAGCTGGGACTAGGTATTTGTTTACCAAGGGATCGGGGACTAAATCAGCCTAACTATTAATAAGGCTGTGCCTGCTTGCAGTGGCTCTGTATGTGTGTGCATGTTCATCTGTGTGTGGATTTATATATGTGTGCAAATACATGTGGACATCACAGGATAACCTCAGTTTGAGTTTTAGTTGTGTGTGTGTGTGTGTGTGTGTTTCTCTTTTTAGACCAGGTCTCTCATTGCCCTGGAACTCACCAAGTAGGGAGTGGTAGCTGGCAAGCAAGACCCAAAGACTCATCTATGCCTGCCTCCCCTGAGAATGAAGGTGCACCCTGTCATCCCCAGAAAATTCTGGGGATTTAACTGAGATCTTCATACTTCCAAGGCAAACACTTTCCTGACTCTTTAAAATGTTCTACTTATACATGAGGACTTTCTGTGTAAAAAGCAATAGATTTCACAATTATGGCACATTTATGTATTTGCCTAATTTTATGTTGTATCTAGTTTCATTTGTACACATTTTAGTCCAAAACTGATAAGCACTGAAGAAAAAGTAAACATTTATAATACTTGGCTTTCCTTCAAGGGTAAGGCATTAATCCTATTCCCAAGGGCAGAGTCCCCAGGACCCAATACTTCACTACTGCTCTACAGCTTGTATTGCTGCAGAGGGGATTAATTTCAACCTGAATTTTGGAAGAACATCAAAATTCAAAACACTGCAAACACAATCTCTAAGGGGCCTTTGTCCCGCCAAATTGACTTACTCAGTTTACGTGCTATCAGTGGAAGTGCTAGTTAATGAACATTTCATTTTCCCTGTAATTTTTAAGTTTGCTTTCTTTTTGACATAATTTTTAGCAGTGCTGTTGAATATATGTATGAAACACTATTCTCATGTCAAATTTTGTAGATGTAAATTTAATGTGGCTTTTTTTTTTCTCTCTGCTTTCTTAACTTGGATTTCAGAACTTTGTAGAATATTCCTCCACCTGAAATGGTATCTCTATACAGATTCCACTAATTGAGGTGCTGTGAGTCCAGCAAAAATGTTGACCTGAGGGGCTGGAGAGATGGCTCAGAGGTTAAGAGCATTGGCTGCCCTTCCAGAGGTCCTCAGTTCAATTCCCAGCAACCACTTGGTGGCTCACAACCATCTACAGTGAGATTTGGGGCCCTCTTCTAGAATGCAGGTGTACTCGTAGTCAGAACATTGTATACACAATAAATAAATTTTGAAAAAAATGTTGACCTGAAAACTTGTCGAAATAATTTAATCTTTTACCCTAAAGAAAAAAATTATAACTCATGTCTCACTTTAAATTCCCTCGTGACTGTTCTCCCTCTGCACCCTGCTATGCTGCCATGGCCAGTCTTGTCTGCCAGTACTGACCAAGCCTTGTATATTTCATCTAGACCTGGGAATATCATAAGCGACTTCTCAGCTCTGAGCCCTTAAACTTTCTGATGCCTGGGACACTTCTCTGTGAGCGTCCATCCATTGGTGATGCTTCAGCTTTAGATATTTCCTACCAACTTTCTAGGTCTGTCTGATATCAGCTTTCTCTCACTTCTCTGACAAGCTTTGTTAGTCACCCAAACTCGTTCCAGTGCCTTTCCTGTGTGCCGATGAGCATCTCGATATTTCTTTATTGTATGTAGAAATTTTCATTTATGTTAAGACCATGATGATGTCTGGCCTAAAAGCTAGTACTCTTTGAATCACTCATCATTTTATCCCAGAGTATACTGTCTCCTAACCTTTGAACAGATGAAATGTGAAAGGTTAGCTATGAAAACTCTGATTTTTAGGGCAAAGGGAAATAACAGAGGCTAAGTGATAAATGCAAATTATAGTGTAGCAGAAGCAAATTAAAATAGAGATCAGCTCTGGAGAATCCTGTGGCAGTTAGAGGTCATGTAATATAAACCTGACAATTTGAAAACGTGCAAAAAAAGATTTCTTTGAATATATATATATTACACAAAAACTGAATATAATCAGTAAGAAATACCCAATTAACACAATTATTCAAGTAGAGATTTTATAATAGAATGAACCAAATGGGCAGCTGTGTGACTATAAGAACACAGAAGTCGCCCCTGCCTACATCTGTATGTGTGCTACTCAGTCCTCAGCCTTTGCATTTTCCTGGTAGAGTTCCTGAGCGATCTTACCTGTTTAACTCATGAACAATACCTGATGCGTAAGCTCTAATTTTAATCATGTCTTAGTTTTTTGTTTTGTTTTCAGTACTAAGCATTGGCCCTGGGGTCTTCGCCAGATTAGTCGAGTGCTCAGTTATTGAGCTATACCTCCAACCTTACCCTTTTAATAATAGGAAAATGTCTTTTTTTCCCTCTGAAACATGTCTTAGTGTTAAGTCCATCAATGAGAAAGTTCTAACAGGGTGCAAACCTTCCAATCCTCCTGAGGCACAAGTACCTTTCATTTCTGGGTTGTTTTTTTTTTTTTTTTTACCTATGTGGCTGTGGTTCAAGCCTCATTCCTTTACTGATGTTTATCTTTCTGGTGTTTTGAAAGTTTGTTCTCTTTGTTTACCTGAATCTTCATTCTAGAACCGCATACATTTTAGTTCATACTGACAGCCTCCATCTGCTTAGCCTTCTCCGTCTTACGCTGTCGCCCTGTTACTGATTTTATGGGTAACATTGCCATTCTTGCTGATTTGATCTTGTGCTCTGTGACTTGGGAAGAATTCTGTCCCTGGGTCTTTCCTCACACTGCCATGCCAGGCAAAGTGCCAAAAAAGAAGCCAGGAGATTAGCCTGTCTTTTGGGGAGAAAGCGTCCTATTGGGCAAAAGCAAAGGACATTCCACAAAGAATTCATAGATATAAACGTTTCTGTAAATATTTACACTTATTCAGAATAATTATTTGACTAGCTGATTTATTATCAGGCATTCCATCAGAATGTGATGTGGATAAAAACATAGGATTAATTCTAAAGCACACTGACTTTAATCAAAAAGATTTGGTTTAGATTGTGTATGTTGTCTAAACATAAGCAAGTCATGTGGGAACTCTATACTATATTCATCTGTTTATTTATTTGTTTGTTTGTTTGTTTATAGACCAGGTCACACATAATTGTCCAAGCTACTTTTTTAACACACAGCCCAAGCAGGCCTTAAATTTACAATCCTGCATCAGCATTTTGAGTAGGTAGGATTATAAAGCTCTGTCACTAGGCTCATCTCAGAAAATTTTGATATCTGAAGTTACTAGAGCAATTCTGAATGTCTCTATGCAGTGAAAAAAAAGCAATCTTTGCACTTTAAAAATACATGTATTATAATTTTAATATGTGGTGTTTATCTATCAACAGCATTAATAAGAAAAGTTCATAGTGGAATAGTGTATGTCAAAAATGTCCATGAATGTAATGAGTATATTAATTATCTTATAAAGATCTTGTAAATATTGCCTTTAAGAAACACTGGATAATATAAAAAACAAGCCTCTCTATCTCTCACAGATCAAGCCCGTCTTCAGAGCAATATTAAAATGAGTCAGCCCCAGATGTTAATATATGTTTCTGAGTTGCATCTTGAGTTTCATCTTACTTTCACAATGCAAGACTTCCTCAAAGATGAGCTGTGGTTGGCTGACCTCCAAGTGCACACATACCTGTTTAATGCACTATAGTTCGCAAGTGCCACCCTCCACAGTAATTTGAAAAAGCTTTCAAGAAGACAAGTCTTAGGTAGATTGATGATCACTAATAATTTTCAGCTTTCAAATATACAATTGCACAGAAACTAAAGTTACTACTTTGGAGCTAAATAATGGACACTGAGCACAAGAGTTCCACCTTCATGTATTTGGCTTGAATCTACATCCAACTCAAGACTGACTGAAAGTCATTAGCTTTTGTCACCTGCCTGTGACTTATGGAATGATTTACTCTTCTTCATTAAGTTCTGACTTTAGCCATAAACAACAAAAAAACCAAACCTTCACATCTGATGCTCACTGGACACGCAGAAGCTTGAGGAGAAGGGCTTCAGATTAGATTGGTCTTGTAAATCAAATTAACATCTCCCTGGTAAACCATGGAAGCCATGTTAGAACTATTTAATCCTTTTCTAAAAGAAAGTGATTTCAAGTTGTTCTGTGGACATTTTCCATTAACATAAAATGGTAAAACCACAGCTGGCTTCTAGCTGTGGCAGCACCCACCGCCCCCACATTTTGTTCCAAAGAGTTTGCTGAGGGTATAGGAATCTAGTAATTTACAGGAAAGTTTCGATTTATTTTTCTTTCTTTCTTTTTTATGTCATGCAACTGCAAAATAAGAAATGAGATTTCATAAGCATTGTCATTGTTTTATCTGTGAGGACAAGACTGTGTTAAAATCGGCTTATCTTTTTATCTACAGAGGATAAAAGCATGGTGCAGTGTAGTCGCCTGCGGCCACCAATAGTAACCGCATGCTCAAGGAGCTGGAAATTAAGAGACAGAGAACATGAAGAGGGACACCAAGACAGTGCCCTGATCAAGGTGCCATCTTTATTACAGAGTAAGTCATTTACATAGGCAAACCACAAGGGACTTTCCGAGTAAACATGTCCAAGCAAAACAGGAAACTTAACCAACCAAAACAGGAGGCTTAGCCAAGCAAAACAGGAGGCTAAGCAAAACAGGAGGTATCTGCTGAAAACAAGAATAGCAAGCCAGCATGACTTACATGCATGTGACCATCTCAGGTCCAATGGAATGGCTACTTCAGTGGAGTAGAAAAAGCAAACTTCTGAAAGGACTTTCCATTCCTGCTTTGACTTTATCTCTCAGAAGTCAAATACCTTGGAACTCTGTAGCCCATATTTAAGGTGGGAGGGATTTCAGTAATACTAGAGTATGCTGGTTTTCTCTTTTTTAAAATTCTCTCAGGGGGCTTAAGTACACCTGCAATCAGAAGCTCCTGGAAGGTCTTTGCTACTTTAGTGGGTATCCTGTCAGAGTCATCGGGAAGTCATTCAATAAGGGTATAGAAATTTCACATGCGAATAATGTGACTTAGTAGCCACAATGAAAAAGAACAGTAAAATGAGTTCTGCAACTAATGGTTAAAAGTGAAAATGAATCCTCATATTAAAAATCCCAAAAGATTTTTAATGTCAGAAATATAAATAATGCTTATGAATGCCAATAGAGGAATGGCTAACTCTTGTGTGCTAGTTCATGTTGTCAATTTGGCAGGATCTAAAAATAACCTGGGAGACAAACATTTTTGTCATGCCTGTAAGAGAATTTCTAGAGTGGGCTAACTAAGGCAGGGAACCAATCCTAAATAATAGTGCCACTGCTCTGTTATCTGGGACCCAGGGCTGCACTGAAAGAATAAAACAATCTGAGCACCATCACTCACTGTTCTCCTCTTGCAGACTACACTCCTGCTGATATGGCTTTCCAGTGATGATGGACTGAACCATCCAACGTGGAGCTGAGCATCAAGCTTATTTTGTCAATCCTTCTGTAACATCTAGAAAAAAAGTGATTTGTTTGCTCATGTATGTGAAATGATTACGGTAGTGCCAGCAGAAGGGACAATCAAACCCCCATCTCTTACTCTCCCTTTACAAGTCTCTGGCTGCTTTTCAATAGATCACTTCTCTCTAGTGGGGCTGCCTTGCCAGGCCTCAGTGGAAGAGGATGTGCTCAGTCCTAATGTGACATGATGTGATGTGCCAGGCTTGGGGGGGAGGGGCTCTCCTTTTCTGAGGAGTAGTGGAGAGGGATAGAGAACAAAGGGAGGGAGGGTGGGGCCAAGAGGAGTGGAGGGAGGGGGCCACTATTGGGATGTAAATTGAATAAATAAAAAAATTCAAAAATCCAGTCTAGGCAGGATGGCTGTGAGGCCATGGTGGGGTTGGCAAGACTGTGGTAGAGATACTCAGCAAGGCAAAGACAGGGTGGTAAGGTGGAATCACTACTGATGGCGCAAGGGACAGTTGCTTGAAGTAGACTATTTTCATCCCTTCCTGAGTGACATTTCTGAGGGATTTTCTGAGAAAAGTGACATCCATCATGGTTTGCCTAATTAACCTCTAGAAATTAGGTTTAATAAAGTACTCAGTTCTGTAATTTCCTTGCCCCCTTATCTTCTCCTGCGTCCTAATCCTTTTGTTATTCAATCCTATTTTATTCTAGATTGATATCAACTGAATCAATTTCCCTGGATGTCTCAATGATATTTGCTCTGAGAAAGAAATATCAGCACTCAATTTCCCTGATGTTTTCAATTTTGGGGTTATCACCACAATATTCCACACACCAAGTAGTTAACAGAAAATTTCCTTCCTTCATTTATATCTTGACGTTGGAATTAAAGGTACCAGTTCCTCTTTGCTAACTTTTATGGGTCTAGGAGCTGATCATTTCCCATCCCTTGCTTCTTGTGATTCTCGTCAGCACTAGCATTGCTGTCAAGCAGTGTCAGGTTCTACTGCTATCCTTGGAAGTTCTGCTTTACCACTTTTTTTTCTTTCCTTTATTTCATTGCTGAGAATATGACAGACAAGTATGCTACCAGTGAGCTATGTTCTCAGTAGCCTTTAAGTTTTTCTATAACCAAATCCGCAACTTCTCAGACCACCAGTTAATTTAACTAACAAATTTCCCTACTCCCATATGACCTCGTCTTAATGATCTTTATAAAGATCCTTTTTCTGAATTAAGTAAAACAGGTTAGAGATTAATGTTAATATTTTGGGGAAAAACTATTTAAGCCTGTACATAGAATAAGGACCACATAGAGTAAAATGTCATAATGACTTTTGTTTCACATTGCATTGTGCTTCAGTGATTTTCACAGTCTTCATTCTGTGAAATAGATTTATACATAGTAGATAACTATTGAAGAATAGAAAGAAAACTCAGAGAGAATGCTGATGATCCTAGGGGCTGTCTCCTTCCACTGAACACTAACGCATCCATGATCTGCTTTGAACTCACTCAGATAAGAGGACAAAAGGTACCTAGCTTCCAACACATTTGCACTCTTGACCCCAACTGTCTTCCTGAAGTCATTACCTGGCAGTACATTCAATACTTAAACCTTGAGTTAATGCTTTTGTGTTCAAGTCTGAAAGATGAGGGACGTCATATTCAACAGTGTCACTGAAAGACTATTCCTTAAGTGGACAATAGACAGTATTTGTAATGACAGTAAAAATATGAGACAGTTAAACCACAGAGTCCTTTGCCAATGTAATGTCAGCTACTTAGCCAAATTCTCCAGTTTTTCTCAAAGAGGTCTAAGTAGTACAAACCTAAGCTTTAAAATAACCTTGTAGGAAGAAGTAGTAATATGTTGTCTGTGCCACTTTCTAATGATCCCATCTGGTCACTGCAAGGCAAAGAAGCTTGCACTGTTTTCCTCCCTCCAGAGAATAAAAGCAGAGCTCAGAAGATTGTGTGACAATAGGGAAGGAAGGAGGGAGAGTGGCCGGTGATAGCAGTGTCTTTATTCTTGCTCCTCCCAAATACCAGCCTCCTTCCCATTGTCAGAAACTTCTGAATCCATCAACTTTATTTCCAGAATGTCTGTGTAGCCTGATCATATTGCTAACATCTTCATTTAACCTGGCCTTGCTTTGGTTTGTTTAGGAAAGACGAGGGTTTTTTGGTGCTTCATTTCTTTTAGCATGGTTTTAATTTTCACAGCCTTTTCTTTTTAAGTCACATCTTAAATACAAACAAAAACGGAAGAACAATAGAGGCTTGAATGAAGAGTATCAAATCCCCAGGCTGCCAGCTTTGTTTCTAGTCGTGTGTGTGTGTGTGTGTGTGTGTGTGTGTGTGTGTGTGTTGGAGGGGGCGGAGGTGACTTAACAATCTTACTAGCACCTGCAGTTTGGGATCCAGCAACTGCAGACTTTGAAACCTCACTATTTGGAATAGGAGAAATGTGCAGAGCTCGGAAAGAAGGGACGAATTGGTTATTCTGGTTGCACTGCTAATTAGATTTTGCCCAACACACGAATGTCTCTGGGCATATTGATGTTTGCTGTGATGCTTACATGTTCAGTACACTATTGATTCTGGTGTCAAGCCCTGTGCTTAGATTCTGTTTTTGTGTGATGAACAAACTGCCAAAGAATACCAACTGAATCATTTAAACACATAGACATACTAACAGGGACACACACATTCACACACACACTGCCATCTTCAGAATGTCAACAAACACCAACACAATTTTATTTTTTAGTTGTTATATTATTTATTTATTACAATTTATTCACTTTGTATCCCCACTGTAGCCCTCTCCCTCATCTCCTCCTAGTCCCTCCCACCCTCCCTCTTCTCCACTTATGCCCTTTCTCTAGTCTCCTGATAGGGGTGGACCTCCTACCCTTCTATGTGACCCTAGCCTACCAGGTCTTGAAAGGGTTAGACTAACTTTGTAACTTGTAAGTCTTCTAAAGCCTATAGCTTTGAGTTTTAGGTTCAGGTTAAGCTAAAGCCTCTTAGTCCCTTTCCAGAGAATGGAGGAATGTGACCCTATCTGTGAGGACAGATATAAAAAAAGGCAAGCAAGCAATGACCTTCACTCAGCAAAAAAAAAAGGACCAGACCCTTGTCTTTGTGATAGCATTTCTTAGCAACGAACTCAGACTTCTGAGTAGCTTTTGACCTGCAGCTAAAAGTCCACAGCCCATAATCTTCAAGGATGAGCTAACCGCCCCCACATTAAATTGCAGCTGCATCCACACTTGGCAGGACTGGCCAAGCTTGAGCACCTAAAACTAACCAATTATCTTACTTGATAGCTTCCTCATCCAATCCTAAATTGCCAAGACTGCAACTTCAAATCTCCAGCAATTTTTCTTTTAAAAACCTAAAGGCCTTTTTCTCCGGGTGCCACTCTTTGCTGACCAGCAGGGGTGACCCCATTGTGCAATGGTTAATAAACCTCTTGCTTTTGCAACGAGTCTTGGTCTGGGGGAGTTTCTGGGAAGGGCGCAATCTTAAACTCCTGAGCTGTGAGACCCCAGGTCTTACAGTCTCATCAGGGCTTGCTGCAGTGTCTTCTTCTGTGGCTTGGCAAGGCTGCCCTCCTACCAGGGGTAGGTGAACAAAGAGCCAGCCTCTGAGTTCATGTCAGACACAGCCCCTGATCCCATTACTAGGAAACCCACTTGGAGACTGAGCTGCCCTGGGCTTCCTCTGAGCACAGGGTCTAGGTCCTTTCCATGCATGGTCCTTGGAGTATTGGTTTCTGCAGGCCCCCCTGGGCCCAGGTTTTTTATTGCCTCTGTTGGTATCGTTGGAGAGTTCCTGTATCCTCCAGGGCTTTCTATCTCCCTCTTATTCTATAAGGCTTCCTGCACTCTGCCCAAAGTTTGGCTGAGTCTCAGTATCTTCTTTGATACCCTGTGGGTAGAGTCTTTCAGAGGTTTCCTGCCAACACCAATTTTAATGCACATTTAATAAAAACCTACTGTCATCCTTTCCAGAAGTATGACAATGTTTTAAGTGTTGCTAGATAGTTGTTGTTAGCTTCTATAAATAATATGCTTCTGAGAATTAATTATCCTCCAGCACGTGAATCAGGTGTAATTCAACTGCTGTAAAACAACATCAACAAAAACAAGAACAGAACCCTACATGGTTGATAATATCTATAACAAGATCATGAGCAATCACAAACTAAACCACTAACCAAAGAGAGGAAGACAAAGAAAATAAAATGAACTTAATGGGATGAAATTGATTTACCTGTGAAAGAAAAAGTTTGGAAGAACCTCTAAATTTTCTAAAAGTAGCCTTATAACTTTTGATAAGAAAATTTCACAAACATGCTTTCAAGTAGTTGAAATAAAATTTATTGGTTATAATAACAAATTGATATTGTGTAGACTATTTGAACTTTTGGAAGTAAAAGCTAAACTATTTCCCAAAGCTATTTATAGCCATCACAACTTATGTTTTCACAGGTTCAAGAAAACCACTTAAAATTCTTTTAGACACAGCCCTCACCATCTCTCATTTACTCTGTTTTCAAGAGTGAATGTCCCTGTCCTAGGCAACTTGACATAGCCTACAAGCAACAGAGAATAGAATTTCATTTGGGGAACTGCTCAGATCATGCCTTTGAGGCTAATGTTGATTATTAATTGATGCAGAAGTGTTTAGGCCACTGTGGGTGACTCCATTCCCTGAGCAGGTAGCCAGGACTGTATAAGAAGACTCACTCAGCCCAGATCTGCCAGTAAGGCAGCAAGTTATATTCTTCCATGGTTTATGTTTCAAGTTCCTATGTAAGTTATTGCCCTGATTCCCCTTGAAGACAAACTGAAAGCTGAAATAACCCCATTCTTTCCCTAAATTTTCCTTGGCTAAACAGCTTACCTAACAATTTCCACACCCATAGGCTCTTATTCATGCTGCCTTCATTTTTTATCCTCCCTCTTATTTCCCCTGCTTCCCTGTACAATGCAGCTTTCTTCCTCTCCTGTATACTATTTTATTTTAGTTTATGATGTATGGAGAATTGAGTTTAAGGCTTTTCTTATCCTAGGCTATCATTTTAATACTAAACTACACTCCCAAGTTCTTTCCTCCTCTGCTGGGGAACAATGAGTAGTAATCCCTGTTGATATCACTGGTCCACCCACTGCTCTTTAGTTATAAGCTAAATCACCTAAAAACACTGTTTTAGAAATTTTACTTTACACAACTCAGTTCTTAGCTCATTCACCTTTTCAGAGTTAGGTGCATCCTAAGTACATGAAAGCATTTTATCCAAAGAGTTAGCTCTGTCTTTAGTTTAAAATTAACAAGAATGAGGGGCTGGAGCTACAGCTCAGTGGCATAGACCTCCCTAGCACAGGAATGGCCTGTATTTGATGTCAAGCACTAAAAAATAGTAATAATAAAAGTAAACAAACTGTATAGAAAAATAAAATTGGTAGGCAAATGTTTAATTCACACATGACTGAAAAATCTAGATCTTTATGCAAAAGAACAGGAAATATGAGCTTAAAATTAGATAAAGACACTAATGGTTATGTATGAAATTACCTTTTAAGGGAAGTACTGAGCCCCTGTCCTTTCTCCTTCTGATGTGTAACTGAGATCAGAAGGTCCTTGAGAGACCGAGTTTCTCACTGAGTTGCAAGCATTTTCCATCTTTCCGACTCAGTGCTCCATGCTGCTCTAGATAAAGTCTCAAAAGATCCTCACATTATTGTGAAGAAGAATATGTCTGGTCTTTTACAATGGAAACTCTACAGTAGTTTCCCAGATTCTCCACAGCCCCAAACCTCAACAGCAACCACTCTCTCACTCAGTTTAAGGTCTGCTTCCATAAACCATGGTCTGAAATCTCTAGGGCCTCAAAGTCAAAGCAAGGTTGTGCAAAACCTTCTATGAATTTGAACTGGAAAAGGCCATTGCAGACATTTATGGAAGCAACTGCCTCATGTCATGGCCTGCGGAGCATCTTGGTGAAGAGTGATGTGTGGCCGAGTTCACACTGGGTATAGGACTCACCCCTCATATAGATAACTTATAGGCCTTCAGGCTGCTGCTGAGTGTTGAGGGCATCCTTTCAGGTTTCCTCACAAAGATGAGGGTTGAGTGCAGTTTGCCAAGCATTTGCAGGATTAATCTGTGTTTTCTTTCTTCAAAAGGCAACATGCATGTGATCAGATCAGAAAGCAGAGGACTCTTATTTGCAAGGTCATCTGCTCTGGCATGCACAGCTGTTGTGCTTACACCAGCAGGGAACTTGAATAGGTCACAATACCAGGAAAAAAGATGGAGTTTTAAAGGCTGTGCCAGGACCCAGGAGTGTAATTCAATACAGTGTGTCTGATCGTGTTGATTACACTTGACACTCTAGACATTTGTAGTCAGGATGAGGAGGCCCCTGATCTCACCTATGTCAATTTCTGAGTGATCATTGGCCCCAAAGACAAAAGTATCTAGCTCATTATTATGAAGAAGATATTGTTCATACTGTCAAAGGAATAAGACATTTTTCTCAGTCCTAAAGATGGAGGGATAATATCCCAATTAGCTGCATGTGCTTGTGCGTGTGTGTGTGTGTGTGTGTGTGTGTGTGTGTGTGTTCTTGAGTGTGGCTTACATGTTTTCATGCATTTGTATGGCCCAGAGACAAGTGCCATATTTCCTCCTCAGTCTCTCACCTTAACAAGACAGGGCCTCTTGATAAACCTACAGTTTGTTGATACTGCTGGTCTAGCTAGTCAGCTTACTCTGGGAATGTCCCATCTTTGCCTCCTGAGGGCTGGGATTACCATCTGGCAACCATGAGCTCCCAGCACTCACAACCATCTTAACATTTGTACAGTAATTGCTTTACCCACTGAGCTACCTCCCCAGACTCCAATTAGCTATTTTCAAAACAGTGGCTTGTTTGAGTAAATTCACTTAAGTTAAAATAAAGGCAATAAATTCACTTTTAAAGCTGTTTTGGAGATATGTCCTTTTAAGATATTATTAGCATTTAATTTGGCCCACAGGCATGGGACATTTTCTCTCAATTTTTTCCAACTGCTTGTGGTAGATATGATTCCAGATTCATGTATTCAGTCTGCAAGAAATATGGCTTCTAATATTACTATTAATATAGTATTTTATTTTCATCATATTCACACTCCATTTCTCCAAATCCCATCCCCCAATCCCTCAACATCAATTTTGTGATATTTTAATTTTTTTAATAATACAGAGTCCAATTTATGCTGCCTGTGTACTCATGAGTGTGGAATTCTCCACTGGTGAGTAGTGGGCATAAACAGAGATGACATCTTTAAAGTAAACATGCCCTCTCTACTCCAGAACCTGTAAACTGTCTGTAGCTTCTCAGTTAGAAGTGTGAGCTCATTAACTGCTTTTCTCTGCATTATAGCATGTTGAAAAGCTTGACCTTTCACAGGCAATCAGAGATTCTGTACATAAATTTATAATAGACACACTGTTTTAGTTATATCCAGAAGACCCCCATTTCAGTCTATTCCTCCTTACCCCCTGGCTCTTACTATCTTTCTACTCTTCTTCCCATGCTGGTCCTTGAGCTTTTGAGTAGCAGTAAAAAAGATATTTCTTCAATGGAGAATCATTCCATTGACACTTGCTCTCTGTTCTTTGACCAGTTGTGAGTCTCTGCATTAACAACTATCCACTGCACAAAGAAATGTCTATGATGACGACTGAGAACCTAGAAACACATTTAGAGGACAGTTTGTGGCTATGATCATCTAGGAGAATAATAATAGTAGGTTCCCTGGGGTCCATGAACTCCATAACCATGGGTTCTTTCCCGTGTTTATAGTAGTAGACATTATTTTTCCTCCTATGTACAAGAGTTTAAATCCAATGAAAAGGGGGCTAGTTAGACCCACAGCATATATGCTACCATTGTATCCATTGTCATATATTCTCACACCTGGCATTATTGTAGTGCTCAGAGATGACAATTAGATAAAACTGTGGATGATGTCTTCCCCCTGTAGCCTGCACTGCACCATCCAGTACTATAAAAGCTAGCCAGAAAAAAGAGGAAGCCTCCTGATCAAGATAAACTTGATTTTTTCTATGTCCTGTGACCAAATTATGTCATCTATTTTCTTAGAGCAGTTGTTCCCAATCCCCAGAGTCTGACATGATGATGTTTGCAGGTAATGTTATGTCAGGTCATTTGTGATTTATGCCTCACAAGCTTGTTAAGGTTTGTGTCAACTTCCTGTACTTGTACCTGGGAGGTGCAGGGAACCATGGTCTTCATTTTTTATGCAGTAATGGCGGTAGTGTTAATGATGCTTGCTTCAGCTCCCATGTGTCTTTAGTCTTGAATTATCACCTGGACTGTGTCTTGAAATAGATTGGAACAGTTTGTTGTCATCTAGGGCTTGCTCTACTCCACCCATCCTAGAACCTTGACCAACCCCCACATACCCTTATGCCCTTTGTCTTCAGTTCTCCTCAGAAGCCATCCTCGCACACTTTTCCAGCTTTGTCATTAATTAAATGAATAGGCAAATAAATAAGTCAAGGAGTTCAGCAAGCAGGTAAAGGTGTCCATGTTGTCTCAGCCAGTTGTGTTAGAGCAAATACATATCTAAGAGTTATAAGGTTGCTAATATCTGTTAATAATGTCAAAAGCAAAGGTCATCACATTATTCTTCCAATTAAAAAAAAACATTTTCAAGTTCAGTTTAATAAATTGATCTCTTTTCTTTCTTTCTTTATTTCTTTATTTATTAATTACACTTTATTCATTTTGTATCCCCCCCATAAACCCCTCCCTCTTCCCCTCCCAATCCCACCCTCCCTCCTGTTTCTGCATGCATGCCCCTTGCTTTTTACATTCAAAACTAGAGTAGCCAACGATTAGGATACTTGGTGTTATCCTCCCAACCAGTGTAAGTATTTTAGAAAAGTAAAAAGATGGATGTGTTTCCTCAAAAGTACTTCTTTCCAATCAATGTCCACTCCTCTCCATGGCAAACACATAAGGTCAAAACATAAGATGTATCAAGGAATAGAACTGGAAATAGGAGAAAACAATTCTGAAAACAGATATGCAGCCTTCTGTAGGCTGTTATAAAGACTAAACCTGGCACTCAGAGAGGCAAGCTTGAAACGCCTTATTTATTATTATGTTTAGATTTAAAGTGTACTTCTCAGATGAGCAACCATCTATTTTCGCTTAACAAGATCCTGATATTTTACCTTACACCCATGAGAATGGCTAAGATCAAAAACACAAGTGACAATACATGCTGGAGGATGTGTAGAAAACAGAACCCCCCTCCACTGCTCCCCTGATGGGGGAGCAGCCTTTGCAGGCCAAAGAGGAAGATAATGCAGCCAGTCCTGATGAGACCTGATAAGCTAGAGTCAGAAGGAAGAGGAGAGGGACCTCCCCTCTCAGTGGTCTTGGAGAGGGGCATGGGAGGAAATCAGGAAGGGAGGATAGGATTGGAAGGGAATGAGGGAGGGGACTACAGCCAGGATACAAAGTGAATAAACTGTAATTAATATAAAAAATAAAAATTTAATGAAAAAGATTCCTTCTTTTCAGGCCTTATATCCAGAATATATAAAGAACTCAAGAAGTTAAAAAGCAACAAATCATGTAATCCAATAAAAAATGGGATACAGAGCTAAACAGAGATTTTAAATAGAGGAATATCAAATGACAGAGAAAAACTTTAAAAAAAATGCTCAATGTCCTTAGTCAGGGAAATGCAAATCAAAATGACCCTGAGATTTTACCTAACACCTATCAGAATGGCTAAGATCAAAAACTCAAGTGACAATACATGCTGGAGAGGATTGGGAGAAAGAACCCTCTTCCACTGCTGGTGGGAATGTAAATTTGTACAACCACTTTGGAAATCAATCTGGCATTTTCTCAGAAAATTAAGAATAGTGCTTCCTCAAGATCCAGCTATACCACTCGTGGGCATATATCCAAAAGAGACTCAAGTACACAACAAGGACATTTGCTCAACCATGTTTGTAGCAGATTTATTTGTGATAGCCAGAATCTGGAAACAACCCAGATGTCCTTCAATTGAGGAATGGATACAGAAATTGTGGTACATTTACACAATGGAATATTGCTCAGCAATTAAAAACAAGGAAATCATGAAATTTGCAGGCAAGTAAAGTGGTGGGATCTAGAAAAGATCATCCTGAGTGAGGTATCCCAGAAACAGAAGATACACACGATATATACTCACTTACAAGTGGATATTAGACATATAATATAGGACAATCATACTAAAATCTGTGCACCTGAAGAAGCTAAGCAAAAAGAAGGACCCTGGGTAAGATGCCCAATCTTCATTCAGAAAGGCAAATGGGACAGACATCGGAAGAGGGAGAAAACAGGGAACAGGAAAGGGGCCTACCACAGAGAGCCTCTGAAAGACTCTACCCAGCAGTGTATCAAAGCAGATGCTAAGACTCATAATCAAACTTTGGACAGAGTACAGGGAATCTTATGAAAGAAGTGGGAGATAGAAAGACCTGGAGGGGATAGGAGCTCCACAAGGAGAGCAACAGAAACAAAATATCTGGGTACAGGAGTCTTTTCTGAGACTGAGACTCCACCAAAGGACCATTCATGGAGATAACCTAGAACCCCTGCACAGATGTAGCCCATGGCAGCTCAGTGTCCAAGTGAGTCCACTAGTAGGGGGAACAGGGGTTGTCTCTGACATCAACTCAGAGGCTGGCTCTTTGATTACCTCCCCCTGACTGGGTGGGTGGGGGCACCTTTCCAGGCCACAGAGGAAGACAATGCAGCCAGTCCTGATGGGACCTGGTAGGCTAGTGTCAGATGGAAGGGGAGGAGGACTTCCCCTATCAATGGACTGGGGGAGGGGCATGGGAGAAGAAGAAGGAGAGAGAGCGGGATTGGGTGAGGATGGGGAAGAGGACTACAGTGGGAATACAAAGTGGATAAACTGTAATAAATAAAAAATAAATTATAAAATGTTTCCTTCTTTCCATTTTTTTTTACTGTCTTCTATCCCCTCTTACCTTCATAACCTAAAACTGTATCAAGATTGTTTTGAATGTAAGGTGTTAGAAATGAAAATATTAAAAAGGACATTTATGACTCGACTCTATTCCACATGTGAGCCCCACGATCGCCTAAAGAACTTGGATATTTTCCTGTTCTTCTGTAGTGTTCCCTGTATTCATTTCCATTTTGTTTTGTGAACGATGCGTGCTACTTCTCGGATCCTCATAGTTGCAGGTCGGGAACGAGCCAGCAGAGGTGTCTGACTCCAGGCAGCACAGTTGACATGTCTTCACGGGGTCTAACTCTCTCAGTTTGAGAAAACCCGATTTATTGAGAGCAGCCTTTGAAATGAAAGGCCACATTTTCTAAAATCCAGCTGGGAGTATGTCTGTCTCCATCTAGCAGCTGGGCTCTAATTACTGCATATAAACAAACATCATCTGGAACCGAGCCACCTCACAACCCTGGCTACTATTCATTTTCAGGCTGACCAGGCTCATTCATTACTAATGACAGGAGTCTGTAGCAGGCTGGAGTTGGTAGAGTCAACTCCCTATGTATACAGCTTTTCAGACTGGCTCTATGAACCTTAGATAATAAACTGCCTAAACTCATGGTTCCTCAACCTCCATTGACTTCCACGTTCTGCATGAAGCCTTCCTGTGTCACGACATCGTCTATTTGTTGTCCATTTAATAAATGCACACAGAGTTGTGTTTTATTGTCAAACGTTGCTGTTTGAATGCTTGTATGTTTCTATCATGCGTCTTTATGTGGTATATGGGGGTCCTTTTGGAGAGCAACTGTTTAATGCTTGAATTATTTAAAGCTGTAGGCACAGCAATTTGACATTGTTGAATGTGTAGAGAAAATAAACAGGGGGCCGTCTGAAGCATCATCCTGTTCTTCTCTGAGAGGTGACAACAGAGCGGAGCAGCCTGGCAGCAGAATCCAAGCTGCAGTAATCGTCTCTTTTTCCTAAAGTCAGAGATAGCTGCTCCCTGTCACTCTCATTTCTGCGTTAATAATGATATTATCCCTATTTCATTATCCTTGTTTCTTATTTTAAGAGAAATTAAGGTACAGAACGTAATGTTCTTAGTGTAGTCTGGTTCAAATCTTCTGTTTATATTTTTAATTATTTAAATTTTTATTTGCTATGCTTCTACCAAGTTTTCTAGATCTTGTATCTGATAATTACTGCATTCCTCTTTTTAGGTCCTGATAATACTTTTGAGAGACATGTACTATATACCAGCCAGTATTTTAAGTTTTCCATAGGTATGATTTTTTTTGTTAATCCTCCAAGTACTATCTGGTAGAGAGCATGTATGTGTGTATGCAAAACAAGACTTTATTTCACAATTCTCAGAAAACTGAGGCAGAGAGAAATTATTATTTTTCCCAAGCTCTCTAAGAAAAGGCAATTAAATTCAGCAGCCTCAACCCAAACCCCAGTCTTATCTCTGAATATTTTTTTAACATGATTTCTTTTGAATATGTATTAGTTGTTGCTTCAGTAGACATAACTGGTTGCTGTCTATTCTCATTGTTGAGCTAGGGAACATTTGGTTAGAAAGTCGGTGGTAGCAGTTGCTAAGTGGTTTCTAAGTCTGGCCCCCGAGTTGAACATGAGTGTTTCCTCTCAGAACTAATGAAAATCAAAGCGTGGCTATTAGTTGTGAATGACAGTCTAAGAGTAAGGAAGAGTGACAGCATCTAGGATTTGCTCCCTGCAGTAGAACTGAGTAGTTAATGCAACTCATGAATACAGCATTCAGCAAAGGAACTGAATTTGCAATATGGGTTAGTAATGGGACAGCACTGAAGAAGAATGAAGGGGTCTACAAAGGAAAAGGAGCCTTATCACCAGAAAATAAATGAAAAACCAGTTTGCGACCAGAATCTAAGAGATAACATGGCATGTGGGCAGATGCATGCAAGTAGAGAATCAGGTTAAAAAAATACCTGTAAAAACTGTTACTTTTTTGCTATAAAGAAGAAAGGATCAACAATAAAGCATCAGGGATAAGATACTGGAAAAGGAGATGGACCTACTACACCAGGGCTAAGAGGCACAATGCACCTGTGTTTTGTAGGATGCTTCCATTCAGTCCTCCTCATCCTCTTGGAAGTGTCAGTTGACCATAATCTAGTAATTATTGATGACCCTGCTTTTCCTTTCTCTATGACCAGAACTATTTTCTTATGCAGCCTATAACAATATGTTTATACTCATCTATGTTTATTTTTAAACATTCTAATTGAAACAGAATTACATCACTTTCTCTTTCCCTGGCCATCCAAGCTACCTTTCTCCAAGCACCTCCGATGTCTTGATGTCTTCACTCTTCAGGTAGCAGTTATTATTGGTGTATGTGGTGTGTTTGTGTGTGTAGATGGATGTGTATGCATATACATATACATACACATACATATATCCTGCTGTGTCTATTTTTGTATGGTTTCATGGATGATCACTCCACATTGGTCAACTAATAAGAGCCTGGCTCATCCCTGGGAGAGTCTAGTTATTCTCTCTACATTCATTAGTTCCCATGTTTTGTCTTCATTTTATCTAAGAGTGTGCTCTTATATATATTTTTAGTCTTCCACAGTAAAATTTCCATTGGTATTTCTATTGTCCCAGTCTTATTTATACAGTCATTTCTAGGAAAGACTATTTTATAGCAGACTTCCTACAGCCCTGGATCTTTCTTCTCTATTTTCCATGATGCTGTGCCATAGATACTGTAATGTAGATGTGTCCATTGGGAAAATCTATTGATATCTGCACCACGTCCAGTCATGGTTTTCTGTGATGGTCTTCCTTTGCTGTAAAGGAAGATTCCTTGATGAGGGATGGTAGCTGCACTTACCTGTGTATGTATGTAAAACTTAGAATGTGATAAGGAATTATGCTGGTCTAGCAAAGTGACTGTAGTAGATTTGTTTCTAATGTCCATGACCTCACTAGCCCCAGGAAGCTGGCTTTGTTTTCCGTGCCAGGCATAATTTACTTCTTGTTGAGTGGGTCTTAAATCAAATTAAACAGCTGTTGGTTGTCATTGATGTTTGTGTGTGTGCCATTCCTGCACCTTTATGCATATCTTGCCATGCTGGTGGTTGTCATGATTTGTGAGTATTGCATCTGGTTAGGACTGTTTAATTGTTTTCCTCCCTTAGCAGCTTGCATAGTATTTTATGGAATCATGGAAGCTAGACCACAGAAAAGAAGTCTTCAGGTCATATCAAGCTTGAATCATCCATGTCCTGTATCCTACATATATGAAGTTGTCAACAATAGAGACCTTATTTCACCTCCTGAGAAGCAACAAGGGGTTACATTGGTAATCCATTGTTTTGGTAATAGCATAGGCTATCCTGGCCAACCCTTCAAAGGGAGGTTTCTCATGCCTGGTGCTGTTTTTTTGTTTTGTTTTTTTGTAGTCTATGGTTCTTGGGCAGAACCCTGTCCATTGGAGTGATTGAACTTTCTTTAGATTTAAATATCAAATAACTTTGGTGTAAGTTTTTCTTCATTCATCCTTCTTCTGTGTTGACCTCCCTCCCTCCCTCCCTCCCAGCTGAAGTACTATCTCTTTATTCATTTTCCCAAATCATATGATGTATCATATGTATCATATGATGTATCCTGCTGTATCGTCCTTTCAAGATCCCACTGATAGTCCTTTATAATTTACCAGTATCTGTGTTTTCTTCATGCCATACACTGTCAAATGAAGATTTGGAGCTATGACGTACATATGAAAGAGAATATGAACCATTGATCTTTACGCATCTGGGTTAACCCATAGAACATTATCTTTTCTTGTTCTGTCCATTTCCCTATAAATTTCATGATTTTTGTTTTTCCTTGCAGCTGAATAGCATTCTGTTGTGTGTATGTACTACACTCTCATTATCCACATCTCTACTGAAGGGTGTTTAAGTTTTCTCATTTCTTGGCTATTATTAGTAGGGCAGCAAAGAACATTGTGGAGATGTATCTGTAGAGTAGATGCCTCTTTCTCCACAACCACACCAGCCTTTGTTGACAGTTGTTTGTTGACCTTTGCCATTATGGCTGGTGTGAGCTGAAATTTCGAAATTGTTTTAATTTAAATTTCACTAATTGCTAAAGAGGTTGGACACATTTAAGATGTTTGTCATCTTCATTTCTTCTACTGAGACCTCGACATTTAGATCCCTAGCCTATTCTTTGGAGTCCTTTGTTTCCTTGACTTTCACATATAAGCTTTATAGGTTAGCAATTAAATCCATTTTGGTCATGGGTTAGTACTTAGGGCCTATTGCCTTTAGTGTGTGTGGAAGGAAGGAAGGAAGGCAGGGGAAGAGCTGAGGCATAAGCATAAAAAGATGAGTTTACTGTTTTCCATATTCTTGGTCACATGTCTGGGAGCTGGTCTGCCTCATGAAAGGGAAGACCCAAGACACTTGAAATAAATGTTCTGATAGCTTAATCAGCAAAAACAAACAAACAAATAAACAAACACACAAATAAAAGAAAAGATGAGTTCATTTAAAACACTGAATCTAAGCTAAGGGGGAAGCAGTGGAGAAAAAAAAATATTTACTACTTTATAACTCTGAGAAGGCTAAGCTCTCTGGTATCAGATATTATATATATGTAATGAAGATACCACAAAGGCCCTTGAAAATGTCATCATGGAGAATAAGTCTGGTTTTTGGCATAAGCTATTTTGGAATGTTGTTTGCTAATGAAGTAAAATGTCCCCCAGAAATGAACATATATTTAAGAAATTATTTTTAATAAAGGTCTTTGAAAATATAGGATTAAATGAATAAACAGTAAATTATTCCACTATGCACAGCTGACATAACGTTTAAGAAATGCTTTTCTTCCTCTCCATGTATTAAGCACAATAAACATGCTGTAGTGCTGTAGTTTCTCCATCTGCTCCTCCTCCAGGAGACTTTTTTTTTTCATGAAAGAAAATCCTTCCTTACATGGTTCTGCTAAAGGTATAGAATTATGTACAACACCAAGAAACACTCTAGCCATCTCTAACACAGATGGTCCAAAACAAGCAAATGCAACTTCCTTACTGCCCGAAAGTCAGGACTCTCCTGCCATAGGCAAACTCCTTGGGTGGCTTCTCTTTTTATGTTCTTATTTGATCTTTAATAAAGCTTATTAAGACTGCAGCCTTACCAGGCCACAGAGGAAAACAATGCAGCCAGTCCTGATGAGACCTGATAGGCTAGAGTCAGATGGAAGGGGAGGAGGACCTCCCCTATCAGTGGACTGCTGAAGGGGCATAGGTGGAGAGGAGGGAGGGAGGGCAGGATGAGGGTGGGGGCTACAGCTGGGATACAAAGTGAATAAATTGTAATAAATAAAAAGTAAATTTAAAAAGACTACATGTTACCTGCTTTATGCAAATTCCCAAATGCGGACTTACATTAGAGAAGGAGAGAATAAGCAACCTACAGAAAGCAGAAAGTCAAGAACATCAGATGCCTTTAGCTTCTCACCTCCATGCTCAGTCCTGAGGCATAGTGGAAAGAGGGTGCCTCTTATCAGTGGGGCTTCCAGCTGCATATGTCTCATTAGAGGTCAGGGACTGCCATTGGCATCCTGTGTACATCCTATTTATCTATTATTAATGTCAGAGTTCTCTTTCTTCCTTTTCAGAATGTTTCTCCTTTTGTCAACCCCAACTCCCAACCTCTTATTATCGAAAACCTGAGCTAAAAAGGGAGGAAAGGCTATATCAAAAGAAATAAGCAGGATAAATCATACTGTTCATCTTACCACTTCAAACAAACAAGCAACAACAAAAAAGAGAGAAAGAACAGACCACAGTCATTTGAATTGATTATTTATCTAGTTTGCGATTCAAGGCAATTAATAGGAAATATGTGAGTTTTACTATTTGTACTTGCATTTAACCTTGTTTACAGAACTATGCTTAAAAGATAATGTAGTAGTGACTGAATTCTTTCATGGTCCTAGAGATCCACCCTCCTCTTGCTTTCAGCCTTCTACTGCTCTCCCCTGAAGAACTGTGTGGTCCCAGAATGAGGTTTCAGACTTTGTAAGATATGTTCCCAGGAAAGGAGCTATGATCTTTAGCTGTCTAAATTCTATCTAAAGGTATTACAATGTTATGTGACTTGATGCCTGACATTTCTTCAGTTAAAACTTCTGTTAGTGTTGTAGACAAGAGCATCCTTTGAGTGCTAACACCTTGGTATGAGTGAGAGTTCTCCATGCTTTGCATAAACCACAACTTTAGTGCTCCAAAGGGAGCTAGTCTATGGACACTCGCCCTTAATGGAAGGTGAGGAGGACAGTAGCCCCATTAAAATAATGAGAGAAGAGAGAGACACAGATCTGACGGGTGCTGACTTAATTATCAGTTTTCCTAAAAATATTTTTCCTTTATTATAAAATCCAAATTACTAAATTATCACCTGAACCTTTTGTTCAGAACTCCTGGCAGCAAATACATATAAGTAGCACAGAATTCAAGTGGGAAGGAGATGGTGAAGGACACAGCAGGGCATTACTTACAGGATGATACATGGAGTGACATTTAGATTTTGTTTTTAAGTAGATTTACAATGCTCCATGTAATCTTTTTCCTTCTCACTTCTACTTTTTGTTTTTTTTTTTTTTTTTTTTTTCAAATATCTTTACACATTCTCCTCCAGGCTTGACATCCCAGCCGTTAAGGTGAGTGCGCGAAAACCAGAGATTGGTTGTCAAATTCTGTGATAAATGAAGTTTAGGAGTAGATGCCAGAGAAGAAGTGACCAGATAATCAGCTTTTCAATCCTCTTGCCTGCCTCCTCTTTCACAGCTCAGTGTCTACAAGGTCCCAATCATTCCTCTTTCCAGGGCTTCCCTCTAACAGGAAGACTCACAGAGGAATAACAGAGTTCAGGTTGTAACAGAGAGTAACAGGAAACACTTGCTATAAAAGGATACTGGGAAATGATTAAGACAGATCATAGAGCAGCTTTGGAAACAAGAAACGACTTGATAGATACCATTTGCAGACAGAGATTTTGAGGAAGTAATCCTGCACGAGTGAAAATCCTGGTGCAGTAACAGAAGCATGCTGGGGGGAGAGAGGAAGTCAGGTCAGAAGCATGCTGGGGGAGAGAGGAAGTCAGGTTGTTGTATCCTCGTGAGCAGCAGAAAACAAAGGAATATTACTGCTTCTCCTTTGTGTGTGATTTCATATCTGAATAAAAGCTATTTCTGTGGGCTCTACCAGCGTACACACCCTGCCTCCCCCCTGACACTCAGTTGTTGGGTAAATTAACCGTAACTGAATGTACGAGCCAGGCATCACTGCCATGATAAAATCATACTAAAAGAAAAGTTAGGGACAGATTGAAGAATGGTCCCCTACTAAAATATTCGCATTGTGTTGAGTTTATTAGAAACGGTCTCTAGAATGAGTTTTGGCAGTGATAAAGGGAGAAGCTTCTATTTCTGAGCGGGAATAAATCATTTCCTTTAAGTCACAGCTGCTTCACTTTATGCCAGCATCAGTAATATGGACGTGACTGGCCCAATTGAGCGAGTCTACTCTGCTCAATCTACTCTTCATTCCCTGATTCATTCATTCAGATGTTTTATGGAATACTTAGGAAAGTGTTTCTGGGAATGTTGGCACCCAGGAAGGAAGATACAACTCCTGTCTCTAGGGGAATCTTTGTTTTCCAGCAATGGTCTCTTCTAAGATTAAAGGAGATGATCTACATTTCTGTTCAGGCCATTGTCAGAAAGAGGATGGAGACATTGTTCCCTGGCAGAAAGTAATAAAGAAAAAAAAGCAGGTATCCGGAATCAATAAGATGTTTTTTAAAAAATAATCTTTTTCTTTAGAGTACATGAGAAAGATATTTACATCATTTTACCTGCTCCAATTCTTATGCATTCCCCCCTCCTTCAAATTCATAACTTTTAAAATTATTGTGACTGTGTGTGTGTGTGCATGCACACACCCTTGTGTTTGCATGTGTAGACCCCTGAGACCATTTAGTGTTGAGTTAAACCATGATGAACCTATTTGCTGCCAATCTCCCCCTTTCCTTACCTAGTAGATAACAAGGTGTGATTTTGAGGGAAGGTCCAGATGAGACACTATTTTTGGCCCTTTGCTAGATAGAGTCTGATTAAGAGCTGACTTTAATGAGTCTATTTGAGTATAGAGAAAAGAGGATGAGAATGAGATGTGGGTTCCCAGACAAGTCCCTGTGTAAATATAGGTCCTGTGGGTTCCGATGAACAGAGACAGTGATCCAAACCCCTGCAGAGTAAGCAGTCTTGTGTGATGAACAGTAGAGGCTGAGAACTACAGAACCTTACGTGAATCCAGGACCAACGTGGAAGAAACATTCTACCATTCAAGAGAGTGTAAAAGTGTCTTTTGTTTTTATGTTTTCTCTCCAGTTTTAAATATTAAAGATTTTTGTGTGCTGCAAATGGAACACGTTTATTAGGTAGATCTTTTCTAAAGATTTATTTAATTTTATGTGTATGAGAATTTTTCAAGTGTGTGTCACACACCTGCCTGGTGCCTGCAGAAATCAGAAAAGCATGTCGAATCTACTGCAGCAGTTACAGGTGCTTGTGAACCACCACAGGGGTCCTGGAAATCAAACTCTAATCCTCTGCAATGAGCAACAAGCGCTTATAAGCACTGGGCCATCTCTCCAGCCCCTGGGAGATCATTTCTAAACTTCATAACTTCAAAAATTCTTTGCAAAGATCCTAAGAGCAAAACAATATGTTTAAAAGTCATCTCCTTAGGGACAACACTGTACTTGGAACTAATGACTGTGCCATGTACTTAAAATTTTACAAGGACAGACTTGTAATATTATTTGTGTTTATGATGATTTTCAAAATGGGTATTGGAGGTGAAAGAGGGATCAGACAGAGACAGCAGTTAGGTTGATGCCTCTGCAAGTATTTGTTTACTAGAACACAGAAGAGCAGGAAAAGAAATCCCAAGGGAAAAAGGGTTCTTCAGAAGAGGCCCCTTACATGCACAGGATGTTATTTCAACATTTCACAGAGATTAGCTTTGAGTTTGAACACAGAGACAATAAGAAGAATATTTGGTTATGCGAAAGGACTTTCATTCCCTCTGCTTTTATAAAATGCATCAAGTGATTTTATTGCATCAATAACTCTTGTTTATGTATTTCTGAACAGTGACCTCTTGGGAAAGATAGCATTCATTTGGGTACAGTCATAAAATGCACAATTTGTATCTGAAAACCAAAACTTGACAGCAAGTGGCTTGTATCTCTTTTTTTTTAATCAAACAATTCTGAGGGAAAAAAATACATTTTTCATTTTTATAGCCAGGAACAGGGTATCACATAATGAGGATATATCTTTTCAGTTGTGAAAAATGATACTAGGAATGACTGGAAGCAATAAACTCCCCCCCCACACACACAATGTTAGAGCTTTTATGCCATGTATATCTATCCTAAGATAGCCTTAAGCTGTATGGAAATACATGTTTTTCTGAGGAGGAGAGAGTCCAGCCTGCTAGAATTAAATGCCAGCTTTTGCTGTCTGCAAGGTCCCATAGTTGCAAATTGTCACCATAGCGCCATGAAATCCCATCATCAATGCATCTGAACACTTCCTTTTGCATTCATTATTTGGGAACAACAGACTCTGAATCAGAAACAGTATTGACATCATCTGTCAGGATGGAATGGTTTGTAATACTATTGCTTTCTTAAACAAATGCAATTTGGCGTGTAGTTCAATAATGAGAATGTATTAACCCAATTATAACAGCCATAACTTGAAGATTTTTCTCATGTGATAAAATTAATTTAATGGGTAGTTTTATCTATAAATTTACATGATATAATTGTTATGATTTTGATGGTAAAATACACATTTGGCTGCATTTACTTTATTAATCATAAATGAATGCTTGAGAGACTGTGGAGAAATGTAATTAAACGTACAGAATGATGCATTTATTATTTTTAGACTAGTTTCCTAGCAAGTTCGTCTTGTGCCAAGTTCCCATTGATCACTCACATTCCTTTTTGTGTGTCTGAGGTCAGGCCAGACTCACCTCACTCTCTTCTCAGGCTCCTTTGAGAGAAAACTTGCGTCAACAGTGCTTGCTCACTCAGCTCATCTCTTCATCTTCTTTCCCAGTGGGCTTTCCCAGAGTCAACGCTTCAGTGAGAATTGGCAATGCTTATCTTGAAGCATTTCTCTGACCGTGTAATGAAAAGCTTTGGTATATGAATGGGTTATTAGCTAGCTGAAGGGAAATATGCTTAAGCTAAAAAATTTAAATAGCTTTTAAGATTCCCTAAAGCAACTCCAACAGCTCTTTGTCTCTCTGATCATGACATCCATACTTACCTCAAAGACCAAGTAGTCTAGAGATATGATTGCTATTTGTCAAGTAAAAGAAATTCATGAAAATATAACGAAGTATTGGCTCAGGTTTGTTACAGGCTGTGAGATAGCAGGAGCTGGAACAGGGGCCTTACTCCAATATATATTGTCATTGTGAAGACATTAGGAAGGAACCTTTGGGAATAAAGTGGCTTTTGGCTTTCTTTGCCCTTACTTTCTCATTTCTCTTATACATAAAGTCCTTTATGCTCCTGTAGTTTTCTCTGAAATACCATTTAAACTGTATGTATACTATTAATTTTAATTCTTAACTTGGATTTTATAAGGTGTTAGAATCATTCCTAAGAGTCGCAATCATCTTTGCCACTAAATCCTTTTAATTCTCTAGTAAATCTTGGCACAGTTCACTGGGAAAGTTCCAGTCCAATTGAGATAGTCAGGTAAAAAAAAGAAAGAAAGAAAATAACCGGATGCTAAACAGATAGGATAGATGTGTTAAACTCAACCCGACTGGGCATTCAATGCATCTATGGTATTGTTTGGATATAAGGCTGAAAAAATATAATTTTCCAAGTTGACAACTTTCCTACTGTGTCATGTACCAAGAGCTCTGTTATGGTGGCCCTGGATCTCTTAAGAACACCTGTGTAGAAGAATGAATCTTCTTAGAGGAAAAGAAGAGGCTTACTCCCACATTTTGGCTTTGTAGAGCTGGTTCTCTAAGCTTTACCTATATCAGTTAGTCTGCCATTTTTTTTTTCTCTTGGTTGCAAAAACTCACATTTCTTATAGTGATAAAGCAAAATAAACTGTGAGCAGTCATACAATTTCTAAATTGTAGTAACTGAGACATCCAATTTTAAATACAGTTGTTAATTTATGGCAGGAAAACATTTTTATCAAAATTTAGATTAATGAAATTTTGATCAAGAGAAATTTATTATGATATAAATGATGTATACAAAGGATGAGATTTTTAAAATGAAATCAGAGTTTATTGTACAATGTAACTTTATTAAAATAATTGAAATTGAAGTAATTTTGAAATAAAATTTTGAATGAAAAGATTGAAAAATTTGCTCTGTAAAAAAAAAATCACGATTTTCCTTTTTTTAATGTCTCAGTAGTATTTCATTGTGTAAATATACTATAGTTTCTTTATCCCATTCTTTGGTTGAGGAAGATTTAGGTTGTTTCCAGTTTTGGGCTATTACAAATAATGCGGCTGCTAACATTGCTGAGGAAATGTCTTTGTTGTATGGTGGAGCATCTTTTGTATGTATGCCTAGGAGTGATACAACTAGGTCTTGAGGTATGGCTATACCCACTTTTCTGAGAGAGCCCCAAATTGATTTCCAACATGGTTGTACAACTTTGCACTCCCACCAGCAATGGAGAAGTGTTCCCCCTTCTTTACATCCTAGTCAGCATGTGCTGTCACTTGAGTTTTTGATCTTAGCCATGCCGATAGGTGTAAGATGGAATCTCAGAGTAATTTTTTATTTGCATTTCCCTGATGACTAAGGATGGTGAGCATTTCTTTAAATGTTTCTCCAGCATTTGAGATTCCTCTGCTGAGAATTCTCTGTTTAGCTCTGTATCCCATTTTTTAATTATATTATTTGGTTTGTTGGTGTTTAATTTCTTTATTTATATATATTTTTTTTCTGAATATTAGTCCTTTGTCAGATGTAGGATTGGTGAAGATCTTTTCCTAATGTGTAGACTGCCATTTCATTCTATTGATGGGCCCATTAGTTAGGGGAGTGGGGGATATCTCTGATATGAATTGTGTTGCCTGCTTTTTGATTTCGTGCCCTTGTTGGGATTGCCCTACCTGGCCACAGTAAAAGATGACCAGCTTTAAGTGTTCATGTGAATAGATGAGCTGAGGTGTGTGGGTAGGGAGCCTCCACTTTTCTGAGAAATAGTGGAGGGTGTATGTGGGAAGAAGGGTGGGAATGGAAGGAGAGGAGGTAGGAGCCTATGACCAAGATGTAAATTGAATTAATTAATTAAAATGTGGTTCGTGATAAGACTTCTTAATTTTACTGTCACTGTCAGAGTAGGTAATTGGCAAACTCCAGGTAGGTTCTCTGCTCACTCCAACTGAAAATTGTTGCTTGATTGCATCACTAGGGAAGTATTCCAGAAGCAAAAACTGGACAACTAGAGGTCTGTATGAAATCATTGGATCATGAGTCTATAATGAAGGGAAATCTAATGTCCTGGCTGGGGGCTTGCTGCATAAAAAATGGGGGAACTTGTGCCACACCATCCCTTGCCACTCTGAGATATGGGAAGTAGATGCCCAACATCTGAACATAAAGAGTGAACAATCAGCTGAACTGCATACAGGAGCTCCTGACTGAATTTGTGAACTGCTGTTTATCTGTGGTATGGCTTTGCTCCTGTGATTTGCACAGGGAAATTACAACTGCAATCCTGAGAACCCAGGGTTGTGATCACATGGGAATCACTCTCCTAGCACTGCTTTTGCTGAGAGAATGTGAGCTTTTTATAGGAAGTTTCCACAGAAATATAATCAGGATTTTAAGCATGGTGATACAAATATAATATTGTTTATTTTTTATATTATCTATATTTTTTCCTAGTGGCATCTATCCCCTTCACCACACTTTACTGTCTTTTAAGTTTTTTTCTAATATCTAATGTATTTGAATATCTACTAGAATTGAATCAACTAACCAGATAATGCATTCTTGACACTGTTGGCTGATCTTTGTCATTTCTCACAATATGGAGTTTATTGGACATAATAGCCAAAAATATCTACTTTAAAATAACACAATTATTGAACAAAGAAGGAAATTTAAAGCCCTTTTGTAATTTCAGTTCCTTCTATTCCTTTCCGCTTTCTCCTCATCCTCTTTCTTTGCTCCTCATCATCTTCCTTCTTTTCTTTCTCCTCCTAATTCTCTTTCTATCAGCACTAGGGATTGAAGTTAGGTATTTGCATATTCTAGGCAAGTGCTCTATTGCACAGCTATCTCCCAGTATACTTTCTGCATCTTTTTCTTCAATAACATATAAAACACGGTTGGTTTTCATGACTGTATTAACCATTCTTTCTGACAACATCATTTGGAAAATAAAGAGCCAGTATCAACTATTCTGTATGCTCTCCTTGCTCCTATAACATGGAGAGTTTCCTCCTGGGAGCCTCATCATCATTAGATCAAAAGAGGAATTTATAAAAGATGATGATTACATCAGGTATTATTCCATGTTTGTTTTCTATTAAACTGAAAATTAAATAATGCCTCCATCTGCCCCAGAAAAGGGTGAGTATGCACATATCTAGATGATTTTTATGAGTGAATCAATCAGGCTTTTGTGGAAGTCAGCATCTTCCAGGTTGCATCTTACACACTTAATTAAAACTCCATTAACTTCCTTTCTTAAGCAAAATGATGATCTTGGGATTTGAGGGTTGAAGGCCTTGTTTTAGAAAACTGCAAAGTGCTGGCTTCATAATCTTCCATCACAGAGTATATGAATTTTATGTTCTGCACACAGTATTGATACATTTCACAAAAGTTTGAGACAAAAACATGCTCAGTGTTTAGAGACAGAGACACTGAGTATTTTTTATTTCCTCTATTGCCACTTCCCCATATGTATGCATCATTCATTTTATTGTATACAAAAAATAAATAACGAAACCTCCTCAGAATAAGATAGATCCTCTGTTCTTGTTCACGAGATGATTATTCTCCACTTCTTATCATAGACCACCCACACGAGAGCTAAGTCTTTTGAGTGACTGAGCATGAGAACTCTGTTCATCAAAGGCAACCTCATGACGTGAGGTATAAGCTGCAGTGTGAGGCCCTGTGCTCTTCCAAGGCGTCAGAAGACTTTCTCAGGTGTTGACAGTTTTGAATGACTGAAACTATTTTGGCCACATGGGAACATGCATACTTTATGTTCCTTGTTAGGCAGCACAGTTACCAACCCTCTATCTGGTCTGAATTCTGAAAACCCAGGAGTGGTGAAGGTTCAAAGTCATACAGACTAGGTCCTTTCTTGAGATGGAGTGTCTGATGTCTGACTTCTTCGCCATGCTCTCTCCCTAGAGCTACCAATGACTTGTTAGAATGGAAATTAACAACAACCAAGCACAATGTGTTGGGGATGGAAGGTCATGGTTCTTTCAGAGTCAAGAGGGAAGTAGAAGTTATAGATGTAGACCATATGAATGAATCCTGGATTTGATCTCTCCCACTCCGAAAAGGAGTGTGTAAGTACATGTTAGAACATTATGCTTTCCTCAGGAGCTATGGTTGTAGCTGCTAATATGAAATGTTTTCATTGTTCTTCATTTTAATTCACATTCTTTGAAGCCTATTACATATGCAAAAACATGTATTTTAGGTGAATAGAGTTTGCACAATAATTTTCATGCTTTGCTGTTCTTTAATCCCCTTTGTTGGCTCTCTAAAGGAATCAGAAGCTAATAAATTGGGTAAGAGAAATTAGACAACCAGAATGCTTTATTTACCATTTACATTGTACGTTCAGTATTCTTACAGCAAATTATGAGATATTTTCTCACTTCGGGCATTGACATTTTCATTGAGGAGAGATTCCATACTTGTAATCAAAGTCATTCATTCAATCTCTGTGACTGGGGGAGAAGAAGTGGATATGGGTGTGGTGATGAGTCCTGTAATGAGACTCTTCAGCGTTCCAAGTTCCACTGCTCATCCTCCCTGTGGGCTCACTCCCAATCTTTCTATACCTCAATTTCTGCTACTCTCAAGTTGGCACAATAGTGTCCACAGCGATGGTGACCACCAAAACATGATATTCTGCACACAGTATATCCCCAGTCGTTATTTGCCATTGATATGGGCTAGAACAGTCCCGAGTCCTTAGGCGTGTGTAAGGGGACTTAGAGTAGATATTATACATTAAAATAACATGAATAGAAGATGGATAGACTCTGGTGAGGTTCACTGATTCAATAATAGCTGCAATAGGAATGGATTTAGCTAGCTCTTGGGTTTGTGGAGAAAGTGGGTCACCTGGAGCAGAGTAGGCAGATAGAGGAGGAATAGTGCTGAACAGGTCATAAGCATGGGGAGACAGCCTGCAGAATGATTTTGTGATGAGCTTGCCTAGCCCGCGAGCTGGGAACTCACTAAGCGGTCAGAAAGCTGGAGCAGAAAGCTGGCTGTAGCTGCAGCTTTTGGACTCTTTTATAATGCGAGGAGATTTACTTACAAAGCATGCCTGGATGCCTGGCCCCCTACTTAATTGTGAACTCATCAGCAGTTACTTCAAAGGAATGACATGGTTTTAAGTAATAGAAAATCATATTTTTTTCCTAGAACTTTTCTTAGACCATCTTATGAATGAAGAAGAGAAATTTTAACTTCAAGGACGCTGCTGGGATGCTGAATGTTGTTCAGACACCAAGGCTCAATGTCCTTCAGGACAGGTGAGGCCAGCTATGATCTTATGTCACTTCTGCCTCAGGCCAGGACATGGTCCTTTCTCACAAGCATGCAGTATCACAGAAATTCACATGCTTTACCACTGTTTCCTTTTACATTAGTTTTTCTCAAATAAGACAATTACAAGTTGTGTCTAGTCCTCAAGGTCTTCCTGATAGACAGCTTAAATAAATACACAGAAAGTCAGATTAATATTTTTATTCACATTGTTGTTTATATGCTTCATATTTGTTTTAACAACTCAGAAGCTATAGATAATTGGCACTCTGAAGTCTGAAGGGACAGTGAAATCAAGAGCTGCAGCTGTGCTGTACTTCCTTGGAATGGAGCCTTGGAGCTGGCCTGGGAAATTCTGAAGAACAGCTGGAGCTGAATATGAAAGCAGTAATGCCAAGAGCCATGGTCTCATAGGGACTAATACACATTTGTGAGTTTACCCTCTGTTAATTTTTCTTCTGGAAAAAAAAACATATTAAAGTATGATGCTCAATATTTATCTTATAAAGGAGTTGTTCATTTGCTGAGGTCAAGCTAGAACTAACAGACTTCAATGGACTTTCCTTTATTTCTAGGAACATTTACTGCTTCCATTTAGTACATATGAATGCATTATGAAACTGTATGCAAATCTGAGTGCATATATGCAAAGGCAGAAAGACATTCTATTTTTTATTTAGGTCTAGAAATGAATAATTACCATTCTTGGAAATAGATATTTGAAATTGCTGGAATTAATAGTACTATTTTCCCCACCAATTCTTTCTGGAAAAACACTTAAAAGGAGATTCTGTTTTTGTTTTTATTATTTTACTTTATCTTAATGTTTAAAAATCAAGATCTTCTGTATATTCCTGGATGGCCTCAAAGATACTATAAAGTGGAGGATGACCTTGAATTTATAATCTTCATACTCAATTTAAAAAATATTGGGACTACAGGCATGCTAGAACATTCTTAGGTTGTAGAGTCTTGAAGATGGAACCCAAGGTGCTATGCATGCAAAGTATTTTACCATTTGAGCTGCACTCCTAAGCCAGACTCTGTGTTTTAATTCTTTAGTTATTTCTCAGGGAAAACTGCTTCTTTTTAAAGTCATTAACTCAAAATGATATTTAAAAAAAAAAAATTTTTGGATTAAAATAGCAAATAATATTTTGATATAATTTGAGGGAAAGTTGTTGGATTCTGATATTATGATTATATTTAAATGCTGACGTATAGGTTATATAAAAATGATTATATATATATATATATATAATATGCAGAGAAATGAAGAGGAGAGAATATTGGTGTTTTCTTCCAGGGCACTTGGAGTAAATAGGGAATAAATAGAAGTCCCTTTCCTATGATAGACTGAAAATGAAAGAAAATGAAAGTAAATTTACTAGCTGGTTACTCGTATGCCTCGCTGGGTGCCTGTGCCCGTTGATGCCCTCACGCTATGACTCTCTTCAGACAGAAAAGGGATCTTGGAATTACAGCTGCCATTGTTACTGCCATCTCATTGGCGGCAGTTGGAGCTACCACCACGGCATTAGCCATGAGTCATACTGGGCAGACTGCTCAGACCCTGAATAACCTTTTAGCCAATGTAGCTCAGGCCTTAGATGTACAAAAAGGAATTAATGCTCAACTAAAAGGAGGTTTGATGGTGTTCAATCAGAGGATTGACCTCGCGCAGGAGCAAATTGATACCCTATGGCAAATCGCTCAACTTGGCTGTCAATGAAAGTATGCTGGACTTTGAGTCACTAGCATACAACATGAGAATTTTCCCTGTGCTGCAAATCTGTCTAAACAATTGTCTAGCTATATTTTAGGCAATTGGACTGGAGAATTCGATACTACGATGGAGCGGCTGAGAGTGGCCATTGTCATGGTAAATTCTACCAGAGTGGAGGTAGGACTAGCCACAGGATTATCATCATGGATTGCTGCAGCCATGAATCATCTGAAGGAATGGGCGGGCATGGGAGCGTTAGCAGGCCTTCTGGTGTTGGTCACCTTGGTTTGCCTGTGGTATATATGCAAGATTAGAGTCTCACAACAGCGTAATGCAGCCATGACCGTTCAGGCCTTTACAGCCATTGAAGCAGGACAGTCTCCCCAAGCATGGTTGGCTACCATAAAAAGCCAAAATGTTACGCTCAGGATGCGAGGCTAAGCACTGCACTCAGGGTCAGCCCCTTTGGACCCAGAGAAGAGCATGTCTGATTGCATGCGGGTTGATGCCCCAGGTCCCGCCTCTGAGAAAAAGGTACCGGACGGGTCTGATGCTCTTTGGGTGGATGACACCTAAATGAACATCAGTACAAAGTCCCAATTTATTTCTAATATCAGAGATCAGACCTCTACTCTTGCCTGATGTGTCCAAAACAAAAAGGGGGAACTGTAGAGAGCTGCGTAATGCTGCGCCTGAAAGATGGAGCTGGTTTCTGCCTTCCACCTTCCCGATGGTGAGTGCTCTCTGTCACAAACAACTCCACATTTGGCTAAGGCTGAGGATCTGGCTTGCTTCCATGTATGTGGACCTATCTGCATTGCCCACGTGACATGCTGATGTTGGCTACCCAGAGGCTATTTAAAGTGGGCTGGCTTTACCCAGGGTCAGATGATTGTTCAAGGTTCCTGAATAAATTGCACTGAAAAAAAATTTTTTTTGGATTAAAATAGCAAATAATATTTTGATATAATTTGGGGGAAAGTTGTTGGATTCTGATATTATGATTATATTTAAATGCTGAAGTATAGGTTATATAAAAATGATTATATATATATATATATATTGCAGAGAAATGAAGAGGAGAGAATATTGATGTTTTCTTCCAGGGCACTTGGAGTAAATAGGGAATAAATAGAAGTCCCTTTCCTATGATAGACTGAAAATGAAAGAACCAGAATAGGGGTCAATGATAAGATAAGATAATATTAGGAGATGATCAGGGTCATGAGAAGAGATACCCAGAAACAGGTGAACATCATGCCTGAGAAATTTAGTTCTGAATAATTCTGTCCCTGCATTTCTCATCTAAGGGAAAAGCTTTATTTTTTTAGTCACAGGGACATATTGAAAGTCTTTGCATTCATGATATACATATATATTAATATACTGAATTTCCTACTGCCTTTTTATTTTAGCCAAAACAACAAAAGAAAGGAATAAGTTTACTGATATAGAGCCCCATTTAGTAAAAATCTTGTTACACAATGCCACACCTTCCACCAGCGTTCCTGTTGGTTCTTAAAACCACTTCATTCAGACTTTATTCCCACCACTTCACCTGTAGCATAAAAGGGGTCATTTTCATTCTAAATGAGAAAAACCTGTTAGAAAAAAAAAGACAGTATTTTAAAACAAAGAGTTGGTGACCATTAATTCCTGTTTCAAATTCCCTGGGCAAAATTTCATTATTTGTTTGAGTATTTTAGGACCAGTTCAAGGTGAGTCATTAAGTTTAGGAAACTCAGCTTATATTTTAAAATAGAGCTAGTTGTTTGTTTAACTACGGGGGAAGGAGTGAAGGAGTCCTGTCGTTAGGCAATCCTCGTTCTGACTCTGAGCAGAAATTAGGATGCCATTGTCAAAGTGACTTAACTGCTAGAGAAAACTAGCCATTCGGGCAAGCAACCTCTACATGCCTCAATGGGCAGCAGGCATGCATGTGGGGCACAGACATAAATGCAGAAAAATCACCTACACATATAAAATAAATAAATTTTTAATGGTGGAAAAAAAAGAACAGAAAGTGGGTAAACCCATGGGGAAAAGAAAACACACTTGTCAAGTCTGTCACATCATCCATCCTACTGACGAAATATGTCACATAGCTCTAGGACTCTAAGACTGTACTTAGAGGTCCAAGAACAGAAAGCGTCTAATGTTCATTGGTCAGACACTTTCTGTTCTTGGACCTCTTGTGACCACCTAAATAACGGTAGTCTGCTGGGGTTGGGGCACTACACATATGTAAGCTAACATGTCTGAGCCACAGTCATATAACCCCAATCTGGTGGGAAAGTGGTCATGAAAAACGTTTGCATAGCCTGTAGCAGAACTACCAAAGTCTTTGTTGGCCTATAAAAATGTGAGAAAAATAGCTATGGTTTTCTTCTCAATTGGTTTGTATTGTTTGTAACAAAATTAACTGATACAGCATTATATGACAATGTTTCCAAAGTATTTCTTATTTATATGTGGTGCTAAAGTATTAAAGGACTAGAATAAACAGTGGGGAACATATAAACAGTCTATTGTCCATGTCCTACAGGGAAAAAACAAGTGGGTTCCAGTTGGGAGAAAATGACTTGTTTGAAGTCCCTCAGGTAACAAATATCAGGCTTTGACTAAAGCCACTTTATTTCTCTATTAGTATTGTGAACTGTGTTTCCAGTTGTTTATGAAAAATGTCCTCATTTCTGTCTACAAGTAGAAAGTTTTGTTTCTAATTTTAAGAATGTCTGTGTTATTGCCTTGACCTGTGCCCCTGCCTTCTGGAGGTGAGTTCCTCTTCCATATTTTAAAGAGCACTTTGCATTCCTCTGCACTGAGATGTGTTCTCAGTTCTGAGCTCATTAGATTTCTAATCCTTAGCTAAACAGCCACTGACAGCATGCTCAGTTCCTCATTTCTTCACTCATCAAACATTTAATGTTTGCTTACTATAATGTGCCCTGTTAGAAGAAACCTTGGCCAATGGAGCAAAATAGTCATAATTTTTATAGTCCTTTTGTTTTAAAACAAAGGCAATTCTAGAATTACAAATTCCATATTGTCACTCAATTACAATTGAGAAAAGGTACTAAATAAGAAAAGCATTTCATATGCCTGTAGAAGCTTTCAGTGATATCTCCTCATAAACATTGCTCTTTCCTGAATCCTGATCAGTAGAAACAAACAAGAAGAAGAAGAAGAAGAAGAAGAAGAAGAAGAAGAGGAGGAGGAGGAGGAGGAGGAGGAGGAGGAGGAGGAGGAGGAGGAGGAGGAGGAGGAGGAAGAGGAGGAGGAGGAGGAGGAGGAGGAGGAAGAGGAGGAGGAGGAGGAGAAGAGAGGTCAGACAGTGGTACCACATACCTTTAATCCCAACACAAAGGGATATAAAAGTATGATGATCTCTGGGAGCTCGAGGCCAGCCTGGTCTACAGAGCTCGTTTTAGGACAGCCAGAACTACAAAAAGGAACCCTGTCTCAAAAACCAAGAAAGAGAGAGAGCACAAGCCCCAGAAAGCTCCACTTTGATCTAATCTCTGTGTGTTTCATGCCACACCCCACTTATAAAACTCTGGAAGTAAAATATTTTAAACTATGTGGTTACATTCCCTCTGCCATAGTTCATTTTTTAGTCACCCCAAACTACCATAATTGCAAAACCTGAAAATGATTTCTATAGGTATCATCCTATTTTTGCATTAACCAAATCAAGAGGAAAATAATTTCTATCAGACAGAATAGGTGTTCCATTTGTCATGCTCATAGGTATAACTGGTAAATAAAAATCAAGAATATAGTCGATTTTTAAGTGTATCTATGCATTCTACACATGTGTGTGATGCAATGATAACCACTTCATGGTTAAGATTCTCCCTTTGCACAGCACTCTGCATGATGAAAACAGCCCATTTTCAGTATGGGATACACTACCAACTGTTGTCATCATACCCCATGGAGGCTCCAGAGCTTACTCTTCCTTGCAGAAGTGAAATTTTGCACCCTCCGGCTGGCACTTCTCCATTCTGTTAATGTCACTGGAAACATTAACATTATTTTATATTATATTAACATTGTTAACATTATTCTAAACTCTGTTTCTACTGGTCTGTTCTAATTCCACGTGGCCTATTTTGCTTAGCACAATGGTCCCAGGTTCATGTGGGATCACAAATGATATTCTATTATAACGTATGGTATGTATGTAAATAGCATATTAACATTTTATGTGCATCCCTTAACTACTTAAATAGCAATACAAATATTTCATTGAAATATCAAGTTCATTTTCTTCAAAAAATACACCAGGAGTAATATAGATGATCACATGATGGTTCAAATTATGATCACATAACCATATGATATTTCCCAAAGAATTAAAAGATTCTTTGAGAAACCAGCATTCTGGGTTTTGTAATGGCTAAAATGATATATATGCCAACATTGTACATTGCTCCTATTTTCTTCCCATCTTGACATCACTTGCTATGACCTTTTTTTTTCTATCTTATGACATCTCCTATTTATTTTTTATTTTTTTATTTATTTGTAAAATACATACTTCATCCTAACTATACTTTCCCCTCCCTCCCCGTTTCCCTAGTTTCAACCCCCACTTCACTTCTTTTCAGAAAAGAGCAGGCTTTCCACAGATATCAACCAAATACAGCAACAAGCTACAATAAGACCAGGCACATATTCTCACATTAAGGCTGGAGAAGCAGGCTGGCAGGAGGAAAAGGGTCCTCAAGGCAGGAAAATAGTTGGAAACAGCCTCCACTCCCACTGTTAGGAATCCCACAGGAACATCGAGCTATACAACCATAGCATATATGCAGAGGACCTAGGTCAGACCCAAACAGACTCCCTGATCTCTGTGAGCCCACTTGAGTCCCAGTGAATTGATCTTGTGAGCTGTGTTCTTGTAATTCTTAAATGAATTCTTCAGTTTAGATGTCTACTTTCCTGAGCTCTTTTTATATTTTGCATATTAGCCCTCTGTCAAATGTGGAGTTGGTAGAAATCTTTTCCCATTCCAAAGAGGGTTGAAATCACAAGACACTGAAGCACAGATACTTCTTAGGGCTCCTGTGTGTTGGTTAAACATTCACAGAATATTTCTCAAATACCTCTAGGTGAGCGCTATACTCAATTGTCAAAGAGAAATCAGCATGGCCCATCACAGCGTCTATGTGGTGACCAGTTATCTCTGCAATGACTCTACTCTGAATTTCAGCTAATACAAAAAAGAACTGTCATATTCTTTTTTTCTGAAAGTCAGTTATTTTTTAAACATTGAAAAGGTCATTTTGTTCACCTGGTGAAATACGATTAAATGTTACCCAGTGACCTTGATCTCTCTGCCTCCTCCAATGCTTCCTCCTCCTCCACAGGACTCACCAAACTCCACTTAGTATTTGGCTGTGGGAATCTATATCTATTCTCCTCAGTTGCCGAATGAAGTCTCTCTGGTCTCTTTCATGGTAATTATGCTAGACTCTGCTCCCAGCATATATTGCAGGCATGAGAAAGTGTAGGTCAAATATTTTGTGGCTGGATTGGTCTCCACATTTTCACACTGAGGCCTTGTCTGGCTACAGAGGATAGCCAGTTCAGGATCCATGTCTGTGTTACTAGGGATCTTTACTAGTGTCACCTTCATAGATTCCATGGAGTTTGCATTGCACTAAGTTTCTACTTCACTCCGGAAATGCCCCTCAATTATAGCCATCTCTCCCAGCATTCTCTATCTCTTTCCTCACCCTGCACCTGATCTCTACCGAGTCCATCCTTGAAATCTATTTTATTTCCTTTTCCCAAGGAGGTCCTTGAGTCCCCCTTAAGCCCTCCTTGTTGCTTAGCCTCTCTGTGTCTGTGTGTTGCAGCTTGATTATCCTATACTTTATAGCTAACATCCATTTATAAGTGATTAAAAAGTATGTGTGTCTTCCTGAGTTTGGACTATCTCACTCGGGACAATTTTTTCAGGTTCATCCATTTGCCAGCAAATTTGATGATGTCATTTTCTTTAACATCTGAGTAATACTTCCTTCTGCAACTACATCACCTTTTTTTTTTAATCCATTCTTCAGTTGAGGGACATTTAGGTTGTTCCTTGTTTCTGACTATTATGAACAAAGTGTCTGTAGACATAGTTGAGCAAGTGTCCTTGTGGTATACATCATTTGGGTATGTATACCCGTGTCTTGATTTAGATTGAGTCCCAATTTGCTAAGGAACTGCCATATTGATTTCCAGAGTGGCTGTATGCACTTTTTCTCCCACAACAATGGAGGAATGTTTCCCCCTTCTCCACCATGTGCTGTTTGTGATCTTAGCCATTCAGACAAGTGTAAGATGGAAGTTCAAAGTTGTTTTGAATTACATTCCCCTGGTGGCTAAGGATGTTGAACATTTCTTTAAGTGTTTCTTAGCCATTTGAGATCCCTCTGTTGAGAATTATCTGTTTATATCTGCATTCCATTTTTAAATTAATTATTCAGTCTAGATGTCTAGTTTCTTGAGTTCTTTATATATTTTGCATATTAGCCCTCTGTCAAATGTGGAGTTGGTAAAAATCTTTTCCCATTCCAAAGGCTGCATTTTGTCCCATTGATGGTGTCTTTTGCCTTACAGAAGCTTTTCAGTTTCAGGAGCTCTCATTTATTGATTATTGATGTTAGTGTCTATGCTACTGATGTTCTGTTCAGAGAGTTGATATGACCTGTTATTTTGATGGTAGTAGGAATTGAGTGATGGCTTCTTGAGGTATTGATTTGCAATATCTCTGATAATTAGAGACTTTAAATACTTATAAATTTATCTTTTGGTCTTATTTTGAGAAATATTTAATCATGTCCTCTGTACATTTTTAATGCATTATTTGTTTTCTTATTATTAAATAACCATGAGTTTCTCATACATGTTATATTTTTAGTAATAATCCCTATCAGCTGTGTGGTTAATGTTTTTTTTGTGTCATCTAGAAACATACAAACATACACATGCTAGGCAAATAAATACTTCAGTACCTAATTATATTCCCATGCCAGGTTTTAGGGGATATAAAGTCTTCCTAAGTAGCCACTGATACCCTTAAGCTTCTCATCTTCCTACTACAACTTCTATAGTACTAGAAAATCTTGTGTGTGCCTAAAAATACTTTCTCCCATTTCATTTTTTATACTCATTTAATTATTTTCTTTGCAGTGTTTGTCTGAAACAATCCTGTTTGTCTGGAGAGCTATATTTGCTTTTGATGTTGATGCCTCATGGTTTGTATCAAACAAAACAAACAAACAAAAACAAAGAAAACTTGTCAGAACCAAAACCAAGAGCTCATTCCCTTTGCTCTAAGAAAGATCATTCCTGAATGAATTTTTCTTAACACTTTATTTTTTAATTTTAATCACAGGTCATTCATTTGTATCCCAGCTGTAGCCACCTTCCTCTTTCCCTACCAACCTCACCCTCCCTCCCTCATCTCCTCCCTGCCCCCTTCAAGTCCACTGATAGGGGATGTCCTCCTCCCCTTCCAACTGACCCTAGCCTATCAGGTCTCTTCAGGACTGGCTGCAATGTCCTTATCTGTGGCCTAGCAAGGCTGATCCTCCCTCTGGGGTGGGGGAGATCAATGAGTCAGTCATTGAGTTAATGTCAGAAATAATCATTGTCCCCCTTACTAGGGAACCCACTTGGATACTGAGCTACCATGAGCTACATGCAAGCAGGGGTTTTAGGTTATATCCATGCATGGTCCTTTGTTGGAGAGTGTCATAGAAGACCCCTGTGCCCTGATATATTTGGTCCTTGTGGTGCTTCTGTCCCCTCTAGGTCATACTAGCATCCCCTTCTTTCAAATGATTTCCTGTGCTTTGGCGAAGGTTTGGTTATGAGTCTTAACATCTGCTTTGAAACACTGCTAGGTAAAGAAAAAGTGGGGAACAGCCTAGAACTCATTGGCACAGGAGACAACTTCCTGAACAAACACCAACAGCACAGGCTCTAAGATTAACAATCAATAAATGGGACCTCATGAAACTGAAAAGCTTCTGCAAAGCAAAAGACGCTGTCATCAAAACAAAATGACAGCCTGCAGACTAGAAAAGGATCTCCACCAACCCTATATCTGACAGAGAGCTAATATCCAGAATATATAAAGAACTAAAGAAGTTAAACAGCAATAAATCAAGCAATAAAATTAAAAAAATGGGGAACAGAGTTAAACAGAGAATTCTCTGTAGAGGACTATAGAATGGCAGAGAAGCACTTAAAGAGATGCTCAATGTCCCTAGCAATCAGAGAGATGCAAATCAAAATGACTCTGAGATTTCACCTTACACACATCAGAATGGCTAAGATGAATAACTAAAATGACATCACATGCTGGTGTCACTTGATTCTTTCAAATGATTCCCTGCCCTCTGCTGAAGGTTTTGTTATGAGTCTTAGCATCTGCTTTGAAACACTGCTAGGTAGAGTCTTTCAGATGCCCTCTGCAGTAAACTCCTGTCCTGTTATTTGTTTTCTCCTATTTCCAATGTCGATCCCCTTTTTCTTTCTAGGTGAGGACTGATCATCTTACCCCTGGTTCTCTTTCTTGTTTATCTTCTTTAGGTATACGGATTTTAGTATGTTTATCCTATCTTATAGGTCTATATAAGTGAGTATATACCATGTGTGTCTTTCTGCTCCCCTGGGGTAGCTCACTCAGGATGATCTTTGCTAGATCCCACCATTTGCCTGCAAAATTCATGATTTTCTTGTTTTTAATTGCCGGGTAGACTTCCATTGTGTAAAACTATCACAATTTCTGTACCCATTCCTCTGTTGATAGACATCTGGGTTCTTTCCTGGTTCTGGCTATTACGAATAAAGCTGCTACAAACATGGTTGAGCAAATGTCCTTGTTGTGTACTTAAGCTTCTTTTGTATTTTTTTATTTTATTTTTTATTTTTTATATTAATTACAGTTTATTTACTTTGTATCCCAGTTGTATCCCACTCCCTCATTCCCTCCCAACCCCACCCCCTCTCCTTCATCTCCTCCCTCATCTCCTCTCTGCTCCTTTCCAAGTCCACTGATTGGGAAGGACCTCCTCCCCTTTCATCTGACCCTGGTTTATCAGGTATCTTCAGGACTGGCTGCAAAGTCTCCCTCTGTGGCCTAGCCTTTATTGGATATATGACTAGGAGTGGTATAGCTGGGTCTTTAGGAAACACTATTTCTAATTGTCTGAGAAAGCACCAGATTGATTTCCCAAGTGGTTGTACCAGTTTACATTTCCACCAGCAGTGGAGGAGGATTCCCCTTTTTCCACAAACTCTCCAGCATGTGGTGTGACTTAAGTTATTCATCTTAGCCATTCTGATGGATGTAAGGTGAAATCTCAGGGTGGTTTTGATTTGCATCTCCCTGATTGCCTGGTGGTCAGATAGAATACAAGGGATTATTTCAATCTTCTTGTATCTGTTGAGGCTTGCTTTGTGACCAACTATACGGTCTATTTTGGAGAAGTTTCCATGAGGTGCTGAAAAAAAGGTATACTCTTGAATTTTGGTGAAAAGTTCTGTAGACATCTATTAGATCCATTTGAATTAGGACCTTTGTAAGTGCCTTTATTTCCCTATTTGGTTTCTGTCTATATGATCTGTCCCTTGGTGATAGTGGGGTATTGAAGTCTCCCACTATTAAGGTGTTGGGATTGATGTCTGATTTAAGCTTTAATAATGTTTCATTTACAAATGTAGGTGCTCTTGTATTGGGGGCATAGATATTCATAATTGTGATGTCCTCTTGGTGGATTTTTCCTTTCATGAGAATGTAGTGCCTCCTCATCTTTTTTGATTAATTTTGGTTTAAAGTCTATTTTATTAAATATTAGGATAGCTACTTCAGCTTGTTTTCTGGGTCCATTTGCTTGAAAAACAGTTTTATAGCCCTTTACTCTGTGGTAATGTTTATTTTTGTTGCAAAGGTATATTTCTTGGATGCAGCAGAATGTAGGATCCTGTTTCCTCACCCATTCTGTTAGTCTGTGTCTTTTTATTGGAGTGTTGAGTCCATTGATGTTGATAGATAATATTGACCATTGAACTTTAGTTCCTATTATTGTGGAATTGGTGGTGTTACTGTGATTCATTGCTTGTTTTCTTTTAATTTTTGTTGGGAAATTATCTGTATCCTATGTTTTCTTGGGTGTGGTTGTTTTCCTTGGATTGTAATTTTTTCTAGGATCTCCAGTAGGGCTGCTTTACTGTTTAGATATTGCTTAAATTTAATTTTATCATGGAATATTTTGTTTTCTCCATCTATGTTGATTGAAAGCTTTGCAGGGAATAGTAGTCTGGGTTGGCATCTGTGGTCCCTTAAAGCCTGTATGATATCTGCCCAGGCCATTCTGGCTTTCATAGTTTCTGATGAAAGGTTTAGTGTGATTCTGATAGGTCCACCTTTATATATTACTTGGCCTTTTTCCCTTGCTGCTTTTAATATCTTTTCTTTGTTCTGTAGATTAAGTGTTTTGACTATGATGTGGAGTGAGGAGTTTCTTTTCTGGTCTAGTCTATTTGGTGTTCTGTAGGCCTCTTGTATGTTTATGAACATCTCTTTCTTTAGGTTGGGAAAGTTTTCTTCTATGATTTTCTTGAAAATATTTTCTGGACCTTGGAGCCTGAATCTTCTTTTTCATCAATTCCTATTATTCTTCTTAGATTTTGCCTTTTTATGGCGTCCTTCATTTCTTGGATATTTTGTGTTTAGGACTTTTCTAATTTTACTTTTTCTTTCTATCAATTTCTGCGAGTGTATCTTCAACACCAGATTTTCTGTTTTCCACCTCTTGCATTCTGTTGGTGATGCTTACCTTTGTGGTTCCTTCTCTTTTCTCTAAGTTCTCCAGATCCAGGTTTTTCTCAGTTTGTGTTTTCTTTGATTCTAATTCTGTTTTCATGCCTTGCACCATTTCCTTCATCTGTTTGAATGTGGATTCCTGTATCTCCAAGATGGTCTCTATTTGTGCGTGTGTGTGTGTGTGTGTGTGTGTGTGTGTGTTTCCACTCTATATGCCACTAATTGTGCCTCTACTTGTGCCTTCCTTTGTTTGGCTAAATTTGCCTGTGTTTCTTTGAGAGATTCATTCATTTCTTCTTTCTTTGCTCCACTTGGGTGGCCAAATCTTTGATAGATTTGTTCATTTCCTCTTTAACTGTTTGTATTTATATGGCTATTTCTCTGAGAGATTTGTTTGTTTCCTCTTTATGTGACTCTAATAACTGGATAAGTATAGCTTTAAAGAAATTTTCTTGGGTTTCCGATGAGTTGGAGTATCCATTAATTTGGGGGGTTGCCAGTGAAGCCATGATGTCTTGATTTATGTTGAATGTGTTCTTTTGCCGACCACTGGCCATTTCATTATCGGTAGCATTAACTGTTTGTTCCTGGATTCTGCAGATCTGACTGGTCTTTTCTCTGTTGTTTGGAGAATTCTTCAGGAGAATGAGAGAGGTCCAGTGGTTTCAGTGTATACGTTGGTGTTTCAGCTGCGAGGAAGCTTGTGAGCATGTGTGTGTGTGTGTGTGTGTGTGTGTGTGTGTGTAAGTGTTCCCTGAGGGACAGGGTGCTAGAGAATGTAGAGGCCTTCAGCGTGAGAGAGGGGCACCTTGCAGGCACCGAAGGGGTCGCAGGCACTTAAGATATCGCAAGTGCTGTTGATGATTACGGGCACAGATTCCCTGAGTGCCTCTGTGGCCTACAGGCTATTGGTATTCTTCTCTAACTGAGTTTCGGGAGTTATTTGCCTAAAGTCCACTGGTAGATCCTCAGAGCAGGGGCTTCAATGTTCCATGAGTGCTTCTGTTTCCCACAGTGGATGTGTGCATGGGAGGGTCTGATATCTGGCTGCTAGCTTAGAAGTACCCAGAATCTATGGTTCTGTAGGCACTTGGGGGTGCACTCACTCTCTAGCAGGTTAAATTGGAAAGCACAGGGGTCCCTCCTGTTCTCTACTGGCCGGATTGGACCTGCTGAGTCAAATATGGCAGGTTGAGCTCAGTCAGCTCAATGGTGTTGCAGCCATTGAGGTAGAGAGTCCAGCTAGGGCTTCAGAACTGGGTGTCTAGGTGCTTGCTGGTAGGTCCTGGGGAGACACTAAAGTGGTCCACAGACCTAGATGGCTCAACACCTGGTGTACCTGGGTGTTTTTTGCAGGTCTGCTGGACTTTAGTGGCTGTTCAGCTGACTTTCTGCCACTGAGGGGTTGGATGGTCTTTAAAGTCACTGGCTGGGAGGTCCTGTGGAGTCAGTACTGCTGCGTGCAGACGTAGGACCCGAGAAGGATTGTAATGCGGTTCTGGGACTCTGTGGTGGGCACTCAGAGGGCGTGCACTCCAAGGGCAGGAGTCCTGAATGAAATTTCTTAATATGCTTTTAAGGGAAAAGTGACCCTGAAGGCCTGGGTTTACAAAGGATGGATCTTTAGGGTCTTCTGCAACAGTTGACTATAATGGTTAGACATTTATATTTTTGAGTTCTGCCCTAATAATGGGACAAATATGCCTGAACAGTATGTGACAGAAGAAATAGGATGAATACCTGCTAAAAGATTGTCTTCTATAGATGACAGATGAAATCTTTACAACATAGTAACCTAAAAAAGACCTGCACAATGACAACACCAGCTGAGACCTCAAGGTGAATCAAAGAAGTCCCCTAAAGTTTCCCCAAAATGAAGATCTACAGACAATTATGGCTACAAAGAGAAGAAGAATCAGTCTTCTCCAATGATGACACCCCTGATAGCTTAGCCAATCCCAAGGGTTCAGCTCTAAACATAAATACATATAGTAAACATTAAATTGTCTCAGTAATTTTATGGGTGTAACAAATAATGAGGAAGAGGTCATTAATTGGTCAGGTAGTGGGGTGGTTCTTATACAAGCGAGTTTTTTTTTTTAAAGCAGCTATCCTGTCATTTTCTCCAAATAGAATGATGTTTCTTAGTGAAAGCAAATTTGAATCAAATAGCCGTTTTTCTCCATATTAAGAACTAATTTAATTTGGCACTAGGTTCTGACTAGGATATGCTGTAAAGTAAAATAAAGCTGAAGATGTAGCCAGTGCAATGGCTCAGGTAAAGATGCCTACACTTAAACCCGATGACTGGATGTTGACCTCTGAGATCCACTTGATGAAAAGCAAGAGCATAGTACTACAAACTGTCTCCCTACTAAACGTGTGCTGTGGCATGTACACACACCACACACACACTGTAAAAAAAATTGAAATCAAGAGACCTTTGCTTTAAGAAATGCTGATTTTAACAGAGGAGGAATTGACTCAGGAAGTCAGTTTTGCTTTTGTCTGTCTCCCAAACATATCTAGTGGTAAACAACGAGTCCCCTGGACTCTGTCTGCACTGACCTCCTTGGGAAGATTAGCTGCAGTACAGAATTTGCTTAAATATGTTTATTTCTCCTCCCTTACAAAACTGTCTGTTGCTTCCCCAAGGCACTTATTGCTCTTATGAAATCCACTAGTCTGCCTAAGTCAGAAGCAATTAATCCTATTAACTGATTAACTATAAATTATAGTGATTTGTATTTTATTGTTCCCACATTTGTATTGTTAGCTCATCCTGGATGTACAGATAGAAAAGATAATTTTGGTGCAAATAGCTCCCATATTGGATTTTTAGACAGTGTTTTTTTTTCCTGTTTGTACCTTGCTGTATGATGTTCATGAAGATCTGTAGTTTTTGTAGAACATAAGACTCTTCAATAACTGAGTCTCATCTTGAGTGAAATTTTATCCTGCACGTGTGAAATAAGCCAAATTACCAAAATTTATGGATGCAATACGGCAAGTGGTCTATCCTTTCTTTGAGATAAGGTCTTAGATATTGTCAGAATAAAGTAGTCTGTGAACCAAATAAAGTAGAGGTAGAAGAGAGCTTTTCATTTAACATAAAATTTCATAGTAAAATATTCTTCGGGGGCTTTTTTTTTTTAACTAGTGTATGACCCTCATCATGAATCTATTTAAATACCACTAAAAGATTTTATTTCTTTTAAGCATTAATAAATTATAGTATTTTAATTAAAAGATTTCATTTTATGTCCATAAGATTATTTGTTGTATTCTGATAATGAGCAATATCTACGAAAGTCATGATCTCCATTTTTCATCTCTCCATAAATTACTGTCCGAGATTCAAAGCACCTACTCTGAAGGAGCTTCTGGTGGACAATGCTGGAACATTAGCCAGGCTCCTTTCCATGATAGATAAATCGTTGGCAAACTCTCAATATATTCTAAGCCTCAAATAACATCAGCGGGTGAAACCATCAATCAATATGCCAAACGCGTAACAGGAACAAAACGTTCCTCTGGTCAAGAGTGTGGCTAACTACAGAAGAATGTTGTCTTACATGTGTGGTCTTATTTTTTAATTTTTTTTAAGTATGGAATTTAAATTATAGTAAACTCCAGACATAGAGAGCATTAATGTTGAGTAAAGTGGCACACAAGCTCAACACCAACTCATTTCTGGAAAAATTTCAGAAGCATGCTTGAAACTACAAATTCACTCTTGCTTTTGCTTTTTAGAAGTAAGGTGCTATTACTGATCAATTGTACTGAACTATAGCCATTGTGATTTTCTTTGTTTGCTCACTGTAACATTCATGTCAATCGATCACCTCAGAAATGAATGTGGGTGGGTTTTTGTTTTGTTTTGTTTTAACTTTTTATTGGCTTTGTTTTGTTTTGGTGAATTTCACATCATGTATCCCAATCCCACTCATCTCCCCCTCCCCTTATATCAGCCCCATACCCTTTAAACCTCCCCTCGAACAGAGAAAAAAATTCTTGTTGTAGAAGCTGTAGTATGTCACAATGTGTCCCACAGTATACCCTTTCCGCCATACTTCTTTGCTTACAAATGTTCATTGCAATGAGTCATTGGTCTGGTTTGAGGCTTTCTGATACTCTATTAATACTGGAACTTCACTGGGACTCTTCTTGGATATTCTGTTGTTTCCCTCTGTCATGGAAATCCTGTAGTTTTGAATCTCTAAGACCAGCCCCATCAATGGGGTAGATGTTGGGGTGAACCAATTCAAAGCCCTGGATCTGAGCCTGAGGTATCATAGCTGCTTAGCCTGTCAGCTCTCACGTTCTCTTGACCGCAGGGCCAGCTCACCAGCAACCCCTGCAACCAGGGCCAGCTCTACCCTGCTGCACCAACAAGGGACAGGGCCAACTCTCCAGGGTGTTGCAGCTGGTGAAGAATATGGTCATTTCTCCCACTGCCATGATCCCAGGGTCAGCTCTCTAGCCTTCTGCAAGTGGTGTAGGACTGGTGGGGAAGAGGGTGTCCCTCCCTTGTCCATGCCACTGCATAGGAGAGTGGCTTGTATCCTGGGGCCAGCTCACCTGAAACTCCTGCAATATATGGGGCCTGCTCTCCTGGAGTACTGCAGCTGGCTAGGGACAGGGTCAGCTCTCCTGCTCTCACCTTCCTCCCCCAGGGCTAACTCTCCCATGATACCCAGATGAGATATGAGCCAGCGCTGCACAACCCTCAGACATTAGTATGGCTCCAAGCAACTGCCCATACCAGGGAAGTCTACCTGGCATTTGGTGGTAACAGGTTCCTGCAGCTGCAGGGCGACAGACACAGAAGTGGCCCCTGGTGACAGCGCTGGCCAGGACTCTACCATGATCATGGTCCTAAGTGGCATTACAGGCTACTCACGTAAAGCAGATCCTCACCTACCCTCAAGTCTCTAGTTCTGCCTCTCTTTTATTTTTTAAAAATTATTATTATTATTATTATTATTATTTACAATTTATTCAATTTGTATCCCTGCTGTGGCCCCTTCCTTCGTCTCCTCACAATCCCACCCTCCCTTCCTCTTCTCCCCCTATGCTCCTCCCCTAGTCCACTGAAAGGGGAGGTCCTCCTCCCTTTCTATTTGACCATAACCTATCAAGTCTCACTAGAACTGGTTGCATTGTCTTCCTCTGTGGCCTGCCAAGGCCATACCCTCCCCCCACACTGGTTTCTCTACCTCTCTTCATTGTGTCCACGTCCTTCTGTTTCTCTTTCTCTTTCATTTCTCCACCACTTACTTGTTCTTTTTAGTGACACCCTGGTCTCTGAGTATGTGAGTGTCTGGCTCATCCCAGGAGTGGTCTCAGGAGTGTTATGCACCACTCATAACACTCCTGAGTATTAGGGCACCTGGCAGGGGTCATCTCAGGCATGGTAGGCCTCCCAGGCCTGCGAAGCACCTAAGAGGTGCTCATCTCAGGTTAGCTTCCTGTCTGAGCCCCATGGCACCTGTACAGTGGTTGTCTTGGGTTTTCTTCTTGCCAGTCCCACCTGAGAGGCCCTTTGCAAGGGTTATCTATCTTGGGTTATTCCTGCCCGGGACCTGAGTCCCAGGCAGTGTTCTTATAATCTTAGGCTTGCTTTCCATCCTGGGTGCCCATCTGAGCCTCCCTGGTGCCAGGACTGGTGGTCTTCTGAGGTTCACTTTTTTAAATAAATGTTAAGCCACTTTTATTATTCAGCTGTTCACAGGTCAGAACACTGAGCATAGACATCCTTCTTATTGGCTCTTTCAGTGCTGACACATAGTTCTCAGATATGATTTACCAGTTTTCTTTATTCTTATTTGCTTACACAGCTATTATTCATAGAATAGGGTAGAAACAGAAATGTGAAATCAAGACAAGAGGCTGGTAAGAGCCACAGCTCAGTTATTGCACTTCTGGTATGTAGCTCTTGCTAGAAAATAGGAAGTCAGTGAGACTAGAGGAGTGAATTAAGCAGGATACAGGTGGCTGTGGAATTTTTAAAAATATATTTGTTTTCTTATTTTAAATACTGCTTTTAGTTATGGTGTTTGTGCATCTGTCTGTGTGTGTTCATACATAAGTATATGTGCCTATGATGTGGCAGAGGCCTCCCATTTCCGTGGAGCTGGAGTTATAAGCATCTGTACACTTTCTGAAACAGGTACTGGAAACTGAACTCTAGTCATTTGCAAAGTCATAACTGTGAGCCATCTCTCTAGCCTTTAATTGCACAATTTTAACAAAATTCCTGAGTCTGCCACTCCTTCATTTTACAAGTGATTAAGATGAAGTAGATATGAAAAACATTTGGTGGGCCTCATCTCCCAAGACTTAACAGTTGAAAGGTGGCATGTGAAAAAAATATTTAAATAAGCTAAATGTACACAGAAAATGGTAGTATCATTGCTGTTATCTATCTGCTCAATTGATTCTCATTGCTCTTCATGGCTTAGGTACAACAATAAAGAACACTAACCTGAGAAAGGGGAACCCTACTCCACTGCTGTGGGAATTTAAACTTGCACAACCACTCTGGAAATCAATCAGGCACTTTCTCAGACAACTAGGAATAACACTTCCTCAAGATCCAGCCATACCACTCCTAGGCATATATCCAAAAGAGGCTCAAATGTACAATAAAGACATTTGCTCAACTATGTTTGTAGCAGCTTTATTTGTAATAGCCAAAAGCTGGAAACAACCCAGATGCCCCTCAACTGAAGAATGGATACAGAAATTGTGGTACAGCTACACAATGTAATATTACTCAGCAATGAAAAACAAGGAAATCATGAAATTTGCAGGTAAATGGTGGGAACTGGAAAGATCATCCTGAGTGAGCTGTCCCAAAAGCAGAAAGACACACACAGTATATACTCACTCATATAGACATATAATATCAGATAAACCTACTAAAATCTGTACATCTAAAGAAACTAATCAAGAGAGAGGACTCTGACTAAAATGCTCAATCCCCATCCCACAAGGCAAAGAGGATGGACATCAGAAGAAGAAGAAAACAGGAAACAAGTTAGGAACCTGCCACAGAGGGCCTCTGAAAGGCTCTGCCCTGTAGACTATCAAAGCAGATGCTGAGACTTATGGCCAACTGTTGGGCAAAGTGCATGGAATCTTATGAAAGAAGTGGGAAATAGAAAGATCTGGAGAGGACAGGAACTCCACAAGGAGAGCAACAGAACCAGAAAATTTGAACACATTGGTCTTTCCAGAGACTCATACTCCAACCAAGTACCATGCATGGAGACAACCTAGAACCCCTGCACAGATGTAGCCCATGGCAGTTCAGCGTCCAAGTGGGTTCCATAGTAATGGGAAGAGGGACTGCTTCTGACATAAACTGATTGGCCTGCTCTTTGATTACCTCCCCCTGAGGGGAGAGCAGCCTTACCAGGTCACAGAAGATGACAATGCAGCCACTCCTGGTGGGATATGATAGACTAAGATCAGAAGGAAAGAGTGGAGGACCTCCCCTATCAGTGAATTTGGAGGGGCATGCATGAAGAAGGGGGAGGGAAGGTAGGATTAGGAAGGGAGGAGGGAGGGGTTTATGGGGGAATACAAAGGGAATAAAGTGTAATTAATAAAAGTTAAAAAAAAAAGAAGACTAACCTGGATACGGTGGCTGCTTTGAGTCTAAAATCTGCCTGTTCTTTACTGAAAAACAGCAGGCACATAGAGGTTTACAAATGCCTGAATCTTTTCATCAACAGATGGATTTCCTCTGAAATGTGGACTTTTAAGACCAAAGACTCCAAGGCCAAGTGGCTTGTGGGGGACATCTAATTTTCCAGCCAGACTGCAGATTAGGCATCCTTGCATTTGGATGGATGGTTTTCCAGGGGCCTTGGACAGATTGGGCCCAGAACTGGCACAGAGATAGACTGGAGAATAATCTCCTGGAAGCCTCAATTAGTGTTTGGTGTATGAACCTTAAACAATGCTGAATGTAGAAACAATACATCACCCGGCAGGTCCCAGAAATGAAGCAGAAGGCTGGCCAGAGGCCAGGGCCCAGGGCCAAATCCCTTGTCAAGGACAGTTCTTCCCAGAGAAATGACAGCAGGTTTGAGGACAGCAGGTACAGCCTTAAGAGGTAATAATATTAATTACACTCTGAACATAGGAAGAAGACACGAAGGCGGCTATGCTTGTTTGTCTTATAAACATTCTACTTGATTGGCACAACTTTCTTGACAGTCTAAACTAAATAAACTTTATAAAGATGACAACAAAAATTGTTAAGGCTGCAACCAAAGGCTAGGGCAATAGCCTTGATTGTTTGAGTAGCAGGACTCCACTGACCAACAACTCAAAGGGAGGTTTCCAATGTCTGGCACTGAATTTTTTGTTAGTTCACCTGTGGTTTTAGGGGGAGAAGTATCAACTCACATGATATAACTTCATTTAATATGTTTGTATATGTACTTACATATTATATATTTACTTTAAAATGAACATAAAAACCTATGGCTTTTCCAAACATCTTTAGTGTTATTTGTTTACCCCTATATCTGCCTCTTCATTGTTCTCTCCCTCTACCCTTCCCAGTTATAGCTCTCACTCTCATTTTTCACATTTCCCCTTTCATAGCACTTGTGTTCCACTCCCTCCCTCCCTCCCTATATAGCTCCACCCCTGCTGTAGCCCTTTTTAATTTCCCGGTTTCTATGGTTACTCCAGATTGTATGCTCACATCTAAAGATTCTGAGCTCGGATCCACAGAATGGGTGAAGAAATCGAGACTCCTGTATTGGTATATACTGAACTACAAATAACACATCTGGTTATGTACATGGTGATACATGAGTTTGCATGCCCCGTGCCAGTTAATGACAGCAGACAAAGGTGAGGAACCAAGTGATTTGACTTATGTGGACATGTTGAACCCAGTTTTCATATTGTTTAAAATCTTTAAGTCTCAGTTTTCTCATTAGTTCTCTTTCAGTCGAAAGATATTTGAAAATCACTATAGCACAGTAGTGTTATTAATGAGGACAAAGAACAATGGAGTTGTATTTAAAAGACAGATATGTGAGTCCTGGATCTTCATCTGGCTAATGTTAGCACTTTAGATAAGCTATATAACTCATTCAGGTTTCATTTCTTTAGCTTTAAAATGATGAAATTAAAATCAATACCCTCATTGGTCTTTTCTTGTCTAATGATTAAAAAAAAGCCTTCCCTTTGTCTTAATGTTAGTTATCCCCATTCACTGAGAAAAGAATGGCTTGTAGTAATTTAGCTGTAAATTAATTAAACACACAAAACTTTGTAATCACTTTATCTGAAAAGCATTAAGTTCTTAAATAGAAAATCACAAAACATTTTAACTTTGGTTAGTGAGGGAACACAGAACCAGACTCAATTCTTCACTATTCATGCAATTTGCTCAGAAGATAAACACGTTTTCTCATTTTGAATTGTAATGGGCACTTAATTTAGGCAACACTGAACTAGAAACAGGAATAAATCATAGCAAACAAAAGAAAAAGCAAATTGATTGGGATAATTTTATGAAGGAAAAACAAAAAAAAAAAAAACCTTTATTTTCATAACTAAGTGAAGTCATTATGTAGGCCAGATATTTTAATAGAACAGTTTACGCTGGCTGAGTTCTTTTGTGTGTGTGTGTGATCATGATATCTGTATAATCTGCAATAATATGCAAATTTATGACTAGCCAACTAACTCTCACAGGGTACTTGAGAATAAACTGGCCATTTTACACACCAAACAAGAACATCTCTAATCATTACGGCTGCATTCACACATAGAATCATGAATTTACAGAATTAGGAAACTGGGGCTGAAGTTTCTTTTTGCACTTAGGATCAATTTCCAAGAGCCTCAACTACATCTAAGACAGTGACCAACATCTCATGTTCAGTCTACACAATGCCTGTGAAATTCTAAATGGAAGGTAGTCCATTTTAATTTAAAGCCATAAACTGGGAGCCCGATCCTTTCATTGCAATCTTTTCCTCTAAATTAACAGATAACTGCATTGTTCAGTGCCTTTGACTTGTTAGAATATACTATTTCTTTTGGAAAGTTCTATGTATCTTTTGGTTCCTTGAGTCTCTGTTCTGAACTTGCTCATCAGAATTTTCCCTCTATGCACGAGCTCCTTCTATCACTTTACTCTTTAAATGTGATAGCCAGAATAAACCATAATTAATTAGATATGACCAGATATGACCTGATAATCTTAGACCTTGGCAGAAATTAATACTTTCAAAATTTACATATATAGAGCTTAAAGAATTAGAAAGTCATAAACCATAAACTTTTCTATAAGATTACCAAGTCAGACACTATTACATACCTACTTTTGTAGTTTGATAATTATTTTCTGATCAAAATTTAATAAGTTTAAGATGTGACATTCTTCAACCTGGATTGCTGCTTGAATGTGCTCTGCTCATTTGTTACCCATAGTTACAACTACGTGCATTCATTCTATCATGTGCTCTAATGAGAACATGAATGGTGAGTACAGTACTTAGGCGAACAATGTTTCACTTCAAGGGTGCTTATCAAATTTCTTTGGGACGCAGTGTCTTTAATTTTAACAACAGAAAAAGAGTCTAGATTTTAAGCTAATTTTGCTTAGAACTGTAGGTCCTCCAACCCTGACAAGAGCTGGCAATTCTTATTTTTGTAGCCTTGTAATTTATATCCTAAAGGTATCAGTACTTAAAGTAACAATAGACTATCTCAGTCACCTTTGTATGGCTGTGTAATGAAGACAAGACACAGAAGCATAAGCCACAACCACAGAGATACGTGTTCCACTCCTTTTGAGACCTACTCTATATTCAAATTAGCATCTGTCACCTCAAAGTAATGCCTGGTGTTTTCTCTTATGTTTTTTTTAAGTCCCCATTCTCTCTTTTTCCCTTACTCATCTTTCAGTTGCCCTCTCATTCTGCCTCCTCTACCAATTTCTTCTGATTCTCTCTTAATCTTTCTTACACATATGTGATAATTATTTAACTGGAATCTGTCATTGCTATTTACAATATTTTCTTATATCTTTATTCTTTTGTTTTGATCCTAGAATAAAAGACCCCCAAGTCTATCTTATTTTCTTGTAGTCATGGTCTTACTGTGCATATAGTCTGTCTTGATCTAGCCAACCTCATCTGCCTGTACCGGAGGCACTGAAATGTGGTGCCTCAGACAGCAACACTTTCACAATGCTAATCACAGTCACCTTCTCTCAGTTCATTCGGTTTCTCTTTGAAATCTCATCCACTTACCTTATGTTTAAAGCCTTCTTCTCCTTCTATAGCGCTTCGAATCTTTTTCTTCATAAAGTCCTTGCCCCACCTCACACTTTCTCTAGTGATATATGGATATAGTCACCATTTAATTATTATTGATATTAACCCTCTTTTTCTAAAATGGCCAGCCTTGTTATTAACATAATCTTTATAATAATGTGATTATCACCAGCCTGCTAAAAAGTTATAGCATCAAAGAGCTTAATTGGAGCTATTAAGTTTACTTTGATAATGACATGATGAATGAGTAAAATATCACAAATACCAAAGCATTATTATCACATCTTCTTCAATGTCAAATAATGCCTTAATTAAGCCAACCATAATAACTCCTCCATTGATTAGCATCACCTCCAAAGATGGTAATTCATAGAATTGATCAGCCATTAACTTAACATTTGCAAATGCCAAGGTGTAAAGCTGTGAATGGCAAGGACAGCCAGAAACTGGTCTTTAGACAAGGTTTGAAGATATGTGAATGCTTGGGTCCCAATCAATTGGCACAAAAAGCTTCTGATGGTCAATTACCTTCAATTACAGAAAAAAATAATATACATTTAAAAATTATTGTCATTCTGAATGCGATTTAAGCATTCTCCCTAGGGTCCTCCTTGTTGTTTTGCTTCTTTAGGTCTGTAGATTTTAGTATGTTTATTCTATATTCTATGTCTAATATGAGCTTATAAGTGAGTATATACCATGAGTGTCTTTCTAGTTCTTGGTCAGAATAGCAAACATGTTAGACACCAGAAGTGGTAGAAGAGAGGTAACAGGATGGGAGTCTACTATAGATGTCCTCTGAAAGATCCCACCCAACAGGGGATTGAAGCAGAGGATGAGACTCATAGCCAATCTTTGGGGAGAGTGCAGGGAGTCTTATGGAATAAGGGGACCATAAAATGACCCAGAGAGGACAGGGGCTCCACAAAAAGAGCAACAAAGCTAAAAAATCTGGACCCAGGGGTCCCTGCAGAGATTAATGCACCAACCAAGGGTCAAACATTGAGATTACCTACACCTACTGCTCTGATGTAGGCAGTAAGCAACCCAATCTCCATTTAGGTTACTGAGTAAGGGGAATGGGCTATCTCTGACATGAACTCCTTTGCATGCTCTTTCTTCACTTGCCCCTGGAGACACAACCTTGCCAGGCCACAGAGGAAGAGGATCCAGGTAGTCCTGATGAGAGTTGATAAGATAGGGTCAGATGGCAGGGAAGGAAGCCATGTGAAACTTGGACAGAATTATATGCAGCTTGGAGAAAGAAAGAGAGTAGTCCTCCTGACTCCCCTTTCTTTTTTTTTTTATTTAACTTTTATTAATTACACTTTATTCCTTTTGTATCCCCCCATAAGCCCCTCCCTCCTCTCCTCCCGGTCCCACCCTCCCCCCCTTTCTGCATGCATGCCTCTCCCCAAGTTCACTGATAGGGGAGGTCCTCCTCTCCTTCCTTCTGATCTTTTTTTTTTTTGTTGTTGTTGTTGTTCTTCTCAATGCAGTTTATTCAGGAACCTTGAACAATCTTCTGACCCTGGAGAAAGCCAGCCCACAGCTTAAATAGCCTCTGGGTAGCCAACCCCAGCGTGCCTCGTGGACAATGCAGATAGGTCCACATACATGGAAGCAAGCCAGATCCTCAGCCTTAGCCAAATATGGAGTTGTTTGTGACAGAGAGCACTCACCATCGGGAAGGTGGAAGGCAGAAACCAGCTCCATCTTTAAGGCACGGCATTACGCAGCTCTCTACAGTTCGCCCTTTTTGTTTTGGATGCATCAGGCAAGAGTAGAGGTCTGATCTATGATATTAGAAATAAATTGGGACTTTGTACCAATGTTCATTTAGGTATCATCCACTCAAAGAGCATCAGACCCGCCTGATACCTTTTTCTCAGAGGCGGGACCTGGGGCATCAACCCTCATGCAATCAGACATGCTCTTCTCTGGGTCGAAAGCAGCTGACCCCGAGTGCAGTGCTTAGCCTCGCATCCTGAGCGTAACATTTTAGCTTTTTATGGTAGCCAACCATGCTTGGGGAGACTGTCCTGCTTCAATGGCTGTAAAGGCCTGAATGATCATGGCTGCATTACGCTGTTGTGAGACTCTAATCTTGCATATACACCACAGGCAAACCAAGGAGACCAACACCAGAAGGCCTGCTAACACTCCCATGCCCGCCCATTCCTTCAGATGATTCATGGCTGCAGCAATCCATGATGATAATCCTGTGGCTAGTCCTGCGTCCACTCTGGTAGAATTTACCGTGACAATGGTCACTCTCAGCTGCTCCATCGTAGTATCGAATTCTTCAGTCCAATTACCTAAAATATAGCTAGACAATTGTTTAGACAGATTTGCAGCATGGGAAAAATTCTCATATTGTATGCTAGTGACACAAAGTCCAGCATACTTCCATTGACAGCCAAGTTGAGCGATTTGCCATAGGGTATCAATTTGCTCCTGCACAAGGTCAATCCTCTGATTGAAGACCATCAAGTCTCCTTTTAGTTGAGCATTAATTCCTTTTTGTACATCTAAAGCATGAGCTACATTGGCTAAAAGATTATTTAGGGTCTGAGCAGTCTGCATAGTATGACTCCTGGCTAATGCCGTGGTGGTAGCTCCAACAGCTGCAATGAGATGGCAGTAACAATGGCAGCTGCATTGTTAGCCAGATAGAGCCAAGTAATTGTGGTAATAATACTTGCTTTTTTGCCCAATGCCGGAATGCTAGTGAATTTAGGTATGCCCTGGTTACTCGCATGCCTCACTGGGTGCCTGTGCCCGTTGATGCCCCTCACGCTATGACTCTCTTCTGACTCCCCTTTCTTAATGAGGAAAAATCAACAGACCTGATCTTCAGGGTACAAAGTCTTTTGGAATCACTTACAACTTAATGAATAATGATAGAAATAGCTGTTTTGTTTAGAGAACACTGCTCTATAAAATTAGTATAGTATTGGTATATAGAACAATTATTCTAACTATTATAAATAATCATTACTGTAGATGAAACCATTCAGAAAAATTAGGGAGGAGGCTTTGTGGTGGTTTAGAAAAAATACTGATAGGTTGGATTCTTTATTCCAAAGAGAATTTTTTTGCTACAAGCTTGCCCCTGACTGTCCTGAAGATGAGCAGGTTGGGATCCATTTTTCAGACTGTGAATGAACCCTGTTCTTTAATTACTCCTGGTTTCTCTTACCACATAATGTGAGTCATTCACTTAAAATCACTATGATAGTTGCTGTCATAACAAATGCTTTCCTGAGAGTCAGATTGATGCCCCCGTTGTTTCCAGCTCATTGTAGAGCTGTCTGAAGTAATAGACTCAACCCAAATAAGCGTATTTTTCACTCACAGCCTGCCTTTTATGAGCCCCACTGACAGCTCCTTAATAAATAATGCATTTCTAAATGTTGCTAAGCTTTTCTCCTTTTTAATAATTCCAGTAGCTTTCCCAAAGCTGAAGGATTTTATTTGGTCACTGGCTGGATTTTATTCTTGCCTAGTTTTTACAATTTTAGACAAATATCTGGACAGGAAAATAGTACAGCTGTGGTCTCTTCCTAGTAGGTGCTCTAAAGCTACGTGTTAGTACACAGCAAATATTGAGGTGTGTAACAAGGACTTTCTGTTCCCAGTTTTTTGTTTTGTTTTGTTATTTTTGTCCTCCCTTCGAGATCCTTTTGTTGTGGAAACAAACAAAAATACTTGGCTCAAAGAAAACTTAGGAATGGTTCTGGAAAGGTACTTGACATAATGTTTGCAAAATGTATTCTTATTCTGTCAAGACATAGGAAGTTTACTTTTGATATTTGCAAAAATTTGTATTTACCAATCTATAATAATAAGGACTTGTAACTTATTCACACTGAAAGATATGTTGGTCATGAAAACACCTTTGGTGCAATGAATTCAGAAAAGCACATACATACATGAGAGAATTCAAGCACACACACACACAAAAAAAATGAGCAAATGCTCTCCTTCAGGAATTTCTCCTTCAGGAAATCCCATCATTAACAGTAGTCAGGGAGATACAGTTCTCTTTAATTATGAAGTACCTAAGTAGCCAAAACCAAATTGATCCTGAAAGATGTTAAGAAAATAAGAAATTTCTTTAATGCGTTTTTGAGAGCTGATGAAACAAATTGATTAATTGATACAAAAGGGCCTTCAATCTGACTTTTTTAGTTCTGAGTCATGTAAAGAATGCCCAGAGGAGGAGTTAGTTGGATGGCCTATTCATTAGTTTCCTTTTTAAAACCACCTGAACTGCTTTAAGGGTTTGGGGGCTCAGACTCCTCTAACTTCTACATAGCTGGCAAAAGGGATGCTATAGAAAGAACAACAGAGAGCCTCAGGTCCATATAAGAGCCACAATAAAACTTAACAGCAACATATACATTTCATGATCTTCCAAATTCAAACTGGTTTGAGATGGGACTGAAAGACCAGACAAAAAGTTCAATGATAAGCCTCCCCCTATGCTGGGACTTCGTTTCTCCCCAACTCTGGATCCTCCCCTTAATCATTCCTTTCATCCACATTATTCCCACATATATTTTCCCCTGTTTTTAAAGCTCCTTACAGAAGTTCTTCCTGGATCAAATCAGTGCCATCAGTAGGTCTACATTATGACAATGGCTACCCTGGCTAAATCCCCTACCAGGTCCCCTAATCTGTGGTCTCATCTTACTTACTCTAACCACTTGTCTAATCAAAATTTCCAAAGGTTTCTCCAAGAGCACATGATGGCAACCCTATGATCCACTGAAATTAATGAAGATCAAACTCTCTTTCTGCTTCATGAAGTCAACTGGATCTATTATTTCTTAGATCCGAGACAAGAGCCTAGCTCTCTTTCCATTGTTTCACTCCTGCAGGTAACAGCCAATAAGAGAACACACCACCTCCTTTCTTTTTATCTGTCCTCAAGGTCTTGAATGAAGGGTTAGTGACTTAGAAAACACCCAGTGAGACGAGATACTCCACACAGACTAGATACCTTGATTGGTAAGATCTGTGGTCTGTTAAGATTTGGAATGCTTCTAATAAAAAGATCGACATACCAACGGTTGGTATGTGCCCGAGACCACAGGGATGGGGAATATGAACCAGCAGATGGAATCTTCCATTCTAAAGGTTCCCTTTCCTGCCCTGTAGATCCGCTAAGCCCTCGACACTACGACACACAGCCTCCACTCCTGAGAAGAAATTGCTACCCTCAATTCTTCTGATTTAAGGACAATTCTGCTTCTGGGGAAAAAAAATGAATAGATAGCAAGCCTTTCCAATGCACTCCTTGTTATTCTAATTCCAATTCAAGTATCAGCTCCGCTTCCCATCCTCCCTCGCTCTTTCCATGGTTTGCTGAGCTGACATCCATGCCAAGTGATGAGTGCGCTCTGCTGTAAGAATCTCTTCCTGTTTCCTTGCTGTTTCTTGCAAGTAGAGAGTAAAGTTTCTGCAGTGAGTGAAGGCTTTTGCTTGGCCATGTAGCATTTAACATGTCATTTCTCCAAGGAAAGAATACTGAAATACACTGCAATTCATTCCTTTGTATCTATTTATATATCCTGTTTTAAGTGTGTTATGTCTTTTTGCGTGCTTATCAATAATTTTATTTCCTGGTCAAATTTTTTTTTCAAACCAGTATATACATTTTGGCTTCTTTTGTGTCTTTGCTGGCAACCAGATCATTTCACACAGACTTAATGCTAATAAATGATGATCATCTTTAAAGAGAGGGGGCTGAGATCTCACCATGATAAGAAACTTATTGAAGTATCTCTCTCTCTAAAAGAAGCAAGTGGGTCTTCAAGTATTGACTATTCTATAATAAATAATTTGTATCATTTGTACTACATTCTTAGACTATGAAAAGGAGGGAGAGAACTAAGAAGAAAGCTGTTCTTGTGGAGACTCTTGGCACACAGTTCCAACACTGCTGCCGTGTCGTGCAGATATTCTGGGATGCTTCACAGTTTCCACAGGGCTTCCTAAGCTCCCCCTCCAGTGCAAACCATCACCCTTCACCTATCAGCGTGTTCATTACAGAAATCCACAGCACTGCTTCCTTGGGCAGTGTAGGAGCTGCATGGTCTCCCCGAGTGGCCTGCTGCCACCACCGAGGCATTTGTTGTGGGGGCATGCTCATTCACTGACACTTACTTGTTGACCTTCCCTTGACTGAGCCTCTGCTCTCCTTTTAAAATCACCACTTCCAAACCAGTACTCCTTTTACCCCTAATTCAAGTTGAACTTTGATTACTAAATCTCTGCCTACCTCTGGGAAAATTCTACCTCTGGGAAAAGTAGGAGACACACACACAGACACACACATACGCACAGAGACACACACATTCCTTGTTTTAATAGAAATGCATTTTTATTTTCATTTTTTATTATATATTCATTTTTATAGAAGCTTATCATTGGCATCTACAAAGTTCTTGAAGCAAAATTCTTAAAACTGCTTTATCTGTTTTCCCCCTAGAGTGTAGATACACACAGCCTCCTGGTAAGCTGGCTGAAGTTGCACTGGGAACGTATTTGCAGGGCTGTTGAAAAGGCAGATGAACGCATCAGAGAACAGCACAAATGTGCGCTCACATTCCAATACCTTGGAGAATTTCAGTTTCTATGCTTATCCTAAAGCTACAATGTGGAGAAAAAGTAAGTTTACGTGCAAGTCCCGTAGGCACAGCATCAATGAGGCAAAACTTCAAACATGAGTATCACGTTGTAAATCCAATCCTGCTGTGATCCTCCTACTTCATTCATACTTATCTCAGGAATGACCTAAGACACTGACCTAGGGATATCTGGGTAGCAACCAGACCTTTGGAGTGAGGTAGGATGGGCAGCATTGATTCCGTGGAGAGTGATGGTCTAAGGTATTCTGGAACTGATGTTCCCTCCTGAGTCTGTACATCAGAGCTTGGCTTACCATAGATTAATAGTTAGCATGTCAAACATCCTGCCCGTTCACTAAGAATTCAAAGTTAACACTCTATATTTTACCCAGCATATGGATCTCTGATTAGAAGTTATAGCCATTTGAATTTTGGAGTCTAGAAATTTCAAACTGGATGTGTGTCTGTGACCCATAGCATTTCAGTCCTGTACATGTGCCTTTGATGTGTTCTTTCTCCAGTGAACTCCTGTGGCTGTTGTAATTGTTGAACATTATTATGGTTTTTTTTGAAATGCCCGAACCCCGATGAAGTTCCTTTTTTGTTTTCCATGTCACAAGAGGCTGTTGCTGCATTTTAAATTGTTTTTCCACATTCAGTGTAAACCACTTATTTGTGACTGTTATGAGACAGATAGCTTTTGAACAAACAGAATATAATTGAGGCTTTCATGTATTTTATTTTTTATCAGAATTTATTAATTATATATCCTGACTGAAGCCCCTCTCTCAACTCCTCCCATTCCCACTGTCCCTCCCTCATTTCGCCATCCCCTTCCCCTAGCCCACTGAACAGGGGAGTTCTCCTCCTTTGCCATCTGACCATAGCTTGTCAAGTCTCATCAGGACTGCCTGGATCCTCTTCCTCTGTGGCCTAGTAAGGCCACATCGCCAGCAGCAAGTGATCAAAAAGCAGGCAGACAGGCAGACAGGCTGCCAAGTTCATGACAGAGGCAGTCCCTGATCTCCTTACTCAGACATCTATATGGAGACTGATCTGTCAATTAGCTATATCTGCACAGGTGGTCTACGTCTTCTCCATGCAAGGTCCTTTGTTGGTGCATCAGTCTCTGCAGGACAGCCTGGGTTCAAGTATTTTAGCTTTGTTGGTCTCTTTGTGGAGCTCCATTCCTTTCCATGTCCTTCTATCATGACCCTCTTCTTCCATAACATTCTCTGCACTCTGTGTGAAGTTTGGCTGTGAGTCTAATCATCTTCAATCCCCTGTTGAGTGGAGCCTTTCAGAGGACACTTTATAATAGGTTTCCATCCTGTTTCCTCTCTTCCATGCCTTCTGTTATCTATCCTGTTTGCCATTGTGAATGAGATTTAAGCATCCTCCCTAAGGTCCTCCTTAGTGTTTGGCTTCTTTAGGTCTGTAGTTTGTATTATGTTTATTCTACATTATATAGTTAACTTATAAGTGAGTATATACTATATGTGCTTTTCTGCTTCTGGGTTACCTCACTCAGATGATCTTTTCTAGTTCCATCCATTTGTCTGCAAACTTCATTATTTTCTTGTTTTTAATAGCTGAGTAGTATTCCTAGATGTTCCTTATAGAGGAATGGATACAGAAATTGTAGTACATTTACACAATGGTTTCATGTATTTTTGTTTCCATGCTTGAAGTGGAAGTTTCTGGACTCAGTTTGGTCATGTGCTGTTTTGCTGAAAGGTGAGCAAGTGAAGTTTTGCCCAGGTTGGCTTGTGAGAGGGCACGTGATATTTTGCTATCTTATGCGAGGGGCATGACTTTGGCCAGCTGAGATCATCCATGGGTGGACTTTGAGGAGAGGACAGATATAGAGGCCCAGGTAGAGGGAGACATTGCTTTTTGGAGCGACATCACTGTGCCAATTTTCATATTTCGACACTTGGCTTTGCAGAGAGAAATGTTCCAGAGAGCTTCTCTGGGAAATCCAACTGAGTCTTGTCTGTTGCTGCTTCATGTTGGCCTTTTGGACTGGACCACTGGTATCCTGATAACTGAGTCTGTTAATCCCCTAACGACCACATCCTAGTTAGCCAGAAGTATATAAAAGAAAACTACAGCCCTTTTCCCTACTAATCTTCTACCTAAGGTTGTGAAGTATTGAAAGGGAGGTAAAGGTACCTAAGAACCCTAAATAAGACATTGGAAGTAGGAGAAAACAAGAAACAGAACAGGAGATTACCACAGGGAGCTTTTGAAAGACTCTACCTAGCAGTGTATCAAAGCAGATGCTGAGACTCATAACCAAACTTTAGGCAGAGTGCAGGGAATCATACGAAAGAAGGGGGAGTTAGTAAGACCTGGAGAGGATGAGAGCTCCACAAGGACCAAATATATCTGAGCAAAGAGACTGATACTCCACCCAAGGACCTTGCATGAATATAATCCTGCTCAGATGTAGCCCATGGCAGCTCAGTATCCAAGTGAGCTCCTTAGTAAGGGGAACGGGGACTGTCTCTGACATGAACTCAGTGGCTAGCTATTTGACCTCCAGACCTCCCATGGGAAGAACAACCTAGCTAGGCCACAGAAGAGGACATTGCAGCCAGTCCTGATGAGACCTGATAAGCTAGGGTCAGATGGAAAGGGAGGAGGACTTCCCTTATCAGTGGACTTAGAGAGGAGCAGGGAGGAGAGAGGCAGGGTAGGATTGGGTGGGTATAAGGGAGGGGGCTACAGCTGGGATACAAAGTAAATAAACTGTAATTAATATGAAAATAAAAATAATTTAAAAATAAATAAAGTAAATTTAAAAATAGAACCTTAAATAAGGCAGGTTTCGTGAAAAATCTAAGCCTACACCCACTCATGATTCTTTGTCTTAACTCTTTCTCTAGTCTAGACTAATTCAAACTTTGATGTATTCCCTTATATGACCACAGGGCCTTCCCAAATTGAGCACTATCTTTGGAGTGCTTTTCTAGGAATATTCTCTACTTTGCCATTAAGACCATTATAAAGCACTAGTTTGTTCATATTATGCTGAGAATCGTTAAATATACTCTTTTATAATTTATAACTTATTTAACAGAACTTTTAATGCTGCTTACAATGTGTTCTCAGTCCTGCCTTTATAGACTTGCTTTTCTTTGATTTTTCTCCTTATATTGTTGTAGCAATGTAGTAGTTGATGTAGTTTTCTTAAATATTCGTTTTCGTTTTGAGATTTATTTATTACGTATACAGTGTTCTGCCTGTATGTATGCCAACATGCCAGAAGAGAGCATCAGATCTCATTATAGATGGTTGTGAGCCACCATGTGGTTGCTGGGAATTAAACTCAGGATCTTTGGAAGAACAACCAGTGCTCTTACCCTCTGAGCCATCTCTCCCCATCTATGAGTGACATCCTCACAATCTTCAACTCAAGGGGTCATTATGCACCCTCCAGTTCCCCCCAACTTCTTATCCTGCTCGTCAGCCCCTCTTCTCTCCCTTCTTCCCCCTTCTTCTGTAAGAAATTAAGAATTTATTTAATGCAATGAATAAATGCTGCTATATCCATGTAGTCTTTTCCTAGAAATACTAAGGGAGCGTGTGGCATAAAGGCAATAATGATCTGTGGAAGAGAAGGTCAGTAAGTATAATGGAGATCTTGGAGGAAAATACATACATAAGTAACATATGGATTAACAGTGTATATTTAGGAATATATATGTGTGTGTGTGTGTTTATGCAAATACATATATACGGTGTGTGTGTATTTGTGTAATAACAATTGATGAAAAAGAGGTTATGAACTTGAAGGAGAACAGAGAGGAGTATCTGGAGAGGTTTAAAGCAGTAGCTGAGAGCTTACATCTAATCCACAAGTTGGTGGCGTAGAAAGACTGAACTGGCAAGTAAATTTGAAACCTCCAAGCCCATCTTAAGTGATACATTCTCCAACATGGACATACCTTCTGTTCTTTTGAAAACAGTTCCAACAACTAGGGTCTAGGTGTTCAATTGTATGAGGTCCTAGAAGCTATTCTCCTTCAAGCCTGCACACCCTGAATCTGATAGAGGAGTTAGGGAACATTCTTAAATTCATTGACTCAGGAAAAGACTTTCTGAACAGGACTTCAGTAGTGCAAGCATTGAGACCAACAATTAGTAAATGAGACTTCATGAAACTAAAAATCTTATTTGTATCCTCTCTAAGTTTCTTGAACATATTCATAATTGCTGTTTTGATGTACTTGTCTTCTGCTTCAGCTACATTTCATCTCTCTGGACCTGCTGTAGTGGAGTTAGTGGATTCTGGTGAAGGCATATTGTGTTGGCCATTTATGTTTGTGTTTTTGTACTACTATCTAGGCATCTTGTTTGATGTTTCGATATTTGAGGTTTCCTGGTGGTAATATATGCTCTTCTCTGTTTGGGTAGGTCCTTCAACTCTTTGGTGTTGTTGCACTATCTGGACCTTAATCAAGTATGGTGGGTGTGGAGTGCCTGGTAGAGATTATTTTTTCAGGCAAGTTAGTAAGAGAAAGGAATGGAGATGTGCTAGGAGGAAAGGCTGAGGAGGGGCTATAGGAAAAAAAACTGTTGGGATAAGGGTCCATATCAAGAGAAATTTCCTAGGGAATGGACGTGGGAGTAGATGGGCCTCCTGCAATCTAGCTGCTACAGGACTGAAAATAAGTCTGGAGAGATCCTAACGGCAGATATGACAGATAGTGAAAATTTGCTGAATCCCAGTCCAGGCTGCTCACTGGGGATCAGTGGTAGAAAGTATTTCTGCAGATTAATAACTGAAACAAAGGAATGGAGATGGGTTGTAAACAGAAGGCTGAGGGTGTTTCTGGGAAAGAGATTGGCTAGTTCTGCACCAACAGACAGAATCCCCAGACAATGGAGGTAGAGTATAAGGAGTGGCTTCTGTAGGCTCCTCCAGTAGGACAAAGAATAAGTCTGGAAAGATTGGATGAAAGTGATTCAGCTTCTTATAGATTATTAAATAGAAGAAGAGAGCTTATCTTTGCCCAGAAGCATTTACCTCAGATAAAATTAGAGTTTCTTATTAATATATATTGACATGTGGTCACCAGAGGCTACAGTGTTCAGAATGTAATTATTAAATGAATCCCATCCAATAACAGCACCCAGATAGGTAAAATCTTAAATGAAAGGCTGTATAAATGTACAGAAATTGTATGTTATTTTTGGTCTCTTTTGGAAGTTTTGGTTTTCTCTTTGGCAACAAACCTCTCTGAGGCCCAAATTCTGTTCATGACATTTTTAAACTGACCTCAAGCTAGAAATTTCTGTTTTTCTTTTCAAACCAAAAGGAAATTGTAAGAAATGGGAGGAGTTATGGGTATACCATGCACTCTCAAGAAAGGGTTAAATTCTCACAGTAGGCCAAGAGCCAAGATTGGGAGGGCATGCTCTTATTTTGTTTAGGATGGCAGATCCCTCTGAGCTCCTTCAACAGAGGACAATATGTGTGCCTTCATATCACTTTCTGTCCCTCCATCAACATTTAAAGGCACACCCAGGAATCTGTTGCCTTGAATTCAGAAGCCACATGTTGGGCAGCAGACTGACTGATGACACATCAAAATACTCATGATTCTATTAGACTCACAGAAAGCTACCTTGTAGGCAGAAAACTGTTAAATAAAGACCAGACACAGTCATTCCAATCATCCTATCTCCTCTCAGTCACCATTCACAAGCTCCTAAACAACCTTCCCATTGTAAAACATCACATGTTAGAGAGTTCTAAATTGCAAGGCATTTACCTTCAATATACCTGCATTCTGCCTAGATACAACTTCTATTCTTAGTCTATGTTCTAGTCTGCTTAGCTAAATAGAATAACTTCAATCCCTCTTTGCTTTGACAATCATTTCAGCACTGAGAAAGTTCATCATCTTTTCACTGAATTCTCTTCTTTATTTTTCCTTTCTAATTTTTATATTAAGTACAGTTTATTCACTTTGTATCTCAGCTGTAGTCCACTCCCGCATTCCCTCCCAATCCCACCCTCATTCCCTCACTTCCTTCCATGCCCCTCTCCAAGTCCACTAATAGGGGAGGTCCTCCTCCCCTTCCATCTGACCCTAGCCTATCAGGTCTCATTAGGACTGGCTGCATTATCATCTTCTGTGACCTAGCTAGGCTGCTCCCACCTCAGGTGGAAGTGATCAAAGAGCTAGCCACTGAGTTCATGTCAGAGACAGTCCCTGTTGCCCTTAATCAGGGAACCCACTTGGACACAGCTGCCATGGGCTACATCTGAACAGGGGTTCTAGGTAATATCCATGAATGGTCCTTGATTGGAGTATCAGTCTCAGAAAAGACCCCTGGGCCCAGATTTTTTTGGTTCTGTTGGTCTGTTGGTCTGCTCCTGTCCCCTCCAGATCTTACTATCTCCCCCTTTTTTTTTCATAAGATTCCCTGCACTCTGCCCCAAGTTTGGTTATGAGTCTCAGCATCTGATTTGATTCATTGCTGGGTAGAGTCTTTCAGAGGCCCTCTGTGGTAGGCTCCTGTCCTGTTCCCTGCTTTCTTCTTCTTCCAATATCTGTCCTATTTGTCTTTCTGAGTGAGGATTGATCATATTACCCAGGGTCCTCCTTCTTGCTTAGCTTCTTTAGGAGTACAGATTTTAGTGGGTTTATTTTATGTGTCTAATATCCACTTATAAGTGTGTTTATACCAAGTGTGTCTTTCTGCTTCTGGAATACTTTACTCAGGATGACGTTTTCTAGATCTCACAATTTGCCTACAAATTTCATGATTTCCTTGTTTTTAATTGCTGAGTAGTATTCCATTGTGTAAATGTACCACAATTTCTGTATCCATTCCTCAGTTGAGGGACATCTGGGTTGTTTCCAGGTTCTGGTTATTATGAATAAAGCTGCTTTGAACATGGTTGAGCAAATGTCCTTGTTGTGTACTTGAGCATCTTTTGATATATGCCTAGCAGTGGTATAGCTGGATCTTGAGGAAGCACTTTTCCTAATTGTCTGAGAAAGTGCCAAACTGATATCCAAAGTGATTGTACAAGGAATTCTCAGTATTCAACAGTGTAGATTAATAGTAGGATTAAGTCCCAGACTTCTGTCTACTGCACTGCTGGTGGCAATATATTTATAATCCTATTGTTGAGATGGCATTGATAAGCAGAGATTTTTCATAGTGCATAGCATTAAAAATTTGCAGGCAAATGGTGGAAACTGGAAAAGATCATCCTAAGTGAGGTATCTCAGAAGCAGAAAGACACACAGGGTATATACTCACTCATAAGTTGATATTAGATATATAATATAGGATAAACATACTAAAATCTATAAACCTAAAGAAACTAATCAAGAAGAAGGATTCAATCAAGGAGGACTGATTAAGACGGAACCTAAGTTGCTCAATCCCCATGTAGAAAGGCAAAGAGGATGGACATCAGAAGAGGGAGAAAACAGGGAACAGGACAGGAGCCTACCACAAAGTGCCTCTGAATGGCTCTACTCTGCAAGGTATCAGAGCAATGCTGAAACTCATAGCCAAACTTTGAGCAGAGTGCAGAGAATCTTATGAAAGAAAAGGGAGATAGTAAGACCTGAACAGGACAGGAGCTCCACAAGGAGAGCAACAGAACCAAAAAATCTGGGCCCAGGGGTCTTTTCTGAGACTGATACTCCAACCAAGGATCATTCATGGAGATAACCTAGAACCCCTGCACAGATATAGCACATGGCAGTTCAGTGTCTAAGTGGGTTCATAGTAATGGGAAGAGGGAGTGTCTCTGACGTGAACTGATTGGCCTGCTCTTTGATCACCTCCCCCTGAGGGTGGAGTAGCCCTACTAGGCCACAGAGGAAGACAATGCAGCCACTCCTGATGAGACCTGATAGACTATGATGAGAAGGAAAAAGAGGAGGACCTCCCCTCTTAGTGGACTTTGGGAGGGACATGGGTGTTCAAGGGGAAAGAAAGGTGGGGTTGGGAGAGAGAGGGAGGGAGCTACAGGGGAGATACAAAGTGAATAAACTATAATTAATAAAAAATGGTAACTACTTTCTCATCATTTAAAGATAATGCCATAGTCTTCCTAAGTCTTTTGTGTCTGGAATAAATGTACTTACCAGCTTCATCAGAATGATTACCTGATTTGAGTTTTGTTACAACAAAACCTTTGGGTGTTGGTACTGGAAGGCAGTAGAGAAGCATGGCCTTCTGAGAACTAGTTCTTGTTCTTCTTTGCCTGACCTTCAGGTGAGCCAGTTTCCAATTCGTGCCCTTTGTTCTTTTACTTAAGGTCAAATGTTGCATTTATTTTCCATAATGTTTCTTTTGACTCATTTTCACCCATTATTTTAAACTGATTTTTAAAAAAAGTTTCTTTTTGTACAAAAAGATGAAGACCATATAAACATGCTGCTTGTTTCACACGTGCTGTGCCATGTAAGTAGAACCTCAACAAGAGGACTGGGTTGACTTTTTGGCAGGTCTTTGTTCTTTTTCCTGGCACTGGGGATGGAACCCAAGACTTCTCATCTGTTAGACAAATATAGTTCCACTGATCTGCACTGTTGTCTACTCTCCTTGACTGTGCTGTGTGGTTCCTGACATGGCATTATTATCCCTTTATGCAGAGATAAAACACTGCCTCACTAATGGTAGTATTACAGCAAGCATTTCTCCAATATGAAGTATAATAACAAGACTTGGATCTTAACACTGATCAGTCCCCGCTGTGATCTGAGAAAAAAGTGGGTATTCATAAATGGTAGAGGGAGTGTACTAAATGGGACTACTCTGAACCTTAGAATCTGTAACCTCACATTTGTGGGTGAGGCTCTGTGCTGCACCATTGTAAAATAGGGACTCTGGCTTTACTTACCAACTCGCTGAAGACATTTTTTTATAGACTTTATATCTCATTTTGCCTTGTTTGAGCATTTTTTTTTAAATTTTTACCACAGGCTTTATCTTACCCTCACTGCTATGATTGCAGAAAGGAGCCTAGCATAACTGTTTTCTGAGCTGCTCAATCAAGCAGTTAATGGAAACAGATTGCAGAGACCTACAGCCAAACAATAAGCTGAGCTCAGGAAGTCTTGTGAAAGAGTGGGAGGAAGGATTGACGGAGCTGAAATGGGTCAAGGACTCTACAAGAAACTTACAGAGTAAACTAACCTGGGCCCATGAGATTCACAGAGACGGGATTATGAACCAAAGAGCCCACAAGAGTTGGACCTCAGCCTCTACACTTATATATAGCAGATTGCAGCTTGGTCATCTTGTCCATCTCTTAACAATTGAAATAGGGGCTGTCTCTGATTCTGTTTCCTGCCTTTGGATCCCTTATTTTTTTTTCCCAGCTGGGCTTCCTTGTCTAGCCTCAGTGAGAGAGGATGCCTTTAATCTTGCTGCAACTTGGTATGTCAGGGTGGGTTGGTACTTTGGGGGGGGCTTTCCCTTCTCAGAGAAGGGAAGAGAGGAGGGGAGGGAATGCATGGGTGGAAGAAGAGGAGAGAAAGGAGGGGACTGTGATCAGACTGTAAAGTGCTTAAATAAACACATTAATGAAAAGAAAAAGAAGGAAGAAAAAATATCTATGTATTGGCAGTTGACTCTCCAGTCTGTCAATTCAGCACTTAAATTGAGTTGGCTTTCTTTTTTAATTTTTTTTTGTAGAAAAAGTATCACTCAGAACAATTTCACACCAGTGAGAAAGTTAAGGTTTCAACTTCCAGTTGAATTACTCCTGCACATCATTTCTGAAAAGGTAATTGGAGAATCAAGGACTGAGATGGTTAAAGGCTCATTCAGTGACATGTCCAACCAATAACATTCATCATCTGACTTAGACAAAGCATTTGTTAAGAAGTTAGGCATAAAAGTACTACAATTTCTGTATCCATTCCTCCATTGAGGGACATTTGGCTTATTTCCAGGTTCTGGCTATTACAAATAAAGCTGCTACAAACATGGTTGAGCAAATGTCCTTGTTTTGTACTTGAGCATCTTTTAGATATATGCCTAGGAGTGGTATAGCTGGATCTTGAGGAAGTGCTATTCCTAGTTGTCTGAGAAAGCACCAGATTGATTTCCAAAGTGGTTGTACACGTTTACATTTCTACCAGCAATGGAGGAGGGTTCCCCTTTCTCCACAACCTCTCCAGCATACTACTCAGCAATTAAAAACAAGGAAATCATGAAATTTGCAGTCAAAGAGTGGGATCTAGAAAAGATCATCCTGAGTGAGGTATCCCAAGAGCAGAAAGACATACATGGTATATACTCACTTATAAAGTCCTATAAGATAGAATAAATATACTGAAATCTATACACATAAAGAAGATAAACAAGGAAGAAGACCTGAGATAAGTTAATCAATCCTCATTTAGAAAGACAAATGGGATGGACATAGGAAGTAGGAGAAAACAAGAAACAGGACAGGAGCCTACCAAAGAGGGCCGATGAAAGACTCTACCTAACACCGTATAAAAGCAGATGCTGAGACTCGTAACCAAACCTTCAGTAGAGTGCAGGAAATCATGTGATAAAAGGGGGAGTTAGTATGACCGGGAGAGGACAGGAGCTCCACAAAGACAAAATATATAAGGGCACGGGGGTCCTCTATGAGACTGTTTCTCCAACCAAGGATCATGTATGGATATAACTTAGAACCCCTACTCAGATGTAGCCCATGGTAGCTCAGTATCCAAGTGGGTTTCCCTTGTAAGGAGAATAGGCACTATTTCTGACATGAACTCAATGACTGGCTCCTTTACCTCACCCACTCCCTGAGGGAGAAACAGCCTTTCTAGGCCACAGAGGAGGATATTGCAGCCAGTCCTGAAGATACCTGATAAGCTAGGGTCAGATGGAAGGGGAGGAGGATCTCCACTAGCAGTGGACTTGGAAAGGGACAGGGAGGAGATGAAGGAAGGAGGGTGGGGTTGGGAGGGAATGAGGGAGGGGGATAAGGCTGGGGAGAAAATAATAAATAAATAAATAAATGAAAATTTAAAAAAATAAAAAAAAGAAGTTAGGCATAGTTTGGCATTTTCCGTAGAGATTTAGAAAAGATGAGATAAGAGAATTTAAGTCTAAGCAAAGATTTTTACTTTATGACCAATATTCTCTATGGTTTAAAAGGACCCTCTTTGCTTTTCACTCAGATTCTTCCCTGCTATGAATAGTCAAAGTTAAATAAAGAGAACAATGAATCTCCAGTGAAGAAAGTTTTATTTGTAGCATACACAGAAGAGTTGGATCACAATCCTAAATATACATCCACAGGCAAGGGCAGCCTGTCTGAAGACCAAGGGCCAGGCAGTGGCTTATTAAGATAGAGAAATCTAAGAAATATTTAGGGAAGAAAACATAGTGGCATTTAAAATGCTTGAAACTGGCAAGCCGGGTGGTAAGAGGTAGCAGCGGAAGAAAGCTCATTATAAAGTCATTCTTGATAACTGCACAAACACTCACTGAAAATGAAAATTATACAAAACAGATAGGCTACATTGATGGAATGGCCTGGCAGGGCAATTCCTTGAACAGATTTTCATTATCTAAGAATTTTCTACTCATTTCTTCTTGACTTTATCATAATGGGTATGAATAGAACATTTCTATTTGAGTTGTTTTAATTTCCATATTGCATGTAGATACAGTGTTCCTTTCTACACACATACAGCTTTTCTTTGGGTGAATGAGCTATATATTATTCTGTTTTAGCAAAGCATCAATTGCTTTAAAACACATAGTAAAATTTTAATATAATTTCTTAATATCATTAAACAATTTTAATTTCTTAATACATGTAATTCGATACATGAAAAACACAATATAATAGGTATTGGATGGTATATCTTGGCTCACTAACAAATGTGTAATTCCTGCGCATGTCCAAGACAGATAGGTCTTCCCACTGAGGGGGTGGGGGACAGTATCTCCCATTAAAAAACCACTCACAAAGAAAAAATTAGTTTTCTCCAAGGTAGCCTTGCTAGGTATAAAAACCACAAACCACACTTAAAAGCAGGCCCCATTCCCAGCAGTATGAAATCAATTGTAATTTTGGAGGGTTGGTTTTGTTTTGTTTTGTTTTGTTTTTTATGTGTTTTGTTTTTGTTTTGGTCTGGGCATGTTTCACCCTACTGGTCTTTGCTTATATGTTATAGTAACCCGTTTTGTGTTTTTATGGAAGTCTCTGTGTGTGTGTCTTCTTGTGTATGTTTTTTTCTTCTACATTTTCTTTTTTTTTTCTTTGCCCTTAGTTCTCTATTCTAGCTTGTTTTTTTATTTGCAGAATTTGTTTTCTGAAGAGAGAAAAGAAAGTATGGAGTTAGATGGTTAGGGAGGTGGGGAGGATCTAGGAGAACAAAGGGGGAACCATGATTAGAATTTATTGTATGAAAAATGAGTTTTGCTTACAATAAATAAATAAAGGCATGATCTAACGCTCACACATGCACACACACATACACACACACACACACACACACACAGAGAGAGAGAGAGAGAGAGAGAGAGAGAGAGAGAGAAATAAAAATTAAGACCTTGTCTTTGCAGATGAAGAATAAAGTTTGGAGGTTTGTGATAGATTGTTCAGTCAGTAAAGTTCTTCCCACACACATATACATGAAGACGTGCATTTTTTTTTATTCTTGGAACCTGTGAAAAAGGCTGGACATGTTATGTGTGTCTTAGTTTGTTCTTTTGCCTTGCAGGGATACCTCAACCAAGTCAGTTGGTATGACAGAAAGCATTTAATTGAGAGTTTGCTTACAGTGTGAGAAGATCAGCCCATTACCATCATGGCAGGGAACGTGAGCAGTATACATGGTGATAGAACAGTAGCTGAGAGCTTCATTCTGAACTATAGGCAGGGAGGAACACTGGGCTGACCTTGAGTTTTTGAAACTCAAAGAACACCCCCAATGACACACTTCCTCCAACAAAGCCACACCTATTCAAGAAGGACACAACTCCTAATCTTTTCAAAAAGTTTCACCTCAAAATTTCCACAGAAAACTCCTAAAGCTAATAAATAGCTTCAGCAAAGTGGCTGAATAGACGATTAATCCAAAAAAAGTCAGTAAATCTTCTCTACACAACCAACCAATGGCCTGAGATAGAAATTAGGGAAACTACACCCTTCACATATCCACAGATAATATAAAGTATATTGGTGTAACTCTAACCAAGCAAGACAAAGACCTGTATGACAAGAACTTCAAATGTCTGAAGAAAGAAATCAATGAAGATATCAGAAGAAGGAAAAATGTCCCATGCATGGATAGATAGGATTAATATATTAAAAATAGCCATCTTACCAAAGGAAATCTACAGATGCATTTCAATCCCCACCAAAATACCAACAAAGTTCTTTTTACAGACCTTGAAAGAAAAATTCTAAACTTCATGTGGAAAAACAAAAAAACCTAGACTATCTAAAACAATCCTATACAATAAAAGAACTTATAGAGGTATCTCCATCCCTGGCTTCAAGCTATACTACAGAACAATAGTAATAAAATCTGCATAGTACTGGAAGAGAAGTAGAGTGGTTGATCAATGGAATCAAATTGAAGATCCAAAGACAAATCCACATACCTATGGTCACTTGGTTTGTTTGTTTTTTTTGTTTGTTTGTTTGTTTGTTTGTTTGTTGACAAAGGAGACAAAATCATGCAATGGAAAAAGAGACAGCATCTTCAACAATTTGTACTGGTCTAACTGAATCTCTACATGTAGAAAATGTAAATAGATTGATATTTATATTCCTGCACAAAACTCAAATCCAAGTGGATCAAAGACCTGAATATAACAACAGATACATTAAATCTATTAGAAGAGAAAGTGGGGAAGAGCCTTGAACTCACTGACACAGGAGACAAGTATTTGAATAGAACACCAAGGCTCAGGCACTAAATAATTAATTTATGGTACATCTTGATACTGAAAAGCTCTGTAAAGTAAAAGATACTGTCAATAGAAAGAAAAGACAGTCTACAGATTGAGAAAAGATTTTCACCAATCCTACATCCAACAAAGGGATAATATCCAAATATATAATGAACTCAAGAAATCAAACTCCAATAAACAAAATAACCCAATTTAAAAATGGAGCACAAAACTAAACAGAGAATTCTCAACAGAGGAATCTCAAATGGCTGAGAAGCACTTAAAGAAATGTTCAACTTCTTAAGTCATAGGGGAATGCAAATCAAAACAGCTCTGAGAGTCGATCTCACACTAATCAGAATGGCAAAGATCAAAATTTCAAGCAACAGCACATGCTGGCAAGGCTGTAGAGAAAGGGGCACATTCCTCCATTGCTTGTGGGAGTGTAAACTTGTACAACCACTTTGGAAGTCAATCTGGCGCTTTCTTAGAAAATTTGGCTCAAAAGATAAGTTTTAAGATATAAGAAGACACCTGACTTAGACCTTTGCCTCCTGTGATATGCATAGTACACATTCACATACACACACACACACATACACACACACACACTTAATAACTGCTATAGATTTTATAAATAGTGTAAACAATATATAACAAGTAGAAGAGATTATGTCACTAATATATGGAGCATGTCTAATATCAGAGGAATTAGGTCTCTGTCAAGGGGAGATATTGCTCACTGTGGGAGGGGACAATAGGCAGAGGGACATTGAAATAGTGTGAGGGAAAGAGCAGCAGATGTCCCCGGTTTGCGAAGCACCTTAGAAGGCTTATAGTTAGTGATTTGGTGTCTACAAGAAAACATAGAGCTGAAAATAGAGGTCACAATCATCAGGCTTGAAGAGGAGCTTAGCAAATGCCTGTTCATGGTTCCAAAGACAAGGATTGACCAGGTATAGCTCAGTGTTGCTAGCTATGGGCAATATGGGTAAGGTGTTTGAATAATACCACACTGAACACTAATAATGAAGAAGAGATAAAAATTCTTCTGAAGTGATCCCTCAACCTCAGAGAATGCTACCACCAATTCTGGCCTAAATGTGCATTTTCACTGTTTGTCTCTTTTTTTAATTTTTATTTTTTATATTATTTACAGAATATTCACTTTGTATCCCAGATTTAGCCCTCTCCCTCATTTCCTCCAAATCCCACCCTCCTTCATCTCTTTCCATGCCCCTCTCCAAGGCCAATGATAGGGGAGGTCCTCCTCCCATTCCTTTTGACCCTAGGCTATCAGGTCTCATCAGGACTGGCTGCATTGTCTTCCTCTGTGGCCTGGCTAGGCTACTCCCACCAGAGGGTGAGGGATCAAAGAGCCAACCACTGAGCTCATGTCAGAGACAGTCCCTGTTCCCCCTCCTTGAGTACTCACTCTGATACTGAGTTGCCATGGACTACATATGAGCAGGGATTCTAGGTTATATCCATAAATGGTCATTGGTTGGAGTATCAGCCTCAAAAAAGACCCCTATGCCCAGATTTTTTGGTTCTGTTACTCTTCTTGTAGAGCCCCTGTCCTCTCCAGGTCTTAATATCTCCCCCTTCTTTCATAAGATTTCATGCACTATGCCTAAAGTTTGGTTATGAGTCTCAGCATCTGCTTTAATACCCTGCAGGGTAGAGTCTTTCAGAGGCTCGCTGTGGTAGGCTCCTGTCCTGTTTCCTGTTTTCTCCTTCCATTTGTCTTTCTGAGTGAGGATTGATCATCTTACCCAGGGTCCTCCTTCTTGCTTAGCTTCTTTAGGTGTATAAATTTTCTTATGTTTATCCTATATTATAAGTCTAATATCTACTTATAAGTGAATATATATCATGTGTGTCTTTCTACTTCTGGGATACCTCACTCAGGATGATATTTTCTAAATCGAACCATTTGACTGCAAATTTCATGATTTCCTTGTTTTTAATACTAAGTAGTAGCCCATTGTGTAAATGTACCACAATTTCTGTATTCATTCCTCAGCTGAGGGACATCTGTGCTGTTTACAGGTTCTGGCTATTATGAATAAAGTTGCTATGAACACGGTTGAACAAATGTCCTTGTTGTGTACTTGAGAATCTTTTGATATATGCCTAGCAGTGATATAGCTGGATCTTGAGGAAGTGCTATTCCTAATTGTCTGAGAAAGTGCAGGATTGATTTCCAAAGTGCTTGTACAAGTTAACATTCCCACCAGCAATGGAGGAGGGTTTCCCTTTCTCCACATTGTGTCCAACATGCATTATTACTTGAGTTTTTTATCTTAGCCATTCTGATGGGTATAAGGTGAAATCTCAGCCTCATTTTGATTTGCATTTCCCTGATGACTAAGGATGTTGAGCATGTCTTTAAGTGTTTCTCTACCATTCTATATTCCTCTACAGAGAATTCTGTTTAGCTCTGTACCCCATGTTTTTAATTGGATTGCTTGATTTGTTGCTCTTTAACTTCTTCAGTTCTTTATATATGCTGGATATTAGACCTCTGTCAGATATAGGGTTGGTAAAGATCCTTTCCCAATCTGTAGGCTGTCGTTTTGTTTTTATGACAGTGTCCTTTGCTTTACAGAAGCTTTTCAGTTTCATGAGGTCCCATTTATTGATTGTTGATCTTAGAGTCTGTGCTGTTGGTGTCCTGTTTAGGAAATTGTCTCCTGTGCCAATGAGTTCTAGGATCTTCCCCAATTTTTCCTCTAACAGGTTTAGAGTGTCTGGTATATTGAGATCTTTGATCCACTTGGACTTTAGTTTTGTGCAGGGTGATAAATATGGATCTATTTTCATTTTTCTACATGTAGACATCCTATTAGACCAGCACCATTTGTTGAAGATGCTATCTTTTTTCCATTGTATGGTTTTGGCTTCTTTGTGAAAAAACAAGTATCTATAGGTGTGTGGGTTTATTTATAAGTCTTCTATTGGATTCCATTGATCCACTATTCTGTTTCTATGCCAATACCATGCAGTTTTTACTACTATTCCTCTGTAGTACAGTTTGAGATGAGGGATGGAGATACCTCCAGATGATCTGTTGTTGTACAGGATCATTTTGGAAATTCTGGGTTTTTTGTTTTTCCATATGAGAATTGAGAATTGAGAATTGTTCTTTCAAGTTCTGTAAATAATTGTGTTGGTATTTTGATGGGAATTGCATTAAATCTGTAGATTGCTTTTGGCAGGATGGCCATTTTCACTATGTTAATCCTACAGATCCGTGAGCACAGGAGACCTTGTCATCTCTGATATCTTCTTTAATTTCTTTCTTCAGAGACTTGAATTTTTTTTTGTTTGTTTGTTTGTTTGTTTGTTTGTTTTTTGAACAGGTTTTTTCCTTGCTTGGTTAGAGTCACACCAAGGTACTTTATATTATTAGTGGCTATTGTGAAGGATGTTGTTTCCCTAATTTCTCTCTCTGCCTTTTTGTCTTTGGTATACAGGAGGGCTACTGATTTTTTTTTTTTGAGTTAATTTTGTGTCCAGCACTTTGCTGAAGGTGTTTATCAGCTAATGAAGTTCTCTGGTTGAATTTTGGGGGTTGCTCATATATACAATCATACCATTTGTAAATAGTGATAATTTTACTTCTTCCTTTCTGATTTGTATCCCTTTGATCTCCTTTACTTGTCTTATTCACCTAGCTAGGACTTCCAGAACTTTGTTGAAGAGATATGGAGAGAGTGGGCAGCTTGGCCTTTCCCTGATTTAAGTTTCTCTATTGAGTTTGATGTTGGCTATAGGCTCTCTGTATATTGTCTTTGTTATGTTTAGGCATGTGCCTTGTTTCCCTGAGGGGGAGCACCTTTACCAATCCACAGAGTAAGACAAAGAAGCCAGTCCTGATGAGACCTGATAGACTAGAGTCAGATGGAAGGGGAGGAGGACCTCCCCTATCATTGGACTGGAGGAGGGGCATAGGAGAAGAAGAAGGATTGAGGGTGGGTTTGGGAGAGGATGGGGAGGGGCCTACAGCTGGGATATAAAGTGAAAAAACTGCAATTAATAAAAATAAAATAAAAATTTTTAAAAAGATTTGAGTGGAGATAAAACAGGAATAGCAAAACATAAATTAAACCAAATACAGTAGTTTGATATCTAAATTTAGTTGTGTGTGTAAGGAGATGCACTTGTGTGTGTATGTATGTGTATGTGTGTGTGTGTGTTTATGAATATGTGTGTGCAAGCCAAATGAAACCTCGGCTGTAATTCTTCAAAATACCCCTCGACTTATTTTGATAAGATCTCTTCATTCTGAAACTCACAAGTTATGTTAAACTATCTGGGCAATGAACCACAGGAATCCATTTATCCCTGCCTAGCCAAGGTCACCATCGAAGTATGCACCATCATGTGTGGCATTTTAGATGAGTTCTGGAGAAATAACTTTGGTTCTTATGCTTGCAGAGCAAGCACTTTATTAACTGAAAAATCTCTCTAGCCCCTATATTTAGTTTCAAAAATTTAAGCCTGCTAAATTATTTTATTCCAGAGTCCATACAATTAGCAAAGGGATATATTCTAGGAACTGAAGGGAAACACAGGTTGTGCAAGGGATAAAGAAAGGTCAAAGATGTGATCACAAACTGTGATCTCAGCTGTCCATCAGCTAAATCCACAGACACAAAACATCACAGACTGTCTGAGACAAAAGTAGAGCAAATCAGCAGTAGACAATAAAATGAAAGCAGTATTAAAATGGTGTGAGGATAAATCAGTGGTCAACTTAGCAAGAAAATAAATCTCATTAAATGTTTAGTTCTTTTCTTTTGTTTTTTAGACTTGCTTGGTTTGATAGTCAACAAAGAAAGTCTTTAAGTTGAATGAAAAAGTATACATGCCTTTCAATGAAAATGCCCAGGATTAATGGTGTTTTCTCATCTGTCAAGATGTGGTTCCTTTCCAAAAGCAATTCCTCTTCATTGACATCACACCATTATGTCTCATAAACTCCTCAGAAAGACCTGTTCTTAAATCATCAGGTCTGGCAGAATTTCTCTAAGTAAATAGCATGCAAAACCTTGAATGGTTCCTTCACTTCCAGTTTTGCATAATTATGTAAAATTATGAGTAAATTACATGTTACAAATGTTCACCTAAGTACAGCTTGCACAGATGTACTAAATGGAATGAACAGTAGAAAAATACCTGCTTGGCATAAAAGTAAAGAGTGGCTTTTAGTCATATAGCTATGACAGAATGAAATTGAGTAGAAATATGAGTTGCAATTGCTCAGTGTATTTTTTAAAGAAAAAAAAATACATTTTGTTGCAGTAATTTCTCCTGATGCTAAGAGAATTGGTTCTTTAAGCCAAGTTTATTGTTATAGTCTCCATGCTAATTTATTTTTTTGCTAAGTTGGCATTGATTTAGATTACTATTCTTGCACAATTTATGCTACAAATGTGATATTTTTTTTTCTGGAAGAGCTGTTACTGCCCAGCACCAAAGCCACTGTCAGCTCACTCAGAATGTAACATCTCTTATTTATTATATACCTGTTAGTTAAATTACACATTTGAGGCCATTCTTCCTAAATATTCATTCCATTGGATGAAACTCAAACACATCAATAGATATGCATACTTATATTTTGTTATATTTTTTCATCACAAATTATTCATTTGCCTGTTTCCTAGATGGTCAAAGGACAGGACCTTACTGTGACTCCCACACGGAGAGTGTTTGTTCCCTATATTGTCAGCTCTATTTGAAAACACCCACAGACACACCCAGAAGTGCTTCACAGTTCGAAATCTCCTGGTCCAGTGAAGCAGATGAGATAAAATATCATGGCATCCAACACCAGAATTTGGATCATCCTGTTCTGCCTGTCGTGTAGAATGTGTAGCCCAGGGAAAACGTCTACTTTCCAGTCTCCACTGGCATCATAAAAATTGTGTCACATATCTGAAAATGTGGTTTAGAGATTTAATTAATTAATTGAAATAATATTCCAACACATTTACATATCCACATAGTCATAAAACTCTATCTTACTCCTTAAAGTCTATAAAATTCCCTCTATATTTAACAGTAAGCTTCAAAAACTGCAGGGCTAGGAAACCACTGCATTTTATCACTATGTATGAGACAGATTTAGGGCTAGCATATAAATTGTGATAACCCCAGAGTCTCTCAAGATACTGAAGAGAATGGATATATCTACTTTTTAATCAGTTTGGACAGATGTCTACACAGCTGCATGTGGGTGATTTGTCTCTGCCCAGACACATGGCCCAGGACATCTGTCTGTGCTGCTTCCCTGCCCTGAGGAAACTAACAAGGTCGTCAGATCCGCATCTCAGCTAGATCTGCTGGTCTCCTCTTGATCTTCAGGTAGTTGGACTGCAAGTATGTGTTCTATAAAACGCCTCATTGTTTTTCAGAATGGTATCCCAGAACCTGCCACAGAGATACTTTATGCTCAGTATAAGTGCAGCATTCATTTATTGGTTAATTTCAAATGCTGGCAACTGCCAGTGGAATAATTCAGTTTTGACTGTGAAAGAGATCACTGGTGCTCCCCTTTGGAAGAACCGCCCTTCATAACTGAGGGGACTAGCTAAACGCAGAAGCTGGGATGTTGCTCCAGGTCTGCATTGCTTCTCAGGCCCAGGCACCCGAATCCTAATCCTTGAAAGTTAGCAAAAGCTTATTTTCTTTGTTCTTCTCATTTGCAAAATCTATCTCCAAACCTTTCCTCTTGTAACTTTCTTGTAGGTTTTTGTCTCTCAGGCTTCCCATTCAAATCTTATTCATTCTTTTCAACTACTCAAATGTCACGGCATATGTTTTGGTAGTTGTATTCACAGTCTCCTCTGCTTTTGCACTGTCTGGTGTTTATGCTTTCCATGTCTCCTGTTTTCCTTTGTAATAAAGGCTGATATAATGTCCATTCATCTTCCTTTCTGACATGTCACAGTACCAGTGAGTTGCAAAGTCTTCGTACTTTCTGGATTAGTTTGTGCTACTGAATGGTTTACAGAAGAATCCACTAATATCTTTAAGAAGGAACTCAATGTGAACATCTTGAAAATAAAAACATATGATTAAATGTCTATAATACTCTTTGGTGGACAAGAACACCAACTATTTCTAGTTGCAATTTTAAATCCGGCAACAATACAACAGTGTTACCTATTATATTAATACAAGGAATAAAACTGCAAAACCAGATATGAAATATCAGTGTGCTGGCATGCAGGATGTTATGGAAAAAGCCAGTAGGTCCCTTTGGTGTAGAGACTGCGGCTTCTGGACTAGGGATCATTATCTCTAAACTTACTCTCTAAATTCGAAATACTATTCCTTTATCTCATTCCCAAGCTATGAGAAAGTTTCTCTCAGATTTTCAGCCTACAGGTAGCTTCTCTAAAGGTGGAATGAAAGAAGGAACTTAGAGTGAAGGGGAAAGGAAAGATGGCAAGCAGAAACGTGGAGCCCAAGGCCGCCAGAGAACAAGAGGTATGATCAAAGGCTGCACACAGAGAAAACTTCCATGAATATATGGAGCTATAATAACTATACCGAATACCTAGTGCAGAGAAGCTGTCTTGGCAACATAATCAGGGACAGACAAAAGTCTAGAAGCAGCAGCCCTCTTGTCTAACCAGGCCATCAATGGGAAACCTGTGGCTAACCAAGGAGAAACGCATATGCTAGCATTGGAAATTGACTTCAGGAAGGCACAGGGCACCTCAGTGTACAACATGATGGTACAAACCGGAGTGTGTACTGAGAGGAAATGATGATGTCTTTCCTTTGTCCATCATAATGCTACAAGATAAAAAAAAAAGTAATAAAACCCCAACAAATATTTAGCAATAGGCTAAAAGTAAAAGTAAAAAATGCATTCGCTTCTTTACTGCTGTTTTGGAGAACTGTATGTTTATATACTTACTTTCCATATACAAAAAGGAGCCACAGAAGCATTCCTCCAATGTTAATTTTTTCCTTTTTATTGAAAATGGATTTTTTTTCTCACATAATATAACCTGATTTTTTGGTTTTTCCACCTTGTAATCCTCCCAGTTCCTCACCACCTACCTCCCATCCAGATGCACTCCCTTTCTGTCTCTGATTGGAAAAATAAACTCAGGCTTCTAAGTGATAATAATAAAATGAAATATAATAAGATAAAACAATAACTAAGACATCAAAATAAATCAAAACAACTGTTAAAAGACAACAACAGCATATCCGAGAGAAGGAACAAGAAACCGAAATCAGCTTGTTGGCACACTCATAACTCCCATAAACACCGGACTGGAAGTCATAATACATAGGCACAGGACAAGGTACGCAACCATGCAGGCCCTGTGAATGCTCCTTGGTTTCTTTGAGTTTATGTGAGCTAAGCTCATGGTGATTTAGAGGTCTTGTTTTCTTGGTATTTTCCATCTCCTATGCCTATTACACTCTCCCTGTTACCTCTAGATATACAGGGTTCCCTGGTCCCTGAGGGGAGGGATTTGATGGACACATGCCATTTAGCACTGAGTATTCTAACATTCCAAGGTCTCTCATTCTCTGCTTCCTGTCTGTCTGTGGGTCTCTCTATTTGATTCCGTCTGCTGCAGAAAGAAGTTTCTTTTGGTGAAACAAGGCACTCTGTGTATAGTAGAATGTCACTAGGAGTCATATTATGGCTACACTTTTTTTTTTTAGAATAGTAGTATTTGATTCTGCCTTAGAATGTTGGTTTATCCAATCTCAGGTTCTTGATTATTCACCCAAGCAGTCTTGGATATTGGTTCCATTTTATGGAGTGGGCCTTAAGTTGAATCAAATATTGGTTGGTTGTTCCCACAAACTTTGTGCCACGATTGCCCTAGCTTATCTTTCATGCAGGCATCATTAAATATCAAAAGGTCTGTGACCAGATGTGGGTTCATGTTTCTCTTTGTGAAGCTTAGAGAGTACTTTTCTAAGTACCACAGATGCTATCACATAGAGATGAAGGTTTTATGTAGGCACCAGTTCAACTTTTGCATCTAAATGAGTTGTGTAGGTGTTGTCTTCAGCAATGGAGCCTTGCAATGAATTTGTGGAAAGCAAACTATACTCTTGGCCAATAGCTGAGGTTGTTTTGGGATTCCTATGGAACCTCTTTGGCCAATAATTCAATTAGATGTGACTCATTCCCAGTACCGGAAGCTTCCTTTGGTTACAAGAGATGGTCAGTTGGGACTCTGTATTTTCCAGTTTTTGGCTATTTTGTTTATATAACCTTCGTATATGTTTATATTTTATCAAGTTTCTCCTGTATTAGGTTTCCACACTACCCCTCAAAATGGCCCTGAATTTGAGTTATCTGTCACCATATTCCCTCTGTCAGCCACTTCTTATCCACATCTGAACATGGTTCTCCCATTCTAACACCCTCTATCCACCCATAAGTTTCTCCTGTATTTCTTTTTTATAGGGAGGGCCATCTGTTCTCTCCCTCCACAAGTCTATACCTAAACTATGTGCTACTAAGGATTGTAGCTTGTTTATTATTGACTAAGCATCTAATATCCACATGTGAGTACATACCAAAATTGTCTTTCTGTAGGTTATTTCACTCAGGATTCCACTCATTACTAAAAATTTCTTAGTTTTTATTTTTGTTAATAAAATAACAAAATTGGCTGAGAAATAACCAAATATGTAACTGTACCTCATTTTTTAATCCATTCTTCTCTTGAAGGGCATCATCTAACCTTTTTTCAATTTCTGACTATTATGAATAAAGAAGCCATGAATATAGTTGAGTGTCTGTGGGAGGATGAAAAGCTTTTGAATATATGCCTAAGAGTAACATAGCTGAATATTGAAGCAGATAGATTCCCATCTTCCTGAGAAACCACCACACTGATTTCCATAATAGCTATATAGGTTTGCATTCCCACCAGCAATGCTCCATATCCTTGCCATCATGAGATGCCACTTGTTTGTATTGAGCTTAGCCATTCTGGAAGGATTAAGATGTAATTCCAACGTAGTTTTGGCTTGCATTTCCCTGATGATTAAGGATGTTGAACATTTCTTTAAGTGTTTCTCTGCCATTAGTTTCCTCATTTAAGAATTCTCTGTTTATATCTGTAGCCCCATTTTTTAATTGTGTTTTTTCTTAATATCTGGTTTTTATTTGACTTCCTTATATATTTTGGATACTAGCCTTCTACTGAATGTGTAGTTTATAAAATCTTTTTCTGCTTTGTACGCTGTCATTTTGTTCAAATGATGTGTCCTTTCCTGAGAAGAATCTTCTCAGTTTCATGAGGTCTCATTTATTGATTGTTGATCTTAGTGCCTATGTTAATGGTGTTCTCTTTGGAAAGTGTTTCCCAATGCCAATGAATTTAAGGCTATTTCTCACTCTCCCTTCTGCCGGGTTCAGTGTGTGTGGTTTTATGTTGACATCTTTGATCCATTTGGAGTCGAGTTTTGTGCAGGGTGGTAAGAATGTCTCTATTTGCATTCTTCTACCAGAACAATATGTTGAAGATGCTGTCATTTTTCTCCAGTGTGTATTTTTTTTTTTATCAAGAATCAGGTGTTCATAGGTGTATGGCTTTATATCTGAGTCTTGAAATTGATTTCACTGATGAATGTGTCTTTTTTTTGCCTATACTATGCTGTTTTTATTATGATTTCTATGTAGTACAAGTTGAAATATGGAATAGTGAGACCTCCACAAGTTTTTTTATTATTCAATATTGTTCTAGATTTTATTATTCAAGGTTGTTTTACGTTTCCATATGAAAATATTCCTTTTGAGATCTTCACAAAATTGTGAAGATCTCAAAAGGAATATTGTTGGAATTTTGATGGGTATTGCATTGAATCTGAAAATACTTTTGGTAAGATTTTTACTGTATTAATCATATTGATGCATGAACATGGATGATCTTTCCATTTTCTGATATCTTCTTTAATTTCTTTCTTCAGTGTCTTAAAGGTTTTTTAAAATCATATATGTCTTTCACTTGTTTGATTAGAGATACTCCCAAGATATTTTATAATGCTTGTGGCTATTGTGAAAGATGTTGTTTCTCTGATCTCTTCCTTGCCCTGTCATTTGTATATAGCAGGGATACTGATTTCTGTAAGTTAAGTTGTATTCAGCTATTTCACTAAAAGCATTTAACAGCTATATAAGTTTCCTGGTGGAATTTTTAGGGTCACTTATCCATACTATCATATCATCTGCAAATAAAAATACTTAGATTTTTTCTTTCTTATTCGTATTCTTTTGATCTCCTTCAGTTGTTCTAGCTAAAATTCTAATTATTATATTGAATAAAATGGGGGAGGATGGACAACCTTGTCTTGTTCTTGACTTTAGTGGAATTGTTTTGTGTTTCTCTCCTTTTAAGTTGATTTTGATCCTGAGATTTCTGGTAATTGCCTTTATTGTGTTGAGGTATGTTGCTATATCCCTAATATCTCCAGAAATTTTATCAGGAAGAGGTGTTGGATTTTTTCAAAGGGCTTTTCTGCACCTAATGACATTGTCGTGTTGTTTTGTGGGTTATATTTATTTATATACATAAGTTGAACCATCACTGCATCTCTTAGATTCAGTTTGCAAGTATTTTATTGAGAAATTTTCCATATATATTTATGAGAAACACTAGTCTGTAATTTTCTATCTTTGTGGAGTTTATATGTGGCATGGTCTTGTAATGTAAATTAAACAGTGTTGCTTCTATTATTGTTTTGTGAAATAATTTGAGGAGTATTAGCATTAACTCTTTGAAAATCTGGTAGAAATTGATGCTAAATTCATCTATCCATGGGGTTTTTGATTTTGCTATTGTTGTTGTTTGGTTGTTTGGTTTGGTTTGGTTTAGAGACTTTTTTTATTAATTACAGTTTATTCACTTTGTATCTCCCCATAAGCCACTCCCTCCTCCCCTCCCAGCCCCACCCTGCCTCCCTCTTCTTCTCGATTGCCCCTCCCAAGTCTACTGATAGGGGAGGTCCTCCTCTCCTTCCTTGTTTTAGAGACTTTTAAATACTACTTTTATTTCATTAGGGACTATAGGTCTGTTTAAATTGCTTGTCTGCTTGATTTAGCTTTGATAAGTGGTATGTATCCAGAAAATTATCCATTTCTTTTAGATTTTTCAATTTGGTGGAGTACGGATTTTAATAAATATTCTTATGATTCTCTGTATTACCTCCATGTCTGTCATTATGTCCCCCTTTTCATTTCTAATTTTAATAATTTGGATAATATCTCATTGTGTTTAAGCTAATTTGCATAAGAGTTTTTCATTCATATTTTCGCAGAGAAATAACTCTTAGTTTTATTGATTTGTATTTGTTTATTGATTTCAGCACTGAATTGATTATTATTAGTTGCTATACTCACTTTAGGTATGATTATTTTCTAGAGCTTTCACATGTGCTTTCAAGCTACTAGTTTGATACCTCTCCAGTATTTCATGTAAATAGCCAGTGTTATAAACTTGCCTCTTAGAATTGTTTTCTTTGTGTTCCATAAGTTTGGTATATTTTGTATTCATTTTCATTAAATTCTAGAAAGTCTTTGATTGCTTTCTTATATTTTTTGGTTGTGAGCCTAGCCTTTAATGGCTGAGCCATCTTTCCAGCCCTTGATTTTTTTTTTTTATTAATTTCTTCCTGGATACTTTTTTTTTTTTTATTCAGTAGAGAGTTGTTCAGTTTTCTTGAATTTGTAAGTTTTCTTTTGTTGTTAATAATCAGCTTTAATTTGTAGTAGTCAGATAAGATGCAGGGTGTTATTTCAATTTTTTTGTATCTGTTGAGAATTTGTGTGTGTGTGTCTGAGTATGTGATTAACTGCGGAGAAAGATCCACAAAGTGATAAGAATGTATATTCTTTTGTGTTTGGATGATGTGCTCTGTAAATATCTGTCAGGTCCATTTGATTTCTAATATCACTTAGCTCCAGCATTTCTCTGTTCTGTTTTTGTCTGGATGACTTGTCCATTGGCAAGGGTGGGTTACTGAAGACTCCCACATCGGTGTATGAGGGTCAATATATGATTTAAGCTGCAGCAGTGTTTCCTCTACTATCTTGGGTGCTCTTGTCTTTTAGGACATAGATGTGAAGAATTGCAATGTCAGCCAGGCAATGGTGGTGCGCACCTTTAATTCAAGCACATGGAAGGGAGTGGCAGGCAGAGATCTGTGAGTTCCAGGCCAGCCTGATCTACAGAGTGAATCCATCCAAAGCTATACAAAAGAAAGACTGTCTCAAAAAAAATGTTTTTTGCAATGTCTTCTTAGCAGATTCCTCTTTTCATGAGTATTTAATATCCTTCCCTAATGCTTCTGATTAGTTTTGATTTTATATCTATTTTATCAGATATTAAAATGGCTATACCAGCTCAAATCTTAGGTCCATTTGCTTGGATTATCATGTCCATCCCGGTACCCTGAAGTGAGATCTGTCCTTGACATTAAAGTGTGTTGTTGGATACAATAGAAAGATAGCAGTTTTGCATCCATTTTGTTAGTCTGTGTCTTTTTATTGGGAGACTTAAGACACGTGATATTGAGATATATCACTGAACAGTGTTTGCTGATACCTGTTATTTTGATGTTGTGGTAGTGGTGGTGGTGGTGGTGGCAGCAAAGGCAACAGTGGTGTGTGTTTATATGTGTGTGTGTGTGTGTGTGTGTGTTTCTTTGATTTGGCTGTCTGGAATTACTTATTCCTTGTGTTTTGTTGGGTGTTGTTAACCTCTTTCAGTTGGAATTTTCCTTCTAATATGTTCTGTTTGGCTGGAAACTGTATTTTTAATATCATGATCTGAAGCAGCTGTATTTGCACTGTGTGATGGGAGAATCTCTGAGAACAGACATCCTCTTGGCTCCTACTGTGCCAATGGCAACACTTGTGACCTTTCATGGTGTTTTGTGAGCATCCAGCACAGACACTGGCTAGGTTTTTTGGCCTGCTACTCTCCCCCAGAAAGTGTTCAGAACCATAAAGCAAAGATGAACCAAAAAGGGGAGGCTCCTGGCTCCACACAACAGCTAGAAGAAAGTGGGACATTAGATGATTTCTTTCATATCATCCAAACTAAGTGTCATTTTAAAAGTTGAGTGTCAATTTTTTTCTTTTCCTTTCTTTTTTCTTTCTTTCTTTCTTTCTTTCTTTCTTTCTTTCCTTTTATCCTTTTGATATTCAGAGATACTTGTGAGCACCTGAGAAAGGTAAAGCTTTTGAAACTTCAGACCACCCTCAATGACCCACTTCTTACAAGGCCACACTTCCTAATAATTCTAATTATTTCCAAATAGTGTCACTCCCTGGTGACTAAGTGTTCAAATATATGAGCTTATTGAAAGCCACTCTTATTCAAACCACCACATTGCAGTTCCTGACCCACATGGTCTTATAGACATTTTATAATGCAAAAATGTATTCAGTCTAACTTCAAAAGTACCCAAAGTCTATAACAATCCAAAGTTAAAAGTCCAAAGTTCACAGTACCTGAGAATCCTGGAATTTTCTGACATGTAACCCTCTGTAAAATCATTATTAAAAAGCCAGATTACATACTTGCAACATACAATGGCAGAGAATATGCAATACCATTCCAAAAGGAAGAAAGGGGAGCATAGTAAGGAAATACTGGACCAAAGCAGGACCAAAAACCAGCAAGGCAAACGCAAAACTCTGCATCTCCATATCTAGTGTCTAAGAATTATTCAGTTCTCCATCTCCTCTCGGCTTTGTTGGCTTCAACATACTTCTCTCTCTTGGGCTGGTTACATACCTGGTCTGCCTCTTTCCTTAGCAGGTATTCTGTGGTGCTAGCATGTCTTGTATCTTGAGGTCTCCAACACTATCTAGGCTTCACTTCACAGCTTAATGCAATGGATTCTACAGGCCTCCATGAAGAGACACCCCTGACACATGCCTGGCATCAGTTAGGGTCATTGTTGCTATGATGAAACACTATGAGCAAATACAAGTTGGGGAGGAAAGGGTTTATTCCTTTCTACATCATAGTTCATCACTGAAGGAAGTTGAGATGGAAACTCAAACAAAACCTAGAGGGAGGAGCTGATGCAGACTCCATGAAGGAGTGGAGCTTACTGGTTTGCTCAGTTTCGTTATTGATCTGAATATAAATGAACACTAATAATCATGTTACATAGTCAATACTAGGCTGTCTTAAAATTTCCCCAGCCAACACCATTAATCCAAAGGTCTTCAATTTCACCTTAGGCAGATTATAGGACAAGGGTAGAAAACAGCCACATTACTTGCCAAAATATCATGAGTGGCCTCTAGGCCAGTTACTAACATTCTTCCAATATTAAGCTTCTTGAGCTGGGTCCCCACAGTTCAAATCACCCCTCAGCATTTTCTTCATGATCTTACTAGGAGGGCACATTAGACCCTGCTTAAAGTATCCAACTGCTTTTGTAACCCAAAGTTTCAAAGTTTTCCATATTCCTCTACAAGCAGCATCGTCAGGCATATCATAGCAATACCGCACTCCTGTTAACAATTTCTGTTTTAGTTTGTGTTATTTTTGCTGTGAAGAGACACCATGACCATGACAACTCATATTTTAAAAAAATCATTAATTGGGGGCCTGTTTACAGTTTCAGAAGTTAGTCCATTATCATTATGGTGGGAAATATGGCAGCATACAAAAAAAAAAAAGCAAAAACATGGCAATGGTAAAATAGCTGAGAGTTCTACATATTAATCCACAGGCAGCAGAAATAAGGGGGGGTAAACCTCAAAACCCCAAAACACACCCCTGTGACATATTTCCTAGAACAAGGCTATACCTTCTAATTCTTTTACTTTTTTTTCAAACACTGCCACTCCCTGGTGATTAAATATTCAAATAGATGAGCTAATCATGGCCATTCTTTTTCAAATCCCCACATACAAGGAATATGATTAGTGCCTTTTCTGGGAAGGTGGGTTGAAAAATGGGTCTAGAAAGTCACAGAAGCTTATGGCTTATCATTCTGGATCATATCATACTATTCAGCAATGTAAGTACTACTCTGATATCCAACTTTTCAAACTTCCCTGTTACTAGTGCCATCTCTAATGCTGACTGAAACAATGAGGTTCTTGTCAGTGTTTAGAAGAGTACAGGTACAAGGAAGGACTTCAGAGACATGGACATGGATTCTGGCACAAATTCAGATGAAAATATTACAGAGATCATGGTTTGTCTTTCGATGAATCACAGATTTAGCTACATGCCTGTCAGTGTTCTGATCTCTGCTTGCAGGAGAAATACGCTCAAACTCTGAACTTTTCAGAAAGGCTTCAACCATTCTTCTTTATTTTGGTTCAAACTCTTTCCGTACTGGGATATCATTGCCAACACCACCTGTAATCACAGCTCTGAGGACTAATCTTAATGGGTTATTAGAAATGTTTCCTCTGCTTGGGTGGTAACAGTGATAAAATAACTCTCTCCTACCAACATTGAAGGCCCATGACTAGATAGGGTTGGATATTGTCTGATGCCCTCATCTTTTCCTGTGGCCCAGTGTATATGCATATGGCCATGTGTATTCCTTTGATAGAGAAAGACAGCTTTGATATTTGGCATAGAATTTAAATGTTTGGATATGGTCCTTCCAGGAGAGGAAAGAGGATTGAATCCATATGGGTGATAAATGGATATTTACAGAAGAAACAAATGAAATAAAGACTTTTGAATAACAGTAAAATAAAAATTGGGAATGTGAGTTGTTATAATTTACACTATGCTGAAGCCTATCATAATAAAAATAAATAAATAAAAAGAGACTTTCTGGTCATTTCTTTGGAAGTCTATATTCTAGATATTTTAATATTATAGATAGTTTAATATTTTAATTCTTCGATATTTTAATATTCTATTAAAACTTAAAGTACAATTATCTGCTCATTTCAGGTAAGTGAACCACCAACTTCTTCAAAGACAGATCACAGAGAATGTAAAGGCTTTAGCCAGCTGACAGCTGCATTTTGCTGGGGTTTGTAGCAGATTCTTGTTCCGTCTAAGGCTGTGTTTTCACAATGTGGGAATAGCCAGTCAAATTAAATTTCGAAATAGTCAAAACAGCCTCATGAATTAAAACAGCAACTCCTGATGGATGTAATTTGAAATCCTGTTGTCCCTTTGTGTGTTATATGGAAAACATCCTTAGAAAAAAACTATGTATGTGTGTTAAAGGAAACTTTACTCTTATAGTAACAATTCATCACATTATGATCATAGTGCTGAGATTCCTAGCAAACAATAACTAGCTAACCCAAGAAACAAATGATGCTTGATGTATGGTAATTCTCTTGAGGTCTGAAGTATTTGAAAAATATGGCCTCATGTGACCTGCATCATATTGAACATCTACTGGGGCGATGAACACCTCTTAGTTTTATATCTGATCTCCAGAAATGAAAAACATAAATCCATCTTTCAAAATCCACAGAGCAGCCATGTGAGTCGAAGGATGCCTCCATTATTGAGGTTTGCTTTCTTGGCTTGGTGAAAACCTTGGCAGTATATTAATTTTTTTTTCCTTTTTCACAGAAGAATTGATGTGCTTCTATGTAAACATGAGCCTGCTTTCACAGGGTAAGAATAGATGTTTCCTGTTTTGCTTTCTTGTTTCTAAATGTTAGTTTTACTCAATGAGCACAGTATTTTATATTGGTAAGGTCCATTTACCTGTCATTCTTTCTTCCAGAAGTGAATGATGCTGGGACATCACACACATTTCAAGTTGTAGCCATACCCTGTGATTTAATTTTCAATGGTTAACTAGGCTATATGTGAATTTCAGTTTGAAGAAGGTTAATTCACAGTTGACATGCTGACCACAAATACTTCGTTTCCTTGGTGTCTTCTTACCAACTACTTTTAAAAGTATTTTTTAAATAAAATTTATTTTGGTTTTTAAGGAGTGAAAAGTGCCCAAGTACCATATTTTGTTGATTCTTTTGCAGCCAGTCAGTTAGGTGTCAGGTGACTTCTGTCATCACTCTGGGCAATTAATTGAAAGGGAGAAAAAGGTTCATCTATAGCTTCCTAGACATAGCTGTTACAGAAGGAGAGTCATTTTAAAGGGTTGATAAAAATCTTCATTTCAAGTATGAAAAGACAAAATTATTAGAGCTTAGTGAAAGAAACTCCATGATCAGTGTTCTCTCTGTAGCTACCCCTCTGCATTGTCTCTGATCACCTGACACAGTTGTATGGATTTAGTTTTGCCGGATACAGTGATAGATTTGACTTATGAGCATAACATCAGGGACATTCCTAGGCAACTGTGTAATCCTGATGGTTCTCGGGTTTGTTTCTGTTGCTTGTTGCTGAATTAAAAATAGCTAAGGCATGCATAAGGAAGGCAGAGAATACCTGATACCAACATGTGAGCCAGGTATTGTAATAGAAATCTATAATAACAGCAATTAGAAGGTAGAGAAATTAGGTAGGAAGATATGGGGTTGAAGGATATCTGCACTCACTGTACTGATTTCTAAGTCAGCCAGAACTATGTAAGACCTTATCACAACTATCTGCCTATCTAACTAACGAGGTAAATAAAAATTTTAAAATTCGATACCAGAAATAAATAAGTTGATACTAGAAAGAAGCACAGCCAATGGCTTTTGAAAAGTGGAATGTACAATTTTCAGAGAACATTCGATCTAAAACTCAAGACTCTTTCAGTGCTGACCATCTACGTAATGACTGTGTTGCTTAGAATACTGTTCACAATCCAATAGTCTCTAGGGTGGCAAGTTGGTGTTCTAGTTCCTCACTGGGCTCTCTCAGTAGGATTTGCCAAACACCCTACTGAGAGACACTGAAAACTGTCCAGGAATATTGAAGTGAATGGTGGTGTTTGCATGTAGATTGATTGTTTCTTTACCCTAATTTTTATCCCTCTGTTGTGAACGCCTATGCCTACTTCAAGGAAACAAGCGTATGCTTTTACTAAACAACGATTCATTAAGGACACTGAAGCATTGGAAAGCTGATTAAATTTACCACATTAAAGTTTAAAAATTGCTTTCATCTAATAATGAAATGTTGGTTTGGCTTTTGCAAGAAGAAATTCTGTGCAGTGGCTTCACCTTATGGGAATAATAACCAGCTCTTCTCAGGATATGCTATTACTCAGTGTCATTGTTGCTCAGTACCTTCCTCTGAGACCACAAGGACACCTGGTAATAAGTACATTTCTGTACTAAATGCCCTAAAGATGAGCCTCAGCTGCATCAGACAAAACAGGCTGGTATTGCAAGAGAGCAGGGAGTGGCCATTTCATGGTCAGGTTACTTGAGTTGCCTTTACCACTGAATTGTTGCTAACCTACAAAGATAAGATGAATTGCTAGGAGGCTGACTTGCAAATAGTCAACCCAGTCAGCCATGGAGACACAGCAGTGCAAGATAGAGGTCAGCTACTGACTCAGTTGGTGAGTGATGTAGAGTTTTACAGCTCCAGGCCATTTATATGAAATAAGATCCATATTGACAGGAATAAGGAAAGGGCTCCTTAGTTCAGTGCACTGAAATCTGGAATTTATTTGGATTCTTAAAGAAGACTTGGAGAGTTTCTAGTCTAATACTTGTTTTCTATAGAGGAAAATTGAGGCAAAGGAGATTACTACATGGTCCAAAATAACTAGTTAAGTAGACAGTCCAGATTAGAATACATGCTTTTATCTCCTAATTCATTGTTCATAGTCTATACAGGAGAAAAGTATTCATCGCTTTTCCTTTTAATTTTACTTCACTACAGTTGCAATGAAGGGAGTTTTTTTTTTCTTTTTATTAATTACAGTTTATTCACTTTGTATCCCCCCTGTACCTCCCTCCCTCCTCACCTCCCAGTCCCACACTCACTCTTCCCCACCCATTTCCCTCTTCCAGTTTACTGATAAGGGAGGTCCTCCTCCCCTTCCCTCTGATCCCAGTCTATCAGGTCTCATCAGGACTGGCTGCATTGTCTTCTTCTGTGGCCTGGCAAGGCTGCTCCCCCTTCAGGTGGAGGTGATCAAAGAGCAGGCCAATCAGTTCATGCCAGAGACAGTCCCTGTCCCCATTACTATGGAGGCCACTTGGATACTGAACTGCCAGAGGCTACCTCTGTGCAGGGATTTCAGGCTATCTCCATGAGTGGTCCTTGGCTGGAGTATCAGTTTCAGAAAAGACCCCTGTGCCCAGATTTTTTGGATCTGTTGCTCTCCTTGTGGAGCTCCTGTCCTCTCCAGGTCTTAATATCTTCACTTCTTTCATAAGATTCCCTGCACTCTGCTCAAAGATTGGCTATGAGTCTCAATGTCTGCCTCGATACCCTGCAGGGTGGAGCCATTCACTCTGTGGTAGGCTCCTGTCTTGTTCCCTGTTTTCTCCCTCCTCTGATGTCCATCCTCTTTGCCTTTCTGAATGGGGATTGAGCATCTTAGCCAGAGTCCTCCTTCCTGATTAGCTTCCTTAAGTGTACAGATTTTAGTATGTTTATCCTATATTATATGTCTAATATCCACTATTAGTGAGTATATATCCCGTGTGTCTTTCAGCTTCTGGGATACCTCACTCAGGATGATCTTTCCCAGTTCTTACCATTTACCTGCAAATTTCATGATTTCTTTGTTTTTTATCACTGAATAATATTCCATTGTATAGATGTACCACAATTTATGTACAATTGAGGGCCATCTAAGCTGTTTCCAGATTCTGGCTATTACAAATAAAGCTGATACAAACATGGTTGAGCAAATGTCCTTGTTGTGTACTCGAGCATATCTTGGGTATATGCCTAGTAGTGGTATAGCTGGATCTTGCGGAAGCACTATTCCTAATTGTCTGAGAAAGCTCCAGTTGATTTCCAAAGTGGTTGATAAATTTACATTCCCAGCAACAGTGGAGGAGAGTTCCCCTTTCTCCACATCCTCTCTAACATGTGTTGTCACTTGAGTTATTCATCTTAGCCATTCTGATGGGTATAAGATGAAATGTTCTATTATATACCAAGCCCACTCTGATTGAGGAATGGATCTTCAAGAGGATGAAAATATCCAGTTAAAAGTTGTAACACCAATATTCAAGACACTGAAGGAAGGAGAGGAGGACCTCCCCTATCAGTGGACTTGGGGAGGGGCATGCATGAAGAAGGGGAAGGGAGGAAGGGATCAGGAGGGGAGGAAGGAGGGGCTTATGGGAGGATACAAAATGTATAAAGTGTAAATAATAAAAAAATAAAAAAAGAATAAGAGAATGTTTAGGGTGTTCTCTGTGAATGGTATTGAGCCTCTGCATAACAACACCCTTCATCCTCCACAGAACAACACTCTTTACAAAGCAACAATTTCCATTAGGGATGTGAGGAAGCAGGCTTTCCTTTTGACAGGGAGAGGGCTTCACTCTTAGCTTTGTTTTATTGCTGGAGTCAGACTCTGCTGGCATTTCTTACCATTATTAATATAGATACAGTTATTCTAAAAAATAGTTGCATCCTAATGACTGAAGAAAAGATGTTTTAAAAGTATTGTGCTGTTTATATTTGAATACAATGTAAGACAAGGAAAAAAATAAATGTCAAGTAGGTTTTTAAAATTAATTTTATATTAGGAGAGGTGAGTAAGATAGTTGGTGGTGCTCTTGTTTCTTTAGGACCCACGAAGAAGGAACATGCCTGACATAGGAGTACTCTGGACAAAGCAACACTCTCCAGAGGTAAATTGGTGAAACTTAAAAAGATCATATTGAGTGAGGTAACCCAGACAAAGAAAGATAAACTTCTCCTGTTCTTCCTTATTGGCAATTCAAAACTCCAAATCTTTATATGTGAGCATATAATATTTGTAAAAACCAGGAAAGTAAAATGGAACCATTGTCCATATGGGGAGCTGGGGAACTACAGAAGGGGGACTAGCAGGGTACAAATAATCTTATCAGCAAAATAGGAAAAGGAGTATTCATCATGGATAGTTAAAAAGGTAAAGAGGAAGGTGAGAAGAATGACAGGACACAAATGAACTGATAGTGTAAGTCTGAAAGAAAGGGATCTTTAAGGAATGGGGATAATACAGTGGAAGAAGGAAGGCAGGTAATCATACTATTAATTATTTACCTAAAATATTCTCACAATGCTTCTAATCAATGTGTAAATATAAAATACTGTTTTAATGAACATTTCTTCTTTGGAATGACAGCGCTCCTTCCAAGAGCAAAAGACAGTCCAACAAAAATCCTACTACCAGACATGAGAAACCCTCTTTGTACTTGTTGGCTAGGGCTATCTAAGAGATTCCACAAACACACAGCCTATTGCAGTTGCTCTTGTTTTTCTCTCAGAAATGGGATGTTGGTCCCTATTTCTGAAAACATTGTGCACTTCAGAAACAAAGCCTAGAGTCCCCCGAGATAGAACTGACTCAAAAACTTCCTCCCGAAGGACTAAATTTCATGGTACCAAAACTTGTCAGAATAAATGGCGAGAAAGTCCTCAAATGTAAACAAACAGCTATAGACAAATGAGGAAAACTGGGAGCGTGAGAGTTGGTCACAGCCAGAGAAGAACACACCAATCGGTTGTGCAGTAGCAAATGCCCAGTCCTGAAAACATAGGCACAAGAACATCATATGGACTCAACAGATTATACTTAGGAATATATCTGTACACATGTATAAATGTATACTTATATGCATGTGATCGCAGTTAATAAAAAAAGAGGCCATGGATTTGAAAGAGAGTAGGCAAGGGTATATGGGAGGGTTGGGATGATGGGTGTGAGGTGGAATCTCTGGGTTGTTTTGATGACTAAGGACGTTGAGCATTTCTTTAAGTGTTTCTCTGCCATTCACTATATACAAAATATGATCAACTGTACCAGAACATTTGCTCAACTATGCTCAAAGCAGCTTTATTCATAATAGCCAGAATCTGGGAACAAACTAGATGTCTCTCAGTCAAGGAATCGATACAGAAATTGTGGTGTAGTCACACAGTGGAATACTACTCAGCAATTAAAGACAAGGAAATCATGAAATTTGCAGACAAATGGATGGAACTAGAAAAGATCATCCCGACTGAGGTATCCCAGAAGCAGAAAGACATGCACGATATATACTCATTTGTAAGTTGATATTAGCCATATAATAAGGATAACCATACTAAAATCTATACTCCTAAAGAAGCTAAACAACTAGGAGGACTCTAGGGAAGATACTTAATCCTCATTAAGAAGGGCAAAAAGAATGGACAGTGGAAGTGGGGGAAGACAGGGAACAGGACAGGAGCCTACCACGGTGGATCTCTGAAAAAGACTACTCAACAGGGTATAGAAGCAGATGCTGAGACTCATGGCCAAACGTTGGACTGAGTGCAGGGAATCTTATAGAGAAAGGGGCAGATATAAATACCTGGAGGGGACAGGAGCTCCACAAGTAGACCAACAGAGCCAAAAAACATGGACTCAGGGGGCCTGGTAGAGACCGATATTCCAACCAAGAACCAAGGACTAAGGACATAGACCTCCTGCTCAGATGCAGTCCATAGGCAGCTCAGTCTCCAAGTGGGTTCCCTAGTTAGGGGAGCAGGAGCCATCTCTGACATTAACTCAGAGGCTTTCTCTTTGAAAACCTCCCCCTGAGGAGTGCAGCCTTGCCAGGCCACAGAAGAAAATTATGCAGCCAGTTTTGATGAGATCTGATAGAATAAGGTCAGATAGTAGGGAAGGAGCCCTCCCTATCAGTGGACTGGGGGAGGGGCATAGGAGGAGAAGAGGGAGGGAGGGTGGAACTGAGAGGAGACAAGGGAGGGGGCTACAGCTGGGATATAAAGTGAGTAAATTGTAATAAATAATAAATAAATAAAAGTTTAAAAGATTATGATAAGGATGTTAAAAGGTAGCTCTCTACAGCTGATGGCTTCTGGCCAGCATGCAGGGGAAGATAGACTCAGTTTTCTTCAGGGTGGGCTAGGAGTTTGACATTGCTCCAGTGATTATATGAGCAACACAAATTGGACTTGTTTTTTTAAAGGGTGAGGTTACAAAGAGGGGGTGGATCTGGGAGGACTGGAAAATGAGTGTGATTGGGGTACATTATGTGAAATTCCCAAATAATAAAAATATTATGTTGGGGAAAAAAGCATAAAGATACTTGAAATTGTATTTAAAACTATTTTTTACCAGATCATTAAAGGTAAAATTATGCTTCAATGTTTTAAAATTCAGGACTAGCTTTTCCACTTACTTGCTACTTAATAAAAGTTAGTATTGTGTTTATGTCTCTCATATTGCCCAAGAAACAATTTCATAAAATAATTTTAAACTACCCGCAAGAGAACTGCTCTTATTTTCCCTGATAATTATCACCTGAACTCGGAGGTTTTGAGAAAGTCCCCCCTCGACGGTTGCTTGTAACTGCGTTTCTCCTCACTATCAGAATGCTATCAGTGATTTCGTCTTGATGCAGAGGTAGCTAGCTCACCTAACCTCCATCTCTGTTCTGCCTAATACATACTGTAGGCACACAGATAATCTCATTTTATGTTATGCTTGGTCACAAAAAAAAAAAAAGAATTAGGTTGTGTTGTTCTAAGAAGCTTGAGAATATACGACCACTGAAATCATCTCTAAAATTGCCTTAAGATGAATCCCTTCAGCTTGTTAAACACATGCAAAATCTAGATCACAAGTTTTCTCCGTTTTATTCTGGTTTTGAAAAAACGTAATGTGTCTCACAGTGATTTGCACCTGACCTTTAGAGAAATGAAATTCTGAATTTTCTTCCTGAGATGCATATTACAAAGTAGGATTATTGATTTTATTTCATTCAGGCAAAATTGGTTATTTTGTTTTACTTATGACCATTATAAAACAAGGCTGAGTTGCCTCGCTATGATCAAATAAGAATGATCTATAATGTTTTCTAAGGTATTGAATAGATGCCAAGCCATATTGAGGTCAGCAATGTTAGCCAGTTTTCAAGCACTGAGATGTTTTGCTGTGGACCACACATCCGAGCCTGAGCAGCAGCAGCTGCTGCACGAGTTCTTCCAGTAGGACACAGGCCTTATTTCAGACCTGATAATGCTGCAGACATACATGGCCAGAGTACACTTACACTTCTAATTATTTTCCAACATTCTGTTGGTCGCTTTGATTGTTCCTAAAATAGACATTGACTGGGTTCACATTTGGCAGATAACAACATATATACATACATACATACACTTGCAAATACAGAAACATGCACACAAAAGCATATATATATATATGCATACACACATATTCATAAAAACACACACATATATATACACTTGCACATATATACACATAAAACTTATAGACACATACACAAATACACATGTAAATTCACACAAACATATAAACTCATACACAAACACATTCAAACACACTTAAGGCATAGCCTGAGCTGCCATGGGCTACTTCTGTGCAGGGGTTCTAGGTTATCTCCATGCATGGTCCTTGTTTAGAGTGTTAGTCTCAGAAAAGACCACTGTGCCCAGATTGTTTGGTTCTGGTGCTCTCCTTGTGGAGTTCCTGTCTGCTCCAGGTCTTCCTATCCCCCCCCCTTCTTTCATAAGATTCTATGCACTCTGTCCAAAATTTGGCTATGAGTCTCAGCATATGTTTTGATACGCTGCTGGGTAGAGTCTTTCAGAGGCCCTCTGTGGTAGGCTCCTGTCCTGTTTCCTGTTTTCTCCCTCTTCCAGTGTCTATCCTGTTTGCCTTTCTGAATGAGGATTGAGCATCTTACCCAGGGTCCTCTTTCTTAATTAACTTCCTTAGATGTACAGATTTTATAATAGGAACAGGGACTGTCTCTGACATGAACTCAGTGGCCTGCTCTTTGATCACCTACACCTGAGGAGGGAGCAGCTTTACCAGTCCACAGAGGAAGACAACTAAGCCAGACCTGTTGAGACCTGATAGACTAGGGTCAGATAGAAGGGGAGGAGGGACCTCCCCTATCATTGGACCGGGGTAGGAGCATAGAAGAAGAAAAGGGAGGGAAGTTAGGATTGGGAGGTGATGGAGGAGAGGCTATAGCTGGGATTCAAAGTGAATAAATGGTAATTAATAAAAATTAAATAAAAATTAAAAAAGGAAAAATATCGTTACAGGAAAAAAAGGCATAGCCTAAGTAAACTGTCATATTGTCAAATATTTTTGACTTATGGTATCCAAAAGAACAAAGAACAAAGAAATAATGAAGGCATTATACATGTTTCTGGATATTATAAGACAGACAATATTTATAATTTATCATCTTAATAGTCAAAATGAGAGAACCACAGCCCTTCCTTACAATGGCTGTTATCTACCCCATGTTCCTGGTGATTCTGCCAATGACTCTGTCTGTTATATCTTCATCTCTCTTGTATGTGGAAATGGCTCCATGCAACATGTGTTCTTAGTGACTCACCCTCACATGATTTTCTACTACCTTTTTCCTCTACCCTGGATCTAGGCCACATCTTCATCCTTTAGAGAGAACTTTATAACCTCATTGAGCCACCTCCTGACTATCTGTTATGATGTTTTGCACTCTGAACAGTTTGTTCTTTACATTAACTAAACCTCTAAAGCTTCTGCTTATTAGCCTCCAGCTTTTTTTCAGTGTTCCTCTACACACACACACACACACACACAGAGAGAGAGAGAGAGAGAGAGAGAGAGAGAGAGAGAAATGAGACAGAGAGAGAGAGAATAAAAGTTCCCCAAAGTAGAATCCTCTTGTGTTTTCCACTATATCCTTAGGATTCAAACAATGTCAGGGCCAAAAAGCAGCTTAATTTACATTTGGTAACTGAATAAAAGAAAGAAGTATGAGACAGAAAGAAAATATGAAAATCATATTTTCATAATACTTGAAGTCCAGAGAGGAAGTATCAAAGAAATGAGCTATTATGGTACTGCGGAGAGTATTTGTGCATCTAGTGAAGCTGTAAAACAAAAATACACATGAGTAGAAGCTGTAGAAGAGAAAGAGAGTGTGGCTGTTTGGAAGAAATTAGAGAAATTTTTATAAAAGAGGTCCCCATGTCTGAGTAATTTCCCTAAAGATGCCTACACTCTTGTCCCTACAACTCATAAGAATCTTTCTCTTTTTTTTTGGAAAAGGAACTTGGGAAATACAAGTTAAGGACCTCAAGTATCTCAAGAAGAGTTCAGGATGTATCATTGCAGTTGCCATGGTTTTTAAAGGGAGATAGAGGAGTAAAAATGAGTGTAAAGTGGAAATAGAGATGATAGAGGCAGAGGAGGGAGGGAGGGAGGGAAAGACTGAGCTTTGTGCCCAAAGAATGTGAGTCGCAAGCTGTGACACTGGCACTGCATTCAGGACTGTAGAACACCAGACCTATAACACAATGAGCATGTTGCTCAGTATGTTAGGTTGTGTTTAATCTCGAATGAGAAACTAAAATGGGGTACTATAAAATATGCACTTTGAAGGTATTTCTCCTCTAATTTGACTTTTAGAGTTTTCATTCTAGAAATTTTTTTAAATGCTCAGTTAATTTTTAAACTACAAGTATTATTTAATTTAGTTATATTTCCTTCCTCCTAATGTACTAGATCTAAATGTGATGGAAAGGTGGATTGATGAAAGCCCATGTTTATTGTCCTCCTCTTGACATAGATAAATTACTATTTAAAAGCCTTGAGCACAGACAGCTGTCACTGTTCACTCTGTCATGTCTCTGAAAGGTGCCAGGGCAAAGCACAAAGCAGGGCAGCAGTGTTAGCATCCATCTTACTGTGTCTCAATGGGACACATAGCTCACAAGATTGTTCCCTTGCCCAGAGCTCAAATCAGCCCCTGAAACCATGACAGCATATTTTAATTTCTCTTCCAGGTCTAACTTCCTAGGGTCCAATTAAAAATTCTCTGAAAAGAATCTGTGCTGTTTCAAGTTTCATGAATCTCTTTGCTCTCAAGGGACTCTGACCACACACCATGTGCTAGGTGACTTTCCTTTCTAAAGGAGTTAGAGAAAGCACAGCCTTCTGAGCTACTGAAGAGACAGTGGATAAAGAAGGTTTACCCAAAGAAACTATAGATCTGAAAAAACTGTCTTCTGGTGATGAACGGGAAATATTTCCAGGTAACCCTTTATTTCTCAGGCCTTTCTCAGAGAGTCAAACTAATACCAATACACATGTTGACTTCAGTAATATCTTCTCCACTTTCTAAAGTCATTTGAGCTTACAAGACTGGGTATAGCAGGAGGTGAGAGAACACAGATAAGACTTGGATCTACCTGAGACTGTTGAGAAATTCTCAGTGTTATGACTCTAAACATTTTGCCGCATCTGAGATCTAGATGGATGTAGTGACACATACTTTATTTTTTATATGCAATTATTTAATCACATATACATAGAGTACAGTCACATAGTAAACTTTACAACCAACTACAACCCTCATTGAATCTTTCTTTTTTATATTTTTATTTTTTACAATTTATTCACTTTGTATCCCCATTGTAGCCCCCTCCCCCATCTCTTCCAGTGGCCACATTGCCAGGGAGAAGTGATCAAAGAGCATGTAACCAAGTTCATATCAAAGATAGTTCCTGCTCCCCTTACTCAGGAACCCAAATGAAGACTGAGTTGCCTATGGGCTACATTTGAGCTGGGGATCTAGTTCATCTCCATACATAGTCCTTGGTTGGTGCACTAGTCTCTGTAGGCAACCATGGGCCCAGATTTTTTGGCTTTGTCGGTCTCTTTGTGGAACTCCTGTCTCCTCTGGGTCCTTCTATTCCACACTTCTTCCTTAAACCTCCCTGCCCTCTGCTCAAAGTTTGCCTGTGAGTCTCAGCATTTGCTTCAATCCCCTGTTAGGTGGAGCATGTCAGAGGAGGACATCTATGGTAGGCTCCTTTCCTAGTCCCTTTCTTCCACCGCTTCCAGGAAGCAATGGCAGATGAATTTCTATGAGAGTGAGAGAAGCTTGATCTACACAGGGAGTTCCAGGACAGCCAGAGCTACATAATAGGAGAACCTGTCCCACCCAAACACAGACACAGACACAGACACACAGACACACACACAGACACACACACACACACATGCTAATGAAGTCTATAAATATATACAGGGAGTAAAGAAACCTCACAGATTTAAATTGTTTCTATACATACGTGCTGTTTTGTGGTTTATAGGCAGAACCAGTCATGGAATTAATGTAAATTTTTATTCATCTTTGTTGGTTTTAGAGTTAGTGTTATAAATAATCAATTTCTAAGTAATGGATATTGCCAAATATGACTCCTCCTACCTCAAGTTTTATGTGTGAAAGGCCAAAACCTTAAAATGTGAACTAATATCAATATCTTTGTCCCTAACAGATTCCCTCCTTGAGTCTCTCTTGAAGGAAGAATTGCTCCCCTGGTAGGGAAGAAAAGAAGTGGACTTTAATGGCACATTCAGTTCAATGTTTGTAACAATACTTGAAACATTGAGTTGAACAATGGATGAATGACCACATTTAAAATCAAGATACAAATGTCAATTTTGCATGTTTTCCCCAATTCTGAGATTCTTAAAAAGCTCTTGTTTGTTGAGCAGCTCCAAGCAAATAAAAAGTTAAAGGAGTGATAAAGGTATTAGGAAAAAATATATAAAAGTCTAATAGATATTCTTTGAACATGGGTCTTTATTTCATGGTACAGAGAAATGTACTTATATTGTTCTTGGGAAAGAGAATATTCTTCCCAGTATGTACAAGAACTAACTGTACTCTGCATGTTGGTTAGTGAAGAGCCTAATATCTAGAATTTTGTAACAGTACAGGCTGGACAATGATGGGTTTTCAATACAAGCCCTATTATCTGGGAGATTCCAGATACTGGAGCAACAAGAGACCAGGGTTGTCTATTCTTAAAAGGTTTAGGGAACATAAGTAGAATTGCACATTTTCATTACTAAAACTTTATATACAAATAGTATTCACAAAACTCTATTATGAGCAGTTCTGATGACAAGCACTGAAATAGGATGTGAGGGATGAGTATCACAATACACGTTCATGGAATCAGACACACATAATAAATAAGACTACTATAGCATGACAAAAATCATGGAGAGTCACAGGTGAGGCACTATAGGAATATTAAATAAAATATGGTGAGTTGAAGAACTATTGCATAAAGAAGGTATTGTATTAGCTTTAATATATGCAATAATATATTAATAAATGATGTATAAATAAAATAATCTAGAGTTTTCCAGAAAGAAAACTATTTTGTATAGAAGTTGTTCTTTAATCCAAACAAGAGTTGACTTCACATTTTCTACAAAGTAATTTTGTGACTTGTTGCTGTGGTCATCATTCATGTAGTTGTTTATCATCATGGAGTTGAGCAGGAATATGAAAATATAACTCTGAGAAGGAGACAAAAATTAAATTTGGAAAAGCAATATACATGAATTTCAGGAATTTAGATTTTATTCTTAAGGCAGCAGACAGACCAGAGATGAATAGATCTTTAATTTTGTCAATATATTTTCTTTAGAAAGGTCACTTTAGAGAGGCCACTGTGGCTGTATACTGGAGGGTGAATGTTATGTGAGAAATAATGTGAAAGAGTACTTGGGATCCAAGACTGATGAGAATGGGTGACAGCTTCCTCTCAAGACAATGAATGCAACCATGAAAAAAAATGGAGAAGTTAGGTGAAGGGTCTCAAACTCTCAGCTTAGAAACCTGAGATCAAGAACTAGAGGATGGTGAATTAGTAGATGTATCTTGGTTTAATTGTTGTTAAAAATCAAGGTAGGATAATCAGGTGGAAAAATACTGTTTTCTATTAAGGAAATTATGATTATGATATAGTTAGCTTATGCAAGTAAGTAAAGTAAAATGCCAAAGAGCATGACAAGTGAGGGACATAGAAGAAAGGCCTCTGATTATATGTGTGGTGTAAAGCCTAGTCTCAGAAGTTAGATGACACAGGACAGTCACTGTACCTCATCAGAAAGACCTTTAACAAGATGTTTCAGGGATTCGGCATTGACTATTAGAATCATGAATCTGGATGCTGTTCCTACATCTAAGAACCAAAATGCAAATGGAGAGTCAGTAATTAGTATAAGCAATTAGTAATTCTAAGCAAAGAATATAATAGCTGTAGGGGCAGAATGTCCTTCTCTGACATGATTATTTTGTCTTTTATGTATTGAGTTACCATAATGTACTTCAAAAAATGACAGCCATGTTAAATGGGAAATTTATAAACAACATCAAAACAATGTATAGAAACATGCATTCATTTATTGTATTTCTTAAAAATATTTTTGTTTCAAATTATATTGAAATTAATATGTTGGTAAACAAACACAATCTCCATACTGTGTCAATGGAATCATCATCAAATAGTTTTTTTTTTTTTTCAAATAGTTTTAAATCCAAACTTTTCGGTAAAGTAGAGCATCTTGAGTGTCACTAGAAGACTTTTCTTTAATGGGCTTTATTAGATGTTTTGCTGGCAGGATCAGTAGAAGGTCTGAGCTTCAGAGCATGTGATTGAGCTCATGAAAGAATGCTTTCCAGTTTGTGCAAGCAAGGGTTTAACCTTGGCCTCATAGCAACAGGAATGCACAATTAGCTTTTGTGTCCTGTTCTCATATGGACTAATGGAAAGTTGAATGCTTCTATGTACTGTGAAATATCCTAGTAATCCAGAGTGCCTGAATGAATCTGTTTTCATCTAAGTCATGGACATACAGGAAGGAGCAAGATGACAGATGTCAGCCAGGGCTGCTTCTGTGGCATTAGACAGCTATTACGGTATAGTCTCTGATTCTGGGCTCATTTATGTAAAATGCCACTGAAAATGACAGTATGTTTTTGTTTCTGTAATATTTGCCTCTTTCCTTTCACTTGGGAAAGCCTGTTGGAGCTCAAGGGTTTGGAGGAACACAACATTCTTCTGTTTTCTATGAGAGGCTAGGTGGAGACAAGTTCCATCTGGTTCATGAAGATTATCTCGACATGCCAGCCAGAAAGGCTTTTAAATTAGTCTTTCAATTAAAAATAAAATTAGTTTTAATATTAAAATTTCAAGAGACAGAACTTTAAAACTGGCCAGTGAAAGTGCTCCCGGAAGATTAATGCTTATAGTTTTAGTGTTTTATATTCATTAATTATATATTATGTATTTATGTTAACACTTTATACTACTGATTATATTTTTTTTAAAATCTATGAATTTTTAATGAGTTAAATTATCTGGAAGAACAATTATTAAAAATAAGAGATTTCAAAGGATACTTATACTAACTGATATTAATGTTTACATAGAGATTGAAATTTTCATTACTAATTTATATTTAACTTGAATGTTTTCTTTATCAATATTTTCTCTAAATTTAACTGACTATCAGGATACAACCTACTTTTTTTAAGTTTCATTTTTTTATTTTTATTATTAGTTACATTTTATTAACTCTGTATCCCAGCTGTATCCTGCTCCCACATTCCTTCCCAATCCCACCCTTCCTCTCTCATCTCCTCCCTGCCCCTTTCCAAGTCCACTGATTGAGGAGGACCTCCTCCCCTTTCATCTGACCCTGTTTTATCAGGTATCTTCAGGACTGGCTGCAAAGTCCTCCTCCTCTGTGGCCTAGCAGGACAGCTTCTCCCTTAGGGAGTGAGGAGGTCAAAGAGCCTGCCATTGAGTTCCTGTCAGAAATAGTCCCTGTTCCCTTTACTAGGGAAAATCACTTGGATACTGAGCTCCCACAGGCTACATCTGAACAAAGGTTCTAGGTTATATCCATACATGGTCCTTGGTGGAGTATCAGTCTCAGAAAAGACTCCTGTGCCCAGATACATTTGGTCCTTGTAGAGCTGCTATCCTCTCCACGTCATACTAACTCCCCCTTCTTTCATATGATTCCCTGCACTCTGCTGAAGGTTTGGTTATGAGTCTTAGTATCTGCTTTGATACACTGCTAGGTAGAGTCTTTCAGAGGCCCTCTGCAGTAGGCTCCTGTCCTGTTACTTGTGTTCTCCTATGTCCAATGCCTATCACCCAGCTATACCACTCCTAGGCATATACCCAAAATTTGCTCAAGTACAAAACAAGGACATTTGCTCAACCATGTTTGTAGCAGCTTTATTTGTAATAGCCAGAACCTGGAAACAACACAAATGTCCATCAACGGAGGATTGGGTACAGAACTTGTGGTATTTTTACACAATGGAATACTACTCAGCAATAAAAAACGAGCAAATCATGAAATTTGCAGGCAAATGGTGGGATTTAGAAAAGATGATTCGGAGTGAGCCATCCCAGAAGGAGAAAGACACACATGGTATATACTCACTTATATAGACCTATAAGATATGATAAACATAATGAAATATATACACCTAAAGAAGATAAACAAGAAAGAAGACCCGGGGTACGATGATCAAACCTCACTTAGAAAGACAAACTACTCTTAGCAGATATATGAAAACTGAAATAACACATTATACTCTATCTAATCATCATGGATATTGATAATATTAGAAACAGGAGAAAGTGTTCAAACTCATAGAATAAAAATTGGGTAAAAACAAAAATGAAGAGAAAATTTAGAAATAAAGATTAAAAACACAACATACACAGACCTAGATGAAACAATAAAGGCAGTTCTAAGAGGCAAGTTCGTGGCATTAAATACAAAATATTATGTGGGTAGATAACTACTTTTTAATTGGAATTAAAGTACACTCCGTAAGATGGGACCCATACCTGACACTGCTAAAGTGGTCATGAACTTGAGACTTGATAGTCATGCATGTGCCTATGTTGCAGGATATTTGATCTCAATGGGGAACTGTAAAACTTTGTTTCTTGTTTGGTTTGGTTCAGCCAGCCTTATCACATACCTTTAATCCAAGAACTTTCTGTTTATTGTAGACAGGTGATTATGGTGTGGTTCAGCCATCCCAAGAGCTTTCTGTACACTAAGTCAAGAGGTGGAGCAAGAAACCAGTTGAAAGAGATTAAAGAGTAAGATGGACTTTGAGTTGAGGGGTATTTAAGATTGTGTAGAAGTAGAAGGAGCTTTTTAGCAATCTTGCTCTTGAGCTTTAGCTCTCTGGCTTTTTCGGTTTTGAGCGAGCAAGCCTTTGACCTTGGTTTTTGTTTTGTTTTGTTTTGGTTTGGTTTTGTTTGGTTTGGTTTTGGCCTTAGCATTTGCTGGCTCCTGTGTCTTTACTGATAAAATAGAATGGTTGGGATTTTCATTCTTTTATAACAACAGGTCTAGGGGAAAGCCTGCTGCTATTATTCTACTGAAGGAACATAGCAATGAAATGTCTCCTAGTGACCTCAAGATTGGGGTCCTCATCTGGGAACACTCATCTTGCCCTAATTTTCACAGAGACCAACAACTGAACAATGCACACAGTGTGAGAGACTTAGAATATTCATTCCTAAATGGGATGTCTTTATGAAACACTCTCCCCCAAGGCTCACGCATCTATGTAGAACAGGTGTAGAAAGGTTTTAAGAACCAGATATGATGAATAATTCTAAGAAAACCGTCTTCCAGACACAACAGAATGGATACACACATGAACACAGAGATTTCATCTGCATCCACATGACCACCACAGGTTCAACCCAGACAAAATTTCAGCACTGAAAGGAAAAGTAAACATAACACCTTACCCCTGTCCCCCTCCAAAGAAATCACTTGTAATTGATACCAACTGGGAAAGTAAAAATTCAGTTTTCTGCAATAGAGTATCACTGAGTATATCAACCACAGTCCAGGCCAGGAACAATACCCAGGAGTGGTTGACCAACAGAAGCAGACTCCATGTTTTGTTGTTGGTGGTGGTGTTTGTTGGTGATGGTATATGTGTAAGTGTGCGTGTATGTGTGTGTGTTTGTACTTTTTGTTTTTATTTTGGTTTGGTTCTTTTGCCTTACTGCTTTTGTTTGTTTGTTGATTTTGATTTTGTGGGCGGGGTTAGAGAGTGAGTGAATAAAGGAACATAAACCTGGGTATGTAGGGAGATGGAAAGATCTGAGAGGAGATGAAAGGGGATGAAACATGATCAAAACGCTGCATAAAAATTAAATATAAGTAAAAAATGCTCAGCAAATTTGACTCAGATTCACAGAAATGATGCAGAAATTATGTTTTGATTTCAAGATGATCAGCTTTGCAAAAATTATGGTTAAAGTGGTGATTAATGATTCAAAATTCCTATGACTGTCTTTCCCATTTAATACCTATTCCTCCTAAGAATAGCTATTAGGTTGGTTTTAATGTATTATCTTAGCATGATTTTAAGCCTTATGTGTATTTATTACTTTTACTTTCTATGATATATTCAAGAAGCTTTCCCCAAAATGTCTAACTATAGTTTATCATTTATATTACTACTTATTATTCTCATTAAATAAATACTTATGCTGAACAAATCTATGCAATATACTTTATTGTGGATTGCTTTAGAAACATTTACAGTTTAGGCATCTTTAACATAGTGTAGTTTTATGGTATTTTTGTGTATCCATTAGGAATATATATTTTTATATTGGTTATAGCCTTAAAAGTATACTTTTAGTCCAAAATACATACATGTATGTTGAAAATATTTTTCTATCTTCATCCTTGAGAAGATATAGAGGTGTAGGAAACGTGTTAATGTTAGTTTTCAAAAGCAGTAAAAGAAATTAGATGTACAAACAAAAAAAATCCCTTTATTCCTACCTCATACAGTATACAAAAATTCATAGCATGTAAGTTTTAGTAGATAATTATTTTTAAAAGAAAAGTTTAAGAAGCAAAACAAAACGACTGCCTACAGATTGGGAAAGAATCTTCACTAACCCTTTATCTGACAGAGGACTAATATCCAGTATATACAAAGAACTAAAGAAGCTGAAAAGCAGCAAACCAAGTAATCCAATTAAAAAATGGGGAACAGAGCTAAACAGAGAATTCTCGACAGAGGAATATTGAATGGCAGAGAAACACTTAAAGAAATGCTCATCCTCATTAGCCATCAGGGAAATGCAAATCAAAACGACCCTGAGAGATCACCTTACACCCATCAGAATGGCCAAGATGAAAAACTCAAGCAACAACACATGCTGGAGAGGTTGTGGAGAAAGGGGAACCCTCCTCCACTGCTGGTGGGAATGTAAACTGGTAGAACCACTCTGGAAATCTATCTGGTGCTTTCTAAGACAATTAGGAATAATGCTTCCTCAAGACCCAGCTATACCACTGCTAGGTATATACCCAAAGTTCGCTCAAGTACACAAAAGGGATACTTGCTCAACTATGTTTATAGCAGCTTTATTTGTAATAGCCAGAACCTGGAAACAACCCAGATGTCCAACAACGGAGGAATGGATACAGAAATTGTGGTATTTTTACACAATGGAATCCTACTCAGCAATCAAAAAGGAGGAAATCATGAAATTTGCAGGCAAATGGTGGGACCTAGAAAAGATCATTCTGAGTGAAATATCCCAGAAGGAGAAAGACAAACATGGGATATACTCACTTATATAGACCTATAAGATATGATAAACATAATGAAATCTATACACCTAAAAAAAGATAATCAAAAGAGCGGACATGGGGTAAGATGATCATCCTTGTTTAGAAAGACAGATGGGATGTGCATTGAATGTATGACAGGAGTCTACTGAGCGCATCTAACTAGCAGTGTTTTCAAAGCAAAGACTCATGACCAAACCTTTGGCAGAGTACAGGGAATCCTAAGAAAGAAGGGGAGTTAGTCTGATACAGAAAGGATTGGAGCTCCACAAGGACCAAACATATCTGGGCACAGGGTCTTTTCTGAGACTGACATTCAACCAAGGACCATGTATGATTATAACCTAGAACCTCCACTCAGATGTAGCCTGTGGTAGCTCAGTAACCAATTGGTTTCCCAAAGTGAGGGGAACAAGGACTATTTCTAACAGGAACTCAATGACTGGCTCTTTGGCCTCCCCACCCCCGAAGGGAGGAGCAGTCCTGTTAGGCCACAGAGGAGGGCTTTGCAGCCAGTCCTGAAGATACCTGATAAAACAGGATCAGATGAATGGGGAGGAGGTCCCTCCCATCAGTGGACTTGGAAAGGGGCAGGGAGGAGATGAGAGAGGGAGGGAGGGACTGGGAGGGAATGAGGGATCTGGACACAGCTGGGATATAGAGTTAATAAAATGTAACTGCTAAGAAAAAAATAAAATTAAAAAAAAGAACCTGAAAAAAAATAAACACTTCTCTCTCCAAGTTGATTTTGGTTACAGTGTTTTATCACAGTAATCATATCTCTAAATAGACCATCCATTATTATCTTTTTAGTTAATGGCACAGAGGAGTGTATAATTTAAGACTGAAACTTTGCCTGGGCACAGGGGTCTTTTCTGAAACTGATACTCCAAACAAGGACATGCATGGAGATAACTTAGAACCCCTGCACAGAAGTAGCCCATGGCAGCTCAGTGTCCAAGTGGGTTCCCCAATAATAGGAACTAACATGAACTAACATGAACTAACATGAACTCATGGGCTGGCTCTTTGAACACCTCCACCTGAGAGGGGAGCAGCCTTACCAGTCCAGAGAGGAAGACAAAGAAGACAGTCTTGATGACACCCGATAGACTAGGGTCAGATGGAAGGGGAGGGGGACCTTGCCTATCATTAGACTGGGAGAGGAGCACAGGAGAAGAGGGAGGGAGAGTGGGATTGAAAGGGGATGAGGGAGAGGGCTACATCTGGGATACAAAGTGAATAAACTGTAATTAATAAAAAAATAAAAAAAAAGAAAAGAAAAGTTTAAGAAGCTGTATTACCTACCTGGTGGTACATATCCACAAATACATCACCTTGGAGGAAGGGGTAGGAATATCATGAAGGCATGTTTATGCTATATAGTGATCTCTTAAAAACAAAAAATTAACAACAAAAGATAAGGAATTTTATTTTGTGTAGATTAATAAATAAGAACTACTTAATATGAATAACTAAAAAATACCTATGTCAGTGTATAATATACACAGACAGTTTAAACATATTTTCTGTCTAAGCTGACAATACTCCCTCTAAAAGCCAATAACACCCCTAACACCTGACATAAGAAGCCCTTTTATGAGTAGTTGGTCAGGGTTGTCCAAGAGACTCCTAAAATATTATAGACCATTGCTATTGCCCTCTGTTTCCCTCCAGAGGAGGAAGGTAAGTGTCCATTGCTGAAGGCCCCATGCACTTCCAATACAGGGCCTGGAGACCCCTGAGCTGAAACTGACCTAAATTCAGCTTCCCTGGGGTCTAGTTTTCAGGGTACCAGAGACACCGTGCAAGCTTTCAAAAGAGGGAAGCAACAAACACAGCAGAAAAAGGGGGGGGGTCAGAAAGATTGTAGAAGCCAGAGTATTTAGGTTTGCTCTGAGATTGTCTCCTCATCTCAGAACCCATAGAGTTTCACTGTCCTGACATCAGCTGAACAAGAATAGATATGACAAGCTTCTGGATTATTAGCTATGTTTTATCAGAAGTAGGAGAGATGGAATATTTTTCTGTTTAATGTAGTACTGTACAACAAGCTTTTTCTTGCGAGAGAAGCTAGTGTTGGAAAGGAAGACGCTCAAGTCAGTGCACCAGGGCATGCTTGACCCTTATGTTGGTCATACACATTTGCTTTAGGATTATTCTCTGAGACTTGTGGATTTTGCAAGTTCAACTATAACACGTTGCATTTTACATCGAAAATGGCTTAAAACAACATACTGGCTCATCAAACATTTATTAAGAACTTGTTCATTGGAACAGATGGAGAATTACTGTGGGGAGAAAGAAAAATATTTTAGAAGTAAACATTTTTAAGGAATGAAATGAAGTTAAATTCACGTCTTGGTTTCATATCACCTTAAAGTAATCATTATTGCATTCTGAAGAAATGAAGTAGAAATAAATTTAGGGGTTAGGTGGCAGCTCTCCAGGAAAACATTCCTTGGTGATAACTTAGGTTGGCATGAAGAAGAAATGAGGAACACAGAGATTTCAGGGGCCTGAAGCAGGAGAATATAGCAATCTCTTATTATCCGTGGAAGACACACTTCAGGGATGCCTGAAGCCACAAGTAGTCCTGAAATTATCATACACTATGCTTTTCTCCTTATCTTTATGAAGAGACATGTCTTTTCCATCTTAAGGAAGCATGCATTGCACACACTGAGAGTAACTTGAAGTTTGAAATGCAAGTCAAAACTGGGGTGACATAAGCTGATTGGCCTGCTCTTCATTCACCTCCCTCTTAGGGGGAGCAGCCTTACCAGGCCACAGAGGAAGACAATGCAGCCACTCCTGATGAGAACTGATAGACTAGGATCAGATGGAAGGGGAGGAGGACCTCCCCTATCAGTGGACTGGGAAGGGGCATGGGAGAAGAGGGAGGGGTGGGATTAGGAGGGGAAGAGGGAGGGAGCTACAGGTTGGATATGAAGTGAATAAACTGTAATTAATAAAAAATAAAAATAAAATATAAAAAAACTGGGGTGAGTTTCTTTTTTTCTTTTTCACAATTGTACTGAAAGAACATCCATTCCTATGTTATGTCTTAGCTTCAACATATGATTTCTTTTCCTTAATAATAATTGTCAGTTTTCACAGAAGGGGTCTTTTACAGATTTTTCCTTGGTACATGTGAATTGCCAGCTATTCTACTTTTGCGCTTGGGATCATTAGTAAATAAAAACAAGATTTACTTGGACACAGTGTTTGCAGTGCAGGGACAAGTAGATACGATAACCAATGTTGTTCTGAAGTAACTAATGGTTGACTACACACTGGGTTCTCTGGATAAGAGATGATTCATGCACTGGGCAGGACAGAGAAGAACAGCACAAGATCATATCAAGCTATTAAAAATGGTATACAATTTAAAAGCTATGAGTTGTTTCTTTCTGGTGTCCTCGTGTGATTTTTAAAAATACAGTAGAGTAAAAGCAATCAAAACTCTAGAAAGCACATTTGTGCACAGGGGAGAAAACTGTACCTGGTGTTAATTTTTGTACTGCATTTCAGTCCCGAGTCATAATCCTTTGTTCCATGGGTTAAGGTGGGTAGAGCTTCTTTCTTCTGTATGCATGGTATGCTCACAGCAGATATCTTGATCATACGTTCCTTATGTCTCTCGGCCTCTTTTTTTTTTCAAGTGTTTCCTGAGCCTTAGATGTACGAATTGCGCTGCAGAGGTATCAATTGGCATAGGGGGCCACTAATTCTTACTTATGCTCACTTACTCTCTGCGTACTGACAAGCTTTGGACTTCTGTAACGGTCTCTATCTGCTGCATTAAAACGTTTCTTGGATGAGGAGTGACGGTACATCTTTATCTGTGGGTATAAGGATGATTTAAAATTCCTATCTTCCCTGACTTAGTATGATGGCTGTAAGGGGACATTTAGATATGTGTTGTAATCACGAAGTTTGTACATACTAATTTTATACTAGCAGGAATAAAGAGCTATGCATTAAAGTGTTAGAATAGTGAAAAGAGCAAGGGCATATTTAAAGGAACATTGGTTTGAAAAAGAATGGAGTATAAAGCACCCGTAAATATTATTTAAAATAGCATGGATGGAAGAGGGCAGATATGGATTAGAAGGTCTGTTGAAGCAACTGCTACCAAAGCAGCTGGTAGAAGGGAAACACAAAGAATGCACAGTCTTTGGGCAGAGTGCAAGGAATCTTATGTAAGAAGTGGGAAATAGTCATACCTGGAGAGGACAGGAGCTCCACAAGGAGAGCAACAGAACCAAAAAATCTGGGCCCAGGGGTCTTTTCTGAGACTCATACTCCAACCAAGGACCATGCATAGAGATAACCTAGAACCCCTGCACAGATGTAGCCCATGGCAGTTCAGTGTCCGGGTGGGTTTCCTAGTAATGGGAACAGGGACTGTCTCTGACATGAACTGATTGGCCTGCTCTTTGGTTACCTCCCCCTGAGGGCAGCATTACCAGGCCATAGAGGAAGACCATGCAGCCACTCCTGATCAGAAATAATAGACTAGGATCAGAAGGAAGGAAAGGAGGATTTCCCCATCAGTGGATTTGGGGAGGCACATGGGTGGAGAAGGGGGAAGGAGGGAGGGATTGTGAGGGGAGGAGGAAGGGAGCTTCAGGGGGGATACAAAGTGAATAAAGTGTAATTTAAAAATGTTATAAAAAAGAATTCCTATACTAGCCAAACATCAATATAAGGTTCAGTTTCTATTATTGGCAGAGAATTAATTTTTTTGTCCTGAAATTGAAAGCTGAATCTGAAACTCAAAAGAAAAAAAACCAAAAAAACAGTACACCAAAGTATAATATTTTATATTGTATATTAAACTGATTTAAAAATATATTAAAAATAATGCCAATACTTCCAATAATAGAAATATAGTGTAAGGATTTGAAGAATGTTCATTAATTAGATATGAGCTGTCCTACTAGAAATTAAATGTAAAAATGAGCTGTGTAATGTCTATGTCATGACAGAGAGAATCTAACTGATGTTACTATGTCACTGGAGACATCCACTAGCTTTGGGGAGAATGGTTCTCAGTCACCTGCATAACTCGGGTTATCCTTGCTTTTCTTGTCTATTTTTATCCAGAAAATATAAAGCCCTAGGTTTGTGCCAGTAATTGGCAGCATGAAACTTGCAGTCAGGACTAGCACACAGAACTGTACATAACTAAACAGCCATTGAAAGTCAAGGCTGTAAGGAAATTGCAGATGGCAAAGAAACTATATAATTAGAAAACTAACCTGGACTGTGAATTCAAGGCAGGTGTCTGTGAGAAGGTGACATTTATGATGAAGTCAGCCAATTCTTAGAATGATTGAACATAAACTGACATATTTCTTCACTATCCCTCCTTGTTCTTTCTCTCTCCACCTTGAAACTTGTTCCTTGACTCCTTCTGACATACAGCCTGGCAACTTCTCTGAAATATGGAAGGCTTAGAAAGATTGAAAGCTGTGCATCTGAGTCATGTTTTATATGCTCCCTGGACTCTGACATTTATTTTAAATGTGCATTCATGCATATTTTTAATTCATGAATTTAAAAAAAATCATTCACTGGAGCTCTGAGACAGAGGAGATTGCAGCAAGTAGCCATCTCTAAGTAGGCCTTTCCTACCATCAGCGGCTACATAACTAGGGATGTTGTGTCTCCCCGTTAAAGGATTTACCAAGTCACAGTTTTCTGTCTTCAGCACTGTAGAGACAACCCAATAAAACTAAAAGTGAGGGATGTGCGGAGTACATACAAGGTGGAGCTCCAGCACTCTGGAGAGGGAAAGAGGATGCTGTCAGCTGATGCAGCACATTTTTCTACGAGGCTATACGTTACGATGTTTGTCATTCTAGATTCATTTTTGCTGCTGTTTTTGCTTGTTTGCTTTGTTTTGCTTTGTTTTTCAATGCAGGGTTTCTCTGTATAGCTTTGGCTATCCTAGACTCACTTTGTAGACCAGGCTGGCCTTGAGCTCACAGAGATCCACCTGCCTCTGCCACCCTGAGTGCTGGGATTACAGGCATGCACCACCACACCCGGCTCATTCTTGATTCTTGTTGCAAGAGTCTGGGCTACATTCTCTTCCTTATACCTTGATCATGTACTTCCACAGGCTCCCCAGTCATTTTTCGATTGGCTTATTTATTTATAAAATAATATTAAGTACTGTGCCATTTCAATCTTCTTTTAGGAATTTCATTGGCTATCACACTCAGTTCAGAACAGGATTACACTCATAGAATGTTACTACTGAAAATTGTTGAAATTCAGTACAAACTGGCTTAAACAATTACAGGAAAGTAATGTCTCTTTGTCTTAGAAAATAAGAAAGGTTGGACACAAAGTTTAGACAATTCAGAGATTGAGTTATCAAAAAGATTGTCTTTACCTGTCTACCATCTTGCTCCACTGAGCCTCAGCTTCATTGTTTTCTAAAGAAGAAAATTTATTTTTCTTGTAGGAAGACATGACAGTTTCTTTTTCAGACTTCACACACCGCTGCATGTTAGCAAAATGACTGGTTCAATGTGTGTGTGCCTCAGCAGGGTGGGAGCCTCTTTTGATAAGGGATTTTACTACTCTAATCTTGGGCTACTGGTCTCTCTTTGTGGAAGGAGAATTTGTGTTGTAATTCTCAGCAAAATAGCATTGCTTGAGTGAGAAAAGAGCAATAGACCCCAGGAGTGGGGCAGGGAGGCCTTAATCAAATAGAAAGGAAAAGGCAATGCAAAGTGATGATAGGTGGGGCTAATAAATAGTGAATGTTAAATTATATCATGTTCCTGGAGTGACAAAAATGACCACAACGTTTGAGCTGACCAAGTGTGGCTTAGAAGTGAGTTCATTAGGCTGGAAATAGGAGTGAATAAACAGGGAAATCCCAGATAATCCCACCTCTCACTTAATTACTCAAGTTTTCCTCAGAAGGAAATGTCAGAGAATACACCTCTGATTGACAAACGTTCACTCATCTCTTAAGAAGTCTGTCTTAAATCCCAGTAACACCAAATGTTACTTTGAATAAAAACAGGTCTTTACAACTGCAGTTAAGGATGCTGAGGTAAAGATTATCCAGGATTATCTGTGTCAGTTCAGTGTAGACTCGGGAGCAGCTGGTGGTCTAGACAAGTCAAGAAAGAATATGTACAGAATTGTTTGGGCTATCCTTGGTCTTTTATTTTTCCATCTGGGAGTTGCATTAAATCTGTAGATGGCTTTTGGCAGGATGACCATTTTTACTATGTTAATCTTACCAATCCATGAGCATGGGTGATCTTTCCATCTTCTAAAATCTTCAATTTCTTTCTACAAAGACTTGAAGTTCTTGCTATGTTTGTAGACAGGAGCCTAACTTACCCATCATCTGGGAGGTTCCAGCCAGCAGCGGGTAAAGAAAGATGCTGGAGCTTGCAACCAAGCATGAGGCAGAGCTCCAGCAGTTCTGTGGAAGCACTGGGGGAAAGATGGAAGGACCTGGAAGGGACAGAAACCTCACAAGAAGACCAACAGAGATAACCAACACAATCCCATGGATGCTTACAGAGACTGAGACATAAACTAAGGAACAGGCATGGTCTGGACCTAGCTCCCCTGCACATATGTGGAGGATGGGTAGCTTGGTCTTTGTATGCAGGTCTCTAGAGTGGAGGGGTAGGCCTGTTTCTAACATGGACTCTATTGCCTGCTTTCTAATCATTTCCCTCTGGCAGGGCTGCCTGCCTGGCATCAGGGAATGAGGACATGCTCAGTCCTGATGTGACTTAATGTGCTGGGAAGGGTAGATATAGTGGAGAAGAGGGCTTCCCTTTTCTGGGGGAAAAGGAGAGGGGAAGGGGGAAGGAGGGGAAGAGAGAGGGCACCCTGGCAATGTAAAGTAAATAAATATACTGAAATTTAAAAAAAATAGTATAAGACAGACACCTGGCAGGGACCCTGCTCTAACTTTCCTGGTGGAAGAGACCAAATCAAGAATCATACTGGTGGTTGTGGAGGCTACTGCAATAGAAGGATGACACAGAATCACTATGGAACTAATGAGAGCAAACACGGAGGACTTCAGCCCTTCTTTCCATTTGCCTATTTCTACCAGTAGGTTTCTTCTGGCTTCTGTGTGCCAGTCTGGAGCTATTCTGTTAGGCAGTACTCATCATGAACGTAATCAGAGCACATTGATTTTCTCCTATTGTCCCCAGTTACTTTGCTTAGGAGGTGGGGAGATCTTTTCCCTTTACTCAAAGCAAAAAACTCAGCAGGCCCACACTTTTCTTATCTCCTGATTTATTAAACATTCTATAGTTAGTCAGAGTCACAAAGCGGATGTCCCAGAATTAAGGCTATTCAGTTCTTGGAGGAGTGAAATTTGTGTACTTTTACAGCTGCCTTAGCAGCTTCCCCAGCTGGAGATGGCTCGGTGGGTGGTGGAGATACAGCAGGTTCTTATTCTTTCTTTGACTCTCTTTAAACTTTCAGAGCTGAGGAAAGGAAAAAATGCTCATGAGTGGTAAGATGGTGGCAGTTGGGAGGTAAAGTGAATTATAGGTTTTAAGCTGTCAGAGGCTGGGCTCTTGATCTATTTATACTCAAAACAGAAGAATGTCCAATTAAATTTGAACTTCATATAAATACCAAATTTACTTTAGTGTTCTTTTATCTTGTGTGATATTAGGCATTCATACCAAATTGTAATCTCTTGTTTATCTAAAGTTAAATTGCAGTCATACCCTATGTTTTTATTTGTTCTATGCATCATTCCTACATTCTTAAATACTCCTACTGTTATTGTTGACCTGCAATTGCTTTCTTGTGTGATTCTTCCTATTTAGGCAGAGATACTATGGACATGTGGCTGAGGCTTGTCTTGCTGGCCTCCACAGCCTCACACTGGATAATGTCCACCGTTCCACACTGCTATGCTCTTATGCTTGTCTAGTGCTTGGGCACAGGAGATGTTCATGCAACCTTTGTCTTGGTAAACCTTTGCAGGTACATGGATAATTTCCCTATATTGTCTTTACTTCCACTAATTATGTTACTATTGTCTCTGAACTTCACCATTTCCAGTCTCAACCCAAGTGTTAATACACAGCACCTCTTCACCTGCAAGGGACAAGAGTTCTGTGGGAACAGGGGTCACATTTAAGTCTTAGAGCAGACATTTCCAGTTGCACTCCTATGGAGTGGGATTCATAGCAAAGAAAAGCACTGTAAAGAAATATTCCCCACAATTCTTTGCAATTCAGGGACCAAGCTTTATTATTCTTTATAGGTCTATTGCTAGCTTCCTTTTTAATTTAGAAAATCTGAATGTTTGTCTGCGACTTCTTATCTATTGTCTATTTCTGCTCCCAACCAAGTTTCTAACTTAACTCCCTGTCCATACCAGAGGAAAAAGTTTGGGCTTGGCTTGGGAGGTGGTTCAATAGGTAAAGGAACTTGCCACACAAGCCTGACAGCCCAAGTTTAACTCCAGATCCCAAAGTGGAAAGAACCCATTTCCAAAAGTTCTCCTTGGATCTCCACATGCTTCTGCACTATAACAGTAAGTGAGATTTCAAGTGCATAGCATGACTGACTTCTGAGGTCTACTCCTACTAGGTTTCTGAATTTCCTTGGGATTCATCTCCTTTTGTTCTGAGTCACTTTTATCCCCTTATATATTAGACATCTTATTTAAGCTATACAAATTGATTCTGGTTATAAAAAATGATTAACTCTATAAAGATGCACAACTATATTTAAAGTATGTAAAATTAATCTACATTAGTTATAATTTTAATTAACTGAATTTGTAAAAAATATAACCCTGCTTAAAAATCCTCCAAGACTCCCATTGATTATACAATATTAAATGTCAAATTCTTGGTGAGTATTCTCATATGCCATGGCCTATATGTTGATAACTTCTTATTACTACCTAAAAATATTATATTTAGTTATTTGTGGGGAGGTTAAAAAATGTGGGAGGTGATTCTCTTACTCACCATGTGGATGCTGGGACTGGACTCAAGTTGCCAGATTCCATGAAAAGTGTCTCTAACTGCTGAGCCACCTCGCTGGCCTGTATTGTTACTTTTACTCTTTTATCCATGTCTCTAAGTATTTTATGAGAAAGTGACTTGTTACTTTTTGGTTCCATCTTTTGCACACTCCTTTTATCTTTTTTTTTCTTTTTTTTCAAAATCTTGGCCTTTTCTAATGATAGACTCTACTTGGACTTTAAACAGGTTTGTGTCTCGACCCTCTTCTACAGAACTGGTGGCATTATTTTTTTTTCTTAAAACCACCCCTTGAATGTCTTTCCATGAGAAGAGTCTAAAATCATCTTTATCATATTTTCTGTGTTCTCGGAGGGAGGATGTGTGTGGCCAGTTTTCTTGCATGGTGTGGCTCACTGCCCTTTAGGTCAGTCAGCAGATGCTGTGTGGAGTTTTCATTCACATGCTCATCTTGATGTTATTCTTTTGCCGATTCTGATTACTGTGGAAATCTTTGCCGAAATTTGACTCTAAAAATGTAGCAAAATCGTGGAACTATGTAAGAATCCAGCCTTCGTCCTTCATAACATTTGACTTTTAGACAATGATTAAAACAAAGTACAATAAAGTAAACCAAAATTCAAGCTCACCACCCAGACAGAAAGGATGGAGAGAATATGCTTTAGGGAAGGTTTGTCTGCAAACTTTCAAATTAACATCACACATTAACTAACAAGTCATACTGGTTCTTCAATTGCCAAGTCTTGATTTCTTTTCTAAATTTCTAAATAATATGCTTTCTTTGAAAAATAGCTTAAAGAGATATTTTGCCCATTTCAACCTAGATGTTAAGAGCTCTGAGGGCTTCCTAATATTTTGCCATTGCTTTCATAATAATACAGTAAATGATACTGTTATATTTTTATAGGGTTTCCAATTCCAAGAGTTTTATTATCCTCCTCTTTTATTAATATACTTTAGTTATACCAAAAGAAGTTTTACATTATACATTTTCATACATGTATGGAATTTACGTTGGTCATTTTTACCCTTTTGGCCATTTTTGCCCCAACCTCTTGGTATATCCCTCCTCATCTAACATAGTTCTCGTTCTACTCTTATGCCTTTTCATAAACATTTCAGACTACCCATGTGAGAGAAAACACGCAGTTTTGTCTCCAGGTCTGGTTTATTTCACTTAACCTGATGACTTCCGGTTATGTGGTGATCGAAGTGTAGGAGGACATGGTTCAGGTGAATATGCAAATGAATAATGGCTATAAAATATATATAAAAAAATAGAACTGAGCTCAGCTGCTTAAAAGCATCTCCTTAAAAAAAAACCTGACACTATGAAGGATACTCTGTTAAGCTTGTAGACAGGAGCCTGACAGAACTGTCCTCTGAGAGGCTCTACCCAGTGGAGCCTCAAAACAGATGCTGAGACTCACAGCCAAACATTGGGCGATGCAGAGGGATTCTTGTGGGAAAGCGGGAGGAAAGAGAACACCTGAAGGTGACAGGAGCTCCACAAGGAGACTGACAAAGCCAACTAACCAGGGCCCAGAGGGGCTTACCGAGACCGAAGCACCAACGAAGGACCATGCGTGAACTGGACCTAGGGACCCTATAAAGATGTAGCAGATGGGCAGCTTAGGCTTCATGAAGGTCTTCTAGTAAGGGAAGTGGGGACTGCATGGGACAATGACTCACTTGCCAGCTTTTTGATCATTTCCCCCTGGTGGCTCTGTCTTGCCAGGCCACAAGGATAGAGGACACGCTCAGTCCTGATACAACTTAATGAGCTAGGCTGGATGGGAAAGAGTGCTCCCCTTTTCTGAGGAAAGGGAGAGGGAGGGAGGGAGGATAGGTATGGGAGGGGAAGAGGGATGGGGCTACAACAAGAATATAAAGTGAATAAAAACAAAACAAACAAACAAACAAAAAACCAATACTTTTCTACTGTGAACAACAGGAGTAGCTAGCCTGCTGTCCTTCAGGCAGATTGCCACCTCTAGAAATAGTTTCAGGATGTGACACATCTTTAAAAAATAAGAACGGATTTGCATTTCCCTGATGACTAAGGATGTTGAGCATTTCTTTAAGTGTTTTTTAGTCATTCTTCTATTGAGAATTATCTGTTTAGCTCTGTACCCCATTTTTTAATTGAATTGCTTGATTTGTTGCTGTTTAACTTCTTGAATTCTTTATATATTCTGGATATTAGCCCTCTGTCAGATATAGGAAGATCCTTTCCCAATCTGTAGGCAGTCATTTTGTTCTGATGACGGTATCCTTTGCTTCCCAGAAGCTTTTCAGTTTCATGAGGTCGCATTTATTGATTGTTGATCTTAAAGCTTGTGCTGTTGATGTTCAGTGGACTGGGGGAGGGGCATGGGTGGAGAAGGGGGAGGGAGGGTGGGATTTGGAGGGGAGGAGGAAAGAAGCAAAAGGGGGGATACAAAGTGAATTAATTGTAATTAATAAAAATAAAAAATTAAAAAATAATAAGAATTGGCTCTAACTGGCCAGTACTTGATTAACAACTGAAACTTCCCCAGTTTTTATATTTACTTCAACTTAGGGCTGTAGAGAGACTGTGTGATAGCCCTCCAATCAGTCACACAGAGTGTTTCAGGTTCAGATGCTCTCCCTCCGGCTTCCTTTCCCTGAAGCCTCCATCACAGTGTTGCGGGGCATTCTCTTCTGTGCTCCCTGCTTTGTACCACCACCACCAAGCATTATCAACTGGATAGTTTGTAAATAAAACGAGTTCACTAATGACAGTTCAAAACACTTCCATCTCCAGTTGAAGGGTCTGCAGACGACTCACTCCACGGCAGAGGGCATAGATCATACTTCAAAGAGAAACAGGCCCACGCTCATTCTCTCCTCAAGAGCCTACACCAGAGATAAGTGATCCACTTTTGCAGTAACAACATAAATCAGTTAATCTACTTTCACGAACAAATAACCTCTTAAAGTTCTCACTTTTAAACATTGCTACAGGGCCAATGAAATGGATCAGTGGGCAAGGGTTTGTGCCATCACCCCTAACAACCTGATTTCAGTCCCAGGTCCACGTGGTTCAGGAAGAGAATGTATGTCAATATGTTGTCCTCCAACTTCTGTTTGCACTCACATTTATGGGCACACTCCCCCACACACACTCTCTCACATGTGCGTTCACTACTAAATAAATAAAATGTAATAGATGTTGTTGCAAGAGAGTCTAAATTTTCTACAAAAGCCATAGCACCCCATTTTTTTTCTTTCTCAGTCTGTATTTGAATCTTCAAAACTCAAATTATAGTGGCCGACTTCCTCGCTCCTGGAGCCCCCAAATGCATCACACTTGCCTTTCAGATGGTTTTCATTCATTTCTCTGAATGTGATATTCAAGCCTTTTTGTTCCTCAGAATTTAATAAATACTGGATACCTTTAAATTATTGTCTTTCTTTTCTATAACGAAGAGCCATGCAGAATCATAACCATGGTGAACAGAGCAGTACCCATTTTTAGATAATAGCAGACTATATTTAGAATCTGATTTAACACAATAGATCTTGCACTGTCTTCCCTTTTTATTTTCCTCACTGCTCCGGAATACCTAGTCACTAATTGCATTTTAATTATGTTCTCATGTCTCTCAAAGGTCATGAACCATTGTAAGAGAGAAAAAGAAAAAGAGAGAGAAAAATAACTGTTGCCTGTTCACAAAAAAATTCCCAAATATGTTGCATTTTTATGAATTAGTGTTTCTCTCTGCACAGTGTTTGAAGAGTTTCCCAAGAGATTAGAAAACCACAGTGTAGACAGTGTAAGGGACAAGGAACCTGGGCCGAGGGCTGAAGAGTTCCAATAAAAGCCACAGTGGCAGAGAGTCTGCCAGCAGCAGCAGAAGAGAACGTCATTTCTTCCTGAAATTAGCTGTGTGCGCCAGAAGCTATTTCTGAAATTCAAAGTGTTGCCTGAAAAGCAAGAGCCTTCAGAGATGTCTCTGTTAGCTTTCAATATTATGACCAGCCATCTTCCAGAGTGAGGCTCAGAGTTGGGATGGACCTTGGGCTCTTTTCCTAGTTCACTGTCACTTCTGGATACATTTGAAAAAGTCACATGGCATCCTGGAGACCCACATTTCAGTTAAGTGAGAGCCACCCTGCTTTGGCAGATGGGTGAAGCCTTTCTGGAGCCATCTGAGGGGCACTTATCCAAGTCGGGTGTCTTTTTTATAACTCCTCTACTGTGGAATCTTGAGTCTGTATGCCCTGTGATACCCCAGCAGAGCCTGACAGCTCTGGTGGAAGGCATCCTGGGCTTGATAGGGTTAAGTCTCAAACGCTGGGACAAATGGCCAGGTGCCTATTTAACACATGAAAGCAGACCTGGCCACAGGTTCTCCCAGAATCCCTCAGCTCCTGGCTGGCCCCTTTCCAGCTCAGGAGCTGGGCTGCCATTACCCTAGAGGCTCTTCCCTATATCATCCAGCCATTTTGGTTACCCATTCCTTTTATTTTATTTTTATTTACTTATTTTTACCTTTTGTGCTCTTGGCTGCATCAACTGATTTCCCTCTCTCCATTCTCCCTTCCCCTAACACTTCTCCTCACATGGCTCAAGGTCATATCTACTCTCGACTCTCCAAGCTGTGCTTGCTGCTGGCCGTGCATTCCTTTTTACCTATAGCAATCCTTGTTCTCTACTATACCTAGAAGCAGTAATGTCCTTCTCCTTTATATTTTTTTCCATTCAACTACCATGCCTACTTTGAAACCATGCCAGTCCTAGGTGTTAAAAACATAAGATCCACTCACATCATGTCTGATGATTTCTATATTAATTTTGTGGGGTTTATTTTAATTTTATTTTTATTTATTTATTACAATTTATTCACTTTGTATCACTCCCTTTTCTACTCCCAGTCCAAGTCCCTCCTTCCATCCACTTCAGATGTGTGTTTTATTTCCCCTTTTGAGTGAGATTCAAGCTTGCTACCCTGGACCCTCCTAATTATTTAGCTTCTTTGAGTCTGTGTATTTTAGCCCAGTTATCCTGTATTTGTGGCTCATATCCACCTGTAAGTGAGCACATACCATGTGTGTCTTTCTAGGTCTGGGTTACCTTACTCTGGATGATATTTTCTAGTTCCATCTTTTTGCCTGCAAGCTACAGGATGTCTTTGTTTTCAATAGTTGAGCAGTATTCTATTGTATGGACATACCACATTTTGTTTATCCATTCTTTCATTGAGGAACATCTAAATTGTTTCCAGTTTTTGGCTGTTACAAATAAGGCTGTCATGCACATAGTTGAGCAAGTGTCCTTGTGGTATGGTGTAGCATCGTATGGGTATATGCTCACTTGTGGTATAGCTGGGTCTTGAAGTAGGACTACTTTTATTTTTCTGAGAAACTGCCAGGTTGATTTCCAAAGCGGCTGTACAAGTTTCTGCTCCCACCAGCAATGGAAAAGTGTTCCTTAAGGAATAATATTAAGGTGTACTTTGAATCCAATCAGGTAACATAAATAGTATGTTCTTAATATTTTGATATTTTCAAAACTTATTTTGAAAATTAAAAAAAAGATTATTAGTGGCAATCTAGAGGCATTTAGAATTTATTATATATTTTAATTTAAATTTTAGTTATTGAATATATTAATCATAGTTTAGTAAGAATAAAACCATTCTTATTGGTTCCATATGTTTTTACTTTTTCCATTTATCTTTTTTAATTAAACTCTTAAATAAAATATAGTTGTATAATTTCCCCCTACCCTTTTGTCACTCCGATCCACCTTATGTACACTCCCCTTTCCTTTCTCTCAAAATCATGGCCTCCTAAATAAGACTTGAAGACATACAACCCTACTAGATAAGCTACCATGGAATGGGGAAATCTCATGCGGCCCCACCCATAGATAAATATCTAAAAGTGTCAGAGAAATAGCTCCCTAATAGTTATGCAATACCACATGGTCAGACCTGAAACCATATGCTCACCAGTAACACTAAACAGACCTAGCAGGTTGTATTTCTACCAAGTAATTTTTTTTTCAAAAAACCAGGTCACGTGCTTAGCTTCTCAGCACTTTAAGTTATCTTTTAACTGGAGAGTTAATTGTGCCCATGGAAAAAGTTTCCAGCAGGAATGATCCCTTAGAACCACAGCTCAGCTCATATAAGGAGATCTGTATCGATTAGAAGGAGCTGAGTTTATAGTAAGGGTCACCATCAGAAGTCAATATTATTTTCAGATACTTAAGTTTCTCTATACCCATTTTTTTAAACACAAAACATATTAGTTTGAACACTTTTTCTCTCATTTTTTTTGCTTTAATTCCTTGTAGCCCTTTCCCTCTTCCCCTCCCAGTTCCATCCTTTCTCCCTTTTCCTTTTCCCCTTTCCTTTTCCTCAGCTTTATCATCACTGTATTCTATACTGTAAATTGTTAATTACGGTAAGCCTGACTTACTTTGAAATATGGCAATAATAGTTGACCTTTTCCCTTATCTTTATCTTTTTCTTTTCAAAACTAGTTAGCTGCTTGGCTGTATTTAAAGAATGCAGCAATTCCTTCTGCGGAGTCATTGCTTCAGAGAACACAGGGCAAGAGTGGCAGGAGAAAGTGGTGAAACATATTACAATCTATATTCCTGAGAGCTTTTTCCCCCCTGTATTACTTTTATAAAGAAAATAAAATGTCTATGAAAAGGAGCATATCTGCCTGTGGCCATGTTTGCTTTCCTGACAAGAAACTCATTAAATGCCACTAACAACTTAGAGTGTACATTTCGCTAAATTCTCATGAGCACTGATGTAGTTAGTTGTCATACACAGTCAAAACAGACGTGTATGTTCCCCCTGCCCCCGGTCATTCTTTTTTTAATTAATATTTTTTTATTAATTACAGTTTATTCATTTGGTATCCTAGCTGTATTCCCCTCCCTCATTCCCTCCCAATCCCACTTTACCTCCCTCTCTTCCTCCTATGTCCCTCCCCCAATCTTCCAGATAGGGGAGGTCTTGCTCCCCTTCCTTCTGACCCTAGCCTATCAGGTCCCATCAGGACTGGCTGCATTGTCTTCCTCTGTGACCTGATAAGGCTCCTCCCCCATCAGGGGGAGGTTATCAGAGAGCCAGCCACTGAGTTCATGTCAGAGACAGCCCCTCACTAAGATACTCACTTAGAGACTGAGCTGCCATGGGCTACATCTGTGCAGGGGTTCTAGGTTATCTCCATGCATGGTCCTTGGTTGGAGTATCAGTCTTAGAAAAGACTCCTGTGTTTAGATTTTTTTAGTTCTGTTACTCTCCTTATGGAGCTCCTGTCTCCTCCAGGTTTTTCTATCTCCCCTTCTTTCATAAGATTCCCTGTACTCTGCCCAAAGTTTGGCTATGAGTCTCAGCATCTGCTTTAATACCCTGCAAGGTAGAGTCTTTCAGAGGCCCTCTGTGGTAGGTCCTGTCCTGTTTTCTGTTTTCTCCCACTTCTGATGTCCTTCCCTTTTGCCTTTCTGTGTGAGGACTGATCATCTTACCCAGGCGTCCTCCTTCTTGCTTAGCTTCTTTAGGTGTACAGATTTTAGTATATTTATCCTATATTATTGGACATTTGCTCAACCATGTTCATAGCAGCTTTATTCATGATAGCTGAATCTGGAAACAATTCAGATGTCCCTCAATGGAGGAACGGATGCAGAAATTGTGGTACATTTATACAATGGAATACTACTCAGCAATTAAAAACAAGGAAATCATGAATTTTGTAGGCAAATGGTAGGAACTAGAAATGGTCATCCTGAGTGAGTTATTACTCACTTATAAGTGGATATTAGAAATATAATAAAACATCATTTAAAAAAGAAACGTAATATATTTGTGGTTGTGTTTCAGTGGGCTTGGAGAGGGGCATGGGAGGAGATGAGGGAGGGAGGATGGGATTGGTAGGGAATGAGGGAGAGGGCTACAGCTGGGATAAAAAATGAATAAACTGTAACTAATACAAAAAATAAAAATTAAAAAAGAAATATAATATAGCAGACATCTATGTCTGCTTTCAGTTCTCTCTGTGTGTGTCTCTGTGTCTCTCTTTGTCTTTGTCTCTCCATCTCTGTCTCACTCTCACTGTCTCTCTGTCTCTCAATCTCCCAGTCTCCCTCTCTCATGCACTGTTTTGGAGTCTGCAGCCTCTTTTACACCTGGGGCTATTGGTAGACTCACAGAATGGGTCCCCAATGAATGCATCTGTGAGTGGATCACAGAAACAAACCTAGCAAGCAGCATTTGGCCTCCTAAGTGGTTAGTGTGTCATCTTCTCAGTAGTAATGAAGACAATGAAATATCTGTGGCTATCTTAAAGGTTTGGGGGGAGAATGTACACCACGAGAGGTCATTAATGAGCCAGCCTCTTCTGGTTCCTGATAGCCTGATAGCTATTGCTAAATGATTAAGGTGTAAGGAGCCAGAGTTTACATAGGAGGAGATGGATGCTGCTGTCAGACTAAGATAAATACCCACCTAACCCAACTTTTCTTACATCCCTTCGAGTATTCTCTTAAAACGTTCATAATATCCAACTGGGATGTTTTGGTAAAACCTGTTATAGGAACATTGACTTAAAAAAAAAGTTTGAAAATCAGAAGTCACATGTGTTGACACAGGCCTGTAAGCAGCACAAAGAAGCTGAGGCAAGTGATAGAAGAGCTTAAAGCCAGCCTGGGCTACATATAGGACTCTGGGCTACATAAAAGTGAGATAAGAAAATAAAATGAAAAAGAAACACACAAAGAGGACAGAAAATCAATTAGGCTTTCCTGAGTATGATTAGCATTGGGCTATAAACAGAACCACTTTATCCTTGGAGATTCCTGTCCTCTAGTATTATCAGTCTAGTTGTGGCACTAGAGAAAAATTGGGTCTGTGATCAATTATTACATTTTTTTGAGTTAAACATTCTGAAACCATTTTTAAAATTTTATTTATGTGTTTATTTACTACAATTTATTCACTTTGTATCCTCGCTGCTGCCTCCTCTCTTCCCAGTCCCACGCACCCTCCCTCTTCTCCCTCTATGCCCTTTCCCTAGTCCCTCCCCTTCTATGTGACCCTAGACTATCAGGTCTCATCAAGGCTGGCTGTATCAACTTTAATTATTAAGATTTTAGATGACTACATGTTTAAATGGAAGATACACAGGGTCTTGTCTAATGTAGGCATTTTTGATAATAGTGAAAGATCTTCTGCCTCAGAGGAAAAAAAAAAAATAGTCTTACATAAACAGAAGGAGGAGGAGGAGCAAGGAGAAGAAATAATGATTTACCGTGAAGAAACAAACAAATGAAGAGAAATAACCATAAAGAGATAAACAAAGTATGAAGAGAGAAAGGCATGACGTATGGAATGAAGGTGTTCTGTACTCTGTGAGGACATGAGCTTAGTAGCCATATAGAAAACTATCTTTATTTTTTTCACACAAGAAATACATAAATGGCATAGCCTGTGTCCCACAGGGAAGGTGGAAGTAAGCAGCCCAGGGAGGCCTTGCCAAATGTGCAGACTCTGAACCAACAGTGGATGTGCAGCACACACCGCATCCCTCCGAGAAGTGAACAGACTGAATTGGGAGTCTGTATATGGCTCTTTCATATCAGGTCCTAAACGCTGGCATTTTCACAGCCTTGCATTAAATAGGCAGAGTCCCATGGTTCTTTCATAAGAGGAAGAATCCATGCTCCTTCTTGGCATTCATACATTATCCTCTGAACTGTGAGTGTTCGGCTTCCCCAGCAAGCCTGAAACTTGCAGATATTTAATGGCTTATTTGCATTTCTCCTTCACTCAAACAACCGCTGCTGAAATAGGAAACAACTGTGCCCAGAACACAAGGTTTAAACACCCTCCGTATCTTTTCCTTTTATAAAAGCTAATGTTTTGGTAACTTTCCTTTCATATTGTATAGATATTTAGGTGTTTTTTTTTTAATTGAACCTTGTCATTTATGGAAATGATATTCTAATTGTTTGCTCTGTGGGATGCTAAAATATTTCCAGTGTCACTAATTGTAACATCAGTACTACAATTTATTATTAAAAATTTTTCCTCTTTAATATTCAGGCTTATAATATCCCATTCTGATTAATACTTTAATAAACATCTTATTAATTCAGAAACCAGGATTTGCTTTTTTGAGTAAATTCCTAAATTTAAAACATATTATTAAAGAAATTCAACATATTAGTAATCTTGGTATGTTATTAACAAACTGTTCTAATTATAATCAATTTATTATCCACTTAATATATATCTCATTAAAGATTCCCATAAACTTAGATATAATGCTTTAAAAAGATCTGTGTTAACTTATCCATTAACATAAGGACATTAGAATCGCCTGTATTGTTTTCTTTATAAAGTTAAACATTTTGCCATTTATTTAATGGTTATTAATTTTCTTATTTTATGTATTTCATTTTGATATTGTTAAATTTTCTATTTTTGTAAATGAACTTTAATAACAAGTATAAACAATGATTTTTGACAATAATGGTTTCTCCTTTAAATGTTCTCAAAACTTTCTTTAGCTCTAAATTTGGTTTGGAAATTACTAAAGAATTATAGTCAAGACATATTTAATGCACACAGTATAGGAAGAAAATAAGAATAGCATGACTATTTTGAGACATTATAAACTAGAATGTAAGTAGCAAGCATAAGCTTTGATGGATGGTTCCTTTCTAATAAGAATACAAAATTTTCTAGGCCTGAATCTGTTTGTCTTTACTGCTTCATAAACACACACTCTCCCACCTGGTGTTATCTGTGGGAAAAGATGCCTATTTGACTTGTTTGGGTTTGTTTATTAAGGAAGCATATGGTCATATCATCATATTCTTGATGAAGAAATGTTTTTGGAATGCATGAAACATTCAATAATCATCCATCGCCCCATTTTCTCCAATTCAGAGGCAAGAGCACTTCTCCCTCCAGACATAATTTACCTCTTTGCTAGATTCTTCCTCTTTCCACACAGTCCTTAAAAAGTTATCTTCCACTTTTTCTGGCTATGCCTTCAGCATAAAAATATTATATTTAATCTGTTTTTCTCATATGCATTTCAGCTTTAAAACTAAACAAGAACCTAGAGACTCCACACTTTCATACTTTTTATTTATTTGTGATCTTGCCCTAAGATATAAACTAGGAAGATCTATCTACTAATCTAGATTTGGCTGTATCATTCATTATACTGCAGTAAAACAAACAAAAATGCTTTCATATTGAAATAGTTTCTATCTATCCTCATCAATAAAAATCATTCATGGGTCCCATCCAACGTTATAGCTATCTACATTCTGCTTATAGGAAAGTTACCAGTTCTCCTTAGACTAATGTCAGAGGCCCTGGAGAGCAAGACTGAAATTATACACTTGGTTCCTTCTTTCAGGCCAAGAGTCAGTTTTACTCAAGGTGGATACAGCAACCACTTTTAAGGTATGGTTAGAAAGACACTGCATTTATTGGTTATTAAATCATCATCCATTAAACATTTCATAGACAGCAGAGGAAAATATAGTCATCACCTTGATGCTTCACATAAGAACTGTGGAGGTCATTCGCTTCCAAGTGGCTCAATATCTGAAGGTCAGTGGTGGCCATTTTACTCACAGGTCACACAAATGGCCCTTTATCAACAATAGGACCGGTCTAGAACCAGAAATTCTGGGAACAGAGTTCCAGTGATTCAGCTTCATCTGGCTTGAAGGGAAAGCAGGGTTGTGGGTATGGTCACTTTTCCCAGACACTGGAAATAAGGAGACAGCTTCCCTGTCCTTTAAGCCTAAAGCAGGGAGCACTTACTTTTGGTGCATTTTAATTCACTTCCTTGTCCCTGCTGCATTCTTTTTAAGCTTATTTCTCTTCCAATCTAACAAAATTCTCACCCTGTATTCAAGAGCCTCCTCTGTCTAACTTGTGTGGCCCACCATGACCTTATTTAACTTGCTCATGGTGCTCAGCCCTCTATCTGTGTCCTGGCCACGGACTGAAAACCTCTTACCCAATTCTGTCAGCTTTTCCTTCAGTGTGTTCTGCCTCCCACCGATTCACAGACCCCTCACTGCTACCACTTGAGTCTAAGCCACCATCATCTTTTGCTGGCTCTACTAGCCTCAAGACAAAAGGGTGGTCATTTTTCCCCACCCTACTCCATGTAGCAATGACAAATGTCTTAAACTGTTTTAACTTATTTTGTATGATCCCATACCATCCTTCCTTAGCACTGAAGGGTCTTTGGTATTGTTCAGTTTTACCACCATGAGTTTCATTTCAAATCTTTCAACTGTTCTTCCTCTGGTTAGAAGATTCTTCTCTGAGAAAAACTTGGGATCACTTTAAAGATACATGTTCTCTTATGTGTATGTATATGTGATTATTAGCTCATTCTGAGACAGCAGCACTTATCCATTCAGGAAGATGGAGTCTTCATAATTGGACTTCATTAGTCCTCAACGTATGAGTTTGAGGACCATTTTCAAAACACAGCCAATACCTGGGCAGAGAATCTTATGAGAGAAGGAGGTGATGAAAGACCTGGAGGGGACAGGAACTCCACAATGAGAGCAACAGAACCAAAAATCTGGGCACACGGGTCTTTTCTGAGACTGATACTCCAACCAAGGACCATGTATGGAAATAACCTAGAACCCCTGCTCAGATGTAGCTCATGGCAGCACAATATCCAAGTGGGTTCCCTAGTGAGGGGAACAGGGACTGTCTCAGGCATGAACTCAGTGGCCTGCTCTTTGATCACCTTCCCCCTGAGGGGTAGCAACATTACCAGGCCACAATGCAGCCAGTCCTGATGTGACCTGATAGGCTAGGGTCAGAAATAAGTAGAGGAAGACCTCCCCTATCAGTGGACTCAGGGAGGGGCCCCCTAATCAATGTGAAAAAGTTATTCTATTTCCCCTTCCTAGGGAGGTCAATGAGCCCTCCTCTTTACCTAACCTCTTTACATCCGTGGACTGTAGCTTGGTTATCATTTATTTAACAGCTAATATCCACTTATAAGTGCTTACATTCCATATTTTTCTTTCTGGATCTTGGTTACATCATTCAGGATAATTGTGATTGAGATGTATTGTATGAAAGAAGAATCTATTTTCAATGAAATTTTAAAAATTAAAAAAAAATCAATAATGATCTTCTTAGGTAGTTGATTGCTTTGATACATACTACACCTCAGCTCATGCCCTTAAATATCTTTATCATCAAATTTTTTAAAAGTCTTTTCTTCTACCTACTTTATATTCTCTCACTCCTTTCCTCTTTTCCTTCGTCCATTCCTTGCTCCCCACTTTCATCTTTACCAAACATGTTTTGATGCCATGCTGTGCACAGGTGCTGGGAATAAAAGAGTTGAATGAATGCCACAGAGCATACAAGGAAAACAGAAAGTATGTAATCACTTGCAAAGTGTTTGATAAAGGAAAATCTAATGATGGGGCTCTAAATAAGAATCTTCAGTTATTTTGCCTGAAGTGAGACTACTCGTCTTCTATCCCTACCTATGATTTTGGAACTCTAAAAGCCTTCTACTAGTTACTACTCTATAAGGTTGATTGTTCATATTTTTGTTATGAGTTTCTAACTCAAATCATAGCCTTGCCATGTCCAGCTCAACCTAACACTCCTTTCTTCCAACACTCACCCTGAGGAACAATGCACGGGTCAATTACCTGGTTCATTCAGGGATCACCATGAACACTCTTGCCAGGGGTATGGTGTAGGTAGTTCTCCCAGACTCTTGGGCTCCTGCAGTATATAGTGATATACAGCATGGCTTATTGCACTGAGAAAATTCAACAGAACTCAGCTCTAATCTTCATCAAGAGGGTGCCCTTGCAAAATTACTTAACCTTTATGATCCACAGTCTGTGAATAGGAATAATAATGCTTTCCTTTAAAGCTTTCTGTGAAGGTCAACAAAGATGACATATTATTCTCTCAGTCCTGGCAAGGCAGGCTTTGTTTTCTTTCTGACTTCTCGAGAATAAAAACATGACCAGCAAATGGCAACTGATGGAAGGAAGTAGAAGCCCAAGAAAGGAAAGAAGTATTCACTGACTTATAAATTATAATGATTCCATAAAACTATGATTTATTATTAACATTTGAGAAAAATGACTCAATCCTTGGGGGTGTAAGTGACAAAAATGTTCTTATAATAATTTTGCTTAAGATTTTATGCTCATTTTACAGTTCAAAATAGAGCAAACCAAACTCCATATGGGAATAAAATTACATTGAGAAGCATCATGATTATGATACTGACTTCACACAATTAAGGTAGCTATTTGCTTCTGTATAGCATTCATGTAAAATATTAACAATTAAATATAAAAATTGTAGGAAAATATTTGTTCTAAATATTTTTTCACTATTCTTGAATAATGTCATGTATGTAAATGCATATTTTAATAGCTTTGAAGTTTGAGGGACATTGTACTGTTCGTGTGTTGATTTTCATTTGAAATTCTCAAGCTGATATAGTGTAAAGTGGAAATTTAGTTATATTTTTATTAAATCAGTTCCCCACACTTGCTCACACTTGCTATTCCTGAGGCTATGAGCCGTTATTAAGGTTATAAAATGCTTCGACCTTCGTCAAAGGCACAGTGACTTCCCTGGAGGTCCGGAGCATTAATGATGAGGTAAAATTCAAAATTATCATCTGCTGGCAGCGTCTCCCCTACCACAGAAGCTATTCAAATCCTACAATTGAAAGGCAAACCTGTCCAAAAGCTCATAAAGAATTCTCCCTGGAAATTGAAATATTGGTCAGATTGCTTTTTAGCCTTAGATGAGATGTTAACTGGGCAACCGTCGGATGCTTCTGTGTCTCCCTACATTCCCCACTGCAAGCTTGGTAAGCGATGGAACTTAGGTCCAGAGGTCAAGATCAATGGTTCTTCCAGATTTGCCTACAGGAAACTTCTCACTGAGAAGTGATTGTTTATGGTACAGCATTGTTGTGATGCCAGGGTCTGAAAGGAGAGCCATGCTTCCCGCAAAGTTAACATTGTTTCGTTTGGCTGTTCACAATAATGTGAGTTTATTGCTCGTTACAAAGGGAAATATTTGCATGAAAAAGTTCATAAATGCAAGACTTTCTTCCTTTGAAAACAAACCAGTGCTCACCAATTTATATAACACCCATGATAATGGTGAAGTCTTTAGAAAACTCAGCTTGTTTCTTTCATACCAGACTTGAAGACTACTAATCAAAAGCGGCTTGCATGGCTGATCTGGAATAGAGGCAAAACTTCATCATGGTCAGTTTTTATCCTGCCAGCATATATATAAACATTCAATTTTATTTGCATGGTAGAAAAAAAAAGCATTTTTATGCACACACTAAAATTCAAATTATTTACCATTAATATTTAATATATTTACAGCAAGATAGTTTTGGATTTTCTTTTTAATATAATGCTTTGATTTGACTACTGAAATGAAAAATAATATCCAGTTAATAGAGATGTCAACAAAAAAAAAGGCTGTCGGATTCCATCTGGCTCCACCTTCTCCTGAGAGCATGGATTTACCAAGTACAAGTATGGGCAGATAATCAGTGTTCCATGAGAGTTTGGAGAAGCCATTCACTTACGACTTAAGGATTCGTGTTAAGAGCTTTTTGCCTGTTGGACCTAAACTTGCTAGTGGAGTCAATCTGCAATAATAATTCAGAAACTCTGGTTGGCAATAGAGTGACTTGTTGGACATACATAAAATCTGAGTTTCTGTGCAAGGTGGGAAATTATACTGCACCTTAATGTTGCATAAGTTTGGACACTGTAAAATATTTTCTCATAAAAACCAGGCCCCAGAGCATAGGGCACAGGATGCTGAAATGGCAGTGAGACTCACTTCTGACAAGTGTTGCTCACAGATTTCACAACTTTTCTCCCTTTCCTAGATCTTTACTTTCTAGTCAGTACAGTTGTTGTTCAAGAGCTCATGTAGAGATCAGTGTCCCTCATGAAGTCACATTAGTTATTGCTGAATGTGTTCATTATGCATTGGGGGGGAAATTTATCTGAACATAACACTAGAGATATTTGTCCTGGCACTTTGGGCCTCTGGGCCTCTTTAAGGTAAGAGTTCATATTATTGAATACTCAGCCATCATTCTGCTTATTTGCAAGGGAGTATATATTTTTAAGGTCACAAGTGAAAACATTTTTCTGATGAAGAGAATTTTAAGATATAATACCCAGGTTGTTTGAATAAGCTTAAGGGTGGGATAACTGCTAGCTAAGATTTGGGGGCAATTTCTCCTAAAGACTTGTAGTCGCAAGGGTATTTCAGTGTTGGTTTATCAGAGAATCAAGAAGTAAAAGGCACGACAGAACCTTGAGGACCTACAGCTATTCTTCAATGTTTTTTGTGAGTAACTTTATTATTGTTTTTTTCTCCTATTTTATTTGTTTTATATTCTTGTTGTAACCCCATCCATCCTCCTCTCCAAGTTCCGACACCCTAACTTTTCCTTCTTCCTCCCCCTCTCTTTTCTTCAAAAGAGGGGAGCTGCCTTTTCCATCCAGTCCAGCTCATCAAGTTGCAGCAAGATGTCCTCTTCTCTTGAGGCCTGGCAAGGCAGCCTCACCAGGGGAAAATGATCAAAAAGCTGGCAAGTGAGCCCCTGTCACATGCAGTCCCCACTTCTAAAATGAGGCCTAAGCTGCCCATCTGCTAACTCTTTGTAGGGGCATAGGTACAGTTCTTACATGTTCTTTCCTTGATATTTCATTCTCAGCAAGCCCTTCTGGGCCCTGGTTAATTGATTGTGTTGGTCTTTTTGTGGAGCTCCAATCACCTCCAGATCCTTTTCTCTTTCCTTCCACTTTTTCACAAGGTACCCTATGCATAACACAATGTTTGGCTGTGTGTCTTGCCGTGTGTTTGTGTGTGTGTGTGTGTGTGTTTTGAGATGCTGCTGGATAGCACCTCTCACAGGAAAATTTTGTCAGGCTTCTGTTTGCAAGTTTAGCAGAGCATCTTTCATAATGTCACATGTTGGCACTCTCGGATAAGGTGGGTCTTTGGTTGGTCCCGGCAATGATTGGGCATCTCTCAATCTTTGCTGTATTTGCTCTATCTTTATCCCTGCACCTCTTGTAGGCAAGTTAAATTTGGGGTTGAAGTTTTTTATTTTATTTTTTTTGTTTTTCAATGCAGTTTATTCAGGAACCTTGAACAATCTTCTGACCCTGGGGAAAGCTAGCGCACAGCTTAAATAGCCTCTGGGTAGCCAACACCAGCATGCCACGTGGGCAATGCAGATAGGTCCACATACATGGAAGCAAGCCAGATCCTCAGCCTTAGCCAAATATGGAGTTGTTCGTGACAGAGAGCACTCACCATCGGGAAGGTGGAAGGCAGAAACCAGCTCCATCTTTAAGGCGCAGAATTATGCAGCTCTCTACAGTTCCCCCTTTTTGTTTTAGACTCATCAGGCAAGAGTAGAGGTCTGATCTCTGATATTAGAAATAAATTGGGACTTTGTACTGATGTTCATTTAGGTGTCATCCACCCAAAGAGCATCAGACCCGTCCAATACCTTTTTCTCAGAGGAGGGACCTGGGGCATCAACCCGCATGCAATCAGACATGCTCTTCTCTGGGTTGAAAGCGGCTGACCCTGAGTGCAGTGCTTAGCCTCGCATCCTGAGCGTAACATTTTAGCTTTTTATGGTAGCCAACCATGCTTGGGGAGACTGTCCTGCTTCAATGGCTGTAAAGGCCTGAATGGTCATGGCTGCATTACGCTGTTGTGAGACTCCAATCTTGCATATATACCATAGGAAAACCAAGGAGACCAACACCAGAAGGCCAGCTAACGCTCCCATGCCCGCCCATTCCTTCAGATGATTCATGGCTGCAGCAATCCATGATGATAATCCTGTGGCTAGTCCTGCGTCCACTCTGGTAGAATTTACCGTGACAATAGCCACTCTCAGCTGCTCCATCGTAGTATCGAATTCTCCAGTCCAATTACCTAAAATATAGCTCGACAATTGTTTAGACAGATTTGCAGCACAGGGAAAATTCTCATGTTGTATGCTAGTGACTCAAAGTCCAGCATACTTTCATTGACAGCCAAGTTGAGCGATTTGCCATAGGGTATCAATTTGCTCCTGCACGAGGTCAATCCTCTGATTGAACACCATCAAGCCTCCTTTTAGTTGAGCATGAATTCCTTTTTGTACATCTAAGGCATGAGCTACATTGGCTAAAAGGTTATTCAGGGTCTGAGCAGTCTGCACAGTATGACTCATGGCTAATGCCGTGGTGGTAGCTCCAACAGCCACCAATGAGATGGCAGTAACAATGGTGGCTGTAATTCCAAGATCCCTTTTCTGTCTGAAGAGAGTCATAGCGTGACGGGAATCAACAGGCACAGGCACCCAGCGAGGCATGCGAGTAACCAGCTAGTAAATTTACTAGCATTCCAGCATTGGGCAAAAAAGCAAGTATCATTACCACAATTACTTGGCTCTATCTGGGTAATAATGAATAAAATCAGGGATATAAACAAACAGGTGTGGGCTTATAGGAAATATTATGAGAAGCCTTAACCCCCTCGTTGGAACAACCTGCATCAGTTCTAGAACTAGCAGTGGTGGTTTCCGAGGTCTGAGTTGGTTCAGGAGGCCAACAGCACAGGCTCTAAGAGCAACAATTAATAAATGGGACCTCATGAAACTGAAAAGCTTCTGTAAAGCAAAGGACACCGTCATCAAAACAAAGCAACCGCCTACAGATTGGGAAAGAATCTTCACCAACCCTTTATCTGACAGAGGACTCATATCAAGTATATATAAAGAACTAAAGAAGCTGAAAAGCAGCAAACCAAGTAATCCACTTAAAAAATGGGGAACAGAGCTAAACAGAGAATTCTCTGTAGAGGAATACCGAATGGCAGAGAAGCACTTAAAGAAATGCTCAACCTCACTAGCCATTAGGGAAATGCAAATCAAAACAACCCTGAGATTTCACCTTACACCCATGAGAATGGCCAAGATCAAAAACTCAAGTGACAACACATGCTGGAGAGGTTGTGGAGAAAGGGGAACCCTTCTCCACTGCTGGTGGGAATGTAAACTTGTACAACCACTCTGGAAATCAATCTGGCATTTTCTCAGACAACTAGGAATAGTGCTTCCCCAAGATCCAGCCATACCACTCCTAGGCATATATCCAAAAGAGGCTCAAGCACACAGAAAGGAAATTTGCTCAACCATGTTTGTAGCACCTTTATTTGTAATAGTCAGAAGCTGGAAACAACCCAGATGCCCCTCATCTGAAGAATGGATGCAGAAATTGTGGTACATCTACACAATGGAATTTTACTCAGCAATGAAAAATAAGGAAATCATGAAATTTGCAGGTAAATGGTGGGATCTGGAAAGGATCATCCTGAGTGAGTTGTCCCGGAAGCAAAAAGACACACACAGTATATACTCACTCATATAGACATACAACATAGGACAAACCCACTAAAACCTTTGCAGCTAAAGAAACTAAACAAGAGAGAGGACCCTACCTAAAACGGTCAATCCCCATCCTGAAAGGCAAAGAGGATGGACATCAGAAGAAGAAGAAAACAGGAAACAACCTAGGAACCTACCACAGAGGGCCTCTGAAAGCCTCTGCCCTACAGACTATCAAAGCAGATGCTGAGCCTGATGGGCAACTGTTGGGCAGAGTGAATGGAATTTTATGTAAGTACTGGGAAATAGTAAGAGCTGGAGAGGACAGGGTCTCCACAAGGAGAGCAACAGAACAAGAAAATTTGAACACAGGGAACTTCCCAGAGACTCATACTCCAACCAAGGGGTTGAAGTTTTTGTTGGTAAGTTGGTGTTCCCCTTCCTCTGCTAGGAGACTAGACTAGCTAGAAGTTGTCCTCTTCAGTCTCTGCAGCCTCTGCTACTGCATGTCTCTGCTTGAGTACCCCTCATATTCTCCCAGGAAACTACCCTGACTTAGTTCTCCAGCTTGGCACAGAGATAACCTCACTCAGTTTCTCTTTTCTCTACAGCCCTTCTGACCTTTCACCCTTGCTCTCTCCAGCTCTGATCTCCACCTTCTCTTAACTCTCTGCATACCCTCTCCACCTTGTTCCCTCTCTTCAGCCACCACTCTGTCTATTCTGTCTCCCTTCCAAGTGAGATGTATGCATCCTCCCTTGGAACCTCTATGTTACTTATCTTCCTTGAGTCTGTGCTGTGTAGTATGCTTATCCTATACTACATGGCTAAAATCTACTTCTAAAGGAGTACATACCATGTGTGTCTTTCTGGGTCTGGGTTACCTCACTCAGGATGATCTTTTCTAGCTCCATCCATTTGCCTGCAATTTTCATGATTTCTTTGTTTTTAATAGCTGAGTAGTATTCCATTGTGTAAATGTGCCACAGTTTCTTTATCCATTTTTCATTTGAGGTATATCTAGGTTGTTTCCAGATTCTGGCTACTGTGAATAAAACTGCTGTGAACACAGTTGAGCAAGCGACCTTGTATAATGGAGTGTCTTTTGGATACATCCCCAGAAGAGGTATATCTGGGTCTTGAGGTAAGTCTATTCCCAATTTTCTGAGAAAATCCCAGATTGATTTACAAAGTGGTTATACAAGTTTACGCTCCCACCAGCAATGGAGGAGTGTTCTCCTTTCTCCACACCCTTGCCAGCATGTGCTATCACTTGAGATTTTGACCTTAGCCATTCTCACTGGCGTGAGATGGCGTCTCAGAGTTGTTTTGGAAAGAGCCTTGAACTCAATGGCACAGGGGAGAACTTTCTGAACAAAACAACAACAGCTCAGGCTCTAAGAGCAACTATTAATAAGTGGGACCTCTTGAAAATTGAAAAGCTTCTGTAAGGCAAAGGACACTATCAATAGAATGAAATGACATTCTACAGATTAGGAAAAGTTTTCACCAATCCTACATCTTCAGTATTTCTTAAAGAATAGTACATAAAACTAAGAAATAAACACAATTACTACTGCACATCATATACTTGATTAAATGCTAACAAATCAAAGGTTAAAGATTTTTAATAACGATTTGTTTATGTGCTTGTGTGTATACATAGTCACACATGACTATATTAGGAACAAGGCTGCAAGGGTGGCTGAGCAATAATGGAATTGTATTTTTCTTCAGATTTAATAAAATACTACTGAAAAGATATAAAATGATATTATAAAAACCCTGTGTGGATACTCCTCCATCCTATAACATGAACTTGGGAGCATTAGTGATTTCTATTCTATGAACTACACTTATAAAAAAGTGGCCAGTGGCAACAATCTCTGTGAAAATCCCATGCACGTTGGTATTTATCTCTAACCATGATAACATGATTTAAGTAATATATCATGTATAATATATGAGCTGGACACCGGACTGGAGATAACAGGATAAGAACCGCCTTACCCTTGAGAAAGCAAAAGATAGGATCATGCCTGAATTTCATCAATTTCATTTAGGTTGTATAGTTTCAACTTTCTTAATAGTGCTTTGTTTGTTTGTTTTTGTTTCCTTTTTTTAGGAGAAAAATACTTAAATAGAATCTGAAACAGTCGTTCTAGCCTGGCACCCCCTTTTTCAGGAAGCGTGGTCCTGGGATGTTTTGTTTGTTTGTCAACAAAACTTGCATCTTTGCCAAACTATTTTTTCCCAAGAGAAGTGGATAGAGCATAGATATTATGAAGTGGAAACGGGAGTGACAGAACAGGAATAGTTAAATGCGGTGAGGTATCAGAGGGCATTGCAGAAAATGGAGGAATGGGGGAGAAATAACTAATAGAAAAAAAATTTGAAAAAGATACAGGGAAACCTGCTACTGTAGAAGTTTCCTTCAAAAACTTCCTTAATATATATGTTATGGTATTACATATATGATATATATGTATGTATAGATATACATATATAGAGATATGAGTTGGCGGGAGTTATTAACTACTTTCAGATTAGATTTAAAGCCTACTTTGTATGACCAATCTCATGCTTGGTACCATACACTAGGCCCAAAATCCTGTGGCTGGTTAGATCACAGGCTCCAGTGAAGAACCTCGTACTGTTATTCTGCTAAATGAATAATAATAATGATAACAAAATACCCCTTAAATTCTTATGTTTATAATCACAGATTAGTGCATCTCTCAAACCTTATCAAAGACATTTGTTTTCACTGCAGATGATATTAATACATAGATCTTCTAACTTGTCAACTTGCACAAGCTAAAGGACTATGGAGTGACTGACTCTAAGTCTTAGAGCCAAAGATACAGGCAGTGTATTAGTCAGGGTTCTATAGAGTAACAGAACTTCTATAGTGTGTGTGTGTGTGTGTGTGTGTGTGTGTGTGTGTGTAAAAGGAATTTATTGACTTACAGGATGCGGTCCAGCTAATATAACAATGACTGGTTGTGAACAGAAAACCCAAGAATCCAGCAGTTGCTCGATCCAGGAGGCTGGATATCTCATCTAATCTTCAGTATGTACTGGAATACTGAAGAAGTAGGCTCTAATGTCAGTGAAGGAATGGAGGTGTTAACAAGTCAAGGGCAAGAAGGCAAGAAAGTAAAAGTTTCTCTAGCAGAAGATATTGTCCAGATTAAATGTGTTCCTGACTCAAGATCTGAATTAAAGGCATGTGTCTTCCTCCCTCAAAGGTCCTGACCAGAAGTAGATTCACAGAGTTCAAACCAGGAAAAAAAATTCTTCACATGTTTGCAGCGCCATTTCTACACTACAGTTTATTACAGATGTAGTCAAGTTGACAGCCAAGAATAACCATCACAGGAGGCTTGCACCAAAACACCATTTGACAGACATGGTGGGGCCAATGAACACTTGAACTCATGGTGTCTGAGACTGCATGCATAAGACCTACAGAAGATGAAGGCAGCCAAAATACCATCATGGATGAGAGAGAAAACATGGAATTCAATACCTAATCAAGAAGCTATTTGCTATTAATGAATGCTGGAGATGGGGGAAACAGTTTTCCTTAGCAAAGCAGCCCTGGAGAGGCTACCCGTGAGGCTAGGACATGACCCTACATCCACACACAAGCATTGAATCAGTATGGCCTATTGACACCTTCAAACATTACAAGGCGTTGCCACTGCTCTGGGTTACCCTCCAGAACTGGACGGTAAGACCTTAGTTTTAACAACTCTGGAAGGTTCCCTTTCATACTGCCATGGAAGAAAAGCTATCAACATTTCTATCCAACTGTAAACCCTGCAAGCTGCAGTAATGACTGGTCTAGAAAGATACAACTGCCAATGAAGGGGTGCTATAAGTGTTATGGACTGCTATGAGTTAGTCATGCCAGGGAGACAGTGGTCTCCCAGGCATCACAGGTCATCAAACAGAAGCAGCCCAGCGGTGAATGTGGCTTATTTCCGTCAGGGTATTTAGTCAGTGTTCAGTCCATTGACTAAGTGGACTCAGTGAGTTTTTATTATTATTATTATTATTATTATTATTATTATGCAGAATTTTAATCTTTCATGTGTTACAGTTCTTTTTTTTTTTTTAATGCAGTTTATTCAGGAACCTTGAACAATCATCTGACCCTGGGGAAAGCCAGCCCACAGCTTAAATAGCCTCTGGGTACCAACACCAGCGTGCCATGTGGAAGGTCCACATACACGGAAGCAAGCCAGATCCTCAGCCTTAGCCAAATATGGAGCTGTTCGTGACAGAGAGCACTCACCATCGGGAAGGTGGAAGGCAGAAACCAGCTCCATCTTTAAGGCACGGCATTACGCAGCTCTCTACAGTTCCCCCTTTTTGTTTTAGACGCATCAGGCAAGAGTTTTTTTTTTTTAAAGAGCACATGAAATTTTAAAGGAGTGAAGAGTGGTTGGGGGAATAGGAAAGGACTTGGACAGATTGGAGCAAATGTAATTCTCAACATTTAAAATAATTAAATAGCTGTAAAGGCCTGAATGGTCATGGCTGCATTACGCTGTTGTGAGACTCTAATCTTGCATATATACCACAGGCAAACCAAGGAGACCAACACCAGAAGGCCTGCTAACGCTCCCATGCCCGCCCATTCCTTCAGATGATTCATAGCCATTGAAGCAGGACAGTCTCCCCAAGCATGGTTGGCTACCATAAAAAGCTAAAATGTTACGCTCAGAATGCGAAGCTAAGCACTGCACTCAGGGTCAGCCGCTTTCAACCCAGAGAAGAGCATGTCTGATTGGATGCAGGTTGATGCCCCAGGTCCCGCCTCTGAGAAAAAGGTATCGGACGGGTCTGATGCTCTTTGGGTGGATGACACCTAAATGAACATCTGTACAAAGTCCCAATTTATTTCTAATATCAGAGATCAGACCTCTACTCTTGCCTGATGAGTCTAAAACAAAAAGGGGGAACTGTAGAGAGCTGCATAATTCTGCGCCTTAAAGATGGAGCTGGTTTCTGCCTTCCACCTTCCCGATGGTGAGTGCTCTCTGTCACAAACAACTCCACATTTGGCTAAGGCTGAGGATCTGGCTTGCTTCCATGTATGTGGACCTATCTGCATTGCCCACATGGCACGCTGGGGTTGGCTACCCAGAGGCTATTTAAAGTGGACTGGCTTTCCCCAGGGTCAGATGATTGTTCAAGGTTCCTGAATAAACTGCATTGAAAAAAAAAAAAACAGTAAAAAATAAATAAAATAAAATAAAATAATTAAATACAGCATTTGTATTAATTCTTTGAGAATTTCACACATTTATAATTTTGATTACATTTGCCTCTCACTCCTCCTCTTCCTCACTCAGACAAGCCCTCCAGACTTCCATTCCCTCATTCAACTTCATGTATTTTTTTCTTAAATCACTGAGTCCAATTGGTGGTGTATGTATACTCATTAGTATGGGTCCATTCACTGTAGGATGGTTGACCTAGTATGAATCACAGCCCTAAATAACGCTGACTACTTTCATTGGCAGCTATCAGCTTTTAATTGTTACCGTACAGGGATGGAAGTTTATGAGCCCCTAGTCTCTCCATCACTGGATGGAGACTTTTCAACTGAATGAATGGACAAAAAGTAATAAATTATAGACTGAATTCACACCCTAAATCTGTGCATACTCACTTTTACAAATGATATTTTATCCTATACATTGAGGTTCTGCATACTTTAAATTTTTAAAATGTCTACTGATTAAATATACCAGTGTGAGTAATTTCTCATTTTCAGTACTTATATACAGACAGATTTCTTTCTTTATATCCATAACAAATTACTCTTTGCTATTTACATGCCTATAAAATTTCCACTCCAGAAGCAAAGGAAGGGTTGAATTCTGTAAGATGAGGCTTAAATTATTTTTTCATACTAGGAAAAAATATTTTAATTATTTCATAAACTTTCCTCATTTATAGCAAATTTACTGTGTTTCTTTGTTGCTTAGCATAAATTCAGCTATACCTCATTCTGACATATTCTGTTACTATTAGGATCCTCAGATGATTTAAAGGATGCCAATTTCCCAAGCAATTTATCAGAAAATATTCAGCAAATCTGTTTAGAGCAGTCTTATAAAAATACAAGTTATAAAATATTTATCACATTGTTTGCATTTAAGCTCTGTAAAGAGCTGGCAACTTAGTTTGTACATACCTCCTTTAGACAAGAGTAAGGTAAGGTTAATATTTAACATACATCTTCTCCTATAAGAATAGAAAGACATTATTCATTTAGGAAAGATTTGTGGTAAACTCACTAAGAGACTGTCACTTTAATGTCCATGTAAGTATCCTTTTTTCTTTGTTAAATTTTTAAAACTTCATTTTAATTAAAATATGATCACGTTTATTCACTTCTTTTCCTTTTTTTTTCCTCTAGGCCTTCTCCTGTTCCCCTCTTACTCCCTCACAAACTGATGACATTTGTCTTTGATTATTATTTTGATTATACTTCTCCATTTATTGCCTATAATTTTATGATTACCCATGTAACTTACTCTTGAGAAAATTAAGCTCCACCTCCCCCACATCAAGTAAGACTGGCTCCTTTGTGGTAGAAAAGAAACCTTTGCTTATTCTCTCTCTCTCAGATTCTCTCCTTTTCAAGGAAAATATACTAACTAATATGATGAACTACATTCCTAGATACTAAAGGACTAAGGCTGGGTATCTGTTTCTGTATCTTTGGGAGCATCCCTCCTGTCATGTCATGTGACAATAAGATGGGGCTATGTTGGGGTTGTTTGACCCAACACCAGTCTCGATATCACTGTGACAGATTTCAGGTTTGATTGATATTTAAACCATGAGCACTCGAATAGTGAAGAATAATTTCAGTGACATGGATGAGTCTCATTCAATGAATGGAAGTAGGGCTTTAAGAACAGAGGCTGACCTTTCCAGAAGGAGCTGGTGCTTAAGCATGTGACATCAGTTTTTCTGCTCATTGATTCTGGACTTGCAGGTGCTGTAATTCCATCAGTCAGTCCTGAAATATATATTCTCTGATACACAAAGCCTCTTTGAAGTATCTGTTTATTAAACTTAGCAGAGTGAAGTTGTGTGTGTGTGTGTTTGTGTGTGTGTTTTCATTTCTTAAACATATTTTAAACACCTGGTTCTTTCAACACATTGCAGACTATTGGCTCCCTTTATGTTTGCATTTCCATTGGCTTTTGGTGTGTGTGTGTGTGTGTGTGTGTGTGTGTGTGTGTGTGTGTGTGGTGGTGGTGGTGGTGGTGGTGGTGGTGGTGGTGTTTGTTTGTTTATTTGAAGAATCTTGACAGAGATACCTGTTGGCAAATGTCTTCTATTCTCCTCACCCTCTATTTGTCTGGCTGAGAAACTTTGCCACACAGAAACAGTTCTGTCACTCCTATCCTTCCCAGCTCACCACACATCTTCCTTTCTGTTTGAGAACTTTACCAAAGCCAGGATATGGTTTCAGATGTTCCTACATTGAGTCTTCAGTGTTTGTATAAAATAAAATGACCTCAAAGCCACAAGGCACAAATGTTTGCAGAAGATTTTTTTTTATAACATTGAATTGAACTCACAATCATATCATACCATCAAAGTATCCAAATATTTAAATTTGGCTGGGGATTTGGTGAGAGAGCATATTTGTGTTGCCCAAGCTCTATGCCATCTCCAGCAGAAAATAAAAACTCACTGGGCAAAAGATATAGATGAGTGTAGAAAAAATAATGTCTCCTGGTCAGGTTTTTTTCCCTGTACTTCCAACCAAGGCAATTTTTGCAGTTTTCTTATATAGCTCATATCACCATATTTCTACCACAGCCCTTTGTGGCAAGTGTTGCCTTGAGAACACAAATGATCACCGAGCTGCAGTGGATAACAGCTCTGTGTAAGAATGCCTCCCTCATGGCTGTCATTCATTCTTGACAGAATGTCTCCCTCATTGCTCACTCATTCTTGTCTGATGACCAAAATTCAAACTGAATATAGGACAGACAAGTAACCTTGAGTTTCTACAAGTTACAGCAATTGGAGTCACATTCTCCTAATTATAAATAAGCTTCAGAACACAGGATAAAACATTGAATCTCACGTTCTTCCTTCATAATCAGCACACTGGACTGAGATGCAGCTGTCTTAGTTGATAGACCAAAGAAAGCCAGGATATGATTTCCTAGACACTTTTGTACTGAACATTGATACAGAAGCCAGTTCACACCTAGACTCACACATCTGTCTTCTCCTATGCTTTTCTTCCTTGCTATTGAGATCACCAGCACAGGTATATTCATGAAGTTGGTAGAGCTGATGTCCCCAGTGTATCTGAGTCATGATAAACAGGAAGAAGCTCTGTTGCCAAGAATACATTCTCTGGATGATTATGTAGTGAACAGGAGCCCTCCCTACTTCTTAAGACATTGGGTCATTGGGAAATAGTCATAACTTTATATCTTAGCCTATCCTAACCAAAGCACACACTAGTTCAACCTGTTTGCAAGAGATGTTCCCCCCCAAATTTAGCAAATTCCAGAAATAATAGACAGTAATAAACTCAGTGTACTGCTTTTCTTATATATACAGTTATGCTACAGATATACTGTCTTTTCTATCATAATATTAATTTATAAATCATGAACTGTGAGATATTACAGTTTATAATGATAATAATAATAATAATAATGTACTGTAAAAGGTCTTTTTGTCCCTGTTCTATAGTTCTTACGTGTGATGCAGCAGACAAGGCAGTAATTCATTTCTTTCCTAAGGAAGATAGAGCAATGTTATTGTGTAACTCAGAAAAGTATACAAATTCTACTTAATGTTCTGAGTCTTGTGTCAATGCAGCTATTATATCTGTTTTTATTTTCAGTTATTTTAATTAATACTCATATTTTTCTGACATACAGTTTTATAACAAATGTTATGATCAGAAAATAAATTTGTTTCATTATTAAATTTATTCTCATTATTATCTGGTATCTTTATGCAAGACCAACTTGACTTGTCAATTAATAAGCTGAGAAAAGTATAACATCAAACTGGCAAAAATGTAGGAAGATAACTATTTTTACTGATTTTTCTTTTTGACTTTGTTTGAAAGTGATGCATGGTAATAATCAGATCAAAGCTGACCTTTGTACAGTACAAGAGTAGCTCCATTACTTCTCAGTCCTTTATCACAAGACTATCTTTTGTGGGACTCACCTCCCATTTGCAGAAGTTAGCTTTTCTACATTCAGTTTTTTTTTTTTTTGTTTTGTTTTGTTTTGTTTTCAATGCAGTTTATTCAGGAACCTTGAACAATCTTCTGACCCTGGGGAAAGCCAGCCCACAGCTTAAATAGCCTCTGGGTAGCCAACACCAGCGTGCCACGTGGGCAATGCAGATAGGTCCACATACACGGAAGCAAGCCAGATCCTCAGCCTTAGCCAAATATGGAGTTGTTTGTGACAGAGAGCACTCACCATCGGGAAGGTGGAAGGCAGAAACCAGCTCCATCTTTAAGGCGCGGCATTACGCAGCTCTCTACAGTTCCCCCTTTTTGTTTTAGACACATCAGGCAAGAGTAGAGGTTTGATCTCTGATATTAGAAATAAATTGGGACTTTGTACCGATGTTCATTTAGGTGTCATCCACCCAAAGAGCATCAGACCCGTCCGATAACTTTCTCAGAGGCGGGACCTGAGGCATCAACCCGCATGCAATCAGACATGCTCTTCTCTGGGTCGAAAGCAGCTGACCCTGAGTGCAGTGCTTAGCCTCTGTCTTGGTGGCATTACGCTGTTATGAGACTCTAATCTTGCATATATACCATAGGCAAACCAAGAAGACCAACACCAGAAGGCCTGCTAACGCTCCCATGCCCGCCCATTCCTTCAGATGATTCATGGCTGCAGCAATCCATGATGATAATCCTGTGGCTAGTCCTGCGTCCACTCTGGTAGAATTTACCGTGACAATGGCCACTCTCAGCTGCTCCATCGTAGTATCGAATTCTCCAGTCCAATTACCTAAAATATAGCTATACAATTGTTTAGACAGATTTGCAGCACAGGAAAAATTCTCATGTTGTATGCTAGTGACACAAAGTCCAGCATACTTTCATTGACAGCCAAGTTGAGCGATTTGCCATAGGATATCAATTTGCTCCTGCACGAGGTCAATCCTCTGATTGAACACCATCAAGCCTCCTTTTAGTTGAGCATGAATTCCTTTTTGTACATTTCAGGCATGAGCTACTAAAAGATTATTCAGGGTCTGAGCAGTCTGCACAGCATGACTCATGGCTAATGCCGTGGTGGTAGCTCCAACAACCACCAATGAGATGGCAGTAACAATGGTGGCTGTAATTCCAAGATCCCTTTTCTGTCTGAAGAGAGTCATAGCGTGAGGGGCATCAATGGGCACAGGCTCCCAGCAAGGCATGCAAGTAAGCAGGCCATACCTAAATTCACTAGCATTCCAGCATTGGGCAAAAAAGCAAGTATCATTACCACAATTACTTGGCTCTATCGGGCTAATAATGAATAAAAATGGGGGATATAAACAAACAGGTGTGGGCTTATAGGAAATATTATGAGAAGCCTTAACCCCCTTGTTGGAACATGCTGCATCAGTTCTAGAACTAGCAGTGGTGGTTTCCGAGGTCTGAGTAGGTTCAGGAGACCATTGCCCCCAGGGGCAAGACGTGCTCCATGTAAATTGACTAACTCCATGTTTTCCTCCAATTTTGAAAGTCATTTAAGGTTCTTAAATTATCTTTTTTTCCTTTTTTTTAAATTTTTCATCAATTACACTTTATTCATTCTGCATCCCCCCATAAGCTCCTCCCTCTTCCCCTCCCAATCCCACCCTCCCTCCTCCCTCTGCATGCATGCCACTCCCCAAGTCCACTGATAGGGGAGGTTCTCCTCTCCTTTCTGATCTTATTCCATCAGTTCACATCAAAAGTGGCTGCATTGTCCTCTACTATGGCCTGGTAAGTCTGCTCCCCCCAGGGGGAGGAGATCAAAGAGCAGGCCAATCAGATTATGTCAGAGGCAGTCCCTTTTCATATTACTATGTAACCCACTTGGACTCTGAACTGCCCTGGGCTACATCTGTGCAGGGGTTCTGGGTTATCTCCATGAATAGACCTTGGTTGGAGTATGAGTCTCTGGGAAGTTCTCTGTGTTCAAATTTTCTTGTTCTGTTGCTCTCCTTGTGGAGACCCTGTCCTCTCCAGCTCTCACTATTTCCCAGTTCTTACATAAAATTCGATTCACTCTGCCCAACAGTTGCCCATCAGGCTCAGCATCTGCTTTGATAGTCTGTAGGGCAGAGGCTTTCAGAGGCCTTCTGTGGTAGGTTCCTAGGTTGTTTCCTTTTTTCTTCTTCTTCTGATGTCCATCCTCTTTGCCTTTCAGGATGGGGATTGGCCGTTTTAGGTAGGGTCCTCTCTCTTGCTTAGTTTCTTTAGATGCACAGATTTTAGTGGGTTTGTCCTATGTTGTATGTCTATATGAGTGAGTATATACTGTGTGTGTCTTTTGCTTCTGGGACAACTCACTCAGGATGATCCTTTCCAGGACCCACCATTTACCTGCAAATTTCATGATTTCCTTATTTTTCATTGCTGAGTAATATTCCATTGTGTAGATGTACCACAATTTCTGCATCCATTCTTCAGTTGAAGGGCATCTGGGCTGTTTCCAGCTTCTGGCTATTACAAATAAAGGTGCTACAAACATGTTGAGCAAATGTCCTTTTTGTGTACTTGAGCCTCTTTTGGATATATGCCTAGGAGTGGTATGGCTGAATCTTGGGAAGCACTATTCCTAGTTGTCTGAGAAAGTGCCAGATTGATTTCCAGAGTGGTTTACAAGTTTACATTCCCACCAGCAGTGGAGAAGGGTTCCCCTTTCTCCACAACCTCTCCAGCATGTGTTGTCACTTGAGTTTTTGATCTTGACCATTCTCATGGGTGTAAGGTGAAATCTCAGGGTTGTTTTGATTTGCATTTCCCTAATGGCTAGTGAGGTTGAGCATTTCTTTAAGTGCTTCTCTGCCATTCGATATTCCTCTACAGAGAGTTCTCTGTTTAGCTCTGTTCCCCATTTTTTAAGTGGATTACTTGGTTTGCTGCTTTTCAGCTTCTTTAGTTCTTTATATATACTGGATATGAGTCCTCTGTCAGATAAAGGGTTGGTGAAGATTCTTTCCCAATCTGTAGGCAGTCGCTTTGTTTTGATGACGGTCTCCTTTGTTTTGCAGAAGCTTTTCAGTTTCATGAGGTCCCATTTATTAATTGTTGCTCTTAGAGCCTGTGCTGTTGGTGTTCTGTTCAGGAAGTTTTCTCTTGTACCAATGAGTTCTAGGGTATTCCTCACTTTTGTTTCTAACTGATTTAATGTGTCAGGTTTTATGTTGAGGTCTTTGATCCGCTTGGACTTCAGTTTTGTGCAGGGTGATAAGTATGGATCTATTTTCATTTTTCTACATGTAGACCTCCAGTTGGACCAGCACCATTTGTTGAAGATGCTATCTTTTTTCCATTGTATGGTTTTGGCATCTTTGTCAAAGATCAGGTGTCCATAAGTGTGTGGGTTTATTTCTCGGTCCTCTGTTCGGTTCCATTGATCCTCTATTCTGTTTTTATGCCAGTACCATGCAGTTTTTAAAACTGTTGCTCTATAGTACAACTTAAGATCAGGGATGGAGATACCTGCAGAAGATCTTTTATTGGAGAGGATTGTTTTAGCAATTCTGGGTTTCTTGTTATTCCATATGAAGTTGAGAATTTCTCTTTCCAGGTCTGTATAGAATTGTGTTGGTAATTTGATGGGAATTGCATTGAATCTGTAGATTGCTTTTGGTAAGATGGCCATTTTTACTATGTTAATCCTGCCAAGCCATGAGCATGGGGGATCTTTCCATCTTCTGATAACTTCTTCTAATTCTTTCTTCATAGACTTGAAATTTTTTTCATACAAGTCTTTGACTTCCTTGGTTAGGGTTACTCCGAGGTACCTTATGTCATTTGTGGCTATTGTGAATGGTGTTGTTTCCCTAATTTCCTTCTCAGCCCTTTTGTCTTTTGTATACAGGAGGGCTACTGATTTTTTTTGAGTTAATTTTGTATCCAGCCACTTTGCTGAAGGTGTTTATCAGCTGTAGGAGTTCCCTGGTAGAGTTTTTGGGGTCACTCACGTATACTATCATATCATCTGCAAATAGTGCTAATTTGACTTCTTCCTTTCCAATTTGTATCCCCTTGATCTCCTTCAATTGTCTTATTGCTCTAGCAAAGACTTCCAGAACTATGTTGAAGAGATATGGAGAGAATGGGCAGCCTTGTCTTGTCACTGATTTCAGTGGGATTGCTTTAAGTTTCTCTCCATTCAGTTTGATGTTGGCGATAGGTTTGCTGTATATTGCCTTTACTATGTTTAGATATGTGCCTTGTATCCCTGATCTCTCCAATACTTTAAACATGAATGGATGTTGGATTTTGTCAAATGCTTTTTCAGCATCTAGGGAGATTATCATGTGGTTTTTTTTCTTTCAGTTTATTAATATAGTGGATCACATTGATGGATTTCCGTATATTGAACCACCCTTGCATACCTGGGATGAAGCCTACTTGGTCATGGTGGATGATATCTTTGATGTGTTCTTGTATTCAGTTTGCAAGTATTTTGTTGAGTATTTTTGCATCAATGTTCATTAGGGAGATTGGCCTGAAGTTCTCTTTTTTGGTTCGGTCTTTGTGAGGTTTAGGTACCAAGGTGACTGTGGCTTCATAGAATGAGTTTGGTAATGTTCCTTCTGTTTCGATTTTGTGGAATAGTATGAAGAGAACTGGAGTTAGCTCTTTTTTGAATGTTTGGTAGAATTCTGCGCTGAAACCATCAGGTCCTGGGCTTTTTTTGGATGGGAGACCTTCGATGACTTCTTCTATTTCCTTGGGGGATATAGGACTATTTAATTGATTTACCTGGTCCAGATTTAGCTTTGGTAAGTGGAATCGATCAAGAAAATTGTCCATTTCATTTAAATTTTCAAATTTTGTGGCATATAGACTTTTGAAGTAAGTCCTAATTATTGCTTGGATTTCCTCAGTGTCTGTAGTTATGTCCCCTTTTTCATTTCTGATTTTGTTGATTTGGATGGTGTCTCTCTGTCTTTTAGTTAGCTTGGCTAAGGGTCTGTCTATCTTGTTGATTTTCTCAAAGAACCAGCTCTTGGTTTCCTTGATTCTTTGAATTTGTTTTATTTGTTTCTAATTGATTGATTTCAACCCTGAGTTTGATTATTTCCAGCTGTCTGCTCCTTCTTGGTGTGTCTGCTTCTTCTTTTTCTAGGGTTTTTAAGTGAGCCATTAAGTTGCTTGAATGTGCTATCTCAAATTTCTTCTTGAAGGCACTTAGTGCTATGAACTTTTCTCTTAGCACTGCCTTCATTGTGTCCCATAAGTTTGGGTATTTGTGTCTTCATTTTCATTGAGTTCTAGGAAGATTTTAATTTCTTTCTTTATTTCTTCCCTGACCCAGCTGTCTTTTAGTAGCAAGTTGTTCAGTTTCCATGTATGTGTAGGCTTCTTGCTTTTTCTGTTGTTACTGAGGTCCAGCTATATTCCATGGTGATCAGACAGGATACAAGGGATTATTTCAATCTTCTTGTATCTGTTGAGGCTTACTTTGTGACCAACTATGTGGTCTATTTCGGAGAAGGTTCCATGAGGTGCTGAGAAAAAGGTAAATTCTTTTGTGTTTGGGTGTAAGGTTCTGTAAATATCTGTTAGGTCCATTTGATTCATGACCTCTGTTAGAGATACTGTTTCTTTGTTTAATTTCTGTTTTGTTGACCTGTTCTTTGTTGAGAGTGGGGTGTTGAAGTCTCCCACTATTAGTGTGTGGGGATCTATGTGTGGTTTAAGTTTTATCAATGTTTCTTTCACAAATGTGGGTACCCTTGTATTTGGGGCATAGATGTTCAGGATTGTGATGTCTTCTTGGTGGAATTTTCCCTTGATGAGTATGAAGTGTCCTTCCCCATCTCTTTTGATTAATTTTAGTCGAAAGTCTATTTTATCAGATATTAGAATGGCTACTCCTGCTTGCTTCTTGCGTCCATTTGCTTGAAAAGCTGTCTTCCATCCCTTTACCCTCAGGTAATGTCTATCTTTGTGACTTAGGTGTGTTTCTTGTATACAACCGATTGCTGGGTTTTGTTTATGCATCCATTCTGTTAGTCTGTGTCTTTTTATTGGAGAATTAAGTCCATTGATATTGAGAGAGATTAATGACCAGTGGCTGTTAGATCCTTTGAATTTGATGTTTGCTGTGGTCATACGGTTGTGTGCTTGGTTGCTTTTTGTTTTACTGTAGTGGGGTTATTTATTTTCTGTGTTTTCTTGAATGTAGCTAGTTTTCTTGGGTTGTATTTTCCCTTCCAGTGTCTTCTGTAATGCTGGATTTGTATGTAGGTATTGTTGAAAATTTGTTTTTGTCACTGAATATCTTGTTTTCTCCGTCTATGAGGACTGAGAGTTTTGCAGGGTATAGTAGCCTGGGCTGACACCTGTGTTCTCTTAGGGTCTGCATGATATCCATCCAGGCCCTTCTGGCTTTCATAGTCTCTGTTGAAAAGTCAGGTGTGATTCTAATGGGTTTGGCATTATATGTTACTTGGCCTTTTCTCTTGCAGCTTTTAGTATTTTTTCTTTGTTCTGTATACTTACTGTTTTGATTATTATGTGGCGGGAGGATTTTCTTTTCTGGTCTAATTTATTGGGTCTTCTATAGGCCTCTTGTATTCTTATTGGTCTCTCCTTTAAGTTGGGGAACTTTTCTTCAATGATTTTGTTGAAAATATTTTCTGGGCCTTGGTGCAGGGAATCTTCTTTTTCCTCTATTCCTATTATTCTTAGGTTTTGTCTTTTTATGTTGTCTTGAATTTCTTGGATGGTCTGTGTCAGAAATTTTTTAGATTTAACATTTTCTTTGACAGATACATCTATTTCTTCCATTGTATCTTCCACACTTGAGATTCTTTCTTCCATTTCTTGTAGCCTATTGGTTATGCTAACCTCTGTAGTTCCTGCTTTCTTCCCTAAGTTCTTTCTCTCCACAATTTCTTCCATTTGTGTTTTTTCTTTTTTAATTTTTCTAATTCTATCTTCAGGTCTTGAGCTATTTTGTTGGTTTCCTTCTTCTGTCTGACTGTATTTTCATGTTTTTCTGTCAATTCCTTCAGCTGTTTGTTTGAACAATCCACTGTTTCTTTTATTTCATTCAGTGATGTAAGCATTTCCTCTCTAAAGGCCACAGACTGTTTGGCTGCAGCTTCCCGTATTTCTTCATGGATGGCCATAATCTCCTTGTCTTTAATTTCCTCCATTTCTTTACGGATAGCCATGATTTGTTTGTTTTTATCTTCCTCTAATTCTTTTCGTATTTTATTTGTTTCCTCTGTTATCTTCTTCATGAGCATAGATGTTAGGTCATTTCCTTGAATTTCATTTATGCTGGGGTGTCTAGGGCTATTTGCCCCTGGATAACTGGGTTGTGGAGATGCCATATTGCTCTGGCTTTTGTTGGTTGAACTTTTACGCTCTCCTCTACCCATTGGGCTATCTTAGTTGTTTGAATTTAGTTTCTGGTTGTTCCTGGACTCTTGTAGTGGAGAGAATCCCTTTGGCAGGAAGATGGTTTTTCCTGAAGGAAGCCTTCCTAGCTTTTTGGGTATAGTCACTGGATGTCTGGTGTTTTTCAGGAGTTGCTACAGCTCACCTCAGGCATAGAGACCTGGATAGTAACTGTGGTCCTGATTAGTCAAGAGGGCTCTCCTCTCACCGGGAGAAGTCCTGGAGACAGCTGCCCTCCTTCTGGGTTCCTTGCTGTAAATTTAGTGATCAACTGCTGTAACCTGTGTGTCCCGTGGTTTGGTCGGTTTTGTTAGGGATAACTGGTTGCCCCTTGGAGCAGTATCTGGGGGTTGATCACAGGGTTCCTGGTCTTTTGTAGGTCTGAGGTTGGGGCTCTGTGCCCCAGAACCCAAGAGGTAATCTATGGCAGGTGAGTACTGCTCTGGTGTCTTGGGGCACACAGTTCTGCCTGTAAGGTGTAGTTGGTACAAAGCAGGCTTCTGGGCTGGCGGAGCATGCACCCACCTGCTAGTCTGTGGGAGCTGAGTTTCCAGTCACTCTGTGCTCCCTGTTTGGGCCCAGATTTGTGATGGCTGGCTGTACTCAACTGTTTGCGATCTGCAGTCTGCTAGACTTTCCCTAGGTGACCCCAGCAGCACGGTTTCTTCCTTCCCTGTGGGGTCCTCTCTGGACAGGGGTTCCCAGTCCCTGTTGTACTGGGGCGCGCAGCTTATCTGTACCACTAAGCTGAGCGCTCAGCTCTCTGTGCGGCAGGAGCTCAGTTGTGTTGGCGGCAGGTACCCGCTGTCCTAGAGACCTCCCGGAGAAAGACTGGGTGACCCGTGATCAGACTGGCAACTTTGCTTCCCCGTGGGGTTTTCTTGCGACTGGGACTCCCAGTCTCAGGCACCCTTGTGCCCACAGATCAACATGGGAAAGTGATCGGGACACGCAGGCTTGTGGCTCCAGCCCGGAGACCCAAAGCCCGCGTTACCCGGGATTTCTTCAGGGTTCTGGCTGGGTAGCCGTGAGTGGACCCGATTCCCACGCCTTGGGAGCCTCCCCTCACCTGGGAAACACGATCGCTGTAGTTTCAGGGCCCAGAGTTCAGTCTCCTGGTCGCTGCACTGAGAGTGCTGTCCTGCTTCTCAGATATGGTGCTCTCCCGGTGCAGCCATCTTGGCTCCTCCTACATTCAGTTTTATCTTCCACTTTTATTGCACCAAGTCCTCTATCTTCTTGTATATAACCGATGTTATAAAGGTACCCACTCGACTTCTCTCACATTTTAAATAAATACCCAATGTACCAGAAGAACCGTATATAAGGTGATTTTCTTTTCTTCCTATGGGCATAATTTGGCATTTGCCATTGTAACTTAAGTTGAGATACACTCAAAATCTATGGTGACCTTTCTAGCAGGTTTTTGCAGTACTAAGCATGGTCTTAGTTCTCTCTTCACCGATTGTTTCTTTTGTGGGAATGATCTTTCTTCCATTTCTTCCTATGCTTCCAGTTAAATGACTTTTTTTTTTCCAAAACAGCTATTCTCTACCTTCCATAAGGTGCTCAGTTATAACTGATGTTCACTGCGGCTTAATTAATTCTGTGCCTCATGCTAATTTAATACCTGTCAGGTCCCTGCAGTGACTGCCTGTTGTTCACTGACCTGTATTCCTCCTGCTTTCTGTGAGCAGCAGTACTTCTCAGATAACTCCTGCCTATGGGAGCTCTGCTAGAAATGTTTTGTTTCACTTACATAATTATAATGCTACCCTGACTACAGCTGTCCAGCTGAGTCGTGGGTTCCGAAAATGTTAGTGTACATGATTTTAAAATGTTCCAATAGGCATTTGAAATCGGATATAATCATAGACAGTATTCCTGCATGGAATTCTTTCTCTTTCCTTCTTTCTTTCTTTCTTTCTTTCTTCCTTCCTTCCTTCCTTCCTTCCTTTCTTTCTCTCTCTCTTTTTCTTTGTGCTCTCACCAGTCTTATATCTGAAATACAAAGAAATATTACATGTCTGTAATAAGACAAAATGAGGCTGATGCATGGAAAGGACAGAGAGGAAAAGAGGAAAAGAGGATGAGGAGCAGCAAAGTGGTTCTTGGTTCTAAATCTTCCAATGAGAACATGGACTGTCCTCTTCTAGCCAGGTTGAGTTAGACTGTCAGGAGCATTAGACAAAGGCATTGTTTGCATGTCCTCAGAAGTACAAACTGGGTAAGTCAGCATTGAACTGTTCACATAGCACACATTAAGCCAGAAGACACTCACATGGTAACAACGTACTTGCTTCAATTCCCTTACTCATCTGTAAACTTTGAACGTGTTTTGTGCTTTGTTTTATTTTATATCTCCTTGAGTCATCTTTTATTTTAATTTGTGTAATTGTATTTTAGTTTAATAGTTGTTTAAATCTTAGTGATTTAGTGTGTGTGTGTGTGTGTGTGTGTGTGTGTGTGTGTCTGTCTGTCTATCAAATAATCACTGAAACTCCCAAGAACTCTGGAATGCACACATGAGAAAAAAACCTTTCAGATATCAAATAAAAGGATATGTGATAAAGTTTAAAGCTAGAGATAATTTATCAATTAAATTATGGTGTAAATATCTAAAACATAGAGAAAGAAATAAACATCCAGATCTAAAAAGCATTTAGAATCACAAATACACATGACCAGAGAACTTCTCCATAATATGTCAGAGTCAATACAGAATCATATTTTTAACAGAGTCATGAGTTCACAAGAGGCAACATTTTCAGAAAAGAGGAAATAAAATATATGTGGAGAAAGCTGTAGGGAATTGCCTCCTGATAAAATACAAGGCATCCAACTTATTAGAAATTCAGAGAGAAATTTTATTTTTTAATTTATAAAGTCATAAATACTGTTTCCCTTTAAAATTAAAATTCAAGAGGCTGTTATATAATTTTAATTTTGTAAATCTGATAACTCTAGATTAATTTAGTGATTGGCAGAGTCAATAATCCTTATATCTATGAAGAAGGTTGTGGCTGACAATTGAAAATGCATTAAATGAACAGTTGAATGACATTATTGACATTAGCACGATGTAACTTCATATTTCAAATTGTCAAGTGGGAATCTAGGTGAAATTGGCCCTGACCAGGCATACATTCTGTTAATTATGTGTGAAACCTGTGATGCAAATTAGGCTAAAGATTTGTTTTAAGTATCATTCCAGAATTTGATTGCATTATGTACTAATCACTAAAGGTTCAATACGTTTTTGGATATAATGTGTGCCTTGTAATACTTACAAAGTGCTACACATTATATTTAAAACAAAAAATCAAAAAAACTGTACCTGGAGACTTGCCTCCTGCTTCTCCAGATCTGTCTCCATGATCCTCCCTGCCCCAGCTAATCCTTCTCTTCAACCCACCAGATCTAGCTCATATCCCACATCCAGTGCCCCAGCCTAGTGTGGCCATTCCTGCTGTACCACAGGCAACTTCCAACCTTCTGCCAACCTTTGCCCTACACCTACAGATGTTTTCTGTGCCTCTGAATCCAAACACTCCGCCTGGCCAGACTACCCGATTTCTCCAGCATCTAATCCGGTGGTGGCTCTCCTTGGCTCTCCTGTCCATGCATGTTCCACAACATGCCAGATCTAGTTTGGCTCCCAAATCTAGGGCCCCAACCTCGTTTGGCCTCCTCTGCTTGTGCTGAAATGATATCTAGGCTTACCAGAACCCTGTTGCTATTTGCCTCCCAATATACAGGCCCCTTTCCATGTCATATCAAACCTTCCCACCCAGCCACACTGACCCTTACTTTCCAGGCATGGGTCGTGAATCACATGTTGGATACCATCAGTTTTCTTGGTCCATCTAACTTCATTCCACCCCCACCTGTGCCACATCTGACCTCTAGGCCTAACCCACAAACACAACCTCTCATTTTCCAACCTGTCCTGTCACCATCAGACTCAGGGGTAACGAAAGAAGTCCACGTGCCCAGATCTCATTATAAAGATAGTAACAATGTGAAAGATCAAGCCAATACCTTCCCTCCCAAACTTACCAGAAACATTTGCTAGTGTGAGTCGCCTAGAGGAGCAGAGACTCAGAACTTATAAGAACAATAATAAACTCCATTAAAGAATTAACAGAGTTTAAAGAATATAGAATGAAACAGATTAACAGCTTTAAGAGTATAAATGCCTGAATGGTGTCCAAGAAAGCATAAGCATAAGGCTGATAAGAATGAAGAAAACAACCCAGGGATCATGAATGAAATTCAATAAAGAGAGAAACATTGATAAGAACCCAAGAGGAAATAAAGATGGAATTGGAAAACCTAGTAACTCAGCTAGTAACTCAAAGGAAAGCCTTACTTTCAAATGAGTTATGCAAGATAGACTAGCAGGGCTCAAGGATAAGAGGATCTAGAATGAATAATCAAGAAATATGAAAATATTTTTAATACATGAGGCAGGAATAAACAGAAAATATGGACACCACAAAAAAGGAAAACATAGACATACAGGCATAGATGAGGGCGAAGTATACTAAGTCAATGGCATAGATCAGATCTTCAACAAGATCATAGAAAAGGTCCCCAAACTAAGGAAACACACACACATACACATACAGGAACTACACAGAACATCAAATAGACAAGACTAGAAAAAAATACCCATGGCAATCATAGTTAAAATAATAAGAACATATAATAAAGACAGTATACTGAGCTATAAGAAGAAAAATTCCAAACACGTACAAAATAAAATCAATCAGAAAAATAGTAGATTTCTCAGTGTAAACTTTGAAAGCCAGATGAGCCTGGAAAATGCATTCCCAGTCTTAAGAGACTATGATGGTCAGTCTTGACTAATATACTCACCAAAATAACTAGCTGAAATTGAAGGAGAAAGGAAAATTTTCTATGGCATAAATAGCTTAAAAATTATAGCCAACAATGAACCAAATTCAGTCAATGTCAATAAACAATAAAAATCAGAGTGGAGTCAATGAAATAGAAAAAATGAAAACAATACAAAAAATAAAGGAATTTATGAACTGATTATTTGAGAAGATAAACAATTTTGATAGAACAGAACAACAACAACAAAAATGAGGGAACCCAAGTCTGAGACAGAGTAGGTAGTTATTTTAGAATTTATCTTAGTTTCAATATCAACACTAAAAATATTTAAAATATTTTAAAATATACATTTTTAATTTTAGCATCTAATTTAACTCACATTTTTTGAATAGCTCTTTTATTATGAATTATCAATCTTACCTTTTTTTAAAAATAGATATTTTGCATTTTAACTAAAGCAGACAGCATGTTTGTGATCATGTTTGAATTTTGTATTGCCTAGTACTTTGTTAAACTGACAAGATAAACTAGTTTGGAGATAATAAATGTTTCTCCACATTTTTCCTAATATTTTCAAGTTAGTAATTATCATACAGAAAGGTAGAGTCCCTGCTGGAGGTTTATCCCCAAACAGTTCTTACTGTTTTGGAAAGAGAGGGAGAGGGGTGGCGAATTTTCTCAGTTTTTATGCTGTGACCATCTTCTCCCACTGGGTCTCTTGGTAGGAGACAAAGCTGGATAATTTTTTTTTTTCAATGCAGTTTATTCAGGAACCTTGAACAATCCTCGGACCCTGGGGAAAGCCAGCCCACAGCTTAAATAGCCTCTGAATAGCCAACCCAGGCATGCCACGTGGGCAATGCAGATAGGTCCACATACATGGAAGCAAGCCAGATCCTCAGCCTTAGCCAAATGTGGAATTGTTCGTGACAGAGAGCACTCACCATCGGGAAGGTGGAAGGCGGAAACCAGCTCCATCTTTAAGGCATAGCATTCCGCAGCTCTCTACAGTTCCCCCTTTTTGTTTTAGACGCATCAGGCAAGAGTAGAGGTCTGATCTCTGATATTAGAAATAAACCTCGTGCGGGAGCAAATTGATACCCTATGGCAAATCGCTCAACTTGGCTGTCAATGAAAATATGCTGGACTTTGAGTCACTAGCATATAACATGAGAATTTTTCCTGTGCTGCAAATCTGTCTAAACAATTGTCGAGCTATATTTTAGGTAATTGGACTGGAGAATTCGATACTACGATGGAGCAGCTGAGAGTGGCCATTGTCACAGTAAATTCTACCAGAATGGACGCAGGATTAGCCACAGGATTATCAACATGGATTGCTGCAACCATGAATCATCTGAAGGAATGGGCGGGCATGGGAGCGTTAGCAGGCCTTCTGGTGTTGGTCTCCTTGGTTTGCCTGTGGTATATATGCAAGATTAGAGTCTCACAACAGTGTGATGCCGCCATGATCATCAGGCCTTTACAGTCATTGAAGCAGGACATTCTCCCCAAGCATGGTTGGATACCATAAAAAGCTAAAATGTTACGCTCAGGATGCGAGGCTAAGCACTGCACTCAGGGTCAGCCGCTTTGGACCCAGAGAGCATGTCTGATTGCATGCGGGTTGATGCCCCAGGTCCCGCCTCTGAGAGAAAAATTTTTAAAGTCAAAACTCATCAATTACATCACATCTGGTGCAGGGTGGGGGTGAGATGCGAGGTGGTAATGTAACTTTTAATCTTGTATAACACTACAGGAAGCCATTCCTCCAGAGGAGCCAAACTATTTGTGCTCATCAAGACCAATTCTCAGAAGGTAAGGAAGCCCTTTTTGGTTCTGGGGGTGAGACAGCCAGCCCTAACCTGATGGCATTGTTATTGGCTGCCCAGAAATGAAATGTCCTATCTCAGTCATTAGAGTGCTCAGACCTGGGTAATAATTTACACAGGTCCCTGTGATAGCTAAAGAAACTTGATGTGGAGCCAGATACTCTTAAAGAACCATTGACCTTTTGTTCTGAAATGCTGGGAGATCCTAGTGGCCTGAAGGTGAAATAAGAATAGGAAAATGGATACAGTGGCTAGCTCTTTGACCTCCCCACCCTACCTTGGGACGAGCAGCATAGCTAGGCCACAGAGGAGGACATTGCAGCCAGTCCTGGTGAGATCTGATAAGCTAGGGTCAGATGGAAGGGGAGGAGGATCTCAACTATCAGTGGACTTAGAAAGGGGCAGGGAGGAGATGAGGGAGGCAGGATAGGATTGGGAGGGAATGAGGGAGGAGTCTACAGCTGGGATACAAAGTAAAAAAAAAACTGTAATTAATATAAAAATAAAAATTTTATAAAAAAATAGGAAAATGGGCCATGAGGTATTAACAGCTGCCTTTGTTTCTGTGAAACTTGCTTATTGCTGTGGGAAAAGGATGAAATTGTCTTTTCATTACTATATAGCAGAAATGAAAAAAAAAAAACTGAGAGAAGTAGAGCAATTTTTCTGCCCACTGTGAATTCCACAGACAGTTATAATACACACCTTTCTGATGTCGTCTTTAAAAGACATGACCTTAACCCCACTGTGCATGGCATCCTGTTTGGCTCTAAGGTTGTCATCCACTCTACCAGGTTCATGCTGCCAATTAGTCTTAGCAGGAGCCTTAGGGGAGGGGGAGGAAGGTAAATACAGAAGGAGGAAGAAGGTAAAATAACACTGATGAATCATGAAGAAGTGAAACTTAAAATACACAAGTTCTGTGTATAAAAATGCATATATACTATAAATAAAATTTTCTCATCTGAGGTAACAATGCCGTCTCCAAGAACCAAATAACACCTAATAAAAACCCCAATATCAGACAGGTGAAGCCCTTTTTTGAGATGTATGTTTGTTGGGGTTGTGCAAGAGATTCCTAAAACATACAGGTTCTTGGTTTCCTCACAGGCAGAAGGTGACTTTCAGTTGCTAATGACACTATCAGACAAAGGCCAAAGGACCCCTGAGCTGGAACTGACCAAAATGCCCCCTGAAATTCCCATCTAAGGACTAGCTTTCCTGGTACCAGAAGGTGCTATGCAAGTTTCCAAGATAGGGAAGTACCAGCATTGCTTGACAGTCCTAAAATTGAAGTAGTGACACTCATACCCTGGCAATACTCAACAGTTATCTAACTGGACGTAAGACATGCTCAACAAGAGAAATCATCTCAGGTACTACAAGCTATCTGACTACCTGGGACTAGTGAAGTCATCACCATTTTACCAAACAATCACAATCTCTCAGGACATTCTAAACATTTGTCCTTATAACCAAAGATAAGTGTAGTCCTCACCCCTCATCGAGAAAATTTGTCTTTGTAAATGATGGAGACAGAAAACCACAACTAATTAAAAAAACAGAGTTGTGGAGCACAGTCACAATGGCTACATCCATAAAACATCCCCACACCTAAAGCTCAGGGAACACTGTAGAAGACGGGATGGAAAGACTTTAAGGCCAGAAGATAAGGGAGTTTACTATGAGATTGTCTTCTAGGAATGTCAGTAGCTATAGCCTTAAAATCTCAGTAATGTGACTCCTTAGACATAAGCTAAACAAGGACAACAAGAATACAAACAAGACAGGGAAAGATCAGGAGGCCTCAACCCTACACAAAGAACTGCAGGCAATTAAGAATGCTGAGAGCAGGAGAAACATTCTTCTCCAGGGAAGAGCACAAGAATTGTGTTTCCAATACCAAATGATCAACCTTGAGAACACACATAAAAGTAACATTGTACAGACTGAGCAGGTTATATTTAGGGATATATTGGTATGTGTTAGATAGCTTTATGTTAACTTGACCCAGGCTAAAGTTATCTCAGAGAAGGGATCCTCAATTAACAAAATGCCTCCAAAGAGCAGGCTGCAAGCAAGCCTATAGGGCAACTTTTAAACTAATTATTGATGGGATAAGACACAGTTCATTGAGGGTGGTGACTTCCTGAGCTGGTAGTCATGGGTTAGATAAGAGCATAGGCCGAGCAAGCCATGGGAGAGAGCCAGGAAACAGTACACCTCCATGACCTCATCAGTTCCTTCCTCGAGGTTCCTGCCCTGTTGGGGTTTCTGTCCTGACTTCTTTCAAGGATGGACTATGATGTGCTATTATAAGTCAAACAAACTCCCCCTCAGCTTACCTTTGGTCATGGCATTTCATCACAACAATATTAGCCCTAAAACAGCATATAAATACATATGTGCATGGAAGGCTTCAGAATGAAAACAAAAAAAAAGTTATGAATCTAAAGAAGGGGTAGATGGAAGGGTTTGAAATGAAGAAAGGAAAGAGAGAGTACAATAAAAATACGTCATTTATATTATTTCAAGAAATCTGTTTAGCCACAGGAAGTCTATTCAGCTATTTCTCTAATTGGAATGGGTTTTATTCGCAGAAATTTTATAAGTATTTTCTTTAAAAATTTTTTTAAATTTATTTTTCTCCCATATAGTGCAATGCAATTTCCCCTCCCTTCTCCCTTGCCTCCTCCTCTACTCCCTCTTGATCCATTTTGCCTTCATTTCCCTTCAAAAAAAAAAAAAAAAAAAAAAAAAAAACACAGGACTCCAGGGATACCAACCAAACATGGCATATCAAGTCTCAGTAAGACTAAGCACCTCTCCTCCTATCAACCCAGAGAAAGCAACCCAGTGGGAGGAAAGAGGTCCCAAAGCATAATACAGCTTTTTATTATCATTTATTACAATGTATTTACTTTCTGTCCCTGCTGTAGCCCCCTCCTTTATCCCCTTCCAATCCCACCTTCTCTCCCTCATCTCCCCCTATGCCTCTCGCCTAGTCCACTGATAGGGGAAGTCCTCCTCTCCTCTATTTGACTCTAGCCTATCAGGTCCCATCAGGACTGGCTGCATTGTCTTCCTCTGTGGCCTAGCAAGGCTGGACCCCCTAGTGAGAGGTGATCAGAGAGCCAGCCACTGAGTTCATGCCAGAGAAAGCACCTGATTCTATTATTAGTGAACCCACTTGGAGACTGAGTCTATAGGTTAAATCTGAGCCTGGGTTTTAGGTCTTCTCCATGCATTGTCCTTGGTTGGGGTATTAGTCTCTGCAAGGCCCCCAAAGCTCAGTTTTATTGACTCTGTTGGTCTTCTTTTGGAGCTCCTGTCCCCTCCAGTCTTTCTGTCTCCCTCTTCTTTCATAAGATTACCTGCACTCTGCCCAAAAATTTGTCTATGAGTCTCAGCTTCTGCCTGGAAACCTTGATCAGTAGAGTTTTTCAGAGGCTGACTGTGGTAGGCTTCTGTTCTGTTCCTTGTCTTCTCCTGCTTCCAATGTCTATCACATTTGTCCTTTTGAATAAGGATTGAGCATCTTCCCTAAGGTTTTTCTTGTTGTTTAGCTTCAGTAGTGATTTTAATATGCTTATCTGGCTAATATACACTTACAAGTGAGTATACACCATGTGTGTCTTTCTGCTTCTGGGTTACCTCACTCAGGATGAGCTTTCCTAGTACCCACCATTTGCCTCCAAATTTCATGACTTCCTTACTTCTTGATAGACACAGAGTAACAGGAGCTCTCAGCCCCTTGCTTTGTCTTTTTTTTTTCCAGAACTGAGGACTGAACCCAGGGCCTTGTGCTTGCTAGGCAAGCGCTCTACCACTGAGCTAAATCCCCAACCCCAGCCCCTTGCTTTATAAGGAGCTCCAAGCTAGACACAATTGGTTGCTTCTTGTATTTCTTCTCTGTGACTAGAGTAATAACATAGTGTTATGAAATAAAGAAACCTAACATTTTCCATTTACTAGAAAAGTCAATCTCCATTTGACAGTTTTGATTCACCAGGGACTTCCCTTAATCTTCCACAAAGGTTACCTCTGTCAGGTGCACCTAGTTCCAGATCAGTCAGGACAGCCTATATCAGTTCGGATCCCTAACTTGCTGACTCTCATGTAAAATCTGTTCACCTTCCCACCATTTCACCATTTCCCTCTTCTCTCTATACCCCAAGGAATGGATTTGGCAGTTTGATCACTAATAAATCTCTTTTTTTTTTTTTTTTTGCCCACAGTGCAGCCATGCTTATATAGGATCTTATCACCCAGGAGGCAGGGGTGAAACAACTGTATACAGCCTTCAAAAGGAATCAGTTCAGAGGTCTACAATGAACATGAGCCACCACATCATCTTTTGGATGCATCTGTTTCAGAAGTTCAAGTATACCAGAAAGCTTCTAGTATAAAATCTTTTCTGAGTAACTACGACAAATAGTTTCCTTGAGAAATGACAGCCCGACCTCCATGTGGAGTGAATGATTTCAGACTTCAATTTGTTTGAGCTTACTTTGAGCTTAAACTAAGTGAAGAGAATTCTGAACATCTTGACTAAATGGCAACAGTTAAAAAAAAAAAGTATCAAACTCCAGCTAGATTAGCTTTAGGGCAACGGAAGGAAGTATAACTTTGAAAACATACACATTCCAAAGAAAGGGCAAAATGCCTTATGTCTAAAGAAACTAATCTGTATATGTGACAATGTAAAAGCAGCTCCAAGCGACGGTAGAAAATGACGTGAATGAAATCTAAGGTAGACACAGACATGACTACTGTAGGAAGTCTGTAAGAGAAAGCCCACTTGAGCCAGAATGTCTGAAATTCTGTCCTACAAATACGCTTGTCTTTTTGCCATAAGAAAGGAATCAGTCAATGATGGTGAGTTTGTGAACCAGATTTCTGTTTATCCCCTTACATGACCTCCTGTGCTCTGCCAGAGAATGAATGGCACAAATATTGTCCCCTGATTGGAACTCCTTCCTTGAGAAAGTGAGGTTTTCTGTTATTGGAAACCTTAAGTTCCTATGTGAGTGGAGATTAATTGCTTTGATGTTCAAACAAAAGAAGAAAGGCCCGATGGGGCACTGCACACTGTGGAAACGCAGCAGGGGGGAGGAGCTTGAGAATCATTTTTAATCATAGTTTCTATTCAAAGTTTTTGCAAAGAAACTGTAATCCAGGTCAGAGCACCTTAGCTGTTTGATGGAATTCTGTTATTAAAAAAGGGAAGGCAGGAGGGAGGGACTGAGGGACTGGGGGACAGAGGGACTTAGGAATAGTGGGAGGGTGGGATGGAAGGATGGTGAGGGGTAGGAGACAGGCAGGCAGGCAGGCAAGCACATACACAGAGAAACAGAGACACAGAGACACAGTGTATGTATGTTGAGGGTAGGGGGTGGTGGTCTTCAATTCCCCAGCATTTAGCTCTTTTGGAGATATTGCTTTTCTCCCAAAGTATGAAAGACTAAAGGAACAAGTGATGTCTTCAGCTAGGATGAATAAATTTGGGGAAGCAAAGAACTACTACTATTTCAAGATGTGTGCTGGAAACCTTCTAAAGAGCAGGGACCTCTGTCCTTTTCCCCCACCCTTTCGTACAGTTAACATCTGGCATGGATTTTAAATGAGACCAGAGCCTACCACAGAAGGCCTTGGAAAGATTCTACCTAGCAAGGTATCAAAGCAGATGCTGGGACTCATAGCCAAACTTTGGGCAGAGTACAGGGAATCTTATGAAAGAAGGGGGAGAGAGTAAGACTTGGAGAGGACAGGAGCTCCACAAGGAGAAAATAGATCCAAAAAATCTGGGCACAGGGGTCTTTTCTAAGACTGATACTTGAACCAAGGACCATTCATGGAGATAACCTAGAATCCTTGCACAGGTGTAGCCCATGGCAGCTCAGTGTCCAAGTGGGTTCCCTAGTAATGGTAACAGGGACTCTCTATGACATGAACTCAGTGGCTGGCTCTTTGATCACCTCTCCCAAAGGGGAGCCAGCCTTACCAGGCCACAGAAAAAGATAATGCAGCCAGTCCTGATGAGACCTGATAAACTAGGGTCAGATGGAAGGAAAGGAGGACCTCCCCTATCAGTAGACTTGGGGAGGGGCATGGGAGGAGATGAGGGAAAGCCGGTGGGGTTAGGAGGGAATGAGGGAGGAGACTACAGCAGGGAAACCAAGTGAATAAACTGTAATTTATAAAAAAAAAAGAATAATTAAAATAAAAAATAATCTTGCATAATTGACAATGTTGCCATTTTTCAAGGTTTTTTGATGTGATTTATGTTTTTTTATGTTATTTTTTGCTAGGAATGAATGAAGGTAGACTCATGGATGCTGGCTGCCTGACCACTTTATAAAGCATGTTTACTAGTGCTTGCTCACTGAGGAACAGAGAAGTATCACAGAAGATTTTTCACAAGATGAGAATCAAGCAGAAAAGCTTGACTCAGAAACACAGGGTTACTACAGGAATTCATATCTCTTAAACAGATTTGAAATAAGACTCATGGTTATTTTATTTTGGAGGGAGAGGACATGGGTGGGAGGAAGGACTAGGAGGTGAATGTGATTAGAATGCACGATGTGAAATTTTCAGATAATCAATAAAAATATCATGTTGAAAAAATAAAGTATGGAGAGAGGACTGACTGTAAAAAAAAAAAAAACTCTGAAAAACTTTCATCAGTAGACACGAAGACATATATAGGAGAGTAAGAATATGACATTCTACTGGCCTCCAATGGTTAATCACAGAAAAAAGTAGGAATTTATTGCTTCTGGTCTCAGAATCTAAAGCATATCTCAAATGTTTTTCTGTGTGTCAATATATTAACAATGCTGATTCTATTACATTCTATAGCAATGCTTTAAGTAATGTCCCTTGCTATATTATAGAAAGACCAGAAAGAGTATCTGAGATTACCTAATCAATAGCAAAGAAAAAGAAGGAAAAGGAAAGAAAAAAAGAAGGCAGGATGGGGTTTCAAAAGAGAAGAAACAGCTTTGATACAATTGTGTTATTTATAGCACACTTACAAGTAGACCAATAAAGCATCTTCCAAGCATGAAATTTAGTTACAGTAGCTACAACTTCTATCAAAAATCTTCTGGTGCAGTATGTGAAATCCTCCTGGTGCTTAGAGGTCAGCACTCTTTACTGGGATCAACACAGGGTGTGAGATCCTGCACATGCTACAGTTCAGCGCTCATCACTGAGATCCATACTGTGGGCGTGTTGTTGGTGTTCTGCAGAATCCCACAACCAATGATCTGTTTTACAATGTGTCTTCCTCGTACCATGTATGTTCCAGACTGGAGAATGCAGACATAGTTTTTCTAGTGAGACTAGTCATTTGAAAACCCCACCAGTAAACAAAGAAATAGGTTTCAATGGTGGAAATGAAAACTGTTCATCATATATGGATTGGCCTCAGAATACAGAAGAACGGAGCCTGCAAATCTAGAATGTTCTTGATCTTCACATAGGGGTTGGTGCTGGTAGCCCTATAAGGTTCCTTGAGTTCAGTTTCCTCATGAGGCTACAACAGAATCCCATGATTGGAAGGAGGTCACATGTGATGTCAAGTGCACCTTGTAGGTGGAAAACAATGGAGAGATTAAAATCTCACTTAACATGGTGGAATGAATGCTATGTACTTGCCTAAAAACACAAACATATTTCTAGTTGCTTTTTAAACAAATTTCAACAATGCAAAATTTGCCAGTGTTGATTATAACATAGAGAAGGCAGCTTTAGGAACTCACGAAGATATTAGTGGCTCCTTTAGTCTCCAAAAAGAATCCATGGATTAGAAATAGTTGGCTGTCCGATGGGAAAGGGATTGGGGGGAAGGGACTGGATCTCCCCGCTGCTTAATTCAGTGTGTCAGGCAGTCTTCTTAGACACAGAACTCTAATGTGAATGCGGAGTGCAGACTGAAAAATTTATCATTCTTTAACAAATGCACAAGATTGGAGAGGGGAAAATCTAAGGGAAGTGACTAAGAAAAAAAAAAACGAGGTGTTACAAGTGCAAATGTGGATAATAGATGCAGAAGAGCATTTTAAAGCACTTTTGAGCTCCTTTTTGGAGAAGAAATAGTGACACCTGGGAAAGTGGTGTTAAATAAATAACACCACCAAAACCCATCAGGAGCCCAGATGCACCGAGCACAGATCTCAGAGCTGAATTAATGAGGACATCTTGCTTTAAATCATTTGACAATCTGGATGCTATTTGTCACCGAAATGCAACTTAATATACATGCATATATACATTTTATAGCTATAAAATGCTCACCTTCAGATAAAGTGTAAGGCAGTCTGCGTGCACGCACGTGCATGCACGCGTGCATGCGTGCATGTGTGTGTGTGTGTGTGTGTGTGTTTTGTATTTAGATACATGCTTCTCTCACTCTAATTCCCCCTAGGGTGTACACTGTCAATGCCCCCCTACATGTTCTACATGAAGAGTAACATAATTGCAGGCTTCTTGCAAGTGGCATCAGGCAAGCTACTGAAAGAATTCCACTGCTCAACATGGTAGCATGTGCTTATGCTCATAGCCCTCAGGGAGTGCACAAGGGAGCTTAAGACTCCACGGTACCCTCGGTACACAGAATTCTAGGCCAGCCTGGGTTACATGCCAACCTGTCTCAAAAGGCAACATTTCTACTGATTTAGAAGGCTTCTGGTTTAAACTACGGAGACACTTTAAACCTGCCCTTTCTCTTCACGGGCCCACTGTCACCACAGCCAACTTCTTCCATCTTCAAATGTATCATCCTTTTCCAATGTATAACCTTTGTGTGTTATCTGCCCTTGCAGATGAATTCCAAACAGCTCATTTGGTAATTCAAGCATTGCAGAACATAACCTATGAGAACTTCTTTATACATATATACATATATATATATATATTTGCATATATATATTTACATACATATATATATTTGCAACATTTTCTGTTGCCCTCTATTCTTTTTTTATGTTTACTTTGCAAAATGCCATTCTGACAAAAAAAAATCTAAGGTTTTATATGCAAAAACAAACAAAAATGGCCATGGTGCTCTGCTGCCGGTTTCTGTGAATCTTCCTAGGGGAAAGGAAAGAACACTGTAAAAGCTTTCCTTTACATCAGAAGAGAAGAGTTTGCCACAGGCCTTCAACGGACATTCATATGCAGTTCACATATTTGTGCTTGATTACCAGATGAAGACACTTTATACACTATAAATTCACTTGGCTCTCCAACTTTGCTATGAAGAGTCATGGAATAGCTCTTTTCCTTAATTGGAGAAAAGATACTGTCAGATCAGAGACTTGTGTCAGAGTTGCCAAGGAAGTGACAGTGACTTGCTCCTTCTCAAGTTTTCAGTTATGTTAGCTTGAGTTTTATCACAGCAATGAAAAATGCCTAAAGCAAAAATTAAGAAAAAAAAAAAATGCCTGAGCAACAGAAAAGGAGGTTGATTCAGGAGCAATGAAAGAGGCTGAGGTGGGCCCTGAGGCTGCACCAGGCTCCCCATCTGTGTCAGTTTGAGGAGATGTGGGGAAAATCCGGACTCTGAATGTTGCCTGCTGAGGCTTTCTCCACTTCTTATTGTTCTAGTTAAAGACCAACTGCAACCTTAGACTAAGACAGTAAGGTTCTCCTGTTTCTGAGATATGTGGTCAGAGTGGAGAAGTGCTTCTTCAGGCTTGCGTGGTAGCAGCATGTCATCAGATTTCCCAAAAATTACCAAGAGGCTGAAGAAGAGAAAGGAGAGGAGAAAAAGACATCTCATTTTCATCTTCCCTGCTGTGATTTTCATGGTTGCTTGTGAACACTTGAATTGTTTTCTGGTTCCCAGTACATTCTTCACTTTCCCTAAATCGTGTTCTGGCCAGTTGTAGTGGTTTGCATAGGAATGGCCCTGTAGGCTCATATATTTAATGCATGGTCACTAGGGATGGATAGTACTAGAGGGTTATTAGGAGGTGTGGCCTTGTTGAAGGAAGCATTTCCTTGCTGAAGGAAGTGTGTCACTGGGGGTGAGTTTTGGGGTTTCAAATGCTTAAAACAGGCCCAGTGGCTGGCACTCTTTCTGCTGCCTTCTGCTAGAGATGCAGAGCTCTCAGTCTCCTCTCCAGCAGCATGTGTGCCTTCATGTCACCATGCTTCCCGCAATGATGATAACGGACTAAATTTCTGAAACTGTAAGCCAGCCCCAATTAAACGTTTTCCCTTATAAGAATTGCTGTGGCCATTGTGCCTCCTCACAGCAATAGAACACTGACTAAAACACCCATTGAGCACTGAGATTTCAGCCAGAGGTCACCTATGTCATCTGACTTTTGTGTGTGTTCTAGGGATGCAAACCCTGGTCCTCATACTTGCACAGCTAGAGCCTTGTTCACTGAACAAGCCATTTCCCCAGCCCAACTGTTATTAATTTTGTATGTCAGAAGATTTTGGAACATAAAGGGATCATACTGTGTGTGTGAAAATACTCTCATTTCCTGTCTCTATTACCTAAGTGTTCCAGAGAGAGAATATTTTCTCTGACAGAAGAAAAATGTACACAGTTCACAACAAATGCTAACAACTGTGCTCCATTGCTTGTGGATAGTGGTTTGGATATCCTAGGACCCATCATGGACTATCTTTTATTATCTTGCTTTTTCTCCAATTTTATGACTTTAATTTTGTATTTATGACCAAGAGCTTTCTATACACTGTAAAACAAAGTTGGAGCTTAAGCAAAAGAAAGTATACCCTGAGAGAGCGAGAACAAAGGTCAGACATACACACAGATAATGCCCTCAATGTTGAGATTATTATGTGTTGCAAGGTATTATTGAATTTTATCTTATTTGGCATATGTGCAATTCCAGATTCCAGTGCCATTTGATGGCTCTATTCATCTCCATTACATTTATTTGAATGTTAAAATTAATGGTGCACATAAATGTCAATTTCTGCATTATTTTCTTTGATTCCATGAATATGTTTCTCTGTCTTAATACCATATACCGTATTAAGTGACTTGTCACCGGACATCTCCTAACTCCAAAATTAACTTGAATTTTCTAGACATTGGCATTTTAGTACGCATTTCAAAACCAGAATCTCTATATACCCCTCCCCTCAAAAAACGCATGAAAAGTTTTTTGAAAAGAAATATGATGAGTGTACCCATCAAGATAAAAAAGTGATTTCTTAACAGCACTGAGTACTTTTGGTTAATGAACATTGCCACGTGTTTTAAGGTTTGGATAATTTATCCTGGTTGGCTTTAGTTCTCAGTATGCATAGTTCTTACTACTCTTTTGCAAAAATTTCAGTATTGTTATATTTTGTAAGTTATATTATATTTAGATTTCAAGACTTGGCTACGTGTTGCTGGTGTAGAGAAGGGCATTAATTTGGGAAATAGTTGTACCATATATATTTTCCAAATGCACTTTATGATAGCTTATTCTTTCTCTATATCTGTTATATTTCTGGTAACAGATACAAGTAAATAGAGGTTGTTTTTTTTTTATTTTGGTTTAACTCTATTGCTTTTCCTTATTATCTCATATTGACTAAAACCTGTAATGCTAAGTAAGCATGATAAGAATGAAATTTTATGGAACAATTACATTGGCATAAATTTCTGATCCCAGCACTGGGGAGGCGAGACAGGTGGATCCTGGGACTCTTTAGCCAATGAGCCTAACCCATTTAGAGAGATGCAGGCCAGTGAATCTATTTCAAACAATAAGGAGCATGCCATGTGAGGTGTGCTACCTGAAGTTAGCCTCATGTGAAACACATACACACATGCACATGCACGAATGGACAACTTTGATCTTGACCCTGATATTTATGTACATATTGAGTGTGGATGTTCATGTATATAACTTTCATTAGGTTCAGAGTCTCCATTCTATTTTTAGCCTTCTGTGAAGCATTATCAAGAATAGATTTACAAATTTGTTAAAAAGCTTTTTTGTTTTTGGCATTGGATGATCATTCTTTCTTTCCTTACCCATTAATATGGCACATCTCTAATACTAAAATCTGTAATACTAAATAAGTGTGATAAGGATGAAATTGTATGGAACAACCAGTTACACTGACATGAGTTTCCGATCCTGGCACTGGGGAGCATTTTCAAAAGCTCAAAGAAACATGCATTTCCAAAGCAATCTATTTACTTTTGACCAGAATGCTCAGATTTTTTTTCTATCAATTTAAAGGGTAACATTGATATAGAATTTGCTTTTGTAGTAATGACTTTATTCAGTTTTGATATTGATGCTTAGTCTACATCTTCATACTCAGACACTGTAAATAACACTGTATCTGGTAAGAAAGAATATCACCATCGAGGGCAAATACATGATTAAGTTAAGATAATAGATACAGTTTATCCGGTTAACTTTGAATCTTGTGGCAAGTATTCTTATTGGACTAAAGCTAAGCATCATCTTAAGCACTCAAAGAGACAAGGGAGAGAGGAGGGCAACCTGGCCTCAGAGGAAGAGAAGGAAGCAATAGAGCCAAAAGCCAATGACATCTGGAAACACCAGAACATGGAGGGGACAAGGAAATGTCTCCCCTTCTAAGCCTCTGAATTGCGCTTCTGGTGTTATGCTGGTTTTAGTCTCGTGGCTTTTGAAGATGAGAAAGAATACATTTCTGTTATGAAAATTTCAATAAAACAGCATGAAAGTACAATTCCACCAAAGTTTGTGTAGAATATAAATTATTGAGGTATTTTAGAATTTATTAATGAAACTATCTAGACCTGAGCTTCTCTTTGGAGGAATCTTTTTTTTTTCTATAAATTAATTTAACAGTTGGCAGCTAGTCAAGTTGTCTGTTTTACTATAAGTAAGCTTCAACAAGTTGTTTTTCAGAGCGTTTTCTGTTTCATCTAAGCTGTTAAGTTATTGGCATTCTGATGTTACTCATTGACCTGAATAGTTTAATCTTGCATTGCTTTGCTTTGTTTTCCTTCAGGTGTCCTACTGTTAGATTATGTATTCTTCTGGAAGCTTCTATGGGTACTCATAATTTTCCATATTTCCTGTGGGATTTTCCTTGGATGTAGGATGGTCTGGTGGCAATTACCTGGGACCGTACTGGAGTAAGGTGAGCCCCTACTCACCCATTTCTGATGCCTTCTAGAAAAGAAATGTTTGTACGCTGACACGCAGAGAAATCTTTTAAAGATTAATACAGAAATTGGAGTCATATAACAGAAAGTAAGGAAAATCAAAAATAAACTCCCAGCACCCTCCAGGGAGCAGATCAGTGGGAGAGACCATTCAAAGCTCTCAGTATGCAGTCAGAGTCCACTATACAGCTCTCAGGGGCCACCCTTATTGATACCTTGAACATGGGCTTCTGTCCCCTCAGTAACTAGGAGATTAATAGTTTTTGTTATCCAAGCCTTCTATTTCATGGTAGTTTGTCATAGTAGTAAGTAAACTGGAAAGCAAAATCTGTGGTACATAGGGCAAGTCAGCCACAGGACAGGAAACCAGACTGGAGCAAGAGTGAGGTTGAGTCATACCCAAACCCCAATAATATCATCTTGAGACCAGCAGGAGTAAGGATCCTTTCCTGTTTGCCTGCATGACCTGGTGAAGTTGCCTTACAACCTCCACCTCTGCCTCCATTGAGGTAGTAGTAGCCAGGTTTCAGGTTAAAACTTCCTATTTCCTTATAAGAACATGTCCAGCTAGCACCTGAAATTCCTCTTCATTCAAATGAAGCATTCCCAGCACTTTAGGCAATGATGTACATTCACCCTGAAAGCCCCTACCAACTTCCCCAAGGCTTATATAGCCCTTATTTTCCCAAATAAAGGCAAGCTATTTTACTGAACACCTTCTCAGAGAAGGGTGTTTCCCCTTCCCCGGCCTCCCAGCATTTACTGCTGGACCAAGATCCCGCTAACTCACCAACCTGGTTAAACTTCATTCCTCCCAGCACCAGTACACAATGATATCTTGACACTCCAAGAACAGAAGCAAATCCAGAACAACTGTCATAATTCCTTTCCTTGTGCTGGGGATACAGCTCAGCAAAAGAAGTACTTAATATGCAAGTATGAGAACTTGAATTTAGATCCCTGGTGTCTACAGAGATATCTGGTGTGGATCTGTACATCTACAACCCTTTCCCCAAGAAGCAGAGGCAAGCAGATCCTTAAGGATTGACTGGCCAACCAGATTAACTCTCAGTTTGGTTAGAAACCCTAAATCAAAAAAAAAATCCACAATGAAAAAATAAGATGGCAAGCAACAAAGGGAGACATCTGATGTCAGTCTCTGCCCTAAAAGGATGCACAGAGAAGTGACTGCACACACAGACACAAGTGGACACACACACACACACACACGCTTAAATCGATTTCTTATTCATACATTTTGATCATAAGCATGAGAAGTATTTATTTCCCAATAAAAGTACATGAATGATCTAAAAAGACCTATTTGATATAACCAACCAATAAAGGTTAGTTAGCTGACTCCAGTCAGGGAAAGTGGCACGTTGAGGATCAGAGAGTATTAAAAACTCATCCCCTCATTGAAGAGTTCAAGAACAATCATAAAAGTAAAGAAAAATTTAAAGATCAGTGGCAGCTGAAGGATGAGGAGCTAAAGCATGAGGAACAGAAGGATGAGGAACCGAGGATGAGGAGTTGACCTATGAGGAATGCCTGCCCTCTGTACTTGTCTTCTGTTTTCGTGTTTTCGATATTTACCTGAATGAATCCTGAAATATCATAGTAAAATGATGCAAATGAACACTGTGTGTAGATCCCGATCTCCAAAAAAGTAGGACCTTCTTGAAATACCTAACAGTATAGGTAGACAGCCTGACAGTATAGGTAGAAAACAAAGAGCCCTGGAAAAACATTACCTTTCCTTACATTCCAGCTAATTGAGGCAAATGACCCAAGTGTAGGATTTGCCAGCAGCATAGGTTTTATTTAAAATAAAGAGCTTTCTTATCTACACAGAACAGCAAAGAAAGCCCTTGGCACACACATTTGTCTGTGAAGCAGCAGAATTTTCATGGGCTTTGCCCTTCAGGGAACGAAAAAAAACAGAAGCATTTTGAGTAGATGCACACTTAGTGGCAGTTGTAGGTCACCTACAGGCAATGTGTCTTTAATTCTCTCTGCCTTATGTGCTCTAATTTGCCCTCCTGGGATTGAGAAGTGGATTAATGAACAGTGTCAGGGAATGGGAGCAGATATACTGCCCTAGTATCTTTTCTTAACATCTCCCTTAACCTTTCAATATCATTGGAATATTTCCTCGTTAATTTGAGCAATTAATTTCTACTAAAGACAAAACACACTAGAGAAAAATGCAAATAAAAGGTCAGAGCAGGCTTCACTTTGTTGTGAACCTATTTTTAAGATTTGTTGGTTTTCGTGGACATTTTATTATTGAACTTCTGTGCTTAGTTTCTGTGAATCTGAATTGGAAATTATATGTTTTGCATTCATCTACAAATAGTAATTAATTGCTCATATGACAGAAATTTAGAAACGTTGGGACTACTCAGCATAATAAACATAATCCACTCCTTAAAGGAGAGGACATCCTAATTGAAGAAATAAACGTAATCTGTTCCTTAAAGGATAGAACTTTCTAACTGAAGTGACAGAGGGACCTGGGAAAGGGATGAAAACTGCGGTGGAATTCAGCAGAAGGAACCACCTTGGGCTTGGAGCCTGTGTGTGCCAGCTTGCTTCCAATTAACACCAACAGAATGCAGTCTCATCAGATCAATGAACTGGATGTAACAGCTCTAGGAGCTTGAGCTGAAAGCACTCAGTACCCTACATAGCAGCTCTACACCTGACATATCCAATTGTGAGATCTAGTTGACTACGCCCTGGTAGATTGCGTAGAGAAAGCCCCATGAGAATCTGAAGTTGGCTTAGTCTCCGTTCAGACACTTAATTCAGCACATGGCTCTGCATCTGTATAACTTAGAACAACTTTAGAAAATTTATTATCAACACATCATCAGTGTTGCTCTGGGAAGAAATTCACTGTGTGTTTTTGAAAGAAAGAGATATCACAATTGATGAGAAAGAACCCAAGAGAAGATTTAATCTATTCCATTTGCTCCTTCCCTCACCTCTGGCAATAGTTTCTCAAGTAAAAACGCAGGTGAGCAGATGAACTATTTTTATCTGTGTTCCTTTACATTTATTAATTTTAAAAGAAAAAGGAAAACATGGCTAGCTTAGTAAATATTCTTTTGCTTAAAGAATTTTCCTGGATACTTTAATAATTTTAAATCTTAATGAGGATTTTGTTTAAAGGTTTTATTTTGTACTTACGTCTGTGTGTGTGTGTGTGTGTGTGTGTGTGTAGGGTGTGTGGGTTTAAGGATTTGAGTACTGTGCCAGCAGAAGGCAGAAGATCCCTAAGAGCTAGCATTCCAGGTAGTTATCTGAGGGACACAAACTCAGGTCCTCTGCAAGAACAAAAATACGTGTATACCCATAGCCATAGTCTCTTCAGCCATCTGATGCGTATTTTAAATACATTTAAAATTATTTCTTTAATTTTTTTGTATGGTATATTTCGACCATATTCTTTCCTATCTTCCAAGTCATCACATATCCCCACCAATTTCTTACTACAGTTTCTCTCTCTCTCTCTCTCTCTCTCTCTCTCTCTCTCTCTCAAAAATTCAAACAAAACCACACACACACAAAAAAGATCAAAACAAAACAAACAATAGCACAAAACAAAACAAGGAGTTTATTTTGTGTTGGTTAACCAGTCCTAAGCATGCAGCCTGCCATGGAATTTGATTTAATAAGTCCAGTATCAGGTTAATGGATAAAAGAGATGTTCACTTTCCAGCAGGTAGTAATGGTAAATAACTTCTAGTTTAGGTGTGGGACTCTGTGCCTACTTGTCTTTGTCTGTGCTAGAATTTCTCTGATTTCAATATGCACAGGCCCAATGCTCTTATTTTATTATTTATTTATGCCACGATTTAATCAACAGATCTTGCAGGAAGGTTTTTGTGAGTGGCAGACTTTGTTTGATTCCTTTTCTCCTCCAAAACAGTACAAAGTACCTCTCAGCACCATGAATGCAAGTCTGAGTCTTGTAGTTGGGCACCAGCCCAATTTCTTCTTCATGCTTAATGGCACAACCAAGTAGTGTCTTAAGCAGTGGAGACTTTTAGATTGTGAATGATAATTAATATTAGCAATAGCCTATAATGTTTAAATGGGTGTTGTTCATGGGACAATTTTGCCAATAACTCAATTAGATGCAATCCGTTCCTCTTACTGGGGGATTTACTTTAAGGCATAAGATGTTTAGTTGGGACATTTTCCCCCCTATTTTATGGTTACTCCATTTAAATTACTTTAATTCTAATTTATTGTTTATCTCTTTATAACAGTGTATTCTATTTCCCCTTATTTGGATGATCTCCTCATCCCCCCTTGTCTTTTAGTAGCTGTCTAACTTCTATGGTTACTTTGACTGAAATACACAAATGTGGGCTTTAAAAGTAACATCCACCAAGAAGAGACAACATGCACATTTGGTTTTCTGGATCTGGGCTACCTCCCTTAGGATGAATGTTCCTAGTTCCATCCATTATTTCTGAACGTGTTATAATTCATTTTTCTTAACAGCTGAATAATGTTCCATTGTGCAAATGTACCATGTTTTCATTATCAATTCATTAGTTGATATGAGTCTAGGTTGTTGCAATTTCTAGTTATTATGAATAAAGCAGTAATAAATATGGAGCAAGTATTTCTGTAGTAAGATGTAGAGTTCTTTGGTTATATATACAAAGAAGGTATAGGTGGATATTGGGGTGTGCTTGTTTTTTAGCGTATTAAGGAATCTCCACGCTGATTCTATAATAAATAAATCAGTTTACACTCCTATGAGCAATTGTTAAGGGTTCCCCTTTCTCTGCACCCCACTAGCATGTGTTATAATTTGCCTTGTAGATCTTGATCATCTGACTGGGGTCAGACAAAATTTCAAAGTACTTTCAATTTGCATTTTTCTAGTAGGTAAGAATGTTGAATACTTTTGAAGTGTTTTTCAACCATCAGCGTTTCATCTTTGCAGAACTCTGTTAATTTCTACGGCTACTTTTTAACTGGCTTATGTGTTTCTTTAACGGGGCAGGGGAGGGCATGTCTTTGTATAGTCTACATACTTACCTTTTGTCGGATGTGTAGATGGCAGAGGATTGTTTCTTGTTCTGTAGGCTGCTGCTTTGATACAATCAATACAATACAATCTTTGCTGTTCAGAAGCCTTTCAGCTTCATGAAGTCTTATTTATTGATTGTTGGTCTTAATGCCTGTGCTATCAATGTCCTGTTCAGAAAGTCATTACCTGAACCACAAGTTCAAGTATACCCCCTACTTTATCTTATACCATATTCAGGAAATCTGGTCATGTGTTGAGCTTCTTGATATATTTGGACTTGAGTTTTGTGCAGGGTGATAGATGCAGATCTGTTTTCAATCTTCTTCATGCACCTATCCAGTTTGAGCAGCACCATGTGTGGACTTATATGTGTAATTTACATGATATTTGTAGGTGAATTGACATTTCATGTCTGAGATAGTGAAGGAGCATAGACTCAGGGTTGAAGGAGTTTTCATTTACAAATGCTTAATACTTATGAGAAATATCTACCACTGTAATGCTGGGAAGGAATTGTTTTCATACATATCATTTTAGCTTTATTCAGAAATCAACAAATCCTCAAAGTAAGACAAAGGCTGAAGACAACTTCCTCTTCCACGATTGCAAAATGGATGGCTTCAACAATTTTGTTTAACTTAAATATCAAATTCATAGAAAAATTGCAATAATTCAATGAGATCCTGTTTTCCTTCACATAGCTTCCTAAGCTGATCACAAGTCTCACATTTACATTACTATCTCCTTTCTAATTTCCTTTCCTTTGTCATATGACAAGATGAGATAATTAAAAGTCATTAAACTTACTAGTGCAAAGCCATTTCTAATATCCATGCTAGTAACTTGATATATACCAAAAAGCGCATCCTGAATGGAACATAAATAGACATATACTTAGAAATATTTACAGAAGCCAAAAATAAAGATGTGTATCATTATGCATTATCAGTCAATCAAGTGCTACACCGGTATACAAACCAAATTTAGCACTAGCCTGGCTACAGTTTAGGTTTTTGTAATTGCTTCTTTAGGTGAAGGAAAGAAAGTAGAAAGGAGCAAAAAGAAGGAAAATATTCAGATATTGATACAATCATATCAAAACAACAAAGATGCCAGCTTAAAGGATGTCTGTGCAACCAAGTACCAACAATGTGCACAACAGAAATACAATTATGAATATAATGACTGAAATGCTTTGAATCAATGAAAAGTCATTGTCCACAAGGCTCTTCAAACAGATATCAATGTAGATGATATAAAGTTATCTCTGGTGTCTCTTTGACCAAAACTGAGCATTTAATTTAATTGATTTTTTTATAATGAATTTATCTATGGAAGTTATAAAACAAAGGTTTAATGGTGCCATAAGGAAGCAATCACAAAAATCTAATCTGTAGCCAGGCTGGTGACTAATGATACACATCTTTATTTTTGGCTTCTGTAAATATTTCTAAGATGTGTTAGATATACACAATGAAATGTTGTTCAGACATAAGGAAAAATAAAATAAAGAAATTTTTATGTTTGGTGGTTTGAATAAGAATGCCCCCCATTGGCTTAGTTACCAGGGAGTGGCGCTTTTGAGGGGTTATGAAAGAATTAAGAGGTTTGGAATAGTTGCAGTAGGTGTGGCCTTGTTGGAGGAAGTGTATCAGTGGGGGTGGGCTTTGGGGTTTCAAAACCCCAAGCCAAACCCAGTCTCTCTCTCTCAACCTACTGCCTATGTATCCAGATGTAGAACTCTCAAATTCCCCAGAACCATGCCTGCCTGCCTTTCACCATGCTATCTGATAAAATCCAAAGCAGACTAAAACTCTAAAACCATAAGCAGGCCTCAATTAAATGCTTTCTTTCATAAGAGATTCCATGGTTATGTTGTCTTTTCACAGCAATAGAATGCTAAGACATCAGGAAAATTAAAGGAACTGGAAAACTTTTTATGGCCTAAGTGAAATATCCATCCCAGACTAAGGAAGACAAATACTGCACTTTTTCCTCAAATGAAGATCTGTTTTAATTCACACACACACACACACATACACATATACACACACACACACACACAAACACACAAGTAAGAGTATAGGTAATGAAAATAGAAAGGGAACAGGAGAGGAAAAAGACAGTTTTAAAAGACATGTTGGAACGAGAAAAAGCAGAAAAAAGGAAAGATGAAAGTGGATAGTAGGATACACCACGTGACCGCATAAGGGAGTTAGTGGAGGGAGGTACCAAGAAGGGGGAAAAAGAATTGGGGAGGGCAGTCGAAGAGATGTACAAAAACAAACTATGTATGAAAATGTTACAAGGAAACACTACTTTGTATGCCAATTTATAAAAACTAATGATAAAACATTTTATACATAAAACAGAAAGAAAAACAACAAACTAAAAATAGTAGAGAAACAGAAATCACACCCTGTTCTCTGACAACTTCTTGGTTTTAAACAGAAAACTCTCTAAAAGCAGAGATAAAAACTAAAAGGGAGATGTTGGCATATTTGTTTTTCTATTTTGTTTGGGTTCTTACATCGACCTCCCTTCTCTATCCCAGTACCCTCCAAACCTACAACAGCAGGTAGGCTAGAAAGAAGGTTAGAGGGAAAAATGGATGTACAGCTCTTTAGACTACTTCCTAATGATTGGTGTCATCAGCTTCCGTGGGGCAAGTCCAGTCTTCCTCATGAGGATATCTCCAACTTCTTGTCAGACCACAACAGCAACCTGGAGCAGCAGGAAGAGCAACAGCCTCTTTCTTCTTCTGAGTTCTCCTCCCCCATCCCCAGTCCATCTCTGGGCTCTGGCCTTTGAACCCTCTCAAGAGTCCCCAGAATTCCAAACATGAACATATGCAGCTGGCAAAAATCATGCCCCTGCCAAAGCGCAAGACACATTATAGTTAGCTGCTGTGGACAATCTGAAGCAGCCCCATATCCCACACCTCGGATTAAAACAAAAACATATTCACATAACTGTTTTTTAAAGAAACCAAAATTCTCACTACAGAGAGATATATAAAAAAAGTGAGTTAACAAGCAGATATTATACAGCAATAAGTTTGTCCAGAAAAAGAGAAATAGAAATTCCTAAGCATGCTTTGTTTTCACTCCCTTGCCTGAACCCAACAAGAAGTTCATAAGCAAAGTTTCAAAACCAAACTGAGCAAACAAGAAACTTAATGAAAATCCACTTTTCCTTTTCCTGTCAAATATAAAAGTATTCACCACATAGCTGTAAAATATCACTAAACAAGATATAGTAAGAAACAGATACTTATCTTGTACAGTAGTTCCTAGAAAATAGAAAGTTTAAAGAAATTATTGTTTAATAATTTTTCTATAAAGTTTATCCCCAAGTAAACAGACACAGGCCAATAAAAGGACACACGCACACACACACACACACACACACACACACACGAATGAAACATATTAGCTAATAAAATTCAACAGTGAAATACAAAATCATATGTCATGCTTTAGTAAGATTTCTCGAGGCTTAAAGATTGTTAGTGATAAAGTATTACACCAACTCACAAGCATTTGCTAACCCATTTTCACTTAAGTATGATTCTCTCTCTCTTGTTGCTGAATTCTAGGAATTCAAACTTCTTTCTTTTTCCACAGCATAAATTTCTTCTTGTCTCACTGCCTTGGTGTTGTAGTTCCCTTTTTCTGATTCTGTTTTTTATTTTAGCTTTTTTTCTCATTTTTATAAGTTCCTTGAGAATTTCATGCACTGTGTTTTGGCTTTTTCACCTCCCTCCTCCAACTCTTCCTAAACCCACCTCCACTTCTCTCCCCACCCAAGTCGGCATTATTTTTTTTTCTTCTCCTTAACCCACCAAGTACATTTGAGCTGCCAATGTAATCCCATGTAATCTTGACTGTGTGGCCTTCCACTAAGCACTGTTGACCTACCAAGAACCCCACTCAGATAAAAAACAAACGAACAAACAAACAAAAACCTGACTCTCCTTTTCGAAGAACTGTCTTCAATAGCTTTCCAGTAGGGGTCTCCTCTTTACATCGTTACAAATTGTTTCCCATAGGTGACCTTTCTTAATAGCCTTCTCTCAAAAAGCTGCCAAGCCTCATCTTTTCAGCAACAGTCTATGCTATTTGCAGACCTTTGTTTATCTTGACATTGTAAAGCACCTTTTCTTGTAACTCTGCAGACCCAAGGTCCATGACGCTCTTTGCCATATTTTTGAAACATGAAAGAGATTCAACATTTACATCAATCCTACGAATACTGAGTGTGGCAGAGATATTTGAAGCCTCAGTCTCCTCATGTTTTACTTTTCCTAATGAATTCCTACCTGTTACAAAGATTCCCTGTGGGGAAAAAAATAAGACGTAAGACATGAAAGTTTGTTTTAACACAATCATAAACTATTGTTTACATGGTTGTCCTCACAAGAGTCGTCATTTTAATTATTGTTATTATTGCACAGCCGATCAGAATCACAGGGTATGGTTTTTTTCCTCGTGTGTGTCAGCCTCATTTATATGAGGTGGGTCATGCGGCAGCAGCTGGAGCTGTAATCGTTCCAATGTTCTCTCTTCGAGGATATAAACACAACATTCACTGCTGGCGTGAAAGCTAAAATTATTGCTGTCATATTTTGTCACCAGTGATCTGCGCCAAGGAGGGTTATGTGTGCCTGTAGCCTTGTAAACAGTTGGGCTATATCCACCAGGAGGATTGGGATGCTGCTCTAGAATGAAGGTCTGGCCAGGTTTTAAAGCCGTCAATAAGAAACACATGGCAATCGGAGCTGGCTGTAAATAGAAGCCTTCCAAGGTGGGGCAGGCTTCCACCACCTGCAAGAACAGTAGAAATGAAGTCCAGGAGATAGCTCATTAATGTTTAAGCAAGGTGTATAAATTTAATATTTGCAAAGGAATTCCAGAGTAAGACAGTTTTCTTTTTCTCTTTCTTTTTCTTTTTCTGTTTGAATCCCAGTGATAACTTCCTCTTAGATGAATTATGTATGGATTAAGCAGCAAAACTAATGGAGTACTCACTAGATACCAAAACTTGCTTCAGGAGGCCACAAATGCAGTTGCTCATATTTTGGGTTTTGAGTGTGGAAGATTGTATGAGCATTCTTTACAGAGTTTTAAGAAGTTTGTACTTTACTTTTTTCTTTTATTATTATTATTATTATTATCATCATCATCATTATTATTATTATTATTTATTACAATTTATTCACTTTGTATCCTGGCTATAGGCCCCTCCCTCATCTCCTCCTGTTCCCAACCTCCCTCACTCTTCCTCCCCTATGTCCATCCCCTAGTCCACTGATAGGGGAGGACCTCCTCCCCTACTATTTGACCCTAGCCTATCAAGTCTCATCAAGTCTGGATCCTCTTTCTCTGTGGCCTACTAAGGCCATTTTGCCAGCAGGAGTTAATCAAAGAGCAGGTAACCAAGTTCATGCCTGTGACTGCCCCTGCTCCCTTACTAAGAACCCCTGTGGAGACTGAGCTGTCCATGGACTACCTCTGAGCAAGGGGTCTAGGTCATCTGCATGAATGGTCCTTGGTTGATTCTTCAGTCTCTGCAGGGCCCCTGGGCCCAAATTTTGGGGCTTTTGGTCTCCTTGTGGAGCTCCTATCCCCTCCAGGTCTTTCTCTCTCCCCTTCTTCCTTAAGATTCTCTGCACTCTGTCCAAAATTTAGCTATGAATCTCAGCATCTGCTTCAATACTCTCTCTGCTGGGTAGAGTCTTTCAGAGACCCTCTATGCTAGGCTCCTGTCCTGATCCCTGTCTTTTCCCATTTCCATTATCCATCCCATTGCCCCTCTGAATAAGGATTAAGCATCTTTCCTAGCATCCTCTCTGTTGTTTAGCTTCTCTAGGACTATAGATCTTAGTATGCTTATCCTCTATTATATGGCTGATATTCACTTATAAGTGAGTATATACCATGTGTGTCTTTCTGCTTCTGGGTTACTTCACTCAGGATGATCTCTTCTGGTTCCATCCATTTATTTGCAAATTTTATGATTTACTTGTCTTTAATTGCTGAGTAGTATTCCATTGTGTAAATGTACCACAGTTTTCTGTATCCATTCCTCGGCTGAGGAGCATCTAGGTTGTTTTCAGATTCTGGTTATTATGAATAAAGCTGCTATGAACATAGTTGAGCAAATATCCTTTTTGAATGGTTGAACATCTTTTGGATATATGCCCAAGAGTGCTATAGCTGGATCTTGAGGTAGCACTATTCCAAGTTTTCTGAGAAAGTGCCAGATTGATTTCCAAAGTAGTTGTGCAAGTTTATATTCCCACAACTTGTTCTGTGTATGTAACCTTACTGAAGGCAGATAGGACAATAAATTCCAATCCCTGTAGGCAAAATAACTTTCTCAAGGTTACTCAGTGAATAGATGGGCAAATGCAAGCCACCTGCTTCTTGTGCTTTGTGAACGCCACCACACTGGCTACGGCAGTCTCAGAGTTAGGATGTATAAGTTGCTCAGCTCAGGTCATAGTATCATGTCTATTGTAACATGGTCATACTAAATATCCAGAGAATGGCAGTTATAGCAATGAGGGACATGATTACTTGAAAGCCAAGGAACTTTAGCAGAGACCAAAGATGTAGGAGAGAGGCCATTAGACTCGAGATCTTTTGGAACGCAGGAGTGAATCTCTTCCGAAGTCATTGTAGGGTGGGCAGAATATATTTTCACTCTAAATGCAGAGAATGTAAAATGGTCCCTGGAAAAATGCCATAGATTCATAGTGTAAAGAGAGAGAGAGAGAGAGAGAGAGAGAGAGAGAGAGAGAGAGAGAGAGACAAAGAGAGAGACAGAGAGACAGAAAGAGAATCTACCAGGGTCATACATTCATGGCCCTGGATCTACAAAAGCTGGATTCTGCATTTGCAGAGAATTCACTGCAGTGGCTCAGCTGCAGCATAGGCTACAAAGTGATGCTTTAGGGGTAGAGAGGCGGTAATCAGAAACCTCAGAGGAACAGGAGCATCCTTAAAGAAGAAATTGGTTGCTTCTAAATAACCAGGCTAAAAGGAATTAGCCACATAAACTTTAAGGCACCAGTATGAGGCCAGATTTAATTAGTGTCCTATAATGAGAGTTCATTCTGGCAGGAAACTCAGCCTGGTTTCAAAGCAATCAAGTGAGGATTTTTACTGGGTTAGGTTTTCAGCTATTGCCAAGGCTTCCCTAAATACAACACTGCCAAGGTGTCTATTTAAATGGGGACTATTACTCAGAATTTGACTTACCCTCTTTAACACAAAAATACAATTGTAGATGTGCAACCCACTTTCCAGAAGGTGAAGAATAATGAGGACTTACTAAGGTTTGGGAACCAGGGTACAGGGTGGTTCATGTCCTGAATGGTGAACATGGTAATGCTGGAATATAAATCTAGAATGGAAAAGAATAAAATCTTCCTCTATCTACATTGCCTTGATTTTCTTTTTTTATACTATTATTATTTTTATTTTTATATTAATTATAGTTTATTCAATTTATATCCCAGCTGTAGCCCCATCACTAATTCCCTCCCAATCTGACCCTCCCTCCCTCATCTCCTCCCATGCCTCTCTCCAAGTCCACTGATAGGGGAAGTCCTTCTCCCCTCCCATCTGACCCTAGCCTATCAGATCTCATCAGGACTGACTGCATTGTCTTTCTCTGTGGCCTGGTAAGGCTGCTGCCCCCTTAAGGAGAGGGGATCAAAGAGCCAGCCACTGAGTTCATGTCAGAGACAGTCTCTGTTCCCCTAATTAGGGAACCCAGTTGGAGAGTGAGCTGCCAGGGGCTACATCTGTGCAAGGGTTCTAGATGATCTCCATGCATTGTCCTTGGTAAGAATATCAGTCTCAGAAAAGGCCTGTGTGTCCAGATTTTTTTGGATCTGTTGTTCCCTTGTGGAGCTCCTGTCCCCTCCAGGTCTTCCTAACACCCCCTTCTTTCATAAGTTTCCCTGCACTGTGCTCAAAATTTGGCTATGAATCTCAGCATCTGCTTAGATACACTGCTAGGTAGAGTCTTTCAGAAGTCCTCTATGGTAGGCTCCTGTCATGTTCCCTGTTTTCTCCCTCATTTGATGTCAGTCCCATTTGCCTCTCTGAGGATTGATCATCTTACCCTGGGTCTTCCTTCTTACTTAGCTTCTTTAGGCATACAGATTTTAATATTTTTATCCTATATTATATGTCTAATATCCACTTATAAGTGAGTATACACCATGTGTGTCTTTCTGCTTCTGGGATACCTCACTCAGAATGATCTTTTCAAACCCCCACCATTTGCCTTGCAAATTTCATGATTTCCTTGTTTTTAATTGTTGAGCAGTATTCCATTGTGTAGATGTACCACAATTTCTTTATCCATTCCTCAGTTGAGGGGCATCGGTTTGTTTCCAGGTTCTGGCTATTACAAATAAAGCTGCAATGAACATGACTGAGAAAATGTCTTTGTTGCGTACTTGAGCATATTTGGATATATGCCCAGGAGTGGCATAGCTGGGTCTTGAGGAAGCACAATTCCTAATTTTCTGAGAAAGAACCAGATTGATTTCCAAAGTGGTTGTATAAGTTTACATTCTCATCAGCAATGGTGGAGGGTTCTCCTTTCTCCACATCCTCTCCAGCATGTGTTGTCACTTAAGTTTTTGATCTTAGCTATTCTGATGAGCGTAAGGTGAAATCTCACAAAATTAACTCAAAAATATCAGTAGCCTTCTTGTATACAAAAGACAAATAGTCAGAAAAAGAAATTAGGGAAACTACACCCATCACAATAGCCACAAATAACATAAAGTACCTTGGTGTGACTCTAACCAATCAAGTGAAAGACCTGTTTGAAAAAAAACTTCAAATCTCTGAAGAAAGAAATTGAAGAAAAAAAAAGAAAGAAAAAAAAATAAAGCAGCTATCAGAAGATGGAAAGATCTTCCATGCTCATGGACCAGTAGGATTAACATAGTGAAAATGGCTATCCTGCCAAGAGCAATCTACAAATTCAATGAAATTTCCATCAAAATACCAACACAATTCTTTACAGATGTTGAAAGAACAATTCTCAATTTCATATGGAAAAACAAATAAGCCAGAATTGCCAAAATGATGCTCTACGACAACACGTGGTCTGTTGGAGGTATCTCCATCCCTGATCTCAAGCTGTACTACAGAGCATTAGTAATAAAAACTGCATGGGACTGGCATAGAAACAGAATGGTGGATCAATGAAATTGAATAAAAGACCTAGAAATAAACCCACACACCTATAAATACTTAATTTTTGGCAAAGAAGCCAAAACCATACAATGGAAAAAAAACAGCATCTTCAACAAATGGTGCTGGTCTAACTGGATGTCTACATGTAGAAAAATGCAAATAGATCTATATTCATCATCCTGCACTAAACTAAAGTCCAAATAGATCAAAGACTTCAACATAAAACCAGATACACTAAATCTATTAGAAGAAAAAGTGGGGAAGATCCTTGAACTCATTGGCACAGGAGAAAATTTACTGAACAGAACACCAACAGCACAGGCTGTAAGAGCAACAATTAATAAATGGGACCTCATGAAACTGAAGTGCTTCTGGAAAGCAAAGGACATTGTCATCAGAACAAAATGACAGCCTACAGACTGAGAAAGGATCTTTACCAAGACTATATCTGGCAGAAGACTAATATCCAGATTATATAAAGAACTCAAGAAGTTAAAAAGCAACAAATCAATTAATCTAAAAAATGGGGTACAGAGCTAAACAGAAAATTCTCTATAGAGGAATATTGAATGGCAGAGAAATACATTAAAAAGAAATGCTCAACATCCTTAGTCATCAGGGAAATGCAAATCAAAACGACCCTAAGATTTCACCTTATACCCATCAGAATGGCTAAGATCAAAAACTCAAGTGACAATACATGCCTTGATTTTCTGTACTGTATTGAAGTGTGCTTTGCCCAATGATGTTACTCCCCAAATAACACAGAACCTTCAGATATCACCTATGAGCCATTCATTTTTTAGAAATACACACGCAGAGAAATAGGGCAAAAGATCAGATTGCTAAAGGCCGGTATGTGCTTCACGGGAACCAAGTCTGTCTGGAGTGCTGAAGCCATATATCTACCTCTCTTGGACCTGTGCTTAAGTTAGAATAAGAAAAGCCTTTTAGTTTTCTTCTGTCTCCAGTATTGATATGGAAAACTATTAAGTCGGTTTCCCCTATGTGCACCAAGTACAAATAATGACTTTCATAGTTGATATCTGACTCTACAGGAGACATTAGTTTTCCTACTGCAAATACCGCATGCAGGCTTCACCACCAATGATGTAAAGGCTTAAATGGCCTCTCAGGGAAGCATCACATCTTATTTCTCTTTACACTTCTCCATTTTGAGACATGTCCAGGGCCTGCTCACTTGTAGCAATCTTAGTCTGATAGCTGTAGTCTTCAAATAGACAGCTTTCCAGTCTGACTTTCAATTAGGACTACCACCCCTGACGACCTCAAGAGACATCATGGGTATAAATCAATTGTATGATTTATACCCATTCTCCATTCTTGACTCAATGAGTACAAGAAGAAAATTAGATTAAAGTGTTCAATTTTGAAGCAAGTTTGCTTGTGGCAATAGGTGATAGAAACAATAGTTCTCAAGATTGTCTCTCTTTTAGTTGGTGTCTATTACTGAAGAGTAAAGTCTTCAGTGCCAAGAGTGATCTCCAAAGTCCATTTTAACCCATTGGCATAATAAAACATCCACAGTCCCGAGACTTTTAACTTGGATTCCTAGGTTGAAACACAAGAACAGAAGACAAACAAGCAAACTTAAAATTTTTTCCTCTAAATCACCCATAGCTGATAACTCGTTGTCCACAGAAAGCATATTCTAGCATGTAAATACGTCAACTGTCTCTGAAAGAGATATGAACTTCAGTTTTAGATCTTCCCATTATATATAACATGCAATTTCAAGTAAATAAAAAAAATCTTACTTTAAGAAGCAGGAGGCATACTTTCAACTCTAGGGGAAACCACTGTTAATAGCAATGGGCTATATGTTTTAGGAGTCTCTTGTATAATCATGACCAACAACTCAAAAGAGGGCTTCTTATGCCTGGTATTGGGGTTTTTGTTACAGGGCCTCTGGCTTTTGACAAGGAAATTGTCAGTCCAGATGTGAAAATGTCATTTGAACTAGGTATAAATATTTATACACAGAACTACTGTATTAAAGGTTGTGTGTGTATCCATATGCATGTGTGGTTTTGTTTTTTGTATTGCTTTTAGATTAAGTAAATAGTATGGCACTTCATGATTTTTCTGGTTGTTATTTTACCCTCCTCCTTCCTTCTAGGAGCAACCTCCTAGGTGATCCCTAAGTAGCCTTCCCTTTTTTCATACAATAGATTACTTGTATCTTGAGATTCCAAGGGAAGCAACCATCGGCCCTACCCAGGTTTGACATATAAGAACCATAAAATCAACTGGCATGGCCTGATAATTCTAAGGGTTCACTAGTAGCAAGCATACTTTGGTGATAACTAGAGGGTCTCTAATTGGACTTAAGACCTATAAAGTTTTAGCAAGATTATTGCCTAAATGCAAAACAGACAATGATGACAACAATGAACGTGCCAAAGTGGATGGGGGAAGAAACATGAGGTCTCAACCCTACACATAGAATTATGGGTAACTAAGAAATGCTGAACGTGGGAGAAGTATTCTTTTCCAGGAAATAGCACAGGAACTGTTACATGATACTGAAGAGTTGACTAAGAAAACATACATGAGTAACATTATACAGAAAGGGCAGGCTTTATTTAGAAATATATGTATATATGCATACATACATGTAACAACAGCTAATGAAAAATAGGCCATGAATGAAAACTAGTATGAGGGGTGTATGGGAGAGTTTGGAGATAGAAAAAGGAAGGGAGAAATGATGTAATTACATTATAATCTAAAAATACCTCATCCTCACGTGGGAGTGAGATGCTTTTATATTATAATGCTTGATTACCTTATAGAATCAATGTGTGAGTTTACTAAGATAGCACATGTAAAAATATTTATCTTAACATGCATGCATTTTATCATTGTTGTTATTTTTCCTCATTATTAATGGAAGATTTTTATGTTGATCTAATTCAGAGTAAAGGCACTTACCGTATAAGCCTGATGACCTGAATTCAATACAAAAAAATTTAAAGAGAGAATCGATTCCGCAAAGATTTCCTCTAGCTTCCATATACTTACCTTGGTCTAATCACCACCACTATAATAAGAAGCTTAGACAATCTGTTTCGAAATCGGCTTATAATTTTGTATTCTTCTCAAGGACTAAGGGTTCTTTGCATTATCCTATCAGTAAAGTAACTACATAAATAAAATTTGGATTCAGTAAGACCTCAGTAATTTACATAATTTGTGGCCCCTGAAGTTTCTCAAAGCATTCTGACCATAAGACCGGTCTAGATGGGTGAGGACGTAGCATCTGCTTTAATGTCTTTGTCAGACAAGTGTAGTGTGGTGTAACCGTAATACCATCACTGGACACTTGTAGAGGCAGGTGAATCAGCTGTTCAAGGGAACTTTATCTTCAGCTACATGGTGAGTCCAAGGCCAGCCTGAGAAACTGTCTTCAAAGGAAATCTCATGAGTCTGGAGAGATAAAATGGTTATGAGCACTTGCTGTACTTACAGATGACCTGGATTCTGTTCCCAAAACTCACATGGCAGCTCAATCATGATCCAGGAAGGACACTGGCTTCTTCTGGCCTCTGCTGTTATATATACATGGGGTACACACAGGCATGTAGGCAAACCACTGACACACACAAAAATAACAGCTAGATAGATAGATAGATAGATAGATAGATAGATAGATAGATAGATAGACAGATAATAGTCTCTTTAGAAAGATTTCTCTGTTGCCACTGACGGAAATGAACAGTTTCTTCTTTGTTAGATTCCAGCACTAGCTGGCTCTGTGACAGTTCAACTAACTCTGCTATTCTAGATAATTTTTTCCACTTACCATTCAGGCGAATATATTTAAATTCCTTTTCTGACTTCTAAATGTTATACTTTTTTTTTTGCACAGCATTGTCTTTTATTTAGGCTAAGCTACAGATTGACAAAGAAACTAGCTTTCTTCCATTCAAGTCACTTTTTACCTTTCTGGTCTGAATGTAAAGAAATAATTTCCTCGTGGGAAAAATAAGATTGACTTTTAAAAATGTTAAGTTTTGTCTCTGTCCTTTGGTTTTATAACATAAGTATTCTGACATGTGGATTTAGTGATTCAGATAAAATCCTAGTGTATTCATACAAAACTACTACTTTTATGTGCATCCTGGCTCCCTAGAAGACACACAGCTTATGTGCTATTCTGAGAGACAAGAGAAAAAAAATGGACATTTGCAAGGGTCATAAAGGTTTTCTATGTCTCCTAGTCTCATTTGTACTGCTGTGATTACATTAAAAATAATATATATCCATATATTCCATAGATGTATACTTATGAGATAATAAAAATCAAAATGTTTCAGCTATAGAAAATTGTGCTCTTTATTAGGCACACAGGTGTATTGGTAAACTATATTAAAGTCATAAATTTCCAGAGGGGTAGAAGAGAGCTTGGGGATTATCTCATGATATGATTCCTAATCTGGCTGGCATTTCTAGAGAGCTATTTTCATATATTTGTAAAGCTTGGTATTACTTATACAAAGATTTAGGATTCAGATGCACAACAATTACGGAACAGTCAGACAAGAGGATTAGGAATAATAATAGAGGCATCTCTGCTGACTTTCTTTGGTTTCTATCCCTTATAGATGATGAAATAATGTATGTTTCAGTTGTTTTTTTCTAGGTAACTTTGCTATGCTGGCATCCCAACTCATGAGCCGTTGCTGATTCTGACTAGGTTGGGGTTTTTTTTTGTTGTTTGTTTGTTTGTTTTTTGTTTGTTTGTTTGTTTTCTGCTTTCTCCTCACTAAAAAGCATCCTGAGATTATGGTGATCTTGCTCCAGCATCCCTTCAACTTCTTAGTTCTTGGTATCTCTCTAAAAAATAAAAAATAAATTAAAAAACTCACAAAAAGTTTGTTTTAAAGAGGCAGAATCTGCTCGAGAGGGAAGTGGAACACTCTCAACTCTCAAAGGAGTTTAGGCAGATAGTGGCCAGAGAAACTCTCCATACCACCTACATGTTTAGGTAGACTCACCTGTTTCTTGAGGTTTCTGATTAGATGGATTCACGAGGGTCGTTGCCCTATCCAAGTGGTCAACATTCTCATCAACTAATATTGAATGTATGTATGTTCTGTGTCTGCACACATGGGCACATGAACATTGGAAGAAGGAGAAAAGAGAAAACAGGACAGAATCCTACAACAGAGGGCCTCTGGAAGACTCTACTCTTTGATACCCAGCAGTGTATCAAAGCAGATGCTGAGATTTATAACCAAACTTTGGGCAGAGTGAGGGGAACCATATGAAAGAAGGGGGAGATAGTAAGACCTGGAGAGGACAGGATCTCCGCAAGGAGAGCAACAGAACCAAAATAACTGGGCACAGGGGTCTTTTCTGAGACTGATACTCCAACCAAGGACCATGCATGGAGATAACCTAGGACCCCTGAAGAGATGGCGGCTCAGTATCAAAGTGGGTTCCCCAGTAATGGGAACAGGGGCTGTCTCTGACATGAACTCAGTGGCTGGCTCTTTGATCACCCCCTCCTGAAGGGGGAGCAGCCTTACCAGGCCACAAAGGAAGACAATGCAGCCACTCCTGATGAGATCTGATAAGCTAGGGTTAGATGGAAGGAGAGGAGGCCCTCCCCATCAGTGGACTTGGAGAGGGGCATGGGAGGAGATGAGGGACGGAGAGTGGGGTTGGGAGGGAATGAGGGAGGGGCTACAGCTGGGATACAAAGTGAATAAACTGTAATTAGTATAAAAAATAAAAATTTAATTAAAAAAAGAGGGATCACCTTGATTTCTGCCAGTCTGCTAGCTTTGAACTTTGACCCACTTCTCTACATAGAGAGGCAAATGTGAATGATCAGAGATGTTTGTGTGATGTTATTTTAATTTGGGGCACTGTGGTCAAAACACTGCTTCCTTAAAGGAATGAAAATCGCAATATGTGGCATCTTGTCTCACTTGAGTCTGGCAGTCCCGTAGCCGTAAGCACGGCAGTGTGAGGCTCTTCCTGGGATGGAGTTTGAACATGCTAGGCTGCACCAAACCCTGCCAAAATGCTGAGGAGGATTCCGCTGCAGCTTCTCAGCCTCTCAGCTGTGTCATCAGCAGCTGCTCTCACTGGCAACGTTGTGCAGGACTTCACGGGTCACGGTTAAGGGAGAAGTGCCAAATGGATTGGATTTGGCTGACTGAAGCCCACAAAAACCTCCTGTCTCATGGCAGCACACACAACCTGGGGCTGCTGTTACTATGCTGTTACTACTTTTGAAGACTTTCAAAAAGCTGTGCTAAATAGCCCATGAGAAAGAGAATTAGCACCAAATCACCACGAAAAACTGATTGTGAAACAGCCAAACAAGATGGCTGAAAATGCCCCTCTCATACCTGTTGTATGTTGCTGCTAATTTACTATTTACTATTAATAGTAAATTACTATTAAATTTACTATTAAAATTAAAATTAAATTTACTATTAATTATCTTTTAGTAATGCTGCTGTTAGTGCTAAACAGCTGTATACCCAAATCACCACACAGAAACTATGATTTATTTAATTAACCTAGAACACAATGCTGGGCGATAGTTACTCCATCCTAAACCTCCGAGCCCTCATAGTTTCCTAACATTTAGATTTCCCAAATTATACTTGCTTTTTGTGATAGGTCCAGTCCATCTCTCCACATCTTTCCAAGATCTCTGCATCTCTGCTCCTGCCTCTGTTCTCCCAGCTCTCTGCCTCCCACAGCTTCCTGTCCTCTGGCTCTTTCCTCTCTTCCTACTTCTTTCCCCTTGCTCAACATTGTGGCTAGTTGCTTTATTTTGACATGTTTACAGAAAGTTGAGACAGGTGATACTTAGAATAAATATCACAATGCAATGTCCAAATTGAAACCAGAGAGTGGGGGAGAGAAATCAACATTTGAATGAACAAGGGTAAAGTGTACACATTCCAAAAGAACATTATACCAACACATACCTCACCACAGATTTTCTTTCTTTCTCATTTGGCTTCGCAGTTCTGTTCTTGCCATTTAACCATTAACTAGCTGGGTCCTTTTTTTTTTTAATTTTACACAATGCTACTAGTTCTGGAAGAGTTCCATTTCCTTCTAAATAAAATCTCAACTTTCTTGGCATTATATATAATGTTTTACTCAAGACGGACACTTCCAAATGCTAGTTCAGCCTTTCCCCTTAACTGCTCCCTTTATACACGAGTTTATCAGCCTCTGCAATTTGGTCAATTTGCAGTCATTACAACATAATGAAAGCTTAAAGTGAATAATTTACAAAGAGAAAATGGGTTGTTGTGTTGTATTGTTTTGTGCTGTTTGATTTGCAGTTTGTGAATTCTCATCTAAAAGTTGGCAAACCCTTTTGGCTCACAATGGGCATCCTTAAAAACAGTGTCAGGAGATGGCATTTGTTCCACAAGCCAGTAAACAAAGAAGAAAGAAGATGCTGTTGAGGTCCTGCAATGCCCGCCAAAGGCATGTCCCTCAAGGACCCTGGTTAACTCCCAGGAGGCTCGACCTTCTCAGGATTCCATCACACACCTTTACACCCAAACTTTAAACATTTAACCGGTTATCTGCAGCATGTGCTTCATGCAATGCAACTAGGTCCCTGCGTTGAATAATTAGATGTAAATTTATCTTTTATGTTAAAAGAACTAAAATACAATTACATCATCTCCCCTCTCATTCCACCTTCTAACCCTTTAGATGTATCTCCTATCCCTCAATTGTTCTCTCTCAAATTTGTGGATTCTGGCCCTTTTTTCTTTAATTGTTTTACACACACCCAAAATTCAAAGTACATAAACACAATCTGATTGGACCATATAATTTTGTCTTTGTGTGTGTGTGTGTGTGTGTGTGTGTGTGTGTGTGTGTGTGTATAGAATTTCATGTCTGATCTGAAATCATGTAGCTACACATTTGTAGATTAAGTACATGCCATCTACTCTTGGGTTAGGTAGTATTCATGGGTTGTTTATTAGCTGATATAAGTACATATAAAATATCACACTAGGAGCCAGGCGCGGTGTATACGCCTGTAATCCCAGTACTCTTGGAGGCAGAGGCAGTCAGATCTATGTGAGTTTGAAGCCAGCCTGTTCTACAGAGTGAGTTTCAGGACAGCTAAGGCTGTCTTGAAAAAGCAAAAAAGAAAAAAGAATACCACGCTAGGCTGAATCCCTCAAGAGTATATCTATTTTTAATTATCAGAATATATAAGTATTACCTCATTTTAGTATTGCATAGTCTCAGTCTGGGATTTTGAATTGTAATATTGTAGGTTATATAGCTTAACAAGCAATGATCTGGAGGTTGAAAGGTTTGGAGCACCTTTCCAGCAGAAGTCACTTCTAGTGAGTCTTCTTAGTATGCATGTAGCTGTTCTTTCACTGTGTCCTCATATGGCAGGGAGAAAAACAGGCTCTTTCATGTGTTTTCTGAAAATGTTAATTGTATGCAAGTTGGAGACCTAAATCAAATTTTGAAGCCTAGTCATAATGTGGTGATACTTAGAAGTCACAGCAACAGGAACTTTATGAATGTGCTTAGTGGTTCTCAAAAAGGAGCCTTGAACCTGCTTTCCCACTCAGTCATGAGAAGACTCAGTGATGAGACAGACTGGAAGAATGATGTAAGAACCATGGGAAAGTTCTGCAGCCATGGGAAATTGGAATATTTGAAGAATAAACCCTTGCCTAGAGCCTCCAGAAGAAGCATCCTGATACCCCTGTTCATCTCCCTGAATTCCAGAATTGTTGGAAAATAAAGTTCTGTTGTTTGGCCACTATGCTATGGCGTTACTTGTAATTTGTTACGGCAACTATTGCTTGCTAACCCAAGCATTTTAGGGAAGTGCTATGCAAGATCTGTATTTGACAGGGAAACACATCACCTGGATGAAGAACAACAAGAAGATCTGGGTGCTTCTGGGATGTAGGAATTTAAGGATTGCATTAAAGCTTCGCAATTATTAGAAGCTGTTAATGGCTTTGAATAAGACACTAGATTTGATCTTTGTTATTTTTTTTTCTGCTCTGATTTTTTTCCTCTGTGTGTGTGTGTGTGTGTGTGTCTTTCCTATCTTAGCTTTTTATGGATATCTAACACTGACCTTGTTTTCTTTTTGTTCTTCTTTTCATTTGCCCCTTGGGGATTTTGTTGTACCTTTCATGGCTTTTAGTGTCTATTAAATATGTTTGTTTAAAAGCAGCAGATCAGGATAAGAGCTATATAACATGAAAGTGGATGTGAACACAGGCTAAGAATCATTTGCAAAGTAAATAATAAGTTGAATTGATGTTTCCTGTAAATTGAATTTAAATACTTAGTATTAGCTTTTAGAAAGCCCAAACTACAAATGAATATGTTGTTTACAGTTTAATATTATCTTTCTTCTTTTTAAAACATGGAGACCTTAGCTCTTCTCTGAAGACTAAACTTTGGTACTTTTATAGTTGAGTGGAATCCAGATTCTTGAATGAAGCAATATATTTAACATTTAACCCTGGGGTAGCCTCTCCTTTTCATATTGCTTCAGTCAAACTGTGTTCTATTACTTAGCCTCTGGAAAATGCCCACTTAGACAGTATTTATCAAAGACCTTTCACATTGTGTTTCTTTGAATAATTAAAAGAGATATGTCTAGATCACAAGGGTGTTGTTTCAAACTGGTTAATTGTTGTGCTGATATGTTAAAGAATTGCCCTGTTAAAAAAAATCACTTTAATTAAAGAACATTTAATAAGTTGGTTAATGCGGCAATATTGGTGGGAACAAAAGTCCTGTTTGCTTAAGAGTTTGATTTACTTAAAGGTCACTGATTTGATTAAGAAATGAAACAGGAAACCATGAACTGCCTTCAGTGAACTTGGGAGTACCTTGAATTCTCAGAGGACAACACTGTCTTTAAAAATGAGGTCTTAGCTGTGGCACCTTTGAAGGAGAAGTCACAACAATGGAATATTTTTCTTTCTCTTCATTTGAAGATTCATAAATAATCTTTGTTTTACACAAGGCATTTCAGCTTTTTGATTCCTAGATGTTGTAGGTCTAAGTATGTTTTTTAAGTGGACCTAAATATCCTCTGACAAAGGAAAGTTTATATATTTATGATCATATCCCTACCTTTTCTACAGAAAACCATAACGCAATACTTCAGTCTATGAGATATTCATTTGTTCATAATGCTTTGTGAACTAGAAGTCACTATTGTTTCTACTTAACTTATTATGAGTGTCTTAGTTAGACTTTCTATTGCTGTAATAAAAAAGCAAGGCCAAAAGCTACTTGGGAAGAAAGGTTTTATTTTACAGCTTGTCATCTATCATCCAAGGAAGTCATGGCAAGAACTCAAGGCAGAAATCTTGAGGTTGGAAATGCCATGAAGGCATGTTGCTTACTGGATTGCTCCCCATGGCTTGCTCAGCCTACTTTCTTATACAACTCAAGACCACCTTCCCAGAAATTGCACCTCCTCAGTGGACTAGGCCCTCCCACATCAGTCATTAAACAATATGGCTAAAAGACTCACTTACAGGAAAATTTGGTGGAAGCATTTTCTTTACTGAGATCCCATCTTCCCAAATGACTCTAACTAGTGTCAAGTTGACAGAAACCTAACCAGGGCAAAGACATTGGCCTTTAAGGGTCAGAAACAAGAACTTACTTAAATCTTTATTGTTTATTTGCTCATTAAGATTGTTTCTTCTTAAATAATTGAGGATCAAATAATAGATATCTTTGAAATAACAAAACTTTCGATTTGTTCGATCAAATTAAAAGGCTACAAATACCAAAAAAGTGAATGACGGAGCAAAGTCCCTGGGAACACTGATTTTATTATCTTTCTAGACCAGGGTCACATGAGAAGTTTTTCAAGAATCCGCCTCTGGGGAACATTACCATGTGCTTAGGAAAGAAGGTGCTTCTAGAAAACATACACATGATTTTTCATTCTCACCTCAAAGCTTCTGCCATGCACCAAACCTGACAAATTTGTACCTAGGTTGCAGCGGGCACTTTTTAAGCTCTCTTTCTTTCTTTCTTTCTTTCTTTCTTTCTTTCTTTCTTTCTTCCTTCCTTCCTTCCTTCCTTCCTTCTTTCCTTCCTTTCTTTCTTTCTTTTGATCATTCTACTTGGTTTTTACTTGTTAAATAAATATAATGAGTTACAAATACAATATCTAAAATCTGTCTTCGCGTTTGATTCCGAAGCCTTGGCAGTCTAGATTCTCTGTACTGCTCATTTCCCACACGAAGGAACTCTGTTGTTTTATGTTAGGCACATGGATTTTCATTTTGTCTAAATGGCAAATAGAAGTTGTGGCACCACTTGGACACTGGTCCCAAGTCATGTAATTATTCATCTTTTCAGGATTTTTTTCCTAGATGGCTTTCTCCAAGATTCTGGTCCTCTTCACTGCTATAGAGTGGATGTTTCTATATGGAATCATTTTCATTCACTGTTTTAAATTATATTTTAAATAATCAAAAGCATCATAGCTGAACATAATTTATTGTTATGTTATTTCTTGTTGATATACTCTAAACAATCAATTTTACGGGCTTGAGCAAATTATTTTTAATTGTAATTTATGGTCTGTCAAGCCATATGTTTATTTGGAATTTATTTCAGCATGATAGATATTATAGCTTCTGTTCATATGCATGTCATTTCTCCAATGGTGGTAGCATCTCTTTTCAGAACACTAATATGTCAACACTCCTACAATAGTGCAGTTGTCTGGGTAGCCTTGGATCACTCCACACTCCTGCTTATCAACGGCCGTTCCTAAGAATAACCCAAATGTTCTGGAATGCAGCATAATGAGAGGTAAAGGTGAGGTTGGGTCCCGTCCTTAATCTACAAAGAAAATGTTTAGCAGCTTTTATCACAGGAAACCTGCTTCCTCACCAGAAGAAGAAGAAGAAGAAGAAGAAGAAGAAGAAGAAGAAGAAGAAGAAGAAGAAGAAGAAGAAGAAGAAGCAACAAAATGGGGTGTGTAATTTCAGATGTCACTCAGCCACCATGGGGTTCTGTCTACCCTGCTTGGTTTTATTGCAATCTGGGTAGTCTGTCAGGAATTCTATGCACTTCTTTCAGCTTATTTGTTAACAACAAAACTAGTTTGTGTGATGTATAGTTTTCATGTTCCTTGCTACTAGACCCCAATTTGGTAACTAGCACCCCATAAAACTACTTCATACACATATTCATAGAAACATAAGTTAGGTCTATTATATTTATTTGCTTTATCCAGTTATCCAGTTTTACATGCACCTATCTATCTATCTATCTATCTATCTATCTATCTATCTATCTATCTGTGTGTGTGTGTGTCTAGCTCTGTGCAATTTCATCACACAGTCTGTGCAAACACCATTAAAATAAAAACATTCAAGTGCATCATATTCTGTGTGCCACCCCTTTGCCTTCTATTCTCACTGTTTCTATGTCACCCACAGGCACATTCTTCCATCACTATGATGATATAATTTCATGAATATTACATTAAATCATGCAATATGTCACAACTGGCATTTTTCATTATGCATAATTTCCTAGAAGTTCATCTAATGCATTTAGATCTAGGGTTTTTAGTTCATGTGCTAAGCAATATGCTGTGGATACATTCCCACAGTTTACACATCTGCTTACCATTTAATGGACATTCGGTTTCAAGACCTGAAGATTTTTATAAATAACATGCATGTGCAAATCTTCTGTTAAATTTTGAATCCACATGATGAGTATTTTTCACTTTGATCTGCTAAAATAATCACCACAGTGGTTAAATCATTTCACAATTTCCACCATTCCATACATGGCTGACCAGGCTCTCAGCATCATTCCCAAGCATTTGGTATCATCAGGATTTGTTGGTTAGGCTTTCCTGGTAGGTGTGATAATTGTAATGCAGTTTTAATATGCATTTCTGTGATGATGATATTGATGCTGAAATCTTTACAACTATTCATTTGCCTTCTGAATAATCATTAGTGAAATGTCTACCTTTCTACTATCCCAGTTTTCTAATTTAATTATCTTTTAAAAGTTGAGTTTTGAGACATTTCTACATATCTAAAACAAGGTTTTTTTATTATGAAATTTACAGAGATTTACCATAAACTTTGTAATTTTATCTTTCTACTTTATTTTACTTGGTTTAATTTTTCCATTTTATTTATTTATTTTCAATTTTTTTATTAATTACACTTTATTCACTTTTTATCCTCCCTGTACCTCCCTCCCTCCTCTCCCCATCCTTCCTTTCCTCCCCCTTCTCCACGCATGCCCCTCCCCAAGTCCACTGGTAGGGGAGGTCTTCTTTTCCTTCCTTCTGATCCTAGTCTATTAGGTCTCATCAGGAGTGGCTGCATTGTCTTCCTTTGTGGCCTGGTAAGGCTGCTCCCCCCTCAGGGGAAGGTGATCAAAGAGCAGGACAACCAGATTATGTCAGAGGCAGTCCATGTTCCCCTTACTAGGGAAAACACTTGGACACTGAACTGCCATGGGCTACATCTGCACAGGGGTTCTAGCTATCTCCATGCATGGTACTTGGTTGGAGTATGAGTCTCAGGAAAGACCCCTGTGCTCAGATTTTTTGGTTCTGTTGCTCTCTTTGTGGAGTCCCTGTCCTCTCCAGATCTTATTATTCATTTCATAAGATTACTTGCACTCTGCCCAACAGTTGCCCATAAGTCTTAGCATCTGCTTGGATAGTCTGCATGGCAGAGCCTTTCAGGGGCCCTCTGTGGCAAGCTCCTAACTTGTTCCCTGTTTTCTCCTTCTTCTGATGTCCATCCTCTTTGCCTTTCTGGATGGGGATTGAGCATTTTAACCAGAATCCTCCCTCTTGATTAGTTTCTTTAGGTGTACAGATCTTTGTAGGTTTATCTTATATTATATGTCTATATGAGTGAGTATATACCATGTGTGTCTTTCTGCTTCTGAAGATTATAATTTATAATTACATTGCTTCCTTTTTTACCCCAAACTTTCCTGTGTTTTTTACCCCAAACCTTCATGGTCCCTTTCAAATTTATTGTCTCTCTTTTTAGTAATTGTTATTGCATATATATACACATAGATATTGCTAAGTATAACCTGCTAAGTCTGTATAATGATACTTATATTTATGTTTTAAGTGCTGACCATTTAGAATTCCTGCAAAAGACCATTTCTTTCACTCCTAGCATTCCTTGGTTGCCTGTAGTTTCTCTAGTTACTACTGAGGATTTGTGTGCTTTTTCCCATGGACTTTGACTTGTTCAACCTTGTTCATTTTGTTCAGTTTGTTTGGGCAGTCATATTGATAATATTTTACAGGTGTAGCTTCTGATATTGCTAGGATACACAACCTCACAACAAACTCCCTGATCCTCTTGCTCTTATAATCTTTCCTCCCCCTCTTCGATCGTGTCTCCTGAGCCTTAGGTTTGGAAGTGTTTTATAGATGTATCCATTAGGACTGGCTCCACAACACTGTATTTTGATAAGTTGTGGTTTTCTGTAGTGTTCTCCATGATACACTCTTATAAGTAGGTAGAAGGGCGAATGCTTAGATTATTGTTAGGTTATTGTCAGGACTTATGTTGTTTTAGTAAATTAGTGGTTGTAGATTCTCTTCCCAGCATCTATGATTTGACTGGTACTGGGTAGTTAGCTTGGTTTACAGTAGCGATTATAGTTTTCTTCTTGTTGTGTGGGTCATAAGTCCAATTGGAGAGCTGTTGGTTACCGAAAAGGTATGTGTACCATTGTTGCACCCTCTGGGTTATCACGCCATGCTGGTTGTTGATGTGGTCCATAGGCATAGCAACTGGAAAGAACTGCTGGTGGTCTTCCTTGTTTGGAATCTTGTAATGTTACCTTTTTCTGTATAAATCCTGTATGTTTTACATGGATTTATTTTCATTTTATTATATTTAAAACAATTGTAGGTGGCAGTACTCATTTCAGTTGTTTCTAGTATTTCGATGTAAAGAAATTGGAACTATTTGGTGTCTCTGTGTGTGTCTATGTGTGTGTGTGTTTGTGTGTGTTCACAATGTGTCATGTGATGTTGATAAACTGACTAATTTTACTCTTTATAGATTCCTTAAAGATTTGTATACAGAAACCATTGTCTGCAGTTAGAGATCAGCTTGCATAATTCTTGCCCATCAGAATATTTTTGTAATTATCACTTGTCTAATGCCCTTGTCTTTCTGAAGTAGACAAAGCATTCAATACTATGTTAAACATCAGTGATGATATAAGCATTACCATACATCAGGAAAGAAACATTCAGCCTTTTATTCCTAAGTATGACATGCTCGGTTTGGGCACATGTTCTATCTAGTTCAGCCAAGTTTATTTCCTCTTTTAATTGCTGAGAGATTTTTATGATGCTTAGCTGTCATTTTTTATTAATTTTAAGAAGTTGCCTTTGCATTTTGAGGAATTTTTTTTACCAGATGATATAATAGATAATTTCTTTATTAAACTGCTTACATAAGGGAAGTTCTACCACTTGGCTAGTGCACAGGGCAGAATTTATACATTTATAAATTTGTTGTACTTCATTCTTTCATGATATTGATTCAATCTCATTATTTGCAGCTAAGTTTAACAGAGATGTTTCATGTACTTTGCATTTTATGACATGTTTTCTGACTTGATATCAGTATAAAGTTCTTGAGTGAGTTCAGAAATATTACTTCTTCCATTCTCAGGATACTATTTGCAGTTACAAATTTCTACACAGCCACCACTTTCCAGATTTAGTCTCTTTATTGATATCTGTTGGGGAATTTTCAGGGTACATTACACAGGAAATATTCAAGGAGTAGTGTGTATTTGTCACCTTACTCTATAAACAGAAATCTCCACTAACACCTTTTAGCTGATAATTGCTGCTGAGAATTTTGACTTTCTAAGTAAATGTTTTACAGTTACTCATGCAGGTCACTTCTGTTCTCATCAATAAAAGAGAATTAGTAAAAACGAATCCCCTGCTTCTGCATTATTATATTGTTAAATATTTTAGCAATGACCCATATTTATGAACAAGAAGTGAGTATAAAGAAAATGAGAATTAAGAAAAGGAGGGGTCCAAGATATTAGGTTGGATCCTCAGACCTGTTGAGAAGAAGTGTTTGTTAAGAACCTAAAAAGGGGGAATTTGTGTGGACACCTGAATTTATTAGCAGGTATGTAATCATTTTTATGTGTTTATTTTCTATTTTCCCACATAAATGTAAAACTTTAAAACTAGATGTTCTAATTTCTAATTTAAAAAAAACACCAACTTTATTAGACCATGCTAAAATAAATAACTTGATGAAGAAATGTAGTTCTCTTTTATTTATCCATACTATCTAAAAACTAGGTCAACATAAAAACTAAGAAATATTTTGAAAATTTTTGAAATTTCCAAATTTCCAGTTGATTAGAAATGTCATCTCATTTCCCTTACTTGTAACCTTTTTTAAGCTGACAACTCTTCTTCAGAAGAACCATGCTCAGTAGTTTACACACATGTTTGCATCTCCTAATTGAGTTTGATATTATCTTATTATCTCTTTTGTTCTTTTTTACAAGTTGCTCCCCAAACCCAGCAAATCATAACATTGAACGATAGAAAACACAAGAGAGCTATCTCATCTCTAGCAGTTCCTACTGAATTCTAGAGAGTTAGGTTTCTCATGAAAGTGACAAGTAGAAAATTAACTTTCATACAGCATGTTAGAGAACACTGGAAGCTTTGATACTATGATTGCTAGTTTGCTTGGTCTTTTGTTTGCTTATTTTTGTTTTGTTTGTTTGTCAATTTGACACAGGTTAGAATTACCTGAGACGAAGGTACTACAACTGAGAATTTGCCCCTATGAAACTGAGCTATAGACAGTCCTATGGGAGCACTTTCTTAATTAGTAATTGACATGGAAATGTCCGGTTTGTCATGGGTGTTATCACCCTTGGTGAGCAGTCTTGGGATTCACAAAATTGCGGGCTGAGAAAGCCATAGGGAGAAACTGAGTAAGCATAGGTCTTCGGTGTCTTCTCTTCCAGTTCCTGCCTTTGTGTTCACTACCCTGTTTGAGTTCCTGCCCTGATTTCCCTCAGTGATGTACTGTTACATGGATGTGTAAGACGAAATGTACCCTTTCCCGCTCAAGTTGCTTTTGGTCATAATGTTTTACCACAGCAAGCGAAACCTAACTAACATGAACACTCTGCAGAACACTGTGGAAGATTTGACAGACTGGACAGCACTTGGAAAAAGAGTCGGCATCTTCAACAGCACAGGGAAAAAAAGCAGCTGTGCCCTGGACAGCACTGTGGGAAAGTCAGCACCCAGAACAGCACCTGTGGAAGCATTGATGCCTTAACATTGTAGATCTGCACCCTAGGCGATACAACAGGAAGAAGCAATCAAACTGCGGCAAAGAGCAGACATGGTTTCCTGGACACAGATTAGTGAATTCCACTGAAATTCCTGTTCTGAATAACTCATTTGATATGTTTGGGGAGGGTCTCATAAAATTTTCTGAAAAAAAAAAAAAAGGCAACAATGTATGATGATCACTGTGGAAATTATAGTGAAACTTTTCTCCAGAAAGAAACCAATTCTTTAAAATGTTTATTTGCCCTGAGTAATTACAAATTTGTTACATGATTGCCAAGCAACTATATCACAATCATAGTAGTTTACTCTCTGTTGTCTATCCTTCCTAGTCAGAGCCACCATTTCATAAAACAAATGTTTGTGGGTCTCAGGTTGGGTCAATTATTGGTTAGACTTTCCCTCAATCTGTGTACTCTCTTTATCCCTGCACTTCTTGTAGGCAGGGTAATTTTTGGATCAAAGGTTGGTGGGTTGTTATTCCCTTCCTTACATTAGTCCTGCCTGGCTAGAAGGTGGTCACTTTAGTCTTCATGTGTCTCCTCACACCCCCGTTAGGGGTCTTAGCTAAAGTCTCATCCACATCCTCCCAGTAGGCAACCTGGTCGCAGGTCTCCACATTGAAAAAGAGATGTCTCCCCTCAGTTTCCCTTCTTGTTCCCAGCCCTATCATCTCCCACCCCCATTCTCCCCACATCTAATCCCCACCCTCGTTTTCTTCCCCATTCCATCTCCTGCTCAGTTTCCTATCTTCATTCACTTCTACTGACTCTTCTATTTCTCCTTCTGAGTGACATTCCAGCACCCTCCCTTGGGCCCTCCTTCTTACTTAGCTTCTCTGGGTCTGTGGATTATAGTCTGCTTATCCTGTACATACTCACCACATGATAGAGAACCAGCCCCTGACACTAATAATTACACTCTGCTGTGCTTGCACACAGGAGCCTAACTTGACTGTCATCTGGGAGGCTCCAGCCAGCAATGGATCAGATGCTGAGACTTGAAGCTAGCATGTAGCAAAGTTCTGGGGATCCTGCAAAAGTGTTGGGGGTAAGATGAAAGGACATGGAGGGGACAAGAAAGTCACAAGAAGACCAACAGAGACAACTAACCCAGTAACATAGACTGAGCCATCAACTAAGGAGCATGCATGGTCTGGACCTAAGCCCCCTGTCACATGTGGCAGATGGGCAGCTTGGTCTTCATGTGGTGTGCCTGGCAAGTGGAGTTGAGGGGGGAGGTGGTTAGGGTTCCCTGAGGTTGTGGAGAAAGGGGAACCCTCCTCCACTGCTGGTGGGAATGTAAACTTGTACAATCACTCTGGAAATCAATCTGACACTTTCTAAGACAACTAGGAATAGCACTTCTTCAAGATCCAGCCATACCACTCCTAGGCATATATCCAAAAGAGGCTCAAGTACACCATAAGGACATTTGCTCAACCATGTTTGTAGCAGCTTTATTTGTAATAGCCAGAAGCTGGAAATAGCTCAGATGCCCCTCAACTGAAGAATGAATGCAGAAATTGTGGTACATTTACACAATGGAATATTACTCAGCAATCAAAAATAAGGAAATCATGAAATCTGCACAGTTTTTAAACATACCCATGATGTTAGATTATAAGTCTAAATGTGGTGACAGGCATTGAAGGTCAACCTGTCTGAACTGGCTGCCTAGACAGTGAGAAAAGAATACTATTGAACACTTCTATAGTATGTTTTCAGAGAAGACAGGAAAGGGGATTAGTGTTGTAGTTTAGGTAAATATACTTTTGACAAACAAAAAAGGTCTGTTTGTTGAGGGTATTGTCTACCTCCTTTAGACTTGTTGGAAGGTGATGGAACCTTTAAAAGGTGGGACCTAGCAAGATCTCTTTAAATAACGGGTGTGTGCTCCTCATGAAGACAATGGCTCTCTTTCATCTTCCTCTTTCACACCCAGCCCATGAGGTAAATGGCTTTGTTCCACCATATGCTTTTGCTGTGGCATATCCAACAGCTTCAGAAACAATTTATGCACTTAGATATCTAAAATGGATGCAGAAGTGAGACACTTTTCCCTTTATAAATTTTCACAAATATTTGTTATAATGAAAGGCTAAGAAAATCAGAAACTGGACCTTTATCAATGGGTTGCACCATCTCATAAATTAGGGCTTATGGCCATGGCCTGCTGGTAGTGGGGAGGTTGGCCTCAGGCTGAGACTACATCACCTGTTTCTTTCTCTTGCCAAAAGTTCTATCTATTAGAAATGGGCTGTTATTTACTTTCTGACTCTCCAACCTGTATGTTTACTCTTGGAATTATATTCTCTGTAATCAGCTAAGCCAATTTAATAAATCTTTAATAGAAATTGCATTCTATTCATCATACTTTTTGGGAAGCTCTGATATAGAGAAAATAGGCAGTGAGGAATGAGGATGCTATTATACCTACACCTAAAAAAGTTTGCATGTTGTATAATGGGAAAGGTTTTGTAGAGTTTGGATGCCTGAGCCAGAAAATGCCATAAGCACTTGCAGTATCACAGGTAACACAGGCACATTTAGTAATTTCATGAGATGTTACTATACTGCCAAGTATAGTAACCAAGTCCCAAGACTGTGGTCACAGACAAAAATTCTAACAGTTCAATCTTTCACTGGCTAGAATTATTCACAGTCCTTGAGTAGAAATGCCTAGACCTATAAAGTGTTTCATTGTGGTTTTCAGGTTTCTAGAGGGAACACTGGTTAAAGTTGTGCCTCAGGCACAGTTCTGGCCTTGCTGGTAATGACTGTCTCAAATTCTTTTAGCTTGGTGATGAAATTTTGCTGACTTCCTGTTTGTTATATCAAAATATTTATAGAGAAAAGCTATTCTCTAACCAAATTTCCATACAGAATTTTAAGCTATGGAGTTAATTTGCCATAAATTATAATTATGTACAAATATTTTAAGTTATACAAATTATTTACTTCAGATTATAGTGAAGAAGAAGGAGGAGAAGAAGGAGAAAAGGAGAAAGAGGAGAAAGAGAAGTAGTAAAACTCACATGAAATGAGAACTTTAGAGTCAAAGAAAGAGTATTTAAAAATCAAAGGAAAAATAAAACTCCTATGCACTTGGTTGTCTAGAAAATGTGTCAAGAATAACACATGGACAAGGAAATCACTAGCTTTACAAATAGACAGACTGGTCATGGAGAAAATAGTTTCAGTTATTTCCTAAATTGTGTTGTTCTTGCAAACAGTAAGATACAAAGAAGGGCTTAAGGCTCAAAGGAAACAAAGGGCATGCTGGAGGTGAAAGAGCCAACTTAACAGAATAAAAGAGAAAGACTAGTCATTCCAAATCAAAGGAAGAAGAAAGCAAAGCCAGGTAATGCCTATCAGTATAATGCATCACAGGAAGCTTTATTTACATGTAGAATTTTTATATGAAACTAAATATAAATTTAAGTTTATAATGGCTTCCAACCTTTGTGTAATATTAGTTTTGTCTTCTTTTCTTTCCTTTCTGTGACATCTTTTTAACGATATATGCCTTAAAAGAGAAATATATAGTGTTTTTTTGGTTTTATTAGAATTTCAGGGCGAAGAAAACTGCATAAAAGATGTGGCTTCGAAAGAACTCAAAGGGATATGCTGGCAATTATTACAACAAAAGATCAATCAACTTGTTGATCCTAAGCCTAAAGACACAAAGAAAAAAGTTTTGTGGGATTAAGAAGTCTTAGGCTACGGTATAAAATGGCCCCAAAATATAGTCTGAAAGGTTGAATTTTATTCCAACAGCTACAAATTGATAACTCCTAAGCTATACTCACCTTGTATCTATACACATGAAATGTATCATTTTCCTTTACTAGAGTTTACGATTCTAGTGTGATTTCAGTGGAGGGAATCTGCCAGGTGAACATGAAGCTACAGGAAACCAGGATTTGTGTCTGATTCATTTCTCCAGTCTAAGCACTTAGCCAGTTCAGGGGCATTGCGAGCCAAAGAAGATAAAGTGACTGAGTGTTGAATGAGATCCTTGTCACTCAATCCTGCTATTCCCTAATTTATGATAAAACTGTCCTTAATCCATGAAAATTGTTTTGACGGATTCCATTTTAGGCTTACCTTTTCAGCTTTCCTCTTAACACTTGTCTGTTATCCTTCTTTCCAGTGGTTGCCTTCTGAGCTTGAATTTAAACAAACTAATTGGCACTAGGGGAAAATAAGTGAATGGGAGATTTTATTTTACACAATGAACTATTGTAAGACAAATAACAACACTTTCAATGTCAGCTTCTTGTAGCATTTCATGGAAAATGAAACAGGGAATTCAATAATATGTCTGAGACTGATACTCCAACCAAGGAACAATCACGGAGATAACCTGGACCCCCTGCACAAAGGTAGCCCATGGCAGCTCAGTCTTCAAATGGGCTCCCTAATAAGGGGAGCAGGGGCTATCCCTGGCATAAACTCAGTGGCTGGCTCTTTGATCACCTTTCCTTGAAGGGAGAGCAGCCTGACCAGGACACAGAGGAAGACTATGAAAGACAGTCCTGATGAGACCTTATAGGCTAGGGTCAGAGGAAAGGGGAAAAGGACCTCCCCTATCAGTGGACTTGGAGAGAGGGATGGGAGGGAGGGAGGGAGGGAGGGAGGGAGGGAGGGAGGGAGGGAGGGAGGGAGGGAGGGAAGGGGAGTGGAACTGGGAGGGAACAAGGGTGGGGCTACAGCTGGGATACAAAGTGAATAAATTGTAATAAGTAAAAAATTATATTAAAAAAATAAAAAAGAAAGAGAGCAACGGGAACGTGGAGGCCACATCTCTGTAGACAGATTGAGACTGTGCAGGTGAAGTGATCCTAATAAGAATTCATAGAGAGGGCAAAGGGCCTTTCTTGGGCATATGTATCACCAAGTTCACAGTATTGCTGTCTTCCCACAGCACATTCTTTCACCACAGTAACTTTACTGTAATACTTGTATAAAAGTGTATGGCAGGCTGAGCACTGTGACTATAAGGACACATAATTTTCATACTTTAACAACCCATACTCAGTTTCTATTATCAGCAATTCCTCTAATGCTCATCTATAGAGTAGTTAAGAAGAAATACCAAACTCGTCCACTTAAGAGAAGACAAGGACTTGGGCTTCTGCTTTAAACTATTCCATCCTCTTCATTATTTACAGATTTGTGAAATGCAAACAACTAGGGTTATCAGGCATAAACAGATCCCCTAAGCCTTTTATCATTCCAGCTACACATTTGCATATTTTCTTTTATAACCAGACAGCATACGAAATGAAGCTACTCTTTACAGGAAAATGAGGCAATTGGAATGTTAATTTTATTTGGTAATATATTGTAAAATCTATACAGCATTATCCAGCTGATTGACAAAATCTATCCAGCTGTTAAAGGCAAAATAAAACTATCTCAAGACGTACAGTTCTAGAAGTCTAATTTTTGCCTGCAGGCAGATGTCGGGAGAGAAAGAGAGAGAGAGAGAGAGAGAGAGAGAGAGAGAGAGAGAGAGAGAGAGAGAAATTGTTTGGTTGATAAAATCCAGAAGGAGAGACAGGAAAGACACAGAAGCAAAGTCTCATGTCATGTTTTCTCTCTTCTTCAGTGAGCCTTTGATCTTCTTCCACAGGCTGCCCTTCCTCTTTAATTTCCTTTCCATCAAGGAGAGCATGGATTCCTTCTTGCGAATTTCTCTCACTAATCCTTGAAAAGCATCATCAATACCAAATCGGAGGGCGGCAGAGGTCTCAAAGAAGGCACAGTTGTATTCTCTAGCAAGATTCAAGCCTTCTTCTGTAGACACCTGGGGTGGGGGATAAACAAATAATGTTAAAAAAAGAAAAGAGAAAGGCTTCTGTTCAAAAATATGTTTTCCATATTCTGGCCTCTGGGATTCAGCTTTATGAACAACGGTAAAGGATAAATTTTTATTTTGAAAAAATTGTAGATTTTCTGGACTTGAAGGACAAATGAGAAATCTGAATCCCACAAGGGAGAAGTAATTATAATTCAAAGCCAGTTCTTCAAATGCCATCGCATGCATGGTAGTGCAGTGGCCAACAGCATAGGTGTAGACGAATTTTACCAAAGTCCCAGTTTAACTGTTTTTTTTTTTTAAGTTTTGCAAACATGGGAAATTGTGTTAATATTAGTCATCAGTTCCCTCTTCTGCTACACAAAATGGCATCACTGACATCATAGATAGTGAAAGGTACAGCAATCAAAATTTTTTATTTGGCTACATTTACCAATATGTCCAATCAGGACTTATGAGATGGTTTGTTAGGGGTCTTGGTATCATCTATAGAATGAGTGTGCTGGGAATGTTACATGCTCCAAAATGTTATTGCTTATATAACTTGGAGCTATCTTCTAACAACATTTGATGAACATTTCAAAACAATGCTGTGATGAAGGAATCAGGAAGCAAAGCACTGTCACTGTGATAAATGAGACTTTCTCTGGCCTAAAGCTTTATACATCATCTGTCACACTTAACACGCCATGCTTTGTACTATTGCACCAGATATCCTAGAAATTATAAACTGACTGAAGTTGGGAACTTTGCCTCCTTTATCATTCCTTCAGCATTTATCACAGTTCCTGGAGACAAACCTACCACAAGATGTATTAAAGGAGTTTAAAGAGTGCTCCACAAAACTACTCAAGGCTTAAAACAACAACAACAACAACAAGACATGGTGGCACACGCCTTTAATCCCAGCACTTGTGAGACAGAGACAGGTGAATCTCTGTGAGTTTGAGGCCAGCCTAGTCTACAAAGCTAGTTCCAGGTCAGCCAGTACTGCTCTACAGAGAAACCTCGTCTCAAAAATAAAAACAAAACAAAACAGAAAAACAAAAAGGTATTAACAGACATAAGCATCAATTGTGTAGATATGTTTAAACACTAGATTGTTGTGCTATAAGATGGCTCTAGAATTTCTCCTCAACATTTAGGTCTTCCATAATCCTTTCAGGTTACAGTCTGTGGTTCTGAGTGACAAGCCTGGGATTGCTGTGCGTTCCTTTAAGACAACCCCTGTCGGGCATGTAGTACAGCAATAACAACAAATCAAACAAAATGCCATATATTATTCTGGCTATATTCTGTTCCTCAAAAGACAGATTACCTGAACTGTTTTGTTTGTTTGTTTGTTTGTTTTAGTTTTATTTTGTTTTTATGGTTGGAAAATTAACTTACTAAGCCTTAAGAAGCACTGCATATAATTAAACTATAGTCCAGATTTGGATACTATCTCATAGTAGTTCAATTCCAAAATAAATTTACAGGTGAAAACAAATTTCTTAACACTAGATTTTAATACATTGCAATAATATTATTAAAAAAGTATGAAGAAATAACATTTACAGATGGAAACACAAAAATTTGTAATCATTGGTGTGTACATTTGTGTGTGTATGTGCAAGTGTGTGTGTTAGTGTGGTGTGTGCAAAGAATCAAGGATTATATGAATAGGAAATGAAGGTTTTTTATTCATATAACTTCTGAACAGCAGAAACAGAGCACTGGATACTGAGGCTTGGCTTTATAAATCTCATGCTTGTCAAAGCATGAGATTTGGATGAGGAAGGGACTGCTTGGTTAAAAACCCGAAATTTTTCTTAAGACTGAAATCAAACACATAACTACCACAAAGAAGAGAAGAGTGGGAAGCATTCTCCACTTTAATTGTTCATCTAGGTCACAAAGTCCAGAGTCCATGACACAGAAAACACTAGGATAAGAAGGGATAATAGGCTACTCTGAAAGAAGATCCATTGTTGCTCAGTTATGCCTGTTGCCCTGGTCACTGGGTGTGAACTGAGTTGCTAGCCTGATTTTTCATCACACCAAGAAGTTCCTGGACTGGGATGGAAGGAGGGAGGGAACCACAGGGGGGATACAAAGTAAGTAAAGTGTAATTAATAAAAATAAAAATAAAAAAAAAGAAGTTCCTGTAATGCTTCATCACAAATCCAGCTCTCTCCAACTTTCTGGAATAGCCACATCTTTCATTGAATTCCCTTTTCCTTCCTTTCGTGGGCTTCTCCATTTTGCCTTTCTTCAAGTTTGTGCTTTGCTCCAGTTGCTATATAAATGTTTTTATTTTTATTTTTTTTTAATATTGACATCTTTCCAAAAGCAGCAGGACTCATACTGTTTTAATCCCAACTTTCTCACTATTTCTTGATTATAGAGATATGTACAAATCTGATATGTGGTGCCGTTCTGTTACACTTCAATTGAGCAAAAAGATATGCTGTTCTCTGGAGAAAATAATCTTGGGAGTAATCCCATGCCTCTTGCCTCCATAGCAAGGCCTAGTACAGAAGATAATGTTATACTATGACTGGTTAAGAAGTAATTAATACTGCATGTTCCTCTTAGGGCACTTCCACTTAGGGTACAGTCAGAATAGACTTTCTGTAGCCATTGGGTAATGTGAGAATGTAATGTACAACATAGTGCAGACATAAGAAACAGTGGCTATAGTCCAGATCTGAGCATTGAATTATATATTCTTGTAATAATAACAGTAAATATGAAAGGGTGGTATGGTAGTCGACTGGCAAAGTGCCCAGTTACAAATGTCAAGGATCACGAATACTCACGAATAGACAAGAATGTGCAAAAAGTCTGCATATATTTCTAATAAGAACTACCTTCCTAAGGTTCACCCAGAGCCTAGTTTATGCCTGATAAAATACTTCTGTTCCTCCACTGGCCACACTTACCCATCTTTATTTCTGTTCTCATGTGAATCAAAAAGAACATCATCATTTGTTCTTTTGGGCATGGATTAATTCAGTGGTTCTGTGCTGTCTGGGTTCTGTAGGCTTTAGCTGCTGAGTGTGAAGATGAAGGCCAATCCAGAAGACTCTGTTAAGCACTTTGAGGATGAGCCACCTTGGTGGAACTCATCAGCATCATAGAACTTTACTGGTAGAATAAGAGAACTCTGGGAGTATGCTTGGATACAAGTTGACATGGCTAAGTAGTTAGATTTTTTATAGGTGGTGAATTTCCACTGATTGTGTTATTTGGTGTTGGAGTCTGGTGTTATCCCAAGGTAGCTAAGAAAGTTCCAAGAAGTAGGGGAGATGGATACTGTGCTGTTGTATACGACTGAGCAGGCTCTGAAGGTGAAAGAGTCTGGGAAAGCACTGTGCTGACCACAGGTTCCCAGGGACTAGGTTGGTACATTGCATCTATAGGATGAATAGCACATATGATTTCTCTCGTGTGCTGCTTCCCATTACTCTTGTCTTCAACAGCATGCAGCAGCAACAGGGCTGAGTTTAATTGATTCTCTGATGCTATTTGTTGTGTACTTGAGAGCTTCAGTTTTTCTCTGTTTGTCATCTTCACAATTTGAAACTTGACATCAAAACTCTATCAAAATTTGTAGATAATGTTTAGACAACTATACTGAAATGGACAGGGAGAAATACTGGAAAGTCTCAACTCATGAATTTGAAAAGAGAGCAAGGGGATTTATGGTGGGAGGAAGGGGAAGGGGAGACTTTTAAGCAATTATTTAAACAGAAGGGGGAGATAGAAAGACCTGGAGGGGCAGGAGCTCCACAAGGAGATCAACAGAACCAAAACATCTGAACCCAGGGGTCTTTTCTGAGACCAAGGACCATTCATGGGGATAATCTAGAACCCCTGAACAGATGTAGCCCATAGCAGCTCAGTATCCAAGTGGGTTCCCTAGTAAGGAAACAGGGGCTGTCTCTAACACTAACTCAGTGGCTGGCTCTTTGGTCACACTCCCCTGAGGGGTAGGGCAGCCTTGCCAGGCCACAGAGGAAGACAATGTAGCCAGTTCTGTTGAGACCTGATAGGCTAGGGTCAGATGGAAGGGGAGGAGGACCTCCCTTATCAGTGGACTGGCAGAGGGGCATGGGAGGAGAAGAAAAAGGGAGGGCAGGATTGGAAGGGGCTGAGAGAGGGGGCTGTAGCTGGGATACAAAGTGAATAAATTGTAATAAATAAAAAATAAATTAAAAAATAGGAGGGAACCTACCACAGATGTCCTTTAAAAGACTCCATCCAGCAGGGTATCAAAGCAGATGCAGAGACTCAAAGCCAAACTTTGGACAGAGCACAGGGAGTCTTGTGGAAGAAGGTGGATATAGTAGGATGGGAAGTGACAGTAGTCCCACAAGGAGACAAAAAGGGCAAAAAAGTTGGGTCCAGGAGGGACTGCAGAGACTGATGCAACACCCAAATACCTTGCAAAGAGAAGACCTGGACCCTCTGCTCAGATGTAGCCCATAGATAGCTCAGTCTCCATATGGATTCCCTAGCAAGGGAAGAAGAGACAGTCTCTGACATAAACTAGGTTGCCTGTTCCTTAATCATTTCTCCCTGTTGGGTAACCTAGCCAGTCCACAGAGGAAGAGGATCCAGGCAGTCCTGATGGAACCTGATAGGCTAGGGTCAAGCACTAGAGGAGGAGGACTTCCCCTATCAGTGGACTAGGGGAGAGGGGTCAGGGAGGAAGAGAGAGGGAGAGTAGGACAAAGAGGAGATGAAGGAGGGGACTACAACTGGGATACAAAGTAAACAAATTGTAAATAATAATAATAGTGATGATGATGATAAAAGAAAAAAGTAAAAAATAAAAAAGAAATAAAATGCAATCTAAAAAATGTAAGCATCACAAGTAAGCCATTACAAACCATTACATTAAAAGGCAAATGTAAATTAAAATCTCACAACAAAAAACAACCAGACCCAAAGTCAATCCAACCAGAAGAATTTCTGTTTAGTTAAAATTGCCATTCAAATGGAAGCCATGAAGCTTCAGGCTAAAATTTGAGCTTTCCGTATTGAGTATATTTTACTTATTTACAATTTTAGATGATAAAGTTTATAAAACATTTGAAAGTCTTTTGCAAAAATCAAGATCATCTCAAGTAAAATAAGAAAACACATTCCACACACGGATTCTTATTTGACTCAGACACTGCTAGCAATACAGCACCATAATTGGGACCACATGACTGTACCAACCAAAGTAAACTCAAACTTTTCTGATTCTACCACTCAGCTGGTGATGCAGGAACGAAATGCCTTCCACTTATGAACAAGCAGTTACCTTTTGAATAGTTACCAGACCACGGATTCTGAGCGATCTAATTGGGCCTCGTAGTAATTTCCACATTCACTATAATAAAACCTAAATGGAACTCAAACACTAACATACTCCTCTTCTCTTACACATCTTTCTAAAATTCTAATTGGACCAGTGACCTAAAGGGCTCACCTTTACAAAGGGAACTTATATGAAGACACAATTAAAAATAAACATCCATGTTTCAGTCATGTTCTTTTATCATTATTATGAAATGACATATTTATCATTCCTACCTCTGACTTTATATTTATGAAACATAAATATATTGGGGAACATACTCCCAAACATACCCGGAGAAGGAAATCCATCAAATATTGGGATTCTATACTTAGTGTTATGTTCCATGTGGGGGTGCTAATTATGACCACAGTGCTACTGGGAATAACACTTAGGGAACCTGCGATTTATTTGGTAACTGAGGTCAGCCGTGGTCAGAACCTGAGACTAAACAAGTACTAGGTTCCCTATTCAGATCCAAAGATCAAAGGTGCATACTTTCTTGATATATCATCGGCTAGAAGAAAGACTATTTTGTATTACAGTTATATTTTCAGAGAGCACAGCAGTGGCGAGGAGAATGAATGTGTTTTTGAGCGCTGGGAGTAGGACTTGGTGAACTAGCGTGCTGAGGAGCAACCCTCCTCCTCCCAAAGAAAAGGCATGAAAGTTAATGCATCACTCCGAAGCCTCTGGGCAATGGCCGGGGAAATAAAGGAGGAAATTGTTTCCATAGGAGTACCAGAAGATTTCAAAAACCTCGGGGAGAGGTCCTCCACTAGCTGGAGAAGGCCTTGGCAAACAGCTGGAGAGCTAACAGACAGGGTCGCACAGGGAGCAGAGCAGGCGCCAGACCGGCCAGCTGCTGGCGCATCCTGGAACAGAGATCTGCTGACACCAGGAGCTTCCTCGCTCTTTACATCTGCTTTAGTTTTCACATTAGCTTAGTGAATGGAGAATAGAATGCAATAAATTGAATGACAGTGAAGGTTATTATGGTAATGGTAGCGCCTAGTAAGCTTTATAACTCTTAATAGCACAAAACGAAACTGGTCCCAACGACTGTGTTAGCTAAAATTCGGTGAAGAGCTCAGCAGAAGGGGGCTCTTTTTCTCCCAGCAGAAGCGCTGCTGGCAAATCTACCCCACAGGGTTACGGATACAATGCTTAGTGTAAGGAGTGGCCTCTGGAATTACATATATTATGTGTGTGCACACAAATACAATGCATATATGCAATATGTAATGTTGTATATTATGCATGTGTATATACACAGAATATTTTATATATTAATATATGCATATTAATGTTTTGTCTGTTTTCTTACTCTTTCATCTGTGGAGCTACTAAATTTCCCTTTACACCCCACATCACCAACGCAGCAGGAGCCATACTTTTCCAAGTAAGTTGCATTGTTCTTTTTCACTTAGTAACTTTTAAGTTACCGAAAATTCATTAAATTCCTTTCATTTTATATGCATTAGTGGTCTTCCTGCATGTGCTATGTGCACCGTGAGTCTGACTGGGGCCTGTGGAGACCAGAAGCACAGGTCACATCCCCTGGAACTAGATTTAAGGTTCACTGTGTGACACCATGTATGTGCTGAGACCCAGTCTGGGTCCTCTGTAAGAGCAGCAAAGTGCTCTTACGTGTTGAGCCATCTCTCCAGCTCCTGTGTTAAGTTTTAACAATTCAAGAGGCTTTGTAGGTTTTCATAACCAGTTCTAACGAAAGTGGTTTTGATGAATTTAACCTGATTTATTTACTTAATTTTATCTGTAAAATCTTTGTTTCAGTATTTTCTACTCCGTCCAAACTGTGTTATTGTTTTAATTCCTCCTTGCAACTCGTTATCCACAAGTGAGGCAAAAGGCCCCACATTGTAAGTCTGTCCCTAAGAGTCTTTGAAGAAAGACTTAGCTTCAGGACTTGCATAGATACTGTAATCTGTAGGGTGCTCAAGTCTCTTTTGGAAAATGGGAAGAATTTTAATAAGTCCTACACCTTTTATCTCCAATCTCAAGATTTTTTGTAACAACTTTTAAATGCTTTGTAGATAGTTTTTCTACTCAACTCTTTAGAAAATAGTTGTGAGAAAAAGTCTGCTTGTTCAGAACAGGCATGATGTGTGTGTGTGTGTGTGTGTGTGTGTGTGTGTGTGTGTGTGTAGTTAGATATGTAGTTTCTTGAATAATCTGTTAGTGTAGAACCCAGCGATGCACATATCAACTAACCTGAAATATCAGAGACAGAATTCATATTTTCTACATGATATCCTCAACCATGCTGAGCAACAAGCCTGCAGCTGGCCAAAGTCCATTTAATATTTAATCCTGATGACGGCAATAATGATACTGGTAAGCTGTTGCTAGTGACTCATAATCAACTCTAACAAGTCCTTCAAACTGGTCCTTCTAAAGGCCAAACTATGATTTCCATTTTTTTGTATTCACTGTGGACATTAACATGCTGACTAAGTCTCTCCGAGGTGAGCGAAGAGGTAAAGATTCCAGAACCCAGCTCCAGGGACGGTAGCCCCAAAGCCTAGAGCTCTTGGAAGGTGGCTTCTGTGCTTCTGTTTACTTGTTTTCTCGTGGATGTAGTAGAAGAACCCAGGGAAGTATTTCAGGAAAGCACTTTGCAGGCTTGTTGGCATAGTATGCACACATAGTATTTCCTCCCACTACTATTCCTTCCTTTATCCCTAGCACAGATTCCAGGCCCAGAGTGACTCTCCTGTCTTCAGTTGTCTCCGCTATGGTTTCCTGTTTGCCATATGCTTCCCTAAGTTGTCCTGTTGCTTGAGTTCTTCATGTCACCTAAACCAACATCTCGTTTTCTCAGGAGTCTTCAAGAGCATTCCTGAACTATTACCCCATTTCTCTGCCTTATATTTTCTTGTGTACTTGGTTGCTTTCAGAGAGACAATTTTACAGGTATGTTAATATGCTTATTTTCTGTCTCTGTGATACAGAGAAGCCTAGTTATTCCTTCAGGGTCTTCTTATTGCTATCTTATTCACCACTGCACCTCACCCCAGCCTCACGAATGACACTCATAAGCAGGCCACATTTATAGAATGATGCACTGGTCCTCATCACAAATGATAGAGAAGCTCATGTTTTTAGCAGTGGGCCACTTAGAAAATTAAAGGGAAACTTGAGATCACTGACTACCACCAGCCCAGGGCACTGTGATGTCATTTCCAACTGTATCTTCCAACCCCCTTTTAGTGGCACTCAACTCTCTTTCTCTCTCAAAACAAACATTAAAGCTTCAGGGATACTTAAATTGAAAGCAACAATTATCCAGGTGGATAAGGGGAAGGAGTCAGGGAAAGGACTAACAACAAGGAAGAAAGAAATGAAAGTAGGACTTAAGCTGATCACAAAAGGGAGTGAACAAGAGCAACACAGAAATTAGTGTGAGTGCCTAATCTACATAGCAGCTTCTGAAAATTTTTGGGGACCCAACTGAGAAATTTAAAAAAAGAAGTCCTGTTATGTTTTGTGAGCATGCACTGTACAACAAGATGCAATGGGCTTTCTCTCTCCTGCTGCTCTAGAGCGGTATTGATTGAAGCAGGACATAATAAATTAAATGGGGTAGCCAGGGTTTCTGAGGCCCAGAATGGTAATGGCTCCAGGGTAAAGGTTTGGGACTCCTTTGTAAGGAGACATTTGAAGTCTCCAAGGCCTTGTGCTTTTCATCTAAAGGAACTGTGCAGAGCTGGGGGAAAGGTTGCCATGGCAGCCAATAGTTGCTACAAAGGGAGAGAAGTGAAGGTTAATGCTAAATATTTTGCTAACAGTGATGATGTCTAGCTTTTTCTTTGAAAATTTTTTCTAAAGATTTTTAAAAAGGAATTGTTCAAATTATAAATCTATAGAATTACTCAGCATATGTCCTCCGTATATAGTAATCTATATATATGGAAGGATGTGCATATATGTTCATAAGTGCTATGGTATCTCTTTATATGTTTCCTAAGAAATAAATGTGTATATCTGATACATGTTACATCAATGATTTGTTGAAACCTTCAGTGAATTCTCATGCATAGGTAAGCTTTCCAAGGGTTACCAGTATTTATTCTTTAAGCCTCAAAAATATTTTAATGGTTAATTTATCATGTTAATAAATTTGTATTACATAAACTATAAAAAAGGTAATTATACTACTCATAACACATATAACTATTATAATTAAGTAATAAATTGTATGACTGTGTAATGTCTTCTCCCTGCAGAAGACAAGAGAGCAAGGAACATTTTATTTCCTATAAAACCTCAATACTTTGCATCTAAAACCATGCAAAGCAAATATCTTTACTATCTTTACCCTGAATAAGTGGACAGAAGGATGACCAAGCAAGGTCCTACTTTTTTAGGACAATGATTAAAAAATTCAGGAGTTCCTGTGAATTAAAAAATACAGAAGCTTTCAATTATATTTGAGTTGATGAAGTCCTTAAGTTATTCCCGATAAAATGTGCATGCAATCAGTTTCAAGCATCACATATGCTTTCATGACAGAACATATGTCCTGCAAAAAAAAAAAAAAAAATTGCCCGACAGCATGAAAGAAGCATGGACTTCCCATACCAGCTTCAGTAGATCAAAGTGTGAGATGACGCAGACAGGTCCAAAGCAAAGCTCTAGGATGCACAATTCTACCAGAGATTGTTGATATTCGCTACTGGCCTATATGTCATTTGGAGTCATATTTAGAAAGAAAAACCTACTGTGAAAAGGAGTATGAAATTAAACCTAGAAAGTCTGATGCTTCTCAATCTTGGAATGTATGGAAGATAGGAATGAACTGCTGCTCATTGACCTTATACACAGAGACTTGTGTATATTTTAAATGTGCTGTATGCCTGTGCCTGCTGACACCACTGTAAATGGAAGGCTAAAGTTTAACAGAGCCATCAATGCTCTTGTCAATCATTTTACTTGTAAGTATCCAGGATCATTTTACTACATTTCATTTAGTTTTTTAGAATCTGCCCTTCTTAGCTCTCTGACCTCATCCTCATTTTCAACAGATTTTCACTCTCTTATTTCACCTCAGTGAAGAAATGAAAGCACCCAAAATTAATGATTCTAAAATTGCAGACTGGTACCTGAAAATCTATCTGGGCTGTCATACATCTTGTCTTACACCTTTCGGTCTCGGAGAAAGGGAGGCTTCTGATTTCTGTCAAGTGGAGAACCTCCATCTGGGATCCAATTCTCATTGATATCTACTTTGGTTCTGCACCATTAGGTGCAGAACACCTTCTGTGTTCAATATTTTCAACCCTGTCCTTGCTAGCTTTACTCTACAATTTAAACAGGACAGGAAGCTACCACAGAGGGCCTCTGAGAGACTCTATCCAGCAGGGTATCAAAGCAGATGCTGAGACTAAACTTTGGGCAGAGTTCAGAGAATCCTGTGAAAGAAGGGGGAGACTGTGAGACCTGGAGAGGACAGGAGCTCCACAAGGAGAGCAACAGAAGCAAATATCTGGGTACAGGAGTCTTTTCTGAGACTGATACTCCAACCAAGGACCATTCATGGATATAACCTAGAACCCCTGATCAGTTGTAGCCTATGGCAGCTCAGTATCCAAGTGGGTTCCCTAGTAATGGGAACAAGGACTGTCTCTGACATGAACTCAGTGATAGGCTCTTTGACACCCCCCCCAAAGGGGGAGCAGCCTAGCCAGGCCACAGAGGAGAACAATGCAGCCAGTCCTAGTGAGACCTGATAAGGTAGGGTCAGATGGAAGGGGAGGAGGACCTCCACTATCAGTGGACTTAGAGAGGGGAATGGGAGGAGATGAGGGAGGGAGAGGGTATTGGGAGGGAATGAGGGAGGGGGCTACAGCTAGGACACAAAGTGAATAAACTGTAATTAATATAAAAATAAAAATTTAATTAAAAAACAAGTTTTATTTGAGTCCAGTTCTAGTTTCACATACCTTTCATTCCATTTCCCATAAAATGCTGATTAATCAGAAAAATATTTCTTTGAAGTTCAAACAGAAAGGGGGAAACTGGAAAAGTGATGGATGAAACAGTACCCAGCTTCAAAATAAAATATATTGTATGCTGTGCTGGCTTCTCTCAGTTCAGTTCTGGTTTGAACATCAGTACTCACAGTCCATGTTATTGCTCTCTTCTCACCATGCCTTGCAAAAGCATCTGTCTCGTAAAAGTGTGACATCCATCTTCACTGTCAATCTTCACATGCTTCCATGACATTTTGCCATATGTAAAATTCCCAATTGAATTGGTGATATCTCTATCTTTTAATTCTATAAGCTCTTTCTAATGATCATTCTGAATATTCTGTCTAAATTTCCTGATGCCTTAATCTTCACCCTCATTCTTCTTATAATCATGTGCCTGTTTTCTACCTGTGATCTTCATTGTTTCTTCTCTCCCTTCACATTTCTTCCTTTTTTAGTCTTGGTCGGTTCAATACATGGAGTCATCCTCAGAATGTTCCCAAGTCTCTTCAACTCTTGCCTTTTAGTTCAAGCATAAAATCACATGCACAGCCTTCAGATGAAGAATCCCTTTGGGAGTTCCCATGACTCCTTCAGTAAGGCCAGTAGTTCAAATGCAATTCCTTGAAATACTTGTACATTCCTCATCTTCTTCATGTCTAGCCAAATCAATCTTAATTTTGTCTAGAGACTTTATTAAAATTAATGCAAATATTTGATCCTCAATTAATTAATTCTGTGATTTCCCATTGTTGGAAATACCATGGAGAGCATTTAATAATTAAATAAAATAATGTCCTTATCTATATAGCTATGACTATAACTAAACCTATGTAACTTTGTTTCTAAAACTTCAATTCGCTCTTTCTTCAAATAAGTTCAATAAAAGAAATGCTCAACATCATTGGTTATCAAGAAAATGCCAATCAAAACAACTCTGAGAATCCATCTTATACCTGTCAGAGTGGCTAAGATAAAAAATTCAAGTGCCATCACATGCTGGAAAGGATGTGGAGAAAGAGGAACACTCTGCCATTGCTGGTGTGAGTGCAAACTTTTACAACCACTTTGGAAATAAATCTGGCACTTTCTCAGAAAATTGCCACTAGCTCTACCTCGAGACTCATCTACACCACTCCTGGGCATATATCCAAAAGATGTTCCATCATACAACAAGGACATTTGCTCAACTATGTTCATAGCAGTGTTATAGCCAGAATCTGGAAACAACCTAGATGTCCCTCGACTGAAGAATTGATAAAGAAACTATGATACATTTATACAGTGGAATAACACTCAGCTATTGAAAATAAAGAAATCATGAGACTTGCATGCAAATGGATGAAACTAGAAAAGGTCATCCTGAGTGAGGTAACCCAGACTCAAAAAGACATACATGGTTCATACTCGCTTATAAGCAGAGATCAGTTATGTAGTACAGGATAACCATACTACAATTCACAGACCCAAAGAAGCTAATTAACAAGGAGGGCCTATTGGAGGAAGCCTGAATATCATTGAAAAGGAAATAGGCTAGACAAAATAGACTAGACAGAGGAAGTGCTTGAAGAGAGGGAACAGGACAGGAGAAGGAGTGCTGAGGGAAACGAGGGCAGAGACCATATATGGGGAGAGAATGAGAGTCGGGGAGGATAGAGGGCTGCAAAGAGAAGAGCAACCGTGGGCAGGGGCATCTCTGAGACAAGCTGGAGACCTACAACAGGACAGGGTCCAGAGGGATATGGGTGTGAATCTAGCTGAAACAGCTAGTGGCAGGGTGGCAGGGTGGCAGGTGTCGCATGCAGTCTGAAGAGGCCACCCTCTAACCAGATAGGACTCCTAGTAGAAGGAGGGAAACACCAACCCACCCATAAAAACTTTGACCCAAAATTTACCCTGCCTATAAGATGTACAGGGATAAAGATAGAGCAGAGACTGAGAGAGTGCCCAGTCCCTGACCACATCATTGAAGAGAGCCATCCCCGGACACTATTAACAACATTCTGCTATGTTTGCATATGGGAGCACAGCATAGTGGCCCACTGAGAGGCTCCACCTAGCCATGGATTGAACAGATGCTGAGACCCACAGTCTGGGTAGAGTGCAGGGAGCCTTGTGGAAGAGTGGGGATGAGGGGAAGGATAGAAGGAAAGAGTGGCGACAGGGGCTCCAGAAGAAGGCCAACAGAGCCAACTATCCTGGGATACCCTTTTGTGAGAAGTAGGGGAGAGTGGGAGAGGGGGAGGAAAAGTGGTATTAGGAGGAGAGGAGGAAGGGATCTACAATTGGGATGTAAAATGAATAAATAAATAAATAATTATTTAAAAAATAGCAAATAATAGTATTTCTTTCAGAATGCTCTTATATAGGTTATAGAAGATTATGTACTAATGTGGTCAATAACCTTCCTGGGGCCTGAAAACTAAATAAAATAAGCACTAGAGAAATGTAGACACCTTAAAAACACAAACAACATTAGTTGGGCTAATGATTCTTGAATTCTCTTGTAATGATGTGTCAACATGACTGGGCAACAGAATGCTCATAGATATTAAATATTATTCTTGGATATTTCTGTGAGTTTACCCCCAACCCAGAGGGAACTAGCATTCAAATCAGTCAATAAAGGAAGGTTGTGCTCAATGATGTGCTTGAAAAAAAATTCCATCCATCAAAAAATCTAAAGTGAGTAAAGAGACAGAGAAGGTGGATTTGTTTCCAGATTGAGAGGAAAAGTATCCAACTCTCAAAAGGATCCAAAAAGCATCCTTCTTCAGACATTAACACTCCAGTTATGTATTATTCAAACTCAAGCCACCATCAGCTCCTTTGATTTATTGTCTTTTTGTGATTTTTTAAAATTTTTTATGATTTTTTTATTTATTACAATTTATTCACTTTGTATTACAGCTGTAGTCCTGTCCCTCATCTCCTCCCAGTCCTGCCCTCCCTCCTCCTTTTTCTCTCTCCCCCTCCCCCATCCTCCAGTCCACTGATAGAAGAGGTTCTCCTCCCCTTCCATCTAACCTTACCCTATCAGGTCTCATCAGGACTGGCTGCAATGTTCTCCTCTGTGGCCTGGTAAGGTTGCTCCCCCCTCAGGTGGGGGTGATCAAAGAGCCAGCCACTGAGTTCATGTCAGAGACAGTCCCTGTTCCCACTACTAGGATATCCACTTGGAGACTGAGCTGCCATGGGCTACATCTGAGCAGGGGTTCTATGTTACTTCCATGCATGGTCCTTGGTTGAAATATCAGTCTCAGAAAAGACCCCTGTGCCCAGATTTTTTGGTTCTGTTGCTCTCCTTGTGGAGTTCCTGTTCCCTCCAGGTCTTCCTATCTCCCCCTTCTTTCATAAGATTCCCTGAACTCTGCTCAAAGTTTGGCTATGAGTCTCATATGATATATACTCACTTATAAGTGGATATTGGACATGTAATATAAGATAATCATACTAAAATCTGTACACCTAAAGAAGCTAAGCAAGATGGAGGTCTCTGGGTAAGATGATCAATCCTCAATCAAAAAGGCAAACAGAATAGACATCGGAAGAGTAAGAAAACAGGGAACAGGACAGGAGCCTACCACAGAGGGCCTCTGAAAGACTCTATCGAGCAGGAAATCAAAGCAGGTTTATCATCTTTTGCTTTGGACAGGAATTATATTCTGACTTTCTAGGGCACCCACCTTAAAAATAAAAGACTGCAGTGCTTAGCCTCGCATCCTGAGCGTAACATTTTAGCTTTTTATGGTAGCCAACCATGCTTGGGGAGACTGTCCTGCTTCAATGGCTGTAAAAGCCTGAATGGTCATGGCTGCATTACGCTGTTGTGAGACTCTAATCTTGCATATATACCACAGGCAAACCAAGGAGACCAACACCAGAAGGCTTGCTAACACTCCCATACCAGGGTCAGCCACTTTCGACCCAGAGAAGAGCATGTCTGATTGCATGCGGGTTGATGCCCCAGATCCCGCCTCTGAGAAAAAGGTATCAAACGGGTCTGATGCTCTTTGGGTGGATGACACCTAAACAAACATCAGTACAAAGTCCCAATATATTTCTAATATCAGAGATCAGACCTCTACTCTTGCCTGATGCGTCTAAAACAAAAAGGGGGAACTGCAGAGAGCTGTGTAATGCCACGCCTTAAAGATGGAGCTGGTTTCCGCCTTCCACCTTCCCGATGGTGAGTGCTCTCTGTCACGAACAACTCCACATTTGGCTAAGGCCAAGGATCTGGCTTGCTTCCATGTATGTGGACCTATCTGCATTGTCCACGTGGCACGCCTGGGTTGGCTACCCAGAGGCTATTCAAGCTGTGGGCTGGCTTTCCCCAGGGTCAGATGATTGTTCAATGTTCCTGAATAAACTGCATTGAGAAAAAATAAAATAAAATAAAATAAAATAAAATAAAATAAAATAAAATAAAATAAAATAAAAGACTGAGTTGGACCTCTCAGCCTTCTTAATCACATGAGCCAAGCTCTTAGAATCCCATTTCTTATTATGTCCTGGTTCCATAAAGAATTCTATTAGAACCTGAATGCAAAAGAATGAAGGACTGCAATTGATGTGCCATTAGGATCATTCTCAAATCACATTTCTCTTGTTCTCCACATGTCTGGAATGACTATATAGTTTCTCTAAGCAAGTACTTGATTAACCATCCCTCTGTAAAATGAACATTTCTGTCAAGATCCTTTCTATTTAATGACAAAACAATTTGAATTGCTGAGATCCCCCCCATCATGTATCATGTTCAAAAGACCGTTCTATATCATGAAGATAAACCAAAAGAACCAGGGGTTGTCAAATCCCCCAAATCTTGCAGTTCTTTAACCCTGGACTTAAAGAACTGCCATCTCATTTTCCACTTTACTCTGAACACAATGACAACAGGAATGATGAGATGGTTTCCACTGCAAGTGCATTTGTGTGAAGAGAAAACTGGGGGCAAGAGCACTCAGGATATCTGGGATTAGAACACACCACTTCCCAAGAGAACGGGTGATGCTAGCCATCTACACCTGACGTTTCTGCTATAAAATTCAAAGTTATATTTTTAAAATCATGTCTCTCACTGCCTCCATCTTCTTGGACTTGTAATATCTATAAAGATTCAAGTGGCTGCACACATGACAGTTTCTAACTGCGGCAAGAGACCTTGTGTGGCCTTAGAAACATCTTCCATTTGTTGCTCCCTCAGGCCCGTTGCTTGATCACTCCCCAGGTGAGGAGAGTGACCCGCCCCAGCGGCTGCTGCATACACAGCATGCCAGGCTACAGCTACCATTCTTGACAAGTCTGTTACAGAGCAGCAATCTGAGACTGTTCACGTCTGTGACACCTGTTTTTGCTTCTAGATTCTGGTCATGTCTGAGTACCTGACACTATCACTGGACGGACTTGGCAGCTGGCTGACATTATCTGCATTCCATCCTCTGTTGAAGAAGCTGAGAACACAGGCTGTGTTCATTTGAACAGCCCTGCTTGCTGAGATACAAACAGGAAGACATCTTATTCAGTGAATGATCTCTGAAAGCCTGTGGCCTGGGTTCTATTCCATATTCTCCTAGTTGCTAATTAAGTGAAAATCAAATTACTCAGTATCACTAGACTATGTTCTCACCTTAAAATAAGAAAAAAAAGAAACACAATGAATGCAATAAACTTGTTTACAATGTATTGAATATAAAAATACTTGGAACTTTGTATTTCTTTCTTCATATAGTTCACATAATGAGCTCATCTCAACATATAACTTGTAAATTCTGACATGAGTGAGAAGTCTGATCCTCATCTTTGTGATGAGGCAGATAATTTTCTATTATTGAATAATCCATCACAGTTGGATGGACTATCATGTCTGTGTTCAGAACTGTTGAATATTACGTTGGTTATATTTTACTAAATGAAATAATAACACATTACAATATAATGACAAGTCTTTTCTGAAAAAGTAATATTAGGTATATAAAGTTGGTTCTCTCCCAGCTATTAGTGATTTCTTCCATGATTTGGTCTTTTTAAAAATTCTCTATTCCTGTCAATCTTCTATTGAAACAGCTTTCTATTCACATCCCATGTCCAGGAGCTGAAACAACATATTCCTGATGCTATCTGTTTTCAGTGTTCTGTATTCAAAACTATAGCTACTAAAAATCATGCTCCCTTTCCATTCCAGAACATATAATTTCTATTATTAATGTACCTGCCAGTGAACGCACTCAAGCCTCTGAAGGTAGAACCTTCCTCTCTGAAATGATGCAGCATCTTTACCCTTACCCACACATCTGCCAGGTATAAAGTTAGATGTCCTCTTTATTCTCCAAATAGCATTTCTCAAGGGTATAAGCTATCATCATCATCTCTTTTTCATTCTCATGTGTCATCCATGTAAAAAGTTTTATGAGCATTTACTCAGTGAATTAAATTCACAAACAGATCAAGAATGTTGCCGTCTCCTCATCTGCAAATTTCCCAAAAGATTTCTGGGAAGTGTTTCTGCAATCTTTATTTCACTAATTATATACAACCTTTGAGAGAAATATGGAGTGTTATCATAAAAATTAAAATGAAAGTTCATTTACCTTACTAATTTGTACTGAAGTCTTACTTAGTGTATAGTATTTATATGTTGGCTGATTAGAATAATTTAGAGTCTATTATATGTAGTTATTTGTAAAAAGTCATTATTGTCTTAATATTTAGGGCCATGCAGTCCAGCTTCTGTCAGTAAGCTTTCAGGAGCCTAAATTTTCTTCTCAATGGGGGTTGTGATAGCTATTAATTTTGTCATTAGTTTCTTCATCTGATGCATTGGGATGCATAATCAAAGGATTTGCAAATTAGTTGGGTGAATATTGTGCAATTACAGAAGCATTTAATATTTTGGTTGTACCAAAAGAGAAAATGACTTACAAGAAAGAAGAATCTAATATCTCATAACAAAAAAAAATATGCTTCCACTTAAGCCATGACTGTACAGAAAAGAGTCTCCATCAATGACAAGTATACAGAGAACAGTGCCCAGGCGATGACTATCCAGAGAATAGTACCTAAGTTGTGCCTATCCAGAGAACAGTGGCTAAGTTGTAACTGCACAGAGAACAGTGCTTATGCTGTCTTGGCACATTCTAGAATAAGGATGCAAAGGACTTGATTCATGGAGAATTATAAACTTTAACTGGGAATGTGTATTCATCTTCTCAGAGACAGGCTGACATGCAGCTTCTTTTCATGTGAAAAGAAATATTTACTGTCTCCAAAGGTATTTTACAGCATTAAAATTCTGTTTGTGGCTTTCGTAAACCTCCCCTGGAAAATTACAAGCAGTATTAAACGGAATTCCGACAGCCCAGGGAGAAATTGATGGATGACCTGCCATATTTAAGACAGCCGACTTTCTGCTAAGGTCTGCCCTCACATACCAGAAGGACAAAAGCAAAGTCTCGGGAGAACAGGGATGCCGAATAACAAAGCATGTTAACATCAGAGATCTCGAGCTTTAGCCTAAAGGGAAGGACTACTCTTTCATGTATATGTACAAAAATAGACAAATGGAAGGTCACGACTATAATTGCTTTCAATATAAACGAACATATTCATAATGTTATGTTTTATATAGTAACAATATACTCATGAATCATTTATTATACATACTACACAGTCACACATATAAAACCTCACGAGGACAAAGTAATTATTCAGTTACCCTAACTTATTCTTATATAAGATTTCTGTGCCTCATTTTTACTGGCTTATTTAGTTAATATTGTATGTTTAAAATGAGTATTTTAGAACGATACTGGGATCAGCCAAGATACAATTGTTTGTGGGGTTATTATTAACAAAATAACTTGAATCTAAATCACACAGGTTCAAGAACTGTTTGCAAGGCAGCCTGGCAATAAATTGCCCTCTGAATACAAGAGTCTGCCAAATACCAGACATTAGGAGTTCAAGGTTTCCATGGATACCTCAACCTGGACCAGGTGAAATGATGGCTCTTTGGGTCTCTTTGGACAAGCATTCTGGACAGAAGACTTGGTGGAGACGAGTCTAATTAGTTACCAGAGGGAAGAAATCATCTATCTGCTTTTGAAGACTACGTTAATTAAGGAAAGAGAGATGAAGGGATTGAATTGTGTGGGCAGTAAAGTTTATACCTCTGAGGTTTTGCCATTACTGTAGTCCAATTGATGTATCTATAGTTACCTAAACCAGAGATTCCCAAATTTCTGTCTTCATGAATAAACTTTTGAAAGTAGAAAATGGGATGTGTGGGGATGTTTCAATGATACACATCTATTATTTCTGCTTATCTAGAAGATTTTCTCTTTAGTTTTGAAGAGATTGGTCTTATTTTCTCTTGGAACAGGTAACCTTTTATATTTATAAGCTCAATAAATTTTGTGGAACGTATGCTATTTCTGACTCCAGGCTTTGTAACTACCTACTCCTGGCTATTGGGAGGATTTTTCTCTCCAAATGTCTACATATTAACAAAAGAGACCAAAACACCTCTTCCTTAGAAATAGCCACGTTGTTGGAAAGACATGAATGTTGAATGCATCTACCTCACAATAAAGCCAACAGAAATTTAAGGAAAATAGAGAAAGAAATAATCTGATGATGTGGTTAGAGGCTCTGAACCCACTTAGGGGTGAAGGAAACAAAAATGGACTTTAGTTATGGGAATCAATACCTTTATTTCATGTTACATTCGTGTTTGTTTAAAAGCACGGCATTCTGCAAAGTGGAGGAGTTCTGACAACACTGCTTCAGTGTTCAGCAATAGAAGATCATGGAAGAACATTGCCAGCGATGCCTCTCTCATCCTCTGGAGTTTTGACTACTGTGGAATTTAACTGAGGAAAAAAACCAACAGCTGAGGGCTGGAGGGAAGGCTCAATGCACAAGACTAGCTACAATGCAGGCATGACAACCTGAGTTGGAATCTTAACACCAGTAGGGAAAAAATGCATACATGGCCTGTCAGCCACTCACAGCACAACTCTACTAGATACTCAAAGATTATCTACAGTTCTTAAACTATTCAAAGAAAGGAAGAGAAACACTATACTCTCAAACTTCTTCTATGAAGCCATTATCACTCTACTGCCAAAACCAAGCAAAGACAAAATAAAAAACAAAAACTACAGACCAGTATCTTGGAAAAACAGAAACTCAAAAATACTCAATGATATAGTACAAACAAAACACAGACATACACCAAAAAGATCATATTGAGTGAGGTAATCCAGACCCAGAAGAATAAATATCACGCTTTCTTTCATTCCAAATAGTCAGATCTGAATACATAGCCTGTAGAAATTATCAAAATTAGGAAATTGATATGTGACATTGTGGGAGGGGGAAGCAATAGAGCAAGGAATAGCAGGATACAAGTGATCTGAGTAGTTTCTTGAGGAGCAAGAGGGGAGTAAATATTGAAGCTGAAAGGGGAGTTGAAGGTGAATAGCAAGATAGAAGTGATCTGATATGGGAAATGGGAAAGTGGGGTTCTTTAGTGAGAAATAAATACAGAAGAAGGAGTGATGGGTAAAAACAACAATAAGAAGGTCCAAACTCCAATATCAAACATGAGAAATCATCTTGTGAGTTGTTGTCTTGTGAGGGCTGTCAAAGAGATACACATAAAACATAAAGCCTCTTGCTGTCGTACACGGTTGCCTCCCAGACATAGAGAATATTACTTCCCTATTATTGAAGATACCACACACTTCAGAAAGAGAGCCCAGATACCCCTGAGCTGGAACTTAGCAGAATGTTTCATCCTGAGGTCTATCTTCCATGGTAATGGAAGGCAACATGCAAGCTTTCAGAGAAGGGAGGCCACCAACATTCCTACCAAGTTATGAAGCCTGTGAATCACACCAACAAGCAGAATGTTATGATGTAAGTCTAAGGATGCGGTAGCAGCCTACATACCTTGGGAGTAACAAACTGCTCTCTTACTTGCTTTAAGACCTAGCTAACAATTAGTAATGATGGAATCATGGTTATTGGAGAATAATCTACAGCCACTAACTTACTAACCCAGCATAATCTATAAACATTTTTATTCATAACTACAAAAAACTGTAGTCTTTATCTCTCATAAAAGAAACTTCTCTTTGTAAAAGATGGATACTAGTCCAGAAAACCAAGACCAATCAAATGCAGAGTTGTGGAGCCCAATCTGAATGTATACATCTATAAAACACTTCCTTACCTAAGGCTCAGGGAACATGGAATAGGGGAAGGAAAGGTTATAAGAGCCAGAGGATGAGTGCATTCTGTGAGACCATGCTTCCTAGTAATGTGAGAAGATATACCCAACAAAGAACTGTAGCCAACTGAGGAAAAGAGGAAGCAAGAGAGGCGGTCTTTTCAGGGAACAGTACACCAACTGATTATCCAGTACCAAACAGTCAGCCCTGAAAGCGTTCATACAAGTAATATGATATGGACTGATTGTGTTATATTTAGGAACATTCAAAATTTTATACAATAAATATCAAATAACCGTACTAGACAGATGGCTGGATATTCAAAAGCTTGCTCCTCTTCCAGAGGACGAGTTAGAAACCCAGCACCCATCTCTTTAACTCACAATCTCTTTAACTCCAGTGTCATAATATTTGATACTCTTGTCTGGCTCACCAGGTACTCATGTGGTGAGCAACATACATGCAAACCAAAAAATCCTAGACATATAAAACTGAAAAATAAAAATAAATTGCATAACAATTGCTTAGCATATATATATACATATATATTTGTCGAGTTCTCTAGAGAACAGAACAAATGTGTGTGATGTATGTATGTATGCATATATGTATGTATGTATTATGTACATGACTGGATGTATCAACTGGTCTCAGTTTATATTGGACTCCTGAAGAAGTAAGCTCTAATTCCAATGAAGAGATGACTCAGCAGCAGGATATATAAATTTTCCAGTGAGAATCAAGAACAAGCAAGCAAAAAGCAAAAGGCTTTTTTCCCTTCCATGTCCTTTATATAGGCTGCCAGGAGAAGCTGTGGCCCAGATTTAGAGTTGGTCTTTAGACCTCAAATTATTCAATTTCAGGTTGATGCTTCTGCCTCAAATTATGGGATATTTAGCATGATTCTTCTCATGTCAAATGATCCAATTAAGAAAAATCTCCCACAGGTGTGCACAGATACTTGGGTTTTTAGTTAATTCCAGATTTTGTCAAGTTGATAACCAAAGATAGACGTCACAGCATATACGGCCCAACCATGCTGACTATCTCTTCCAAGCATTTTTCCTATTTTCCACTAGCTAGTGCCAGTACTTTAATGTCCCCATCTCTTTTGATATTGGGGTAAGAAATCCAATCTCTTTCTTTTACCAAGTTTTGACCATATTATTACAACTTGAGTAAGACATTCTTTCTAACAAATAGTGAAAACTCAACAGGTGAAAAATGTGGGTAAAAATAGAATTTTTATCATGTATAGTTCACAATCTGCTCAGTAAACAGAAATAACAACGTATAAAGCAGAATGTAATTTGAATATTGCTTAAACACAAGGTGACTTGGCAATACCTTTGTGAACCAATATAGTACCTCGGCTTCTGATCACCCTAGGTGCTTGAGTAGGTCAATTACTCTCTGTAGACCTGGGGGCAGTATGTGATAAGAAAAAAAGTTGTTTGATCTGTTATACTATGAAAGTTACGGAGTTCTGAATGAAGTGCATCGCTATGCCTCTCAGTCCTCAGAACTCCAGGCTACACTGTTAGAATCCCTACTTTGTATGTGAGGAAACTGAGGACAGCGATGGTAAACATCCTGCTTAAAGTTATTCTTTTCACAAGTGGCTGATCACCACTAAAAACTCAAACACTGTTTTGTACTGCTTATTTCACTAAAATGTATGTTAAAATAACTTTAAATATAAAAAAAGCAAATCAGCTGAAAATGAGTTAGATCAAAACATCAAATAGCCACTGTAAAAATGAAAGCTAGTTGAATTCTCAAATAAAATTTATGGCATTACTGATTCTGTTGATTGGGGCAAGAAATTCAACCAGTTATTGTTACTTATTCTATTTCCTAATACATTACAAAATTATTTCCTTCCAACTTATCTGAGAATTCAGCTTAGATATCTGTATTTCTTTTACTTGAAATCATAATTTTTTCATGAATGTTTTTCTGTATAACATCAAGAAAGACAGATGGGAGTTTATGCTTTCTCTACACCGAAAGCATGTTGGACAGAACCTATCACCCATCCTGTGTGTGCTCTGATTGGCGACCTGCCCAGAACAGCCTCTCAGGTTTCTCCCTGGGAGCCTCAGAGGCAGCTTTTCTGAAGGTCAAGTCTCTGCCCCACACATCTGTCACCATATTTTTTCAGATTTTTAGGCTTGAGAACCCAGAGGGATGAATGGCAGAATCGAGCTGAGTTATTGATAAATATTGACAATATGCTTGAAAATATGTATGACATATAAGCTACTTCTGCTACTGGGAGTGTTGTTTTCTTGATATCCTTTACCTTGTCAGTTATTTTCAGTTATTTGCATACCGTAGTTCCCACTTAACCATAAATGTTCCAAAACTCTAGACAATTAACTCATAAACAATACTCAGATATACAGATATATTACCCTTTGCGCACACATACACACACACACACACACACACACACACACACATATATATGCTTGTGACAAAATAAAAGTTCTGTGAATGTGTCATCTCTTTCTGTTATTTTACTTCTTATAATGACCTGAAATGATAAAATGTACACATGCTGAAATGAAATGAAAGCTGTATATTGTGATATAATTTTGGGCTACTACAGAGGGTTACTTGAACTCAAGCACTTGGCTGATGAATGATTAGCATGTGAGAAATTCATAAAAGAATTATACACCTGACCCAAGAGTGATTAATGTAAAGAATAGGACTTAAGAAGACAGTGTGAGACTTCACTTTACTGCTCAAAATGCTATATAATCGAATCTTTCAAAATGTTTATTTCAGGAAATTTCCATTTACCATTTTTGGAGAATGCAGAACTCCTGTGTTTGTTAGCACAGACCCTGAAGAACAATCACAGACAATTCAGGTAGATATATGGGATTAGGGGAATCAAAAAAATCTCAAATGTGGCAGGACCTGACAAAACAGTGTCATTTGATTTGCTAGACAATATGTGTTTTCCCTCTTTTCATACTCTTTTATACTCATTACCCTTCCAAGTCTTCAATTTTATGGTATGAGATTAATAACCAATTCTTAGAGTAATGGGTTGAGTAAGATAATTTCTTTTCCAAAATGCTTTGCATGGCACTTGTCTTAGGTCAGGTTCCTATTGTTATTATAAAACACCAATCAAAAGCAATTTGAAAAGGGAAGGATTTATTTTACCTTACTATCACATCACACCTCATTGTTAAGAGAAGTCAAGGCAAGAAATCAAATAAGTCAAGAATCTGGAGGTTGGAGCTGATGTGGAGGCATCAGGAGTGCCCTTAAGTGGGTTATTTTTTTCTGCCTGCTGACCGCAGTTTCTTCTAACACCCATGAAGTGGAAATTTCTGGTTTTTCTGAAGACTGAATTTTGTCATGTGATGTTTTGCATCCTCATGCGAGGGCTGTGACTTTGGTCATCTGAGAACATCCATGGGTACACTTTGTTGAAAGGACATATATAGAGGCCCAGGTACAATGAGACATTGCTTTTTGGATTGACATCGCTGCACTAATCTTTGTGCTTTGACACTTGGTTTCTTAGAGGGAAAGAAAACTTTCCAGAGAGCTTCTCTGGGAAATCCAACTGAGTCTTTTGGCTTTTGCTGCTTCATGTTGGCCTTTGAACTGGACTGCTGGTGTCCTGATGACTGAGTCTGCTAATCCCCTAAGGACCCATGACCCTGATCAGCAGGAAGTAGATAAAAGAGTACCACAGCCATTTTCCCTATTAATCTCCCACCTAAGGTTGCAGGGGGAGGGATTGGAAAGGAGGTAAAGGTGCTTAAGAACACTAAATAAAGTAAGTTTGGTGGAAAATCTAAACCTACACACCCAGGTCTACCAGCATGGGTGGCACCATGCAAAATGAGCTTGGCATTACCACGTCAATCATCAATCAAGAATATGTACTGCAGGGAACAGGCAGGAGCCTACCACAGAGGGCCTCTAAAAGACTCTACCTAGCAGGGTATTAAGGCAGATGCTGAGACTCAGCCAACCTTTGGGCAGAGTGCAGGGAATCTTATGAAAGAAGTGGGAGATAGGAAGACCTGGAGGGGCAGGAGATCCACAAGGAGAGCAACAGAAACAAAATAGCTGGGCCCAAGCATCTTTTCTGAGACTGATACACTAACCAAGGACCATGCATGGAGATAACGTAGAACCCCTGCAGAGATATAGCCCATAAGCTCAGTCTCCAAGTAGGTTCCCTAGTAAGGGGAACAGGGAGTGTCTCTGACATGAACTCAGTGGCAGGCTCTTTGATCATCTCCCCTTAAGGGGATTCAGCCTTACCAGGCTACAGATGAAGACAATACAGCCAGTCCTGATCTGATAGACTAGGGTCAGATGGAAGAGGAGGAGCACCTCCCCTATCAGTGGACTGGGGGAGGGTCATGGGAGGAGAAGAGGGAAGAAGGGTGGGATTGCGAGGGGGTGAGGAAGAGGGCTACAGCTGGGATACAAAGTGAATAAATTGTAATAAATAAATAAATAAATAAATAACATTTAGTACTTCAAGGAAACACACAGGGCAATCTTATGAGGGCATTTTCTCTACTGAGAGCATGTCACTCTGACATAAAATTAGCCGGGACAGCACCTGACTGTAAATTGACAATAAATAATAAAACAACTTTAGCAACAAAAATATTAGATTTACTGTTAGTCTACCAAAGTAGAAATTTTCAGCAATGGCATAGCTTCATTTGTGAAATTCTGTCTGATTACAGCAAATTTTCTGTCAATAAACACCCTGCCTGCCTGTAAACATGCAATTCTAGTCTTACATCTGTCATTAAGTTTCTCTGAAACGTATTAGTAAATGTGAATCGGCTTTGAATTGCCCTGCTGTTCATAAGGAGTTTCATACATCATTTGCAGCATGCTGAGTGTGCCTTGAATGCAGACTTGTGTATGAATCCTGTCTGTCATTTTCTGACAGTGCTACTGGATAAACTGCAGCTGGTCCAGTATGAGATACTTTTGAAGTTCCATGTGGGTATCCACACAAGGGCTTTCCTTAATATTTTTTATAAAGCATGATCATTTGTCGTTTATTGAGAACATAAAAATGTTGATTGCCATTTAAAAATGTTCACATATATGTATATATGCTTTGTCTATGATTATGTTTGTGAATCCTGTGCAAGTCTGTTGCCCCTGGAAGTCCGGAATCAGGAGTTACATATAGTTGCAAGCTGAAACATGGGTGCTAGGAATTGAACCTGGGTGCTCTGGAAGAACAGCCAGTGCTCTCAACTTCTGAGCCATCTCTCTAGCCCCACATGTTGACTAGATCATAGCCGATTCTTTTTTTTTTTTTTTTATTGGGGGCTACAGCTCTCCTTAATTTTTAAATGTATTTATTTATTTACTTACTTATTTTATGTGTATGGGTGCTCTTTCTGAATGTATGTCTCTATGCCCTGTGCTTGCCTAGTACCTTTGGTTGTCAGAAGATGGAATCAGATCCACTAGGGCTGAAGGTACATACAGTTGTGAGCCACCGGGTTGGTGGTAGGATCAAGCCCTGGTCATCTGGAAGAGTAGTCAATGCTCTTAAACACTAAGCTATCTCTTCAGCCCCCCTCAAAGACTGACTATATAAATTATAACTTGCATATTTAATTATAATATATTTATTCCAATCACATTTTAAAACACATTCTTTCCTTGTGCTTTTAACATTTGTCACTTCACAGTCATGTTTACCATATTATCTTAGAAAGGGCATTTTGTCAGATATTTCAGGCATTTCTAAAGCTTGTGGGATACCAAACTTTCTAATTTCTGTAAGACATTATTGATGGATATTTTTCTTCAAATCTCAAGTTTCTCTTATGTAACATTAAGCCACTTTTGAGTGTATAAGTATTAATCATCACCTACAGCTTAAGTTGTCTTAAGCTATGGGTACTATTTATCATTATACCAAGTAAAGATGATTAAGACGATGTTTGAAACTTTGAAGAACAACGTGGGCATTCAATACTAAGGTCATTCTTTTCATGAAGGATGGCTCTCAGTAATGCCAGCATCCATATTGAGCACCAACAATCTCAGTTATGAGAACTGTTCATATTCACAGATTTAAAATACTGGCTACACTATGGTAAATAATTTCAGAAATGGTTCAGTGAAATATCAAATTCTTTTTTAAAAAGTAAGGAAGCAATAAAAATGTAAGGAATGTAGAAAAAAATGGTCAATACAGAGAAAAAAATAACCTATCAATCTAACTGGCAAAAAGGCTCATTGTCCTGACTACCATATTAGCTTTGAGGTGTTTTAGGTAGAGATGTGACTGTTTTGTTTTGTTTTGTTTTTCTTTATTAATTATACTTTATTCACTTTGCAACCCCCCTGTGGTTCTCTCCTTCCTCCCATCCAATCCCTCCCTTCCTCCACCCTCTGCATGAATGCCCCTCCCCAAGTCCACCGATAGGGGAGGTCTTCTTTTCCTTCCTTCTGATCCTAGTCAATTAGGTCTCATTAGGAGTGGCTGCATTGTCTTCTTCTGTGGCCTGGTAATGCTGCTTCCCCCTCAGGGGGAGGTGACTAACTGTTAAAAGCATGTATATTGTGGTTTTCTAGCACACAAAGACTTTGCAATAATTCCAAGCCTATCTTTTTTTATAATTAGAACTTGCTAATCAGAACAATGGAGTTATCTACTTTTTAAGTATTCTATTATTTACTCCAGAAGCTGGTTGTCGTGGCTCACACTGGTAGTATTTACTAAAGGAGGCAGAAGCAGAAGGATCATGAGTTTGAGGCCAGCCTGAGCTTCACATTTTAGTGGGGCTCAGTGTCACAATTGGCTAGTGTGTGGTACTTATACAAATGTTGTATTATTTGCTCCAGAAAATATCTTTTAAATCAAAAGGTAATACTGTTACAAATCTAATGTAAATGTATTTATGGATTTTTACATCACTGCCATTAATGCTTTATAACCCCTTAATAGATTTTTAATTTAATTTTTTATATTAAGTACAGTTTATTTACTTTGTATCCCAGCTGTAGTCCCCTCCTTCATTCCCTCCCAATCCTACCCTCCCTCTCTCTTCTCCTCCTGCCCCTCTCTAAGTCCACTGCTGGGGGAGATCTCTGATAGAGACTAACTTCCTCAATTTAAACATGCTGGCGTACATAAGTACTGAATTTAAATGTATGCTTATCCATATACTTTTCCTTTTCACTTGTCACAAGTTCACATGTTACAGTTTGGAGCAGTTTCCCAATTAGAGAATGTCAAGTCTCCGGGCTGACAATCAACCTGTCCCATCCTGTTATACCAGTGGGATTAATCTCTTGTCATTCATGTGAACTCTTTGCTCCAGTCATGTGATGCTTTTCACTCCCACCCACCAACTGCATTATTCCCACTGTGATGACTCCCCATCACTCCCGAGACCCCGTAACTTTGCTTTCCTTCTGTTGAAAGGAGCCGATTGTTAAGATTTCATTTTGTTTTTCTGGATGTTGCCCCCCTCTCTTTCTACCTTGCCTTATCCTTACCCTGTCCAGAAAGTCTTCAGTTCCTATAGTTACACTGCAGTATCACAGATTTCAGAAGAAAATGAAATCAGAAAAGTCATGACATTTATAGACAAAAAAAACCCCCAAAAAAAACAAAAAAACAAAACAAAAACTAGAGGCTCCAAAAGAAAAAAAAAAAATGAAATTTTCAACTAAAAGGAAAACAAGCATTCAGACAAAAGCTTCCAGGAGAAGTAGAAAGCTTCCTCAGAGGCTCCTCAGGTCAGCTGACCACAGAGGCGAAAGTAAACACCAATTAGACAGAGAATGCCTGCTGTCTATGAAAGAAGCAAAGCATTTTCCTCCAGGTATTTCTAACCCGGCTCAGCATTGTAGGAGCCAGTGCAAAGTGATTATTTATCTTGTGCTAAGTCATTTGTTAACTTTGGTTCGCTCTTGTTTTTAACTGTTAATACAAATATATGTTGTCTCCAAACCAAGTTACTGGCTTTTAGCCATAAATGTATTTTTAACTTGTTTTATAACAGCTTATCGTTAGAATACTTAAAAAAAAAAAAAACTTTTAAATGTATTAAATGTAATTCATTCTGATTTAAAGCAGGAATCCTCAAAGGTATTGATCATGATGCCCGAGTCTTAAAGCTTACTGAGCATCAAGGATACACTAGATGTTCTAATTGTAGAGTTCTATGCTACCCTTTCCATAATAGACTAGGCCTTTGCTGTGAGTATGTGATATCAACAGTAGAACATCGGGTAGACTATTGGGTATCGCTGTTGATTCATTCCAGGAATTCACTGTTAGTTTTTCCTAATATAACTTATCTACCGTTGGCACACATGCAAATGCTACGAAAAGTATAAGATTTCATACAATAAGTTCTGATCACACTCATCCCCTTTCCTTATGTTAAATGAGCCTATTGTGCTGGGCTAGGCTTAGGGTTAGATCCACACTCTCCGCCGATCTAACCTTGCATCTTTATTTGTTTCGTATTCTCTACAGTCCAATCTGTGCTTCCCATATACTCTTGGGCGTGTGGCTACCCTCTAGAGCGTAGTCAACCTACAGGGGCCATATCAAAACAGAAAACTAACTCCCCATTTTCCAAACGCTATCAGTTACCACGGACCTCCCGGCTAGAGATGAGACTTCCTGCCTACCCCACCTCTCTGTGCTGGGATTTTGTCGGCTGTAGTCTGTGCAGGTTCAGTGCTTACAGTCTCAAGCATTGTGAGATTATTTGTGCAGCTGTCCCACTACATCTGGAAAGCACAGTTTCTTTACGGCCTCCTTCCATCAGCATGCCAGGATTCCAGAAAATTTCTCTTCCGCCCTTTCTAGGTGCTAGCAGTCCCCCCTTGAAGGATTTTTGTTGTCCTTGAAGCAGACAATCTGATCTTGAGATCATTCTTTTCCATAGACTCATCATACTAACTTAAGCATGTCAGAAGAGAAGTTTTAGTAATAAAAGATTCCCAGAGTTTAAAAAATGTGTGTATGTGTCTTAACATGTTCGTGTGACAGCTCACATCTTTTCTGTTTCTGTGAACTGTAGCTGACATAGCACATCTATCAGCTGTCTGTATGAACCCAAATCAGATCCCAAAGTATTTTGGTAACTAAGTTTATGTGCATCTTTATATCCTTGTTTTATCATTTAATTTGAACATGGAAGGTGATGTCACGTTTGAGCCTGGTCTGGCCAACCTTTCTTTGTAATTAGCCTTAATTTTTTTTTTTTGTTCTTGTATGCTGTGCTACTGAAACTACAATTTTATTTAACAATAAAATATTTCAAATAACCAAATATTTGCTTTGTGTTATAGTTATTGATACATTTGTTGTGTTTTTATTTTATTATATAATTGGTTGTGATTTTTTTTAATAGGTCTGTTTTTCTAAGCTTTTAAAACTTAATAAAATTCTAGACGTAGACTTTAAAGATATAAATTCATTTTGTTGAAAATATCAGCTCTGTTTGTACACTTCTATAGTAAAGATTGTTGATTTCTTCTCTGTCTACTCTTTTTCTGTTTTCTCTATTACCAGAATTCCATCCCTCTTATTCGTTCAGTCTTTTTTTTTTCTGCACTTTTACTGTTATTATTCCAATTCTGATTCAAGAGGTATTATTAGACATTGGTGTGACCAACCAGAGAGAGAGCTGTCTTTTCTACTGGTCACTATAATTTGTTCAGAGACAGGAAAAATCATAATAAAATGCCAGGAAGATTTTGATGGGCTACTGGATAAGAGAGATGCCTATTTTTCCGCCAGGGGCAATAACCTGGAAGGATATGACTGTGTATCTCTTGTAACTGTCTTGACATCATTATAGAAAAATTTATCTGAAGATGGAGCTATAATATAGAAAAGGGTAATGGAGAACAATAAATAAATCTTCATGATACAATTTACACTCGGTGTTAATTACACAAATGTTTTCATTTCAGTTGTGAATTTAATGAATTTGTTCTCTATTATTTCTTTTTCAAAATGCAACTTGATTTAGATGTTTCGATTTACAGTTGAATTAATGAACTCCCAGAGAAAGGAATGGTAGTCACAAAAAAAAGTGCTCAGTGGCATTAAAACAATACATAGAGAAAAAAATTAAACCTTAATTGAGTCACTTTAATCTACTTCTTCCAATTCACAGAATCAGTCTTCTTCACATGAGGCTCAACGTTGTCGCTTTTTTCCATATGTTGCAGTTAACACATGCACAAGCCTATCACCAGTAATACTAGAAACTATTCATTTCCCATTTGTCCCATGGTCTATTTTATTTCCTGTCCGCCGAAGCATAACACGGGCATTTTGAATCTTCTTCACATCAGGATGCTTTTTCTGTATTTACAACCCACCCGATCATTTGGAAATGGCTTCAGTTCCCAGAAATGTTCTAAAACTTCTAGCGACTTCACAAACCCAGGCAATATTCTTATGTGAATTCTTCATTCTTATTTAAAGGAGACATCTCAGCTGAGGAAATGAATCTGAGTACCTTTAGCCTATGATCCTAGAGATCTCTTAGAAACTGGCACTAGAAGAAAACCAGTGAGAGAGATCCGGGTGCTTCAGATTTAGATGTTGAAGAAATGCAAAACCAAAAGCTGGCAAAACAAAAAAGGAGCAAGCCTCAAGTGAGACAAGGTATTCTGGGGAGAAAACAGTAATCTTGCTCATCTGCATCACAAGGGGCCTTAATGGAGAGATATCTTGATTTTTTTTTTCTTGCAGTTTTTGGGACAGCCTGATCACTTTTACAAAAGCAACGTTGTAGACACAGTCTTTTTGAAGTTCCCGTGTGTGCTCTCTATTATTACCATGTGTTACACTGACACATAACTTTTCTTGACCTTAATTTTAGCTCCGAGAGTGCAAAAGAGGAAACTGTTATATCTTAGCCATGCACTGTAGTTCCTTCCACGAAAATGCTTTTATCGCTGGGTCTGAGGCCAGGTACCTTGCTTATTCTAGTACCCCTCAGTGCTATAACCTTATTGTCGCCCACACTACTGCAGTGAAGAAGGAAAGCAAGAGGCAAAACCAAACCCAACCAATTAATTATGATACCCACATTGGTAAGATTTTAGCCATCATATAGAAGTAATCATCTTAACTAACTAATTAGTTTATATTGATTGCAATACTTATCTGTATATTTTTTCTTCCTAAATTCTACTGTTATCTTGATTACAGGATTTAGAAACATAAGCCGGCGTTTTAAAAGTTAAAATAGATAGTTCGATATTAGAGACACAGTTTACAGCTCTGATTTCTTCCTCTTATTAAAACCAAGGAATTTTCATATGCTTGCCTGTGTGCAGGCAGTTAAAATAAAAACCCAAATCTAATAAAGGTGATGGGATTGCTGCACGCTGAGTTTTTATTATAGGAAACAGTTCATAGTGTGCAGTAAAAGCTGCTTCCCATCAGGCTGTTTATCAAAAGGGAATAAAAAAAAATCTGTGAGGCCTGTCTTGCTAACTGTGGACGGTGAAACTTTCCTTTCAGCCTTAAAATGAATAATGCATAATAAAAATGATGAGAGTAGCTGCCAAGCCTGTTGACAATGGAGAAAGCAGCTTTACCCTGCTCACTTACGGCATTTCTTTTCCCACAGAAAACATATTTCATACAGCAAAGCAGTAGTAAATTGGATATTAGCATTTTTAAGCATGACTTACCTTGAAAGTACAGAGGTTATAATAAGCAAGAGATGACGGGGGAGTAGGTAGAAGGGTACTTGGGACTGTCCTGAGTTAGCTCTTATTGAGTATCAATATGAACTGAGCACAATACCTGATTTTTTTCAAGGAGAATGCTGAGTGCAACGGGCTGGATTTCAACTATATTTTTAAGATTCTCCTATTGGAATTTCCGCTGTTATCACAGAATACCACTGATGGAGTCATTCATAAGGAAAACAAACCATTTTTTTCCAAAATGGTTATAAATTTCAAGGCTATGGGATCTATCTAATGAGGCACTATTACACATTTATATTATTTTTATTAATAATAATCATTTGTGTGTATGTATGTGATGTGTGTGTTTCAGTGTGGGTGTGTGTGTGCCCCAGTGACTGCATGAAGTGGTTACGAAACAAGTGTGGGAATGGGATCAAGGACTGAATTCAGGTACTAGTGTAGAAAAGTTTAATGTGTTTTAATTTTTTTAATTACATGACCTTCTTTTGGCCTCTTGATGATTAAATTTGAAATTCATAGAATTTTCTCCTCTTCAAAATTTCTTAGAAAGTTAATAATGTTTTATTCTTTGGTACCTCATGACACTTAGCAACTTTGCAAGGTATTTGATGCCATCGTCTGACAAAGGTCCTTTGCTTGACTAAATTTTAATCAAATTTCTGAAACTTTGTTTATGTTTATCTGGATATTTACTTATAAAATACAGTTTGAAGAGCAGTCCAGGAAAGTCAGTCTGGCAAACACCTTACACCTTTCTTGTCTGTCCATCTTCCTTTTTTGACTATGTTCGTCATTCTTCACATTTGACCAACCTGCATATAGATGGCACTCAAGTCCACCTCAAGAATCTTGCATACAGTATATTTTAAAGTTTTTGTTTTAATCACTTTATTAAAGCAACTTTGGTTTTATATGTACATTTTTCAAGTACCTCTGCTTCCAGATTGAAACATAAATTTGGAGTTGAATGCATTATCAAAATTGTTTGACATATATCTGATAAAACATTTATGCTTTTTATCTCCGTCAAGTCAGAAAGTTTAGGACATTGAAACTGTAGAGAAATTAGAGTTGTTAGCGGCTATAAAGATAAGATAAAATCTCCTTATTCACCTACATTCTTCATTAACTGGTTATAGATACATCTAATACTTATTTGTTCATTCATAACTTCACAGGTTATTAAGAGGCCTTGTGGAGAGAATTGTCTTTCAGAGGATAGCATGTTGAGGTAAGTCTTTAGTTGAATAGAAAAGAAACTGGACACACAAGCTGAAAAGGGGCTGAAGGGTTTAGAAAGGTTTTCTTTTAGGCAATCAAGATGTACACAAGTAGCTAGTAGTGCTAGGAATGATGATATGGTATACGTATATACTAACCACAATATTTTCCTCCACCCAAAACATGCAAGAAAATCCATTTCCTCATGAAATTCTGCGGTCAACAATCAAGACCACAAATCTGTCCATTCCATTGTCTGGAAATGTTATTTTGGTGTGAGTCCAAAACATATTGCAGAGATTGAGTTTCAGTTTTGTTGAAAGACTTTAATTCATAAATAGGTAATTTGTAACTTCTTACAAAACATGGAAATCTTAGAATCTCAAAGCAGTTCTGACCACACAGGATTGGACATTTTTTGTGTGTGTGTGGGGGGATATCATGTGGTCTTGGACTGAAAGTACCCTAGATGTTTCACTGTAATGTAGATATCACTAGATGAATTGTCTAAACTGAATTCACATAGGAAACGGGTACACAAAACAATATATAGATCACTAGTGGGTAGAACCAAGAACAGTATTTAAAGTAAATATGATTAAAAAATTCTAGCCCATGTTACATTCAATCTGTCTACACAGCCATATCCTATATGTTATTCTCAGGATCTAGCATGGTTAGTTTGTCTGGTCCTCCCTCTATGCACCAACCATTTCTACTCTCTAGTCTTGGACCAGGAATCAAATAATACCTTTGACCAACCCTAATTAAATTGTGTAAAGACAATAAAACAGAAGAAGCATCCTCCATCCCATTAATCTACATAAATCTAATACCAAAACCAGGGAGTGACACAACAACAAAAGATAAATACAGACCAATATCCTGAAAAACATAAATTGGAAATATACCAAAAAATACTTGCAAACAGAATACAGACATACGTAAAAAGACTACACACCGTGATCATGCTGGCTTTATCTCTGAAATGTAGGGATGTTTTAACACATGCATGTCCACAATATAAATGGACTTAGAGACAAAAATCACATGATCATCTCAGTAGATGCAGAAAAAGACTTTGGAAAAATCCAACATGCTTTCATGGTAAAAGTCCTAGATATAGAACAAGTCTCAACATAACATAAGTTACATATGAGAAACCCACAGCAAGTATCATTCTAAATAGGAAAAAAAGTTGAAGCAATCCCACTGAAGTCAGCAATAAGACAGGGACATTCACAGTCCCCTCTCCCTTTTAATGTTTTACTCAGAGCTAGTGGAGCAATAAGACAAAACAAGGAGATAAAAGAAATGCTAATATAGAAAAAAGAAGTCAACTATCTCTATTTTCAGATGATATAATACTATACATTAGAGATTCCAAAATTCTACAATGATTAAATAAACTCAGCAATGTGCCAGAATACAGAACCAGCCCCATCTTGCATAAATCAGTAACTTTTCTATTCACAAACCACGACATATAGAGTAGATAAAACATGCACTATCATTCACAGTAACATTAAGGAAAGTAAAATGTCTAGAAATAAACATAAACAAAGAAGCAAAAAAGCCTCTACAATAAAAACTTCAATCCTCTAGAAAAATATTAAAAAGACACTAGAAAATGAAAAGAAAAATTTTGGCCGTGTATTGATAGAACTAATATCATGAAAATCACAATTGTACCAAATGCTCTGACGAATGTTATGCAAACCTAATCTTTTATTTTAATTGTATTTATGTATTTATTTATTACAAGTTATTCACTTTGTATCCCTGCTGCAGCCCCCTCCTTTGTCTCCTCCCAGCCCCACCCATCTTTCCTTTTCTCCCCTATGCCCTCCCCTGATAGCAGAGGACCTTCTCTTCTATCTGACTGGCTTATCAGGTCTCATCAAGGCTGGTTTCGGTATCTCCTTTGATACCTTGGTGGGTAGAGTCTTTCAGAGGTCCTCTGTGGAGGGCTCCTGTCCTGTTCCTTATCTTCTCCTACTTCCATCAACTATCTTGGCAAACCCAATCTCATTCTTCTCAGAAATTGAAAAAAAAAAAATTCTAAAATTATTTGGAACCACAAAAGACACCAGATTACTAACACAACCCTGAGCAAAACGAACAATGATATAAGGATTACATACAAGGTCTTAAGATGTGATACTACAGCTGTAAGAAAAAAATGAAATTGTTAACCTAGCAGGTAAATAGTTGAGGTAACCCAGACCTAGAATTTCAAACATGGCTTATTTTTCTCATTTTTAGGTTCCTGGCTACAAATCTTCACATGTAAATACATATCCTGGAGTAACTACAGAAGCCAGAAAGTAGATACAAGGCTATTTCCAGGATGACGGGAGATAGGGTTAAGAGTCAGGGAGTAACAGGAGTAAATAGAAAAGTGCAAGTTACCTGAAAGGGAAATGGGAATAATGGGAGAGAGACTTTAGTTAGAAAGGAGGAAGTTAGAAATAAATACTGAAAAAGGAAGAAGAAAGGTAAAATAGCAGTAGGAATTCCGAAAACATCATAAGGAACCACACTATTACATAGCTACCTAAAATAACCTACCATACATGTAAGTTGGTGTATAAGTATCCACATGTAGTTTACATGAAAATTTTTCATCTGGGCAGATAACGTTCCTTCAAAGAGCAAAAAGATCATTGAATAAGAACCCCAACACCAGGCATGAGGAGCCTTCTTTTAAGTTTTAGGTCAGTGTTGCCCAAGACACTCCTCAAACATTGTAAGTTATTATATTACTCTTGGTTGGCACCAAAGATGGAAGGTAAGTAAGCTCCTGTTACTGGCGATAACACACTCTTCAGATACAGGGCCCAGAGACTCCAAGCTGGATCTGACCCGAAAGCTATCTTCCTGAGAAATCTGTCTTCATAAACCAGAAGACACCATGAAAGCTTTCATAGGAGGGAAGCAACCAACATCCCTACCCAGCTATGATGCCTAAGAATTTCATGAGGAGTAACTGGTATAATTTAAGAGCTCAGTAATGTCATGCATACCTTGGTGGTAACTAACAGCTCTCTAAATTGAACATAAGATCCACTCGACAGGCCAGATAATGTCTCCTTCTAGAAACCTAACCAAATCCAGGGCTGGTGAAGTCATGGATCATGGAAAATAACCTGCAACCACCATTTTACTAAAACATCATAATTGCTAACTTTAGTCTTAATATTTGTCCTTTTATACTCAGATAAATGTAGTCCTAATCCCTCATCAGGGAAACTTTTCTTCACAGCTGATGGAGAGCATTATAGAAAACCATAATCAATAAAAAAGCAGAGTTGGGAAGCCCAGTCTCAACTGACACATTTACAGCACAACTCTTCCACAAGTTACTCAGAGATCATTGGGTAAGAGGGAGCAGAAATAGTGTAAGAATCAGGCAGTTTGATGTGAGATTGTTTTCTAGTTATGTCAGCAGCTATACCCATAAAAATCCCATGACTGCCTAAATATGAGTTGCAAAAGAATGATACCAGTAGACTTGCCCATGTGAGTGGAGAAATGTCAGGAAGCTTCAGCCGTGTTCAAAGAACTATAAGCAACTAGAGAATTATAATATTGGTAGAAAGAATCTTCCCTATTCTTAAATATAAAAAACTTTTCAGAATAAAAAATGAAGTTCTAAGATAAAACCTTCCCCAACCCTTGTAACATACACTGTTTTATGTATTTAAGAGTAGGGTTTATACTGTTTCATATTTTTGCTTGAGTCTATGAATTTTTTATTGTACATTCTAATGCTTAACTTCGAATGCTTGTATTACAAGTACAAACTACTACACAGGTCCTAGTTCTAAAGGCTTGATAGCTGTAAAATATGAAGCCTACTATGTAACACCAGGAAACATGAGGCATAAGCTCTCAAATTGTTTAATAAATCACACTGAAATCTGAGGTGCCATTTCCTCTTAGGTCACTCCATTAATCATTTGTATCTTTCACTCTGAAAGGAACTGCTTTGAGTTAATAAAGCCTAACAACTTACTTTTGAATTTTTTAAGTGAAATAAATTGCTACTAACTCTGGAGAAAACAAAAATATTTGATGATTTGTGAACTCAATTTATGTAAAACTTTATTCCAGCTGTACCAATGTAAAGCTGAAAGTGCTTCTGGCTGCATCAGCCCCCTTCTTTTCTAAGCATTGGAATTATGTATATTTGATGAAAGCTAATCTACTGTAATTCAATGTCCAATAGTTTCTTATAATATTGACTTTCCTTCTCTAAAGTCTATTGAACTAAAATAAAGCATTATAAAAATAAATAAAACACAGCATGTAACCAATAGTTATTAAATTGGAGAGACAATTACAGATGCTCAATCATACTGTCCTGGATGGGAGTACAGAAAATCAAGGTTGCCAGAAAAATCTTAAATTGTGCTTTATGTATTCTGGATATTAACCCTCTGTCAGATATAGTTGGTGAAGATCCTTTCCCAGTCTGTAGGCTGTCGTTTTCTTCTGACAACATTGTCTTTTGCTTTATAGAAGTTTTTCAGTTTCATGAGGTCCCATTTATTAATTGTTGCTCTTAGAGCCTGTGTGTTGGTGTTCTGTTCAGGAAGTTGTCTCCTGTGCCAATGAGTTCTAGGCTTTTCCCCATTTTTTCTTCTAACCGATTTAGTGTGTCTGGTTTTATATTGCAGTCTTTGATCCACCTGGACTTTAGTTTTGTGAAGGGTGATAAATATGGATCTATTTTCATTTTCTGCATGAAGTTAAAAAGCAACAAATCAAGTAATCCAATTAAAAAATGGGACTAAACAGAGAATTATCTGTTAAGAAATATAGAATGGCAGAGAAACACTTAAAGAAATGCTCAATGTCTTTATCCATCAGGGAGATGCAAATCAAACTGACCCTGAGATTTCACTTTACATCCATCAGAATGGCTAAGATCAAAAACACAAGTGACAAAATGTGGAGAAAGGGGAACCCTCCTCCATCACCAAAACAAAACGACTGCCTACAGATTGGGAAAGAATCTTCACCAACCCTCTATCTGACAGAGGGCTAATATCCAGTATATATAAAGAACTAAAGAAGCTGAAAAGCAGCAAAACAAGTAATCCAATTAAAAAATGGGGAACGGAGCTAAACAGAGAATTCTCTGTAGAGGAATATAGAATGGCAGAGAAACACTTAAAGAAATGCTCAATGTCATTAGCCATTAGGGAAATGCAAATCAAAACGACCCTAAGATTTCACCTTACACCCATCAGAATGGCCAAGATGAAAAACACAAATGACAACACATGTTGGAGAGGTTGTGGAGAAAGGGGAACCATCCTCCATTGCTGGTGGGAATGTAAACTGGTACAACCACTTTGGAAGTCAATCTGGTGCTTTCTCAGACAATTAGGAATAGCGCTTCCTCACGACCCAGCTATACCACTGCTAGGCATATACTAAAAATTTGCTCAAGTACACAATAAGGACATTTGCTCAACCATGTTTGTAGCAGCTTTATTTGTAATAGCCAGAACCTAGAAACAACCCAGATGTCCATCAACGGAGGAATGGATACAGAAATTGTGGTATTTTTACACAATGGAATACTACTCAGCAATCAAAAAGGAGGAAATCATGAAATTTGCAGGCAAATGGTGGGATCTAGAAAAGATCATTCTGAGTGAAGTATCCCAGAAGGAGAAAGACAAACATGGAATATACTCGCTTATATAGACCTAAAAGATAGGATAAACATAATGAAATCTATACACCTAAAGAAGATAATCAAGAAAGTGGGCACGGGGTATGATGATCTATCCTCATTTAGAAAGACAAATGGGATATGCATTGAACGTATGACAGGAGTCTACCGCAGAAAGCATCTGAAAGACTCTACCTAGCAGTGCTCCAAAATAGATACTAAGACTCACAATCAAACCTTTGGCAGAGTGCAGGAATCATATGAAAGAAGGGGAGTTTGATGTGGAAAGGATAGGAGCTTCCCAAGGACCAAACGTATCTGGGCACAGGGTCTTTTCTGAGATGGACACTCAACCAAAGTCCATGAGAGGATAAAACCTAGAACCTCTGCTCGGATGTGACCCGTGATAGCTCAGTAATCAATTGGTTTCCCATAGTAATGGGAACAAGGACTATTTCTAACAGGAACTCAATGACTGGCTCTTTGACCTCCCCACCTCCCAAGGGAGGAGCAATACTGTTAGGCCACAGAGGAAGACTTTGCAGCCAGTCTTGAAAATACCTGACAAAAGGGAGTCATATGAAAGGGGAGGAGGTCCTCCCCTACTAGTGGACTTGGAAAGGGGCAGGGAGGAGATGAGGGAGGGAGGGTGGGATTGGGGAGTGAATGAGGGATACAGCTGGGATACAGAATTAACAAAATGTAACTAATGAGAAAAATAAAATTATGGAAAAAAAGAAAAAAACAATATAAAAAAATAAATAAATGCTGTACTTTAGTTTACTGTTTAAAAAAAAAACAAAATGTGGAGAAAGGGGAACCCTCCTCCATTGCTTTATTTACATTCCCATTGGTGGGAATGTAAACTGTACAACCACTTGGAAAATCAATCTGGCACTTTCTCAGACAATTAAGAATAGTGCTTCCTTAATATCCAGCTATACCTCTCCTAGGAATATACCCAAAAGTTGCTCAAGTACAACAAGGACATTGGCTCAACCATGTTTATAGGAGCTTTATTCATAGTAGCCAGAACCTGGAAACAACCCAGATGTCCCTCAATAGAGGAAAGGATGCAGAAATTGTGGTACATTTACACAATGGAATACTACTCAGCAATTAAAAACAAGCAAATCATGAAATTTGCAGGCAAATGGTAGGATCTAGAAAAGATCATCCTGAGTGAGGTATCCCAGAAAGACACACACAGCATATACTCACTTGTAAGTGGATACTAGACCTCTAAGATAAGATAAACATACTAAAATCTGTACACCTGAAGAGGCTAAAGAAGAATGAGGACCTGGGATAAGATGGTCAATCCTCACTTAGAAAGACAAATGAGATGGACATTGGAAGTAGGAGAAAATAAGAAACAGGACAGGAGCCTTCCATAGAGGGCCTCTGAAAGACTCTGTTTAGCAGTGTATCAAAACAAGATACTGAGACTCATAAAAAACAAACAAACAAACAAACAAACAAACAAACAAAAACCTTGAGCAGAGTGCAGAGAATCATATGAAAGGAGCTCCACAATGACCAAATATATGTGGGCACAGGGATCTTTTCTGAGACTGATCCTCCAACCAAGGACCATGCATGGATATAACCTAGAACCCCTACTCAGACATAGCCCATGGCAACTCAGTGGGTACCCTAGTAAGGGGAACAGGGACTGTCTCTGACATGAACTCAGTGGCTGGCTCTTTGACCTCCCTACTCCCCATGGGAGGAGCAGCCTAACTAGGCCACAGAGGAGGACATTGCATCCAGTCCTGATGAGACCTGGTAAGCTAGGATCAGATGGAAGGGGAGGAGGACCTCCCTTCCCTTAGTGGACTGAGAGAGGGACAGAGAGGAGATGACAGAGGGAGGGTGGGATTGGGAAGGAATGAGGGAAGGGGCTACAGCTAGGATACAAAGTGAATAAACTGTAATTAATATAAAAAATAAAAATGAAAATAAAAATAAATGTGCTTTATGTTCTATTTTGGCCTACAATCTCTGGATACCATACTTTCTATCATTGGCACCTGTCCAATTAATAGCTACATTGTATGCTGAAAATTGAGTCGCCACAGATTTCACACAATTTTTTCCAAAATTCATTGTGTCTTATTTGTAGCATTTATTTGGAAACTTTCTTTATCCTGTGTAAGAGAGAGCTTGGTAGCATCTCACACGCAGAGGGACTCATAACGAACCTTCTTCATAGGCTCTCAGCACACAGGAAAATTATTCTCATGAATTTTTGCAGGTCTTTAATCATGCTCATCTCAAGCAAGTGTAGCCAGTCTTACCATAGATATTATAGTATAATATTGTATAATACAGTATAGTATAGTAGTAGCGTAGTATTCTTTGTAATTACTTGTTTTCCCCAACTGCTGTCACTTTGCTAGATTATTACCTTCAGCAGTTATCATGACGGAATTAAGTATTCTGAGAAATAAGTGATGTATATCTCATCCTTCAGCAGAAAAGGGCAAGACGGAATGAACTCAGTGTAATCCACTGTGCCATGCTCAGAGCCCTCAGAGGAGTCTGGTCAGTGGGTTCAGATGAAATCCACTCACATAACTGCATAATATAAGCAGGTTGTGAAAGTGTTGCAGAACAGTAATATGACATCTCTTCAGATGGACTTAATAAGTCATGCAAAGCCTTTACTCAAAGCGGAATTTCACAATAGTCAGTTTTTTATCCATTTGAGGAACAAAAGTAAGTAAGTCTCAAACGTGATTAACTCACATGTACATCTCCCATGCCAACAAGACAACCCAAGTGGCCAATATCCCCAGCTGAAGTACTACATTGCCCACCTGACTGCCTCTGCCATAGCCCCTCTCACACTATTAATTCATTTGTCTTTTAGCAGCTAGATAGGTCTCCTTACAGAACCTTATCCATGCCCTGTAGCTATTCTTTGATATTAAAATTAGTACTAAAATTTTTCATCATGTGAATTGGTGGAAAACAACAGAAAATAAATTAAAGTACTCTATATTTATTTTAAGCATTTATCACTATTCAGCAATTGTATCTTCTCCCATAATCTCTTTAACAATTACTAGTGATGACTCTTTTCTCATACCCTATTCCAAGTCTCAGAGAGAAGATTGATTTAAACACTATTTGGATGTATTTCTTATAACAGACTGTTTGACCAGATGCAAAAGAAAAATTAACTGGATGCTAGTGTTATTAAATATAGTCACTTATTAAAATAATACATGCCACAGCATATTGTGGCTCAATTCAATGCAACTCTGGATATTCAAATACCTACAAATCACAGACATTTGTCTGAAACCCTGGTTTCTTTTATCATAATTTTAATTTAACTTAGAATAATATTTAAAAAGACATATAAGTAGAACAAGAAACTCCAAATATAAAGCCAAATTCATTATCTATGACAGAGTTCTCCAGATTCATAAATGATTACATTTGAACAAGGGTCAAAGCTAAAAGTATGAATTTTAATGAAGACTATGATTAAAATGAATGTTAAACATTGCATGTGGACTAAAAAATACCATAAGAAATGCAAAAATGCTCAAGCTCTTATTTAAGTTAACAGATAGATTAAAGGACTAGTCTATTATATATTACATAGCCAGCATGACCAATTACTACTAGAATAGCCACAAAACACACATGTTATTCTAAGCTGAATAACAGAACAATAGCAAAGTTAAGAAACTGATAATTGCCTTCAAGTATGGCACTGTTAAGATGATGTTTGCAGTATGTGTGGAATGCTAAGAATTGTGTTTTGAGGAACAAAAGCTGTAAGAGAATGCAGGATAGAGGACCAATGAACAACATTGGACTGTTTCATATTGACAAGAAGGAAATACTGTCATATTGTCAATATTTTATATTGACAAGAAAGAATGAGAGTTTTCACGAAGACCTCAGTAAATACTTTGTAAATACTTTTGGAGACATAGGTTGAGTTTTCATGAATGAACCATGTTACTCAGGATAAACCATTTTCTACCCAGGAATGACTCTCCTGAGTAGAAATTACATTAATGTTTCATATCAGTTTTCTGTATGTTTGCGTCTCAGAATTGCAAAAGGTATTTAGTTATAATTTACAGACTTTAATGTTCTCTATACACTGTGTCTCTTTTCTGATCATACAGCAGTGCTCATTTCTGAGTAAACTCTAAGTTTCTCACGCAGGACTTCAGCAGGTCATTTTGTTATACCTCTGCCACTTTATTGAAATTTTTGGTAAATTGTCCAAAGGACTCCTGTCTTTAGGATTACCAGAATCAGGGCCATAAGAATGAATAGTAATCTTTATCATGTAAACTGGTGGTAGACTGCAAAGGTATAAAATAAATTATCAGGACTTATACATTAGAATAATATTTAAAAGTTTTATACTCGTTGGATTTAAATAACATTGTAAGGTGACAAAATTAAAGCATCTGGAATGCTAGTAAATTTAGGTATGCCCTGGTTACTCGCATGCCTCACTGGGTGCCTGTGCCCATTGATGCCCCTCACGCTATGACTCTCTTCAGACAGAAAAGGGATCTTGGAACTACAGCCACCATTGTTACTACCATCTCATTGGCGGCTGTTGGAGCTACCACCGGGGCACTAGCCATGAGTCATACTGGGCAGACTGCTCAGACCCTGAATAATCATTTAGCCAATGTAGCTCATGCCTTGGTTGTACATAAAGGAATTAATGCTCAACTAAAAGGAAGCTTGATGGTGTTCAATCAGAGGATTGACCTCTTGCAGGAGCAAATTGATACCCTATGGCAAATCGCTCAACCTGGCTGTCAATGAAAGTATGCTGGACTTTGTGTCACTAGCATACAACATGAGAATTTTTCCTGTGCTGCAAATCTGTCTAAACAATTGTCGAGCTATATTTTAGGTAATTGGACTGGAGAATTCGATACTATGATGGAGCAGCTGAGAGTGGCCATTGTCACAGTAAATTCTACCGGAGTGGACGCAGGACTAGCCACAGGATTATCAACATGGATTGCTGCAGCCATGAATCATCTGAAGGAATGGGCGGGCATGGGAGTGTTAGCAGGCCTTCTGGTGTTGGTCTCCTTGGTTTGCCTGTGGTATATATGCAAGATTAGAGTCTCACAACAGTGTGATGCAGCCATAATCATTCAGGCCTTTACAGCCATTGAAGCAGGACATTCTCCCCAAGCATGGTTGGATACCATAAAAAGCTAAAATGATACGCTCAGGATGCGAGGCTAAGTACTGCACTCAGGGTCAGCCGCTTTGGACCCAGAGAAGAGCATGTCTGATTGCATGCGGGTTGATGCCCCAGGTCCCGCCTCTGAGAAAAAGGTATCAGACGGGTCTGATGCTCTTTGGGTGGATGACACCTAAATGAACATCTGTACAAAGTCCCAATTTATTTCTAATATCAGAGATCAGACCTCTACTCTTGCCTGATGCGTCTAAAACAAAAAGGGGGAACTGTAGAGAGCTGCGGAATGCTATGCCTTAAAGATGGAGCTGGTTTCTGCCTTCCACCTTCCCGATGGTGAGTGCTCTCTGTCACGAACAACTCCACATTTGGCTAAGGCCGAGGATCTGGCTTGCTTCCATGTATGTGGACCTATCTGCATTGCTCCCGTGGCACGCCTGGGTTGGCTACCCAGAGGCTATTTAAGCTGTGGGCTGGCTTTCCCCGGGGTCCGAGGATTGTTCAATGTTCCTAAATAAACTGCATTGAAAAAAAAAAAAAAAGTTGGGAAATATAATCATAAAACTTGGTTAAAACAAACACCTATTAATTCTCAATGGGCTTTTTAAAACTTTTATTAATTACACTTTATTCACTTTATATCCCCCCAAAACCCCTCCCTACTCCCCTCCTAATCCCACCTTCCCTCCCCCTTCTCCACCCATGCCCCTCCCCATGTCCACTGATAGGAGAGGTCCTCCTCTCCTTCCTTCTGATCGTAGTCTATCAGATCTCATCAGGCGTGGCTGCATTGTCATCATCTGTGGCCTTTTTATTTTTTTATTGTCTTGCTATTTTTCCCAAATGATAAAATAACATTCCTGTTTTAAGTTGGCTTGAAAAAAAGAGCTCATTTAACATAGATGTTCAACATTCTGATCATTTGGAGATTTTATATAGTTTTAGATGTCTGACCTAGCCTGCTCCCCAGATACCACTGTCTGTCACTGAATACGATATGGCAATGTGTTCTTGGCCAAACATAAAACACGTGAGCTCTATTTTATTGCAGCTTTTCTGTCAGCTTTCTGTAAGTTCTGTGGGGTTTAAAATGCATTCTCCTAGCCATTGTGGCATTATAGAATACAAGGGTTGCCTTGGCAACACCTAATTTAAACTATAAGACAAAACAGGAGATGTTTTATGGGTAATTAACGTACGTTTTGGTGCATTTTAACCTGATGCTATTTGCTGCCTGAGGTATTTATTAATGGTCCTATAAAGAATTTCATATAAAAAACATTATTTAAAATGAAAACATTAATATTACAAATTCAATTTTAGGAGGATTCTGCTTTAATTACTTTTGAAAAATATTTTTTTCTTTAAGAAAAAATGTCTGTTTTGTAAAATTTTAAATATTACTTAACCCCAAACTAGATTCGGAATAGTGCAGCGTGCAGCGTGCAGACAATGCTCTGCTTTTAAGAGAGTAGGTGGTGCTTCAGTTCTTGATACAACCGTCCCTCTAAAATGAAACTGAGTCAGAAATCATCCCTCTAAAAAGAAACTGGGTCTGTGTTCTGGCAAATGAGTGACACAAACCCCATAAGGGCTATATACACACTGAAGAACAAACTGACAGAAATATGTCCCACATGATTGAGAATAAGTTTGAAGGCCTCCATGTTCTATGGAGTATTTTCCTATGTTAGCATTTCCATGGTTAAAAAAAAACAGCAAGCATCACTCATATACAAATGATTGTTCACCTCAAAATAGATAAAGATTGGTATTCTCAGTGACGAAAGTTGTCTTTCATGTATTCCTATTAGCTCATGACCTTGGATCTCAAATAAGATGTTACCATTCATAGTATGGCATGAGTCACTGGTGCTCACTCACTGGGGTGGTTCACTGTGATCTCTTGACAAGGCCATGATCTGTTGTTCCTGTTTTAGTTTTCAGTCAGGAATGGCTTTTAAAATCTCACCTCTGTGATTCTGCTTTCTCAGATTCTCTACCAAGATGGGCAGATGATAAGGATTAAGTGTGCCTTCTGGGCAGAGGAAGGGCATCAGAAAGAAGAGTAAGGTGACTTAAAGGACAGTCTTGCAGGTTTTCATGGCTTAATTTTGTTTGCTTGCTTTTCGAGACAATCCTATTATGTATCATAGGCTAGCCTTGAACTTACTTTTTTTTTCTGAATGCAACACCACTTCCAGATTATTGAGGTTGCCTTACAAACACAATTTTATCCAAATAAAAGCAAAACCCAAACCAGAAGACTATGCCCACCTTCCTCTGACTTTTAAAATGCAAGACTGTAGACTGAGTTCTGGAACAATGGTTTATGTGAGTTATACTTTTTGAACTTTACTAAATTATTGGAAGATACTAGAACATTTTACCACATTAGATCATTTCACAAGTTAATTATAGGTTAACATTAATAGTTTGAAAATCCATTTTGTAAAAATACAAAACAATATTCTGAGAACAACATTGTTGTTCACTGTCAAATCATTAATGTCTAGCTAAATAACAGTATTAGAATTCAACAATTCATTTATTATGTTACAATGTATTATTCACTTGACACCTACTAAACCTATCTGGACTCACAAAGTTGACAAAAGAATAAATATTAATAGACTATTAGTCTTTCCAAGGAATCATGGCTATTCTTTATTCTGGTATCTGAATTTCACTAAATATTGCTGCAGTGTAGGACTCAATACCACATAAATTAGCAGCAAATACGCCACTGTATTTAATGTCTTTTCTTGAATTTTGTATAACATTCTGTATTGCTTATTTGGAAAGTATTGCTTCACTGAACTATGTAGATATTGCAAATATTAACATATTGTTTGAATATTATGCAAAGAAATATACTTGTTGGTATCACCATGGAGCTTAGAAGTTTTACATATAGTGAGGCAAAAGCAGGATGTTAGATAGAAGCTTTCAATATTTCTTAATGCTTCTTCCTTAAAATTAAGCATTGGTATTCAATAAGCACTAATAGACTCCTACTGCTTTCCTTTCAAGATATGAGTTCACTTTCCACATTTTTTTGAGAAGTTACCAACCAACTTGTCAAGTCAGAATGCTCATAGTTTGTATGTCAGTCATGGTTTTAGATAAATATAACACTCCATGAAGAGGCCACATTGCTTACAACTCAATGAAAAATTCTCATTCTTAATGATGCAAATGTATTTAGGCTCAAGTGTAGATTCCTATTTTATGCATAGAACGGTTCAGGGATATATTCAAGTCATAAATTCAATAAAACTAACCAGTGTAGTTGGTCCTTTAAAAAACAAAACAAAACAAAACAAAACAAAAAAAAAGCCCCTTAACAATAACTAGTGCAGTTGTGACATTGATGTGTCCTATGCTGAGAGGCCAGCTTTCCCTGGGTTTGTCTTTCCATCATCTGTAGAACATAGCACACTGGAAAGAGCCGAGGGCAGCTTAGTATGATCAGAGGAACACTCGAGCATCATAGGATCTCAGCGAAAAGTTTACAGAGGAACTAATCCAAATACACTTGCCTTTTGCAAAGAAGCAACTCCCATTTCAGCAAATGTGGTAACTCAGAATTTTCAATGTTTTTCTGATAGAGCCGACCCCATTAGGTGAAGTGGATGACAATAGTACAACTGACGGTACATAAAACCTTTTGGCTGAACAAACAGAAAACATTTGAAGAGCATTACCTTTAGTCACAATGATTGTCGAATATGATTGCTGCGGTGTGTTTCTGAGGGCGTGTAGCTTTAAAGTATGTACTACACTCTCTGGGACTCTTTCATATTTTCTTCCTTATCGTGTTGACTGCTCTAGCCTTGTGCTTTTCTTCTTTCAAATCATGTTCCTCTGAGTCACTCAATATATAAATTTGTTAATTTATGTTCAAAAAAATAAAGCCATTATAGTCTGGAAGAGATTTTTTCCCCTAAAAATCTTGACAAATTGCTCTTCGATTTTCTTAGAAAATAAGTCATGCATTTCATGAATAAAGTGGTCATATTCTAAAAACAGCAATAACATTTTAAGAGACTTTTATCTGGAAAATGATCACATATCCTGAGTCAGAATAAAATAAAGTAAAACGAGATATTCTAAGTCCTCTTGGAACAATTAGAAACAGAAATTCTACAGGAAAGATTATTTTATTTAAAAAAGGAATATATTATTTTAACACAATATAGATAAATTAGATGTAACTTTGCCCCAGAGATTCATTAAGTATTTTTTTAAAGTATCAGTTGATGCTAAAGAATATTTGGGTTGATTATGCGACCTTATACAGAACAGAAAAGCAAGTGGAAGCTAGTTCTTTGGGAATGTACAGATGAAAAGTCATGAAGACCCCAGATGACCTTAATAAGTAGTCAGTGTGTCAGCCAGTCAGAATTCTCAGAGTGCTAGAGTAAATATAAACAAATGTCTAACAAGTTTTCAGAGCTTCTTGGCCCCTCTCAAGTTTTTTGTTTTGTTTTGTTTTGTTTTTTGTTTTGTTTTTACAAAATTCTTATTTCTGAAGACAACATGCACTTCAGAAACAAAGCCCAGAGACCCCTTAGTTAGAACTGAGCTGAATTCTCCTTCCCTGATGAACAGCTTTTATGGTACCCTGAGAGCATCTTGCAAGCTTCCAAAAGAAATGAGGCAGCCTGAAAGTCTTTCTCAGATATTATGTATATGAACCACAAAAAACAACCAGTATGACATAGTAGATCTAAAGATGCAACAGTGGCACAAATAACCTGGTGGTAACCAACAGCTTCCTAATTGGACTTAAGACCTGCTCAAAAAGCCTGGTACTAGACACCAAGCTAACTAATCAGAGCTAATGATGTCATGATTATTGGAGGGAAATCTACAACCTCCAATGAATAAATCAATTAATTAATATTAATTAACAAATTTTTTTCTTTTTTTCTTTTTTTTCCATAATTTTATTTTTCTCATTAGTTACATTTTGTTAATTCTGTATCCCAGCTGTATCCCTCATTCCCTCCCCAATCCCACCCTCCCTCCCTCATCTCCTCCCTGCCCCTCTCCAAGTCCACTAATAGGGGAGGACCTCCTCCCCTTTCATATGACTCCCTTTTGTCAGGTATTTTCAAGACTGGCTGCAAAGTCCTCCTCTGTGATGCATTAACCAGCATATCCACAGCAAGAATAACATTTGTCCTTATATCCACATTAGGAGTGTTTGCTCTGAGATGATTACTTCTACTAGTATAAGAAGCTACACCCATAAAATCTCACCAACATGAACTCTCAAACATGAACTGAACAAGGGTGATACCAATGGACATACCAAACTGGGCTGGACAAAGTCTAGGGTCCCCCAACCCTACACAAAGATTTATAAGCTGAGTTTGCATTTTTGTTTCTCCTTTGGTAGCCTGCAGAGTATACACTGTCCTGCCTGAAAAATATGCTAGGACAATGGTGGCACAAACTTATGGGAGGAACCTACCAATTATGATTTGACTTATGATTTGTCAAATTATTATTTGACTTACTTGAGCCCTGCCATGAGATGGAAGACACACCCAACACTCTTGGGTAACCAAGAACCAGAAATTCAATATCCCAGAGACCTTGAGTAAAACCAGATACTAATGGTCTTTAAAAAAACTTAAATAGTAGTAATAACATGACTCCTAATGATATTGTGCTATACTTATAGATCAGTGTCTTTTTCATCCACCATCATAGAAGCTTCCTCTTACAGCAAATGGTAACAAATACAGAGAATACCCGGACAATACACAGAGAATGAGACATTAGAGCACAAAGCTCTAAATGGGGTATCTCCATTAAATTCCTCACCTCAGAGCTCAGGAAGAGGAGGCAGAAAAAGGTGTAAGAGCCAGAGATGATGGAATACACCAGAACAAGTCTCTCTCGATCAACAGAGCAAAGCTCATATGAACTCACAGAGACTGAAGCAGTATGCACAAGGCCTACAAAGGTCTGCACCAGTTCCTCTCTCTCTCTCTCTCTCTCTCTCTCTATATATATATATATATATATATATATATACATATATATATATATGTATATAATAGCTTTCAACTTTGTATTTCTAACTCCCAAGTATGTGAATCAGCGGGTTACTATTCTTGTGCCTTCTGTTTTTCTTTTTCTTTCTTGTGTTCTTCTGTTGTCTTATCCAACTCTAATGGATAGTTTTTGTTTTAATCATTATATTTTATTGTTATGTGCTGCTATTATTACTTAAAAGCCTGTTCTATTCTTATGAGTGACAGAAAGGGAGTATATCAGGATGGTAGGAGAGGTCGGGTGGAGCTGGGATGAGCAGAGAAAGTTAAAACTGTAATTAGAATCTATTCTATGAGAAAAAAAAATCTATTTTCAATAAGAGGGAGTTATAGGCAATTGAGGAAAGCTTGGAGTCAGAGGGAAGTGCTCAACAATTGGTTGTTCAGGGTCAAAACATCAGCCCTGAATATCTGAATAACATTGCACACAAGTAATATTATTTGGAATTAAGAAGTTATATTCAGGAATAAGTATGTGTTTACATATATGTATATGCATGGAATAACAGCTTTAAAAGAAGCTGAGAGTTTGAAGAAGAGTTGGGGAAGCATATAGGCAGGATGGAGTGAGAAAAGGGAAGGATGAAATGTTATAATTATATTTTAAAATTATAATGTTTACAAAGTAATAATTCAATCTAATCAATAAGAAAGAAGAAAAGGAAAAAAAATGTGAGAGGTGAAATTTTTTCTGTGTAGATTCTTCCGTACTCTTAGTAAATGGCAAAAGCTATAAATTTCTCCCTAGAAATAGGACTGTTTTGCTTCTTTTGGGTTTTGATAGCACAAATCCCATGTTAAGCTATCTTCTGAAGAGCATAACATCTTAATCAAACAGTTGACAAAACAAAATACAATTCAGTATCTTAACCTAATGAGTAGTAAGTGTTAATGACAGTTCTTTTTTTTTTTTTTTTCTCAATGCAGTTTATTCAGGAACCTTGAACAATCTTCTTACCCTGGGGAAAGCCAGCCCACAGCTTAAATAGCCTCTGGGTAGCCAACCCCAGAGTGCCTCGTGGGCAATGCAGATAGGTCCACATACACAGAAGCAAGCCAGATCCTCAGCCTTAGCCAAATATGGAGTTGTTTGTGACAGAGAGCACTCACCATCGGGAAGGCGGAAGGCGGAAACCAGCTCCATCTTTAAGGCGCAGAATTACGCAGCTCTCTACAGTTTCCCCTTTTTGTTTTAGACGCATCAGGCAAGAGTAGAGGTCTGATCTCTGATATTTGAAATAAATTGGGACTTTGTACTGATGTTTGTTTAGGTGTCATCCACCCAAAGAGCATCAGACCTGTCTGATACCTTTTTCACAGAAGCGGGACCTGGGGCATCAACCCACATGCAATCAGACTTGCTCTTCTCTGGGTTGAAAGCAGCTGACCCTGAGTGCAGTGCTTAGCCTCACATCCTGAGCGTAACATTTTAGCTTTTTATGGTAGCCAACCATGTTGGGGAGACTGTCCTGCTTCAATGGCTGTAAAGGCCTGAATGATCATGGCTGCATTACGCTGTTATGAGACTCTAATGTTGCATATACACCACAGGCAAACCAAGGAGACTAACACCAGACAGTTCTTGAGAATACCAAACCTTCCACTGTAATTTCTGCCATATTGCTTCACTGCTTAGGACTTATATGATGTGGAGAGGTGAAAACAGTGCAGGTGCAGAGGCATATGTTTGGAGTATTTACCTCCTTAGTAACCATTTACTGCCCCTCTGTGTATCTGACTTAACAGTACTCTCCTATAGGTAAATTTTTTGGAATTTAGGGAAAGAACACTAATTTTCAATCAAGAAAAGGGCTGAGAAAGCCAGAAATTATTTTCCCAGGACAATAACACTACAGCAATGTTTTCCAGCTTTTCTGTAGCCTACTTACCTAAGATTTCTAATGATGTATTTGAAAAGTCACCTGACTTTCTTTGTTCTACAACCATTTAATCAACTTGTTACCATGCTGGAATATGAGATTTGGGTTAACATAAATCTGTGTTCCTGGGCCCATGGCCACTAATATTTGGCCTCAGAATAAATACACAGACTCACTCTCTGTGAGGTAAAAGTTGTGTTTTTGTGTTGACAGAAGAAAGGGATTTTTAATAAACCATCAGATAAAAACATAACCCAGTTGAAAACCAGGTCATCCTTGTTTGTGAGTGTCCTCTTCTCCTTTTGTTTGATTTTGTAAAAGCCACAAAGAATGGTAAAACATGCATTTTGTTCTTGTAAACCATCGCTGCATGTAAAATTCATCAAAGACTTGCTTGTATCAATCATCTTACCAATTCTAGGAACAACAAAAGTATAATCCTGCTGTCCATTTTTGACAAGCTTTTAAATCTATAAAGATGATACTACTGGAAATGCTCTAGGCTTAACAAAGGCTGTGGAATTCCCCGGGGATTCAGCAACATCACAGTAAGAATAAAATATAAGAATGACTTTACATTTGTGAGGGCATTTGAATTCTATTTTGACCTTATTTTTTGAGGTAATTCTAAAAGTCTCTGGTAGAAAACACAAAACAGAAAAATCAAAAGTTCTGAAGTTGGGTGGGTAAGAAGGTAGGAAGAATCTGAAAGGGGGTGTGGGGAAAAGGAAAAACATGAACATATATTGTAGAAAAATAAATCACTTAAAACAGTTTTTTTTTACTCATATTGCATCACGTAACTATAGAATACTGAAGTCAAAAGTCATTACATTATGTTTGAAAATATTTGCCTTTGTGTCATGGAATTTTAGTGGAGGAAAGAAAGTTGGAGAAAATCTGAATGAAAATCTTTAATCAGATTTAAAAAAGAAAGGGCAATATGTGAAGACTTACATGAAGTTCTACAGCTGGAAATAGACATGTACAGAACATAAATCCCAGGATTGTTTTCTCCCGTCCACTAAGCCACTCAGCCACATGTCCTGCGTGGCTTCTTCTTGAGGCATGAAAACAGAACACTTCAAATAATTCCAAAGTCTACTTTGACTTATTCATCTTTTAACTAAAAGATGGTTCTAAATGAAATCTGTGGATTCAATTCACTGGAATAAATCTCACATAGGTGAGGATCCTATATAAAAATGATAACCAACATTCCTGAAAAATGTTTTTCCAGACTGTCTAAGGACCAAGAAATAGAATTAAAGAATTTTGGACTTTTATTGTGATGTTTTGGGGCCATCTTAATAGATAACAGGATTCACTTGTTGTAGGGTCTTATAAATCTTCTTGTCAAAATTCCTTACTCTCAGCAAAAAAAAAAAAAAAAAAAAAAAAAAAAAAAAAAAATCAATGCACTTTCAAAGTAATTTCAAACAGACATGCTCATTACCAGGTCATTACTTAGCTGGATAATTGCTGTTCATATCAGCAACACAAATCACAGAAAAACTTATTAAGAAAGCCTATTAATTTTTTCTGATAAGTTTCATTATACAATATCTTCTAATTAATGTAATCAGTACCATAAAAATACAAGATAAAAGGGAGCCATGAGGTCATCAGTATTGGACTACCAGGAAGTGAGCACACATTCTCTGAAAAGAGCAGTCCATTAATCTCCATGAAGAAATCTCACTGACCTTAGAAGAAACCTTACTGATGATGTTTAAGTCTCCCTACTCCTTAGAAAATTCCTTGGATTTCTTTTTTTTAAAGAGTATAAGTATTGAGGTTTAAATGGTTTATCTATAGAGAAGTGTTTAACTAACTCCAGTATTAGGTCTTTAGCCCAACAGATATTAGTTTTAAATCTTTTCTCTAGCTTAGCTCTGGTGTCAGGACCCATACCACCTTCCAGTGTTCATCTTTCATATCGCGTTGCCTGCTCTTTCAGTGTGCACCCCAAGCTTCATATACATACTGTTAATTGCTTTCTCTGTAAGAGTCTTTGATACATTTTCTGGATTTACCGGTTTCATGCCATCCTCCCACCCAGAATGACAGCTCAATTCTCTCATCTCTAGGAAGGAGTAGGCAGGAAATTATATGTTTTGGTGGGGGAGTTAGAGTAAAACAACCTTAACTCTGCCTTCTGTTAGCAGAAACTATCACATTGTTTTTTTATTAATCCCAGAGGGGTCCACACACTAAGCTTCAAAAGCAAGATCTTAAAGATGATAATCGCAGGCCCAGGGTAAATGAAATGTCAAGTTCAGCCTGTGTGCATTAACTGTCGATTCCCGGTGACGCTTACAGCTCCATGTGCCAGTAATGCAGATACTTTTGAAAATTCATAAGATCTTCACAAGAAATGCATATTTTGGGAGACGTATAGATTTAAATGACATTTAAAACAGAGATTGTTATGTATATCCACAGCCAGGAAACATAAACTGTACTAGACAGAGGCACAGTATGTTAGCTACCCCAGATTGTCACCATGTTGTAAATAGCTTTGACACAATCTCTGAGCAGATCAGGAGTTCAAATATTTAAATGTACAATTGTGTCACCTTTAAAAACTCCTTAACAACGGGCTCTAAAATTTTATGCACTTTTTTGAAATAGTTAAATGATTTTTAAAACTTGATAAATTAAAACAAACACTAATTTAAGGATGCACAGTGGTGCTATAGAGATGGCTCTCTGATTAAAAGCACTTTACTGATTTTGCACAGGACTGGGGTTGGATATCCAGAACTTCCACGGAAGCTCACAACCATATGAAACTCTAATTCCGGAGGCTCTGGGGCCACATTCTAACCTCTGCAGAAACCAGGAACTCATGGTTCACAGAGATACGTTCAGGATATCCCTCATGCACACACACAGAAAAAAAAAAATACACAAAATACATAAAATAGGAAACTGGTATAGATAAGCAATTTTGCATCAGCAAATTCTAGAATTCTGTACAGATAATCATTTGGTAAAAGGCACAACATTTTGAAAGACTGCATATACAATGATACAAAAGAAAAATAACAAATAACACAGAAAAGCAAATATTGCAACAATTAGATTTTACTTTAGCCAAAAATATAAATAATTAGAAAATAATACTATGATACATATTTTTAGCAATCCTGAAGCACTAAGTACATAAAATTTGAGAGCAGAAGAGAACCAAAAGAAATAAATATGCATGATTAAAGCTGCAACTTTTCATAGTGCACTGTCTTGATGTGGATGTTAAAAGTGTGGTTCACCGCTGATTGCAGCTCAAATTCTTGACTGCACTAGGGTTTAATATTTTGTCCACATTTGAAGTTATCTGTGACTCACTATGTGTTTCTGACCAATCAGAAGCTGAATGACATTTCAAGAACAAGAAGCACAAGTTGGGCATTGATGGCTCATACCTGTAACAGCACCATTTGGGAGGTGGAGATATGAGGACCAGTTCGGTTTCATCATGACTTTGAGACACACAGAATAGATAAGATATTACATTTAGAAAGACACAGTGAAAAGGTGTCATTTAGAGGACATTGTGTACTTTCTAAAGGGGAAGCACATGGCTCTTCCACATTGAGAATTTGCTCAAACAAGAGGTGCAAAACTAAGCAACCACTAAGTTTTCAGTTAACAAGTGACATTTCTATGTGGCGAGGATTTTAAACTTCCACTTTCTGTAGAATGTGCATCTCAAAAGTAAAACATCCTATGCTAAACTCCTCCAGAGGGTGGGATAGGAAGGAGATGAGGGAAGGAGCTATAGCTGGAATACAAATTGAATAAATAATAATTTTTATTTAATAAATAAATAATAATTTTTAAAACATTATTATATTTAAAATAAAATAAATTTGACTCAAAGAGAGAAAAAATAAAACAAAGGACATTGTGTTTTTTAGCAGCTCCCAACACAGGTATTCTTCTGCTCATGAGCAAGAAAAGCGGTCTTCAGAGGGTGTAGCTACATGCTTATGGTTGGTTGTAACTGTCTCCAGTCTCTGTTTCTCTTTTCCCTTCCAGCTGTGTGCAGTGCCATTACCAACAATGCTGTTACTCCGTGAAGGTCTGCAGAAGCTCTTCACAGTCGCACTGCCTATGTAATCTGCTTATGTAGGCGTCAGATCAGACACTCAGGGCGATAAAAGGTAGGGCAAGGGGCCTGTGCAAAGCAGCAACCTGAGCACTGGTTGATCAAAGGTGAATGAACCTATTGTGGCGTTCAACCTGCTGCCAAGGATAACCAATCTTATTTCCAGCAAAGAAAGACGGCAGGAAGAAAATGACTAACTAACCCATCAGAGCCTTATTAGCCAGTCCAAATCCACAGAAACTGAACTACCCAAAATAAAGTGCCCAGCAAGAAAAGTCTTCATCAGCGACTCTACCCATTGCTGTTTAAATGACAACTTTTTATGGCCACAGCTTACTATTAACTGGAACACAAAGTACCAGTACAGGCTAATGGCCATTTCTCAGAAAGAACTGCTGCTATCTGTAACAATACGTGCAAATCATTTACAAAAGCATTTTCTGGAATGGAAAGGTATGAGGCAGATGTTGGGATTTTAACACTTAGAAAAATGTAAAAATTAAAGAACTGAGGCCCAGCCCTCTCTTACGACTAGGGGAATATGCCTCCCTGGAAAACCTCTGGCTAGCAGTAAGTGGCAAGCAATAAAATACAAATCACACAAAATTATGAAAGTAATTATAACAAGGATATGATATTTACTAAATCTTTTTTTTCAATTTTTTTAGTATTATTAATTACACTTTATAGATATTTACTAAATCTTATTTAGTACACTAATTCATGTTTTAAAGTCTCAAAAGCTTTTCAAAATAACAAAAGAATAATACAGTGAAATAACATAAAGGCCAAAATAAATTTTACACCTGAATGTGGCAGAAAGCATCCCGTCTACCCAGCAAACACAGAGCATAGACGCTCTCATAGACCTGTCTCCGCAATGGCTTTTGAGTCAGCTAAGCCCTCTTTTGAAAACAGCAATGGGCTAGAAGAATAACACGCACGTGGAAATTTGACAGTGGGTCTCCAAGATGGGAATGTTGGAGTCTTAGAGTTTTTCATGTCCCAGGGTTCAGCTCTAACCAACTTGACTCATTATACCACCGTGTGTGGGAACTGATTTGAAAAGCAAAGCTGACACACATCTAGTCCTCACAGGCTGGTGGTCATCAGTGTGATGCAGCGTCAGCTCCCACTGTGCTCCTGTTTATTAGGTAAATTCACCAAATTTCCTGACTAGCATGGTTGGGAATTTTCATAGTATTTTACTAAAACTCTGTTATTGAAGTATGCATAGAAAAGTAAACAGCAGAGAAAAACATGATCGAGTGTGAGGAGATGCATTATCTAGTCTTAGCTTTGTTATTAACTAGCTATCTGTGGTATCTGAACACGTCTACTCAATTTCTGGAGAGACAAAATCAGAAAGGAATTAAAAAGTTAAATGACTTTGATCCTGACAGCTTTCTACAAAAAAAAATACATGTAAACAAAAGTATATTATGAGTAATAGTTAATTCTGAAACATGCTCCTGATTAACTGTGCATGCACATGAACAGTCAACAGTCAACTCTATTGCAACATCAAAGGCATTCTGACAAACAGAGGACCCTGATTTATCCAAGGAACAGCATTGTTTCCACTGCCGTCTGCTCACTGGTGAGTTGGGCATGCCAAGTGAGGCTTTTTGGCAATTAAAAGCACATAATTTAGTGTACACAGAAAGGCAGATTCTGGTTAGACCTCTGGGACAGAACCTGATGAGGTTCTTTATTACCAAGACTTTTCTTGAAAATGTTGCAGTATAGCTTGCCTGGTGACCAAACTCATTATACTGAGTGGTCTGATAGAATTAGAAGCATTTTTGTTATTGGTTCCTTGTTTGTTTCTCAGATTACAACCTGGCCTTAAAAGGGGAGGGGGCGTCAGAGCATACTGTTTGGTGGCAGCAGACTCAGATTTTACTGTCTAGTCTCCACAGGTGGCATTCTTGAGTCCAGGCAGGAGGCAGGAGCGGCAGATCCTTGGAGTTGCAAACAGCTTTATTTATTTATTTATTTATTTATTTATTTAAATTACAGTTTATTCACTTTGTATCCCAGCTGTAGCCCCCTCCCTCAGCCCCTTCCAGTCCCACCTTCCCTCCACCATCTTCTCCCATGCCCCTCCCCAAGTCCACTGGTAGGGGAGGTCCTCCTCCCCTTCCATCTGACCCTAGCCTATCAGGCCTCATCAGGACTGGCTGCATTGTCTTCCTTCTTAACAAGTCTGAACTTGGGTCAGTACAATAGTCAATCCAGTTAATGCTAAATTGATCATTTGAGCCACTGTTTTCTCCAAGTTGATTTTCTTTTGATACTTTTCATCTAGTTAAATGGTTTTATGGAATGAAAGACAATAGATTAGATTTGAAGAATCTTGTTCACATAATGGAAAAGAAAATCCATTTTGTGGCCAGTTTGATCTGTAATAATTAGTTTCATGATTATTCTCCAACAATGTCTTTGAATATTTAATTGGATAATGTTCATGTAGGTTTGAAATTACTTCCACCAAAAGGTTAACAGTTATTAAATGTCATAACTATGATATGTATGAAGAGTTTGAAATAACTGATTAACATTGCTTTTGAAAGCAATTGCATTTGATGGGGAAAAAAGCTTAGTTGAAATTCAAAGTCTGTTTGGGTTAGATTATTTTGAGAGGTGTCATTTATCTTCAGATGGGAAATAGGAGTTTGGATCTGAGAAAAGAGGCAAGATTTTAGAGCCATTGAAATCTGAGTTTGAATTATTGGTTAACTAAATACTTATGTATCATGCTTGAGAAAAGTCATGTAACTTCTCTGAACCTAATTTTCTGGCATGTGGAATTGGGATAATAATGACTATGTTTCAGGGCTTTCATGAAAGTCCTGAAGGCTAAACAATAAAGACTGGAAAATAAAGTCCGAGTCTGCCTCTGTGAGTCATCATACACAGCGCTCTCTAGCCTTTCCCTTTTTATAAAGGCCACGTTCTGATCTGAGGGGGAAAAAAATAAAGAAGGAAACAACATCAAAATATTTCTATCAGACCCCTCAGGAGAGCTGAGTTTGGTCCCTGGGCAAGCTATATTGCAACATCTTCTAGAAGCTTGTTGGTAATAAAGGCTCTCAAATATTTACCTAAAAGACTGCAGGCACCAAGTAGTTATCTGATACTTATTTGTAGTAAATAATCATTGTCATGCCTTTTATGAAAATGTATATTTGTTCTGTTGTGTTTTATATTGGTTGATGTGTTTTGTATATATAGCTTATTTAAATGAGTCACATTTATTTTCAGAAAGTTATATAAAGATGGTAATATATGAGATTCCATAAGAATAGCGGATTATGTTTGTGGATCTTAGAATGTCACAGAAGATGGACACAGAAAGGAACACTTTGGAAACACCTTTATACTGTGTTAAGAAGCAGAATCTTTAAAAGACATGGTCAGTCTAGCTTGGTAGATCAGGTAGGGCGGGGGCAGAGCATCTGATCTGCAGCAAGAGACTTTGGGGAGTGATCAGGAGGCTAAGCTGTAATATAAACAGAAGCATCTTGGGGCTCAGGAGTCAAGGTTGCTCTATGCAACGGGAACTGGATAGAGAAACACTCAGGTCAGGAAGGCTATGGCAGAAAACAAAAGGCTCAGAAACACTGAATCTTTGAAATATATTTCTATTTCTTATCTTTATTACAAGGGGAAAATGTCATAAAAATGCCCAGAATTGAGAAGATCAACAACCAAAACATTGCTATCCATGCAGAGATCAGAAAAGCTGTTTGTTCAAGAAATACAAATGAAGAGAGAGGTGTTAAAAATCCAGCTTGTGAGCAAAATTGAAATACTCCAATTGAAAACAAATGCTCCCTGTCTTTCGTATACGGTAAGATGGCACTGCTGAAATTAGAGGAACTCGGAACATCCAAATTACTGGAGTTACTGATGAAATTTGTATTCAATAGGTAATAAGATTATGCAAAAACAATGCAAATGCCAGGATCCTGGCATTTGTATTCTAACACTTTACACGGAAAGCCTTTGGTTCCATTCCACTGCAATTACTAGAGATTTGAAAGACTGTTTGAGCAATATGTCACACATAGAGGCCATTACAAAATTCATAAACTGTTTATTTCCTAAGAAGATCTTGTTCAATTCTTATTACCTTAGGTATCTGTGTGTGTGTGTGTGTGTGTTTCTTTTAAAGCAAGAGTAGTTCTGTCTCTGAATTTATTCTCCAGAAGGGAAAAAAAGAAGGCTTTAACTCTGCATTTTTTATTTTTAAATAAAGCATGAACTGTAAGAATAACACATAGATAATTCATTTGCTCATGTTATCCCCAGATTTTAGAAAATGGAAGAAACCTGCCTTACATTACATAGGAAAACACAAGTGACTGCTGGAGTCTCTGATTTTCTTTAATTACCTAAAGATTTCAAAGTCTTTTAGATGTATTTTTCAGACTCTGATTCAGGTAGGCACCAACGTGTATTTCATGCCACCATTAACATTGGCTTTATCCTCAAAACAGGTCAACAAATTGTAATCCATTTGTTTAGATACTATATTAAGAGCTGGACATTTAAGAGTGAATATTATCAGGACCTAGACCTTGAATAGAAACTGACAACTGAAGATAAGAAAAACTGAAACAGACTATTTTAAGATTCAGTATCACAGCAATAAAACCTAACAACAGCATAAACATATGTCCTCATACCCAAAGATAATTGTAGTCCTCACCCTTCTCACAGAGACTCCTCTTTGCCACAGATGGAGACCACTACAACTAACCAAAATGCAGTGTTTTGGAGACCAACCCCACTAGTTATATCTACAAAGCATTCCCACACCTAAGATTCAGAGAACATTGCATAAGGGATGGCAGGAAAGATTTATATGATCTGAAGAGAAACCAGAGACTGGCACCTAGCATGAAACCCTCAGGAGGATCATCCAGCACCTGATGGAAAAAGACACCGAGACCCACAGCCAAACAACAGGCCAAGCTTGGGGAGTTGTGTGGATGAGTGGGAGGAAGGATAGGGTGGATCCATAAGGTCCCAACTCTACACCAAAACTCTAGGCAATTGAGGAACCCTGGGAGCAAGAGAGGTGGTCTTTCCAAGGGAAAAGTATAGCAATTGGTTATGCAGTGCCAAATGGTTAGCCCTGGAAAATATATAAAAGTAACATTATATGAACTAAACAGATTGTATTTAGGGATACACAAACACACATTGCAAATATATGCAATAACAACTAATGGGGAGAAATGCCACTACTTTGATGGAGAGCAGGGAGTGGTACTTGGGAGGGTTTGTGGGAAGAAAAGAGAAATGTTGCAATTATGTTGTAATCTAAAAAATAAAAATAAAAAGATATAGTGGCAATCTAGAGGTATTTTAGGGGAAATGTGCATTAGAGGGTCATAAATTTATTCAAGAAATGTACAGGTAAATGGTGGGAACTGGAAAAGATCATCCTGAGTGAGGTATCCCAGAAGCAGAGACACACATGGTATATACTCACTCATAAGTGGATATTAGACATATAAGATAGGATAAACATACTAAATTCTCTGTACACCTAAGGAAGCTTTTCAGGAAGGAGGACTCTGGCTAAGATGCTCAATCCCCATTCAGAAAGACAAAGAGGATGGACATCAGAGGAGGGAGAAAACAGGAAACAGGACAGGAGCCTACCACAGAGAGCCTCTGAAAGGCTCTACCCTGCAGAGTATTGAGGCAGATGCTGAGACTCATAGCCAAACTTTGGGCAGAGTGCAGGGAATCTTATGAAAGAAGTGGGAGATAGTAAGACCTGGAGAGGACAGGAGCTCCACAAGGAAAACAACAGAAGTCTGGGCACAGGGGTCTTTTCTGAGACTGATACTCCAGCCAAGGACCACTCATGGAGATGGCCTAGAACCTCTGCACAGAGGTAGCCTATGGCAGTTCATTATCCAAGTAGGTTCCATAATAATGGGGATAGGAACTGTCTCTGACAGGAACTGATTGGCCTGCTTTTTGATCACCTCCTCCTGAAGGGGGAGCAGCCTTGCCAAGCCACAAAAGAAGACAATGCAGCCAGTCCTGATGAGACCTGATAGACTAGATCAGAGGGAAGGGGGGGAGGATCTCCCTTATCAGTGGATTAGGAGAGGGACATGGGTGGGGAAGAGGAAGGGTGAGATTGGGAGGGGAGGAGGGAGGTACAGATGGGATACAAAGTGAATAAACTGTAATTAATTTTAAAAAGGTTTAAAAAAAAGAAAAAAATGTCTGGATTTTCTAATAGAGGAAAAATACCCCTCGGCCAGCATGTCATTCGTGTTTTACCACATTCCTCATTTTTCTCATGATTTGTGTAGCAGGGAATGTGTTTGTTCACCCATGATGGGTTTTCATTGTTCAAATTCTTTGTTTACAGCATTTCTCCTTAAAGCAATAAACCATCAGCAAAAGAAAAAGAAAAAAACAGAAAGAAAAGAAAAAAACTTATTCAAGAGTAAAAGATTCAGAACAGAGGCATTTTGTTGGAATAATATGACAAACTGCTATTTGTTGTACATGTAGAAGGACCTCACTTGGCCCCTGTGAGATGCTTCAGGAAGCTAAAATATAAGTGGAAGTTAAAACATTGCTCATCTTCTACCATACAAGTCTCATCTTTTCACTGGTTCTGAGAACTAGATTTTCTTGTTCTGCACAATGTCTGTCCAGCCACAGACTTTCTGCTCTGCTAAGTGCTTTAACATGAGCCTTTTGATATTTGCTCTGTATCACTTGTTATTACTGTTGACATCTGCAGAATCAGCTCTAAGAAGCAGCTTTCAGAGGTCTGGCAGACTGCAGTCACTCCTTATGAAACAGGAGACTGGCTTTTGTCAAAAAGAGCAGGCAGCTCAGGAGTAATCAAGCACATGCTAGGAAGGATGAAACTGAGCAGTGGATTGGTTCAGAATTAGATGCTGATGTCAGAAAAGAATTGCTGCATAGGAGTCACCTTTATAGGCATTAAATTCACTTAGTTATTTTGAGATTTCAGTTTAGATCATTCTGAAGTGAATGGTATGTCCTTACTTGCCATGGTAAAGAAAAGGAGAAAAAGATAGTTTGTGAAGGAAAGGAACCTCAACTTTGGATAAATGTGAGAGCTTGATGGAAAGACATGAACCTGTCAAGATGTGTTCTACAATTTTGGAAGGTTCTGATATCCATCCCATCTCGTCATCCGGGCAGCTCCAAAAACACACCTACTCCAGCTATACTGTATCTGTATTCCCAAAAGTGGTTTTAGCCTCAGCTAAATAGCCTGATGAGTAGAGAAAACTTAATACAACTGATGAGAATCGGAACCGGGTATCAGGATGCACAGAGAGGATTTGCCTGAAAGTGAGGAAGCTGATTTTTATAGACAACTAGTGCTGTGGAAACTTTAAATATAAGACTGCAGTTATTACTTCAAAGCAATAATTTTCAAGGAGACACTCAAAAGGGGTGTCAAGCTAAGGTGGGCCTTGCGGTTTTATTGCCTGACACCACTTTTTGTCCACTTACTGCTTTGTGACTACGGATGAAAGGTTGTCAACCACTTCATGTTTCTGACAACATAAGGCCCCTGCTCATTGGACAGTATCCACACTCAAACTCTAAGACAAAACAAGCCCTTCCAACTTGAAGACTCTTCTCAGGTGTTCCATCAACAACAACAACAACAAAGCAAGTAGTGCTGACTTGAAGCTGGCCCCACACTCACTATGTAGCCTAAGCTGCCCAGAAACTCACGATCCTCTCTCCTCAGCCTGTCTATTCTAATGACTGTAGGAATTAACCAACTCTCATTCCTGGTTATTGCCCAGATAATTAGATTCCTCCTCCTCTTCCATTTCCTTCCTTTTTACCTTCTTCCCAACTTTCCTTCCCCTTCCTTTTTTCTTCTTTACTTAATTTCCCCTGTGCAAAAGATAAACCCAGAAACTCACAAATACTACAGAGGCTCCAAAAAACTGAGTTATACCTCAAGCTTGGCATTTCCCTTTATTCTTTCTCTCATTCATTTGTATTAAAGATATTTTATTAATCTTTTGAGAATACCATACAATATATTTTGAACATGTCTCCTTCCAAGTTTTCCCATTAACACTGTATTGATTCTTCTACCCCTTTTTATTTGAAACCCTTTCCCATAGAAAATTTCTTGACAATAGTCCTAAATATAATTTGGTCCAAGGTTAATCTTGCACATAACTTTAGATGCAAAACTTAGTTTCTGAAGTTCCTTCTAAATTCCCTTTCTTTCAAAGAAAATTTCGCACATACTGTTATAAAAAGTTGAGAGTAGCCATTTGAAAAGGAACTATACAAACTCCCTTATGCTCAGTTTTTTTAGTCTACTTTATTGTAATCACAAAGCATCCCATTTTAGAGTGCTAGTGTCATAAGTGAGTCAAAAGATAGTTTCTGACTTTAAGGCCCATGCACTGGGCTGTGTGCAGTGTGCAACTAATCTCCATGGGCCTATTTCCAAACCCTTCAAGGGAATATGAATGAAGACAACTTATAACAGTACACTTACATCTTATCATGTGCCTGGCCTATATGAATTAAACTATATTGTGAGTCTCTATAGTCATATCGGTTATGTTCAGAAAATGTATGAGAGAGATGCTGGTGGTTAGGGGATAAGAAAAAAGTCAAGTTCACCAGCTGAGCAAGAGCTGACCATGAAGCACAAGCTCTTGCCATCATTTTTTCACGTTTCCATTCTTGTACAGGGAAGTTATATTCACCTGTCAGCCCAAAAACCTTCATAGTTTTCAGCATAATGCCACTGTAGACTTCATCTTTTCAGAAAATGTCCTTTCTCCGTCTTCGGATTCTCCATTCAGTCTGTTATTTACCCATATGAAATCATTACTCATTAAGTGGTGATATAATTCATGAAAACCTAATTTTATTTTTAATATTATCAGTACTACTTAGACTCACAAGTTTAAAATTTCACAAGAAAGATTTGACCTGACAGCTCTCTTTGTTACAATATGGTACATCTTTACCCTTGAACTCTGAAAGAAGGGAGAGCTGGAATGACGGATTCTCTTGGTTTAATTTCACACATTCACAATTTAAGAGGCAAAGAACAGGAGAAAGGTCGCAATTGACACAGGAAGTCAATTTGGGTTTTAGAAAAATTGACCGCAAACAAGGGATGACTTAGAAGTCATTATTTCCAACCCCGTTTTCTTCAAAGTCAGTGTGAGAGTGCAATATTCACAGCTATGAGACACCCTGTATTTACAGAAGATTCACATCCTTGCTACCTATCAACCTTTATTCTCAAAGATGCATAAAATTATATGGTAATCTAAGTATTGAGCAGGAGAGATCATAATTGACATTTCTGATCTACTAGTGCACAGTTATAAATCAGATAATTTTATCTCTCTGCAGGTATATTAATCTAAAATCCATTTGAGGCACCAGGATTTTAATAATGGCATATATATTAGATTTCCCCTAAGTGAGTTAGTTTAAAACCTGTATTTTTTTCACTTTATGAAAAAAATCAAGGGAGAAATTTTTGAAATAGAAAAAAGAGAAAAGCATATATAATCACAGCCTTACTTGTATAATTTCAACAGGTTATATCTGTGCTGAACAGAAGGTCATGCTCAGAGAGACATATTCATGAGGTTGAATTAACTACCATTTCCAGGCTAAAATGAAAAATATTGAATTTGACCATTCTCATCAACTCAAGTAATTACAGGAATTTGACATTTAGCATAAACACCCAGTTCCACTATTTTTACTGAATTCATTAGACTGTTTAGTGAAATAATCTGATGATTTAGTCAAACTTGTATTACTCTATTTAATGAAAAATATTGGTCACTTCAGTTTCCTTTTAATAACTGCTAAAAGCAATTTCCATAATTTAACAAGACAAATATTGATACGTATATGAAAATGGGGCAAAAGAATAAGAAAAAAGTACAGAAATCAAATTAAATCCCATGATGTCTTAAATGTAAAATTAGAGTAGATTAGAAATTTAAATCCAAATTTTTGACAGACAAGGCTAATAGGGAGACATGCCTAGCCACATAATTGTGTCTTTATGGCAAGATTAATTGGTTGCGCAGTGCAATCTAAATAGTTCTAGTCCTGAAACAAGAAGAATTTACTTAAAAGAGCAACGACCTGGCTAGCACTCCTTAAAACCTCCTCTTTTATCTCTCACAGATAGATCAAGACATAGCATTCTTCAAGATATTATTCACAGCTAATATGTAGATAAATATTACATAGACAATTACAAGACATTTCATTTATGTAAACATATAACATTAAGGGCAAATAATTTCATAAAATACCAATAGCAATAGTAGCTTCAAAGATAATTAGTTATATGATGCTTAACTCTTTTATGTACACTATACTGAAATACATAGATGTCTACACATAAAAATACATATTTACTGCTACAACCTAGATCTTCCACATCTTTTTAAACACCTATGTAGTAGATAAAGCCTTTTTACTTAAGCCTCTAATTTAATACCATTTGGAACCAGTGAAACCTTTAAATACCCGGGTTTTAGGTTTTAAGGGAAATACTGCTGAAGTGCACAGTGGGACATTCCCTTTTTCATCCACTATTTCTACCTCTCGGTTATAACAGTAGCATCTTGCTGTATCACTGACAATACTACCACATCAAAGGACAAACAAATGTGGCCTGAAATCCTCCCTAATGAGCAAAAATAAACATTCTCTTTAAAGTTTGTCATATCAAGTGTTTTGCTATGTAATAGAAACATATATATATATATGTTAGATTTGAATATAGTTTCAAATCTAACATATATATATATATATGTATAGTTTCAAATCTAATTCACTCTTTCTAGGAACCACTCAAATAGACTTGTACATAGCCCAAAAGACTCAGTCTACTGTGGTAGTGCTCATCAGCCAAACTTTGGGCAGTCAAACTTTGGGCAGAGTACAGGGAGTCTTATGGAAGAAGAGGAACCCAGACAGGACAGGAGCTCCACAAAGAGAACAACAAAGACATTCTCTCAACAGTTTAAAGCTAAATTTCTTACTGGAAAAATATTTTTTTCAATTTTTTAATTTTATTTTTAAGTATACTTTATTTACTTTGTATCCTCCCTCTAGTTTCCTCTCTCTTCCCTTCCCAACCCCTCCCTTCCTCCCTCTTCTCCACACACTCCCCTCCCCAAGTCCACTGGTAGGGGAGGGTTTCTTTTCCTTCCTTCTGATCCTGATCTGTCATATCACATCAGGAGTGGCTGCATTATCTGGGGGAGCAGCTTTACCAGGCCACAGAGGAAAAAATATTTTTAATACAATATATTCTAACTACAGTTTTTCTTCTCCCAACTCTTCCCAGATCCTCTATATTTCCCCACCTGCCCCAATTCACACCCTTTCTTTCTCTTTCTCCTTAGGACACAAACAGATATATTTTTTAAAGCAATAATAATAAAATAAAATTAGAAAAAATAAGAACAAACCAAAATAGCACAAAACAAACAGGAAAAAAGGAGGAAAAGGGGGAAAGCTCAAGAAACACCTATAGACACACACACACATTTGCATACACAGAAATCCCATAAAAATGCAAAAACAGAAACCATTTTACATATATGTATGCACACACACACACACACACACACAAAGGACCTGTAAGATAGAAAGAAAAGAGAGAAAGAAAGAAAGAAAGAAAGAAAGAAAGAAAGAAAGAAAGAAAGAAGGAAAGAAAGAAAGAAAGGAAAGAAAGAAATAAGGAGAGAAAGAGAGAGAAAGAAAGGAAGAGAAGAGAAGAGAAGAGAAGAGAAGAGAAGAGAAGAGAAGAGAAGAGAAGAGAAGAGAAGAGAAAAAAAGAAAAGAAGAAAACCCTGACAAAGCATTATGAGACAAAATCCCTCCAAAAATGCCATTTTTATTTTGGGTTGGACATTAACTTCTGGCTATGCAGACCTATCCTTAAGAGAGTCTTATATACTAAGTGAGACTGTTGGAGAAAACGATCTTTCATTTGTGAATGGTTATCAAGTGGAGATAGCATCTGGGAGGGATGGAGGTTTGTGACTACTTTTATGCATGCTGTCAGTCTCTGCCATATGTTCATCGGTCCTGCTGTGTTTAGAAATATTTGATTTATTGGTGTCCTCCGTCCCTTAAGTTTCTCTCTCTCTCTCCCTCTCTCTCTCTCTCTCTCTCTCTCTCTCTCTCTCTCTCTCTCTGTGTGTGTGTGTGTGTGTGTGTGTGTGTGTGTGTGTGGCGCATGCACATGTGAGTGATCTAAATGTAACCTCCAAATAACAGAAGATATTGAGCCCCAACTGGGCATCTTTTGTCACAAAATGAATTCTTCAGTTCCAGTAATTATTTATATTTAATCAAGTTGCTGGCCAAAGGGGCCTCATGGGAACCCCGTAATAACCCAGGCAATTGCAAAAGCTTTTGGTTACTCTTCAAAAACTGCTCATAAGACTCTTTTGCTAAGACAACACCTATACAACTCATTGAACATAGAAAAGTTGAGGTGGTGCCTACCTACAGCCTTCACATCTACTGAGGAGAAAGTTAAACGTAATCACAGCTGCAAATCTTTAGATCTACAATGATAACTGGCCTGCAAGATATGCTAGTACAAACACATATTTAGTAATAGTGGCAGATTTGGGGGGAATAACCAACCAATATCTAACTGATTTTTCTGTTTGTTTGTTATTATTATTTATTATAATTTATTCAGTTTGTGTCTCAGCTGTAGCCCCTTCCTCATCTCCTTCCAGTCCTACTCTGCCTCCTTCTTCTCCCCCCCATGTCCCTTCCCTAATCCACTGATATTGAAGGTCCTCCTCCACTATTATCTGACCCTAGCCTATCTGGACTCATCATGACTGGCTGCATCCTCTTTCTTTGTGGCCAAGTAAGGCCACCTCACCAGGAGGAGGTAATCAAAGACAGGCAATCAAGTTCATGCCAGTGACTGCCCTACTCACCTTACTAGAGATCCCCCCCCATGGAGACTGAACTGTCCGTGGTCTACAGCTGAGCAGAGGTTCTACATCCTCTCCATGCATGGTCCTTGGCTCATTCATTAGTCTCTTCAGGGTCCTCAGGGCTAAGATTTTTTAATTCTGTGGAGCTCCTGTCTTCTTTAGGTCTTTCTGTCTCTTCCTTCTTCCATAAGATTCCCTGCACTCTGCCCAAAGTTTGGCTATGAGTCTTAGCATCTGTTTTGATGCTCTGCTGGGTAGAGTCTTTCAGAGGCCCTCTGTGCAAGGCTTCTGTCCTTTTCCTTCTCCTACATCTGATGTCTATCCTGTTTGCCTTTCTGAACGGGTATTAAGCCTCTCCCCTAGGGTCCTCCTTGTTTTGTCTCTTTAGGACTATAGAATTTAGTATGTTTATTCTATATTATGTGGCTAATATCCAGCTATAAGTAACTGGTATTAAAGACTACTCCATAAGATGGAACCCATCCTTAACATTGCTTGGGTGGTCAAGAACCTGAGGCCAGATAGGCCAGGGACCTCGGGAAAAATGAAATACTATTGTTCTGCTGAAGGAACATAGCAATAAAATGACTCCTAAAAGCATTCTGCTATAAGCATAGATCAGTGTCTTGCTCAGCCATCATCAAAGAATTATCCTCAAGGATGAGATGGGAACTAAGACAGACACACAGATGAACAATCTGAAGAGGGTAAGAAGACTTGGAGCACTCAGTATGAAATGGGAAGTCTTTATCAAATCCCTTCCCTCAAGCCTCAGGGAACCCTATAGAAGAGGAGGCACAAAATTATCCTCTTTTAGTTTTAGGGGGAAAACAACAACAACAACAAAAAAAAAAAAACAGGAAACACAAGGAAGTTAGATGCAATTCATGAACAAAAAAAAATTCAGAGAAGAGAAAATGGAACAGCTAATACAAATATGCAGATAAAAGATTTGACCATTGATCCAAAAATGTAAAATGAAAATCATAATGAGATGCATTTCATCCACTATCAGGTTAAAAAGGGGGGGAGAGAAGCTTCACAATGACACATGTCAGATGGGGTGAATTGATAGGAAATTGAGACAGACTTGAAAATGCTAACACTATAAAATTAAGTAATCTAAATATTATAAAAAGGTGTGTTACTATTCAGTATATTCCATGTGCATCATGAACTCCCAAAATAGCTTAGGGACTACTTAGTACAATTATCATCAAAAATACTAGTCATTCAAAAAAATTATATAGTAACTAATAGAGTGTATCACGTTAAACATTTCTTGACACCCAAATACTAAATTATTAATCTTTCCAGAAGACTTTTTTTTTTCAACTACTGGCTTGTTTAAAATGATGGCTTTGGTGTTACATGAGCTGACACTTGGTTCATAATTATTTCCAGAATTTCAGTGATATAGTCAAGCAGTATATGAAAATCTGATAGGGTAGACAATGAGTGCCCCAAATCCTTAAGAAATTAAAATTAAGGCTCTGCAGTATTTTGAAAGGAGACTCCAATCAACAGCAAGGAAGGAGGTCCAGAAGAGTCACAGCACTGTCATCCTGGCCTACAGCTTAAGATAGATGGCTCCCTCCCCACCCACTGGAAACAAATGAGGTATTTGCCATTCCCCTCATGTTCTCTCAGAACTAAATTAATGTTCTATTAGTGAGATTAGCATCCCTTTTGGATATTGTTGAAGGAATCATCTGGAAATAGCTATGATAGGCAGTTGAGTCATGCAGGATTTCTTCACTGGGGTTCAAATGGCACTTGTTTCTTAAAACAATTATTCAAGGCAAGAAAGTGTGGCAGAGATCAAAGAGAGCTGTGGTCTGAGGAAAGCCTCCCCCTCTTCTGTTTTGCTTTTGTTTTACTATTTATTGCTCCCATTTTCACAGCTCATACAGAGTCTGATTATCAGAAACTGAATGTTTGTGACTTTTTAAACCCTCTTTTTAAAACTACAGCTACAAACAGAAGTAATATAATATTAACTATGGAACATTTATGTTCTCATATGGAGTCTACACTATTACAACCAAGGAATAAGACTTTTACAAAGTCAAATTCTGTACCCATATAGAAATGTATTGTTATGGGATGATTGAAATCTCTGACTTCTATCTTTTTGAGAAAAAGAAATCCCAGTGTTCTAAGGAGTATGCAATATCTGATTCATGTTGGGATTGTCTCTCAAATCAGCACCATTTTAGCAAATGAACAAGTAAGCAGCCATGCAGGCGCTTTAACCTTAGAGGAGAGCAAAGAAAACTATGGGAGAGAGCAGACTAAAGAGGAGCATGCATGAGGTGTACATTAAAAATTAATAGGAATAGGTATAAAAAAATGCAAAGAAAGTAAAACATAAACACTGACAGTAGTTTAGAGGTTTAAAAGACCAGAAGACAAATTTTTGCAAAAATGAAAATAAAATTTTTCAATATAAAATTAGATGGATTTAAAGATTAATTAGCATAATTAAAAAGTAATAAAAATGAAGAGGTTTGAGAACAAGATCATAGGAAGGTAAAGAAAACCTTGGGGTAAGGGAAAATGCCTCGTCACAAAAACTGAGTGCTCACAAAATTCTGGATTCTGTCCAGCTTCACCCTTCACAGTCCCATGCCATGTGTGAACAGACATGTGGAATGGCCGTGTCTAAGTACCTGGACTCATTCAGTTCTCATTGAAGGGCCAGGCTTACAGAGCCATGATCTGAAGCAGTGGGATGTTTCTGGCTTTGCTTACCCATGCTATATTTGAATGTTCCCAGAAGCCTTGGTTCTGATGCGACTGTGTGCTTTATGCCACGTGTGTCATCAAAGCACCCAAAGCCAAAAGCCTTGTCCCAAACACTGGGCTCAGGTCAACACTATTGTCAGTTACCAATTACAGTGTTTAAATTTTACATGCAAAGTTTTCTGCTCTAATAAAAACATGACATGGTTTAATTACAAAAGCAACGATCATTTCCTATGTTCATTCCTTTCCATGTAAGTACCAAATTACTATATTTGGGCTTTTATTAAAAATTTTAAATTTAAAACTTTGTTTTTTAATTATTGACTTAAATATTATAATATTTTATATTCTATTTTAATATCATGAATATTAAAAATATTTAATATCGTTGCTTGAGGTAAGGACAGAAGTACAAACCATTTCTGAAATGGCCTTAAACATATTTTCAACATTTTGTATCATGTGTGTTATGAGATGTGGCATGTTTAGCCTGAGGATTAGCAAAATCAAGTCAAAATATTAATAATTTATTAAAAATTTGGGAAATGCTCTATAACCTGCAATATCAATTATAAAACACTGAATTAACTCTCTATAAAAATAATCAACTTCCCCATTTCATTAGCTTTTGTTTTTAAGAAATAGTAAAGTAATGTGTACAACAAAGAATTACTTCCTAATTATTTTTTCTCATGTAATATATTTTGATCATATACTTTCCCCTACCCCAACTTTGCTCACATCCATACCTACCCAACATCATATCTTTTTGTCTATCTAATGTCTTTCACCCAAACACACAAAAAGAAAAAAACAACAGAAAATTAAAACAGGCAAAATGAAAGGAAATCAAATAAGACAAGCAATGCCATATTAAAACCACAGAGAATGTTTTGTGTTGATGAACTATTCCTGGGCATGGAGCTTGCCCTGGCTGTGGTTGGTATACCTGGTAACACTCCATGAGAGAAAACTGATTTTCCCTTTCCCAGGAGGTATCAATCATAAATAGCTTCTTGATTAGGATCAGAACTTGGCGTCCACTCCCCCTTTTCATATTGCCCAATCTGAATGTGTACGGGTCATGTGGGTGCTGTAACAGTCTCTGAGTTCGTTTTTTGTGTCATTCTTGTGTCTAGAAGATGCTATTCCCTTAGAGTTTTAGCCACCTGTGGCTCTTACAATCCTCACACCTCATCTTTGCCATACATCTCTAGCCTTGAAGAGAGAAGTTTGATATATAAAATCTTATTTAGGATTGAGTGCTGATAGTCTCTCATTGCACATTGTCAAGGAGTGGCTCTTTGTGCTAATTATGATCTACTTCAAGAGTAAACCTCTCTAGTGAGTTCAGTGATTTACTGATCTATGGGCACAGCAATATGTCATTAAGAGTCATTTTATTGCTATGCTTCTTTAGCAGGATAATAGTAGTAGTCTTCCTGTAGGCTTATGACCTATCTAATCTCATATTCTTGTGAAGGGTTATCTTAAAATACATTTTTATGATTGGTTATTAATGTCTGACTTACATAACTAATATAAAGGGTCGTGTGTGTGTGTGTGTGAAATTGCCTAGTGTTGTGTGGGTGCCTACAGAGACAAGAAAAGGGCTTAGATCTCTTGAATTTGCAGTTACTGGAGGTTATGAATTTTCTGATATGAGGGCTTGTATCTGAACTCCGGTGTTCTGCAAGAGCAGCAAGTGCTTTTAAGTCCTCTTTTCTCTTCTGTTCTCTATAAACTATTATATATACCAATATTTTCAGCATCTTGTAAATTTGCTAAGGTAAAAGAGATCATCTCTTTGCACTGTAGGATAGTCTGTGTGATATTTTTTTTTCCACTAATAGAAAATCCTTGAATACCGATAAACACTCTGTCTGTGCTAGCTTCACCAAGTTGTTAAAGTTTTTTGTTTTCTAGGTAGAGGATCCATGAGTGGCCCAGAAGAATTACACCCTGCCTGTTAAGCAAAATTGTTTTTAATAAAAGTAAATATTGCAGCTGTTAAGTATATGACCCCAACTTGCAGACATGACATATAAAGCAGGAATATGACAAACATAGATAGCCAGAAACAAGGATGCCCAAACAACCCTAACCCAAAGGATACTTTGCTCCTCTATCTGACTGCTCTCAAATGTGAAAAGCGGAGATTCTGCAGGAAGTTGAGTCAAGACAAGGAACAAACTCCACATCAGTGAGTTTATAGTAATGAAATTGCTTGCCTGCTTTTCCACTTTGCAGGATTATGAGTGCACATTCGACACACTCTCTACTTAAAAGTAGAATTAGAGGTCGCTAATTTTACTTCTTTACAGAGAGTAATTGGTAGAAATGGATGCTTCTTTCCGTAGTGTTCTAATTTAGTCTTCTAAATAAGGGCATAGGACAATGGGGTAGGGACTGAAAGTGCTTTTCCATGTCGCCTAATGAAATTCAAGTGCACTGACCTTCTGACTATGATGTAGAAGTGTAATGATTTTAAAATTACTTTGGCCTGCTGAGTTGTATGTTCTAGCCTGGGAGTAACTAATTATCATTTTAAACTGAGAAGATTATGTAAATGTTCATGCTTGCTAGTTTGTCCCTAACTTGGTATATACTAAGAAAGCTTGGAATATGTTCTCCAGTGAAATGAATTAAGTAACAGTGATAAGGAGCAGAATCATCTCAGTGCTAAAACACTGTCCTTTGTAGAAAGCTATTCTGATGCCTAAACAAGAAAATACTTTGAAAAAATAATAGTGGCTTTATGTACAGTTGAAGCTTCCATTCTTTGTTTTTCTTTTTTCTTAGATTTATTCTTTGGAGTCAATAATTATTACTCATCATTATTTTTTTTAAACTGAACTCCACTGAAAATTGGGGCATATTGCTCTGTTATGGAAGATTTGTTGCATCAGTTCTTCTAACAGAAATAATACAGAGTATTCTCTGGGGGCACACAGATGGAGTCAACTAGAGACACTAGAAGACCAACCCAGAGAGCAGAAAATAAAATGAGGATCAAGAAGAGAAGAGAGAATTAGAACAAGAAAAGGGGATTTTAATAACGGTTACACATGTAAACGGTATGTCTTTCTCTCCTGGTTATAATTGCAAACATAAACTGTAGATACAGGAAACACAAATTAGATATGTTCAGGAGGTTCTATATTTTCTCCCCTGATATCCGCAGGTCCACACAGGCATCCTCTTCAGGAATGTCATCTTGCTGGTTAACCTACTCCTCTCCTGTCCTGCCTTGTGTTTTCTGAAATGCTGTGACCCCTGGTAGTCACCTAGCTTTGAGACCATGTACGTAAAAAATGAACTTAAGCACAGGTTTTCCTGCTGATCCTTAGCACATTTAGAAAAGCTCAGACCTCATGTTTATAGCTCCTGTTTTTATGGTTGCCATATCCCTCCTGAGTCAAAGGTAGATTCGAAGAAGACCTGAAGGCACACTATCACCCAAGAAATGTGTGTTCGGGAAATGTTGACAGTAGGAAAAAAAAAAAGATGAGGCATCTAGAAGGAACAATGAAGTGTTACCACCATTAGATTCAATGCTTTATCATTCAACTGACTACGAAGTTCAGTTCTTACACCAAAGCAACAGCAGACAGCCGTTGTTCATATGTGTAAATAAACTAATGCTCTTACCTCATTTTTTGTTGCGGCAACAGAAACTGTCCTCTCTACTGTATAGAGAGGACATGCTTATCTGGTTCACCATTTTAGACAGCTGAAAACATAGTGTCAGTGCTTGTTGGGTTCTGATGAGCACTGTTTGGCTATAGCACACCTTTATAAGTAGATCCGAGTCAAAGCTAATATAGAATGACAAGATGATACAGGAAGCTAGATGTCATGTAAGGATCAGACCCATGACATTTTGTCACAACCTGTTCTGGAAGGAATTATTTTATTTCCTCATTCAGCCTTCTCCACTGATCTATTCCTCTGGGAAGGCTACCAATGTATCCCACTATAGATTCTATCACACCAATAGGACCAAGATTCCAGCACAGGAAGCTAGTGAAAATAAATCCAAATTGTATCGATGTCATAGCATCACCACATAGCTTTAAAACAATGTAAATATCAACTTGAAAATATTAATAAAATAAACTATGGCAGAACCACTTGTACTCTACCAACAAAATGATAAAAGTAGGCATTCTTCGTCTTCAGGAATCTCACCAATAGTAATTGTCAAGTCACATCTTGATTTGTACACATTGTTAATAAACAGAGCTGTAAAAAAAATTCAAATTCAAAAAAAATTCATATGTTCTTATAAAATAAAATATAATCCCAGTCGAAAATAATGCATGCTACTTTAAGAGGTACATACTTTTACTCCTATGTATGTATGGTATTTCATGTAACTTAAATAAGTGTAAAACTTTCACCTAAAATTATCCAGCTTCAAAGTCGCAAAATGGCTCATATCAGTTCATTTTAGTCAAAATTCCCATTATCTCAATGTCAAATTAAAGTAAATATGAGACACAGTCAATGTATTCTCATTGATTGACTAGGCTCAAGTAAGCCAATAGCATGCAATCCAGTCACACAGACCTTTATTGAACGCGAGCTCTGTGTCTAAAATCTTGGCAAATATTGAAAAGAAGAAATATAAGGGCACACGTGTAATTTTTCTCTTTTTCTTTTTTAATATAAGCATGCCTTAAGGAAAAGAAAAGAGAGAAGTCACAATGCTTTTACCGAAGGCTAGGTATGGCAGTATTTTAACCTTTCAACAATCAGTATATCTGTTGCTGGTGACTACGTATTTGGTAGATTTCACTGAATCATACTTTGCTCTTTCTTGGTGATTAAAAATGGATGAAAGTCATTTTTTTTTTTTTTTTGTTATCAAGAAAGGCCCAAGATGTACAAAATAGCATCCATGGTTCTGTCAAAATTTCTTGTTTGGGTTCTTCACAGTACAGCTGAAAATGAATAGCTGAAACATCTAGATTTGTATCTATTTTAGACATTATATGAACTTGAACAGGGCCCATAGATCCCTTGCAACTTTATTCCTCCATCTACAAATGTGTAGGTTGAACTGGGTAAAAAGAATTCTATCTATGTCTTATTTATAAAGCAAGTTTAATTGACATTGACTTGTCTAAAGTACTTATTAAATGGATTCTGCCATCATTTCTGCAGTTGAAAGTCAGAATTGGAACCTGTTATCTATTTCTCACACACATGTACATACATACATACATACATCTAGTAAAGATTTATTTAGTATTATGGTAATTTGTAAAACTATAGATTATGTTATACATATGGATTATTTTCTACTAATTAATAAATTAGTAGAAATTATATCAATTAAAACAATTTAAAAAATAATATTTGTAATTGTACACTGAGAACTATAATTATTATCTTAAAGTATAACTCTCTAGGCCATCTTGAATTCACTCAATTCTATAGAATGGTCTTGCCATGCTTGACATAAATTAGTCCCATAACAGACATTACTGTTAAGCTACCTAAGGACAAAACAAAATTCACTGAATTTTGCTGAAGGAACTGGTTCAAGCTGGAATCCTCAAATTGTTCTCACTCTATCACTGTGCACAAGAATTAGGATCACTCTGCTTCAAGAATCATGAAGTCATAGTCTGGGCAGTTTCACTTAAAAATCTGTTGGGATGAAGTTTTGTCCACTGTGTAAAGGTTTTCTCCAAGTGGGTTCCCTAGTAAGGGGAGCAGGGCTTCTCTGGCATGAACCCAGTGACAGGCTTTCTGATCTCCTCCCCGTGGGTGGTACAGCTTTGCCAGGCCACAGAGGAAGATGATACAGCCAGTTCTTATGAGACCTGATAGGCTAGGGTCAAATAGAAGGAAAGAAAGACCTCATCTATTAGTGGACTAGGGGAGGAGTATAGGGGGAGAAGAGAGAGGGATAGTAAGATTGGGAGGAGAGTAAGGAAGGGGACACACCTGGGATACAAATTGAATAAACTGTAATAAAAGATAATAATAAAAAAGAAAAAAAGGTTGTCTTAGTATTATTCAAATGCTGATTTCTGTGGCAGAGATCTGAATGCTTCATATTGTAATTCTTATGACTCCAACATATTTCATTAACATTCTCTTCAACATCTTCTGATTGGTTTAATAAAGAGCTCAAGAACGAATAACTGAGGTAGGATAGAAAAGGTGGGACTTCCAGGAGAAACAGGATCTCTGGGAAGTAATCAGACACAGGGAGTTCACCAGCCAGACGCAGAGGAAGAAACAAGGTACTGTAACTGAGAGGTAGCAGGCCATGTGGTAAAACATATATTAGTATAAATGGGTTAATAAGTTATAAGAGCGAGTTGGAAATGAGCCTAAGTTTAGGTCAAGCTTTTATAATTAATAAAGTCTCCATGTCATTATTGGGAGCTGGCAGTCCGGAGAAAGGACCATTATAAAAATCTTTCAAGTTTTACTCTTTCTTACTAGGCATTTCAAGTCAAATGTGCATGTAAATCCATTTCCTATGTTAGCCACACTCAGTGCCTGTCTAAAGACAGATTTTTTAGTCCACTCTAGTCATTTTGTATTCCTTTCTGAAATTTTTCATTCATACTTCTTCATCAGTTTTTTTCTACCCAAAATCCATACACACAATAAATACATAAAAACATTTAAAGAAACACATAGAGAATAGCATCTGTGCATAATAACAGTTAAAGAGCAGCATCCAGTGTGAAAGAATTAATTCAAGAGTAATTGGAAGCTGGGCACAGTGGCAAACGCTAGTAATCCCAGCACAGGGGAAGGCAGAGACAGGCACATGGGAGTTCAAAGTTGTCCTGGTCTACAAAGCAAGAACAGGACAGCCACGGCTAAACAGAGAAATCCTTTCTAGAAAACAAACAAGTAAAAAAGGGAAAGAAAGAATGATTGCAGATGAAAATGGAACTTTAGGACTGGCAAGATGACTGATTATGCCATTTAATAAAAATGCTTGCAGCCAAACTTGATGACAAGTTTGATCTCTAGTATCCACATGGTGGAAGAAGAGAGCCAACTCCTCCTCAAAGTTGTGGGTTGAGTCCTACACTAATGCTGTGATGTAAATGTGTTCATAAGCATGTACATACATACACACACACACACACACACAGAGAGAGAGAGAGAGAGAGAGAGAGAGAGAATGTAATAAAAGTGAGAATCAATCAATCAATCAATCAATCAATAAGTTAACTTTAAATTAATGCATACCACCCAGACATAATGTATGTTTTTGCTCAAGATAATGTTGTTTAAACAAAATGTATGAATTTTTGTTTGGTCAAGAGTGAAGTCATTTTTCTCATTATTAGTGATAATGCATTGATTTGTATGAAAAGAATGTGAATCGAGCCATCAGGTAGGCAGGTGAGCCAGGATGGGTGTGTACAAATACTTCTAGGAGCTATGAAGGAAGAAGCAATCCATGTGTCGAGCTTTCTTTTTTTTTTTTTTTTTTTTTGCAGTGATGGCAGGTTTAGCTATTATAGAAACTCCAGAACAAAATTAGTTTCATCTACTTCAAAGTTACAAATGTATATATTTATTTATTTATTTATTTATTTATTTTTTATCAGTTACATTTTATTAACTATGTATCCCAGCCGTGTCCCGATCCCTCATTCCCTCCCAGTCCCTCCCTCCCTCCCTCATCTCCACCGTGCCCCTTTCCAAGTCCACTGATGGGGGGACCTCCTCCCCATTCATCTGATCCTGTTTTATCAGGTATCTTCAGGACTGGCTGCAAAGCCCTCCTCTGTGGCCTAACAGGACTGCTCCTCCCTTCGGAGGTGGGGAGACCAAAGAGCCAGTCATTGAGTTCTTGTTGGAAATAGTCCCTGTTCCCCTCACTTTGGGAAACCAATTGGTTACTGAGCTACCACAGGCTACATCTGAGTGGAGGTTCTAGGTTATATCCATACATGGTCCTTGGTTGAATGTCAGTCTCAGAAAAGACCCTGTGCCCAGATATATTTGGTCCTTGTGGAACGCAACTGGTACCCCCAGCTCTGCTCTCTGCGCTGCACGGGGCTCCCCGCCCCACTGGGCCTGATTAGGCCCTGAAGGCTGGGATACAAGGCCAAGCAAGGTTATGACATTTACAGGATTCGTGTCCGTCATGGTGGCCACAAATACCCAGTTCCTAAGGGTGTTTAGGCAAGCTTGTCCACCTTGGTGTTAACCAGTTAAAATTTGCCTTCAGTCTGTTGCTTAGGAGCGAGCTGGACGCCATTGCAGGGCTATGAGAATCCTGAATTCTTCTTACTGGGTTGGTGAAAATTCCACATATAAATTTTTTGAGGTTGTCCTCATTGATCCATTCCATAAAGCTGTCAAAAGAAATCCTGATGCCCGGCGGATCACCAAACCAGTCCACAAACACAGAAGTATGAGCTGACATCTTTTGGCCGGAAGTGTCTTGAAAGGGACCCAAGTTCCACCACACTCTTGGTGGCTCTCGCCGTGCAGCCTGGAGAATGTGCAACACTCTTCAGCTCCACCGTTAAACACTTGTAAAATCCATACCCAATTAACAATTTAGGACAGTCAAAAATAAATAGTGTGAATCATATTGTCCTTTAAGGAATTCATTTTTTTGTAGAAATGGTAGAAAAAATGGTAGAAAACTAGGTACTCCTTAATTGTCTCTTTTAGGTCCTTTACTCATTATTTTTTCAGATTTTATAATTGCCTTGTTTACCTTGGGCTGGACAGATATTCCTACCTACACTGTCTGAATCACTGCACCATCCATCTCCCAGCCCCCATCCAATGCCATCCTCCTTAACCGTCCTATGTTCCATCCATAATCCTTTACTCATTATTTAAGATATTACTGATTTCTTTCAAAATTTATGGCAAAAATGAAGTTAAACAGGGGCTTCAGGAACATAAAGTAAACCAAACAAAAGAAAATTAGCAAACCTGTCTTTCTACTTGATATTTATGTCCTTTGAGAACTCGTTTCAACGCCTTTAGCTTTGAGATTTCAGCTCTTAGTATCTCATGTATGCTATGACACAAACATCAGTGTTTTAGGTGTGAGTTTATCAGTGTTAGAGAGTGATCGAAGCTACACAATGGAGGTAGATCATAACTGAAATCCTGTACTCTGCCTTAGGATCTAGAACCTGGGGAATAGGACAGGCAAAGGCAGTATAGGAGTCCTGTGTAAGGAAGGATAGCCAAATCAGTAAGACACAACCTAGGCAAATTCCACTCTCATGAGTTTTATTTCTAAATATCACTGAGAAGATAATTTTTATGGCAAGAATAACCTTTCCCCATACACATCAAGATTATAGACAGCAAAGACAAGTTTCTCCAGAGGAGTAATATGAATGGTGATAACGAAGAAGTTTGGGATGGACTCATTTTACTCTTCCAATATGCTAGTAGTAGTTGCTTTGCTTTGAGATTGTCAGAATGGTCTGAGATGATGTATTGTACTGGTTTGTATTTCTCGAACTCCACAAAAGGAAATCATGAATTTGAACTCTTCATAATTTGTAAGATGCTGTTGATTTGCATAGGACTTATTGGAACCTGATGAAAAGGGCTCTGGCTATGCTTGTCACCATGAGAGCCACTTAGATCAGTAACCATCAGTAACCAAAATTGAATGCAATGTGCCCCTAAGTAATTTACAGAAAGAAAAAAAAAACACTGTAGCAATTCTTTGCGTGTGTGTGTGTGTGTGTGTGTGTGTGTGTGTGTGTTATGAAGAGGGACAAAGACAATGTGGTGGCTTCAAAGCCTGATGTGACAGGTAATACAACCAAATGCAATCCTGGACTATCACTCCATGGTGTCACCCTTTATTTTGCATAGTTCAATTACTTTTCATTTCTTCAAGCAGATTGGAACCTTGCCAGTAAGTAGGTACATGCACTATAGCCTTGTCTTTTTGCAATGCTTTCATACAACAATAAAAACGGAGTTCTCAGAAATTCTTTCCTTTACTTCCTTTTGGAAATAGTTTCAACAAAACAATTTATTCTGTAATATCGTTTTTGGGTTCATTAACATGACAGCTAATACCCTGGAATTTTTCAAATTGATTTGTGGAAGTTGCTTTTTTTCTATTATTTTTAATATTAATGTTGGTGCCAACACACTACAAAATGTGTTATACAATACCACGCCTGAGCCTCACAGGAATTAGGATGATGTTTATGGAAGAAAGAACTGAACTATACAACGAATTTGAATTATTTGTTGAAGTTCACACAGGTTCTCAATGGTAATGTCAGGGCAAAATCTCAAAAGAGCTTTGTCACAGATCAAAGATCCTTTTCTTCAGACTGCTTGGCTTCACTACGTGAGAGTTCAGCTTTCTAAGTTTATTATACCATTTAAAAATAATCAGAATTCAAAAGCTAAAACTTATCAGTTTATTTCATACCTTAAAAATGGAAGGGGAGGAGGACCTCCCGTATCAGTGGACTTAGAGAAGGGCAGGGAGGAGATGAGGGAGGGAGGGTGGGATTGGAAGGGATTAAGGGAGGGGGCTACAACTGGGATACAAAGTTAATAAACTGTAACTAATATAAAAAATAAAAATTTAATTAAAAAAATGGAAGAGTTCAGCCTTACCAGGCCACAGAGGAAGACTATGAAAGACAGTCCTGATGAGACCTGATAGGCTAGGGTCAGATGGAAGGGGAGGTAGTCCTCTCCTGTCAGTGGACTGGAGAAGGGACATGGGAGAGAGGGATGAAGGGAGGGAGGGAGAGAAAGAAGGAGGGAGGGATAGGGAGAGGACAAGGGTCGGGGCTACAGCTGGTTTACAAAGTGAATAAATTGTAATAAATAAAAAATTGTATTTAAAAAAATGGAAGAGTTCTGCTAAAGCACTTGAGTCTGAATTAGCTGTTATTTATAACAGAAAGAATGTGCTTTAAGGATGACTGCACGGTATCATAACTGGCAAACACATGGTCCTCTCACTTGGAAACGAGCTAACCAGAACTCACATGCTGCGCCTTGGGAATAACTTCCCATAAAAACAGGCTCAGAACAGGCAAGTCCTGGAGCTATGGCAAGTGATATTCTAACATGACAAACAGAATCTCAGCTTAAAAAAAAAAATCTTCCCTTATCCCAAACCATTTTCTTCTTATATGCTGGAAAATGATCAAAATACAAACAAACCAAATTAACAAAAGTCAAAAGAGGGCCAAGCTCATGTCTTACTTCAGCTGACCCCCATTAAAGGGTTATTCCTTCAGGATCAATACCATTAATGCCTGACTATGGAGACCCAGCAATCAATGGAAAGTGATAAAGGAAACAGAATCAATAAGCATTAGAAAGACAACAGAGAGTGAAAAAAAGACAAATCCAGTGAGAATGTTGTGTAGGGTTTTGCCTGAATGAGAGGCCAGGAGCTGCTTGCAAGTTCTTTCTGTTACACTAATCTAAATTATTTCCTCGAAACTGGAAAAGCTCATGTTGGATACAATTAATATTAAATGCAGATAAAAGTATCATAGTATAACTGGAGATCTTGATTAACCTAAAAATTTCTTTAAGAAAATTCCACAGTCTGTAGTGAACCTTAACACCGGCTTATAAAGCATTGGGTTTTTGTTGGTCTTACAACAAGGAAGTTCCCTCAGGAGGCTGAGGAACCAACTCATTATAGCATTAGTTGCGTTACATCTATCATTTAGCAATTAATAGTGCTGGAAATACTCTTGAGAATGCACAATATCTGGGGCAAAGAGATTGAATGTACAAACAGGAAGCAGCCAGACCATGCATGAAAACATAACTAACTTGCTCCTGAAGAAATCTTACTGGGAAACAAACAAGATGCATATGCTCGATCCTCCCTTTAACAAGCTGCTCTGCTAAACCCCAACGTGTAGGAAGCCAGACTTCTATCTCCAGTAACAATCCCACATACAATAAATTCTCAGTCCCAAGCAAACTGGATTAATAACTCAAAATTTCCTCAATTTTGTCTGTGCTTAAAACTTAGGATCAACCTAAAAAAGGCAGTGTGCCATTCTGTAATCACATAGAGCAGCTGTAGGTAAGCCAAATTGCCCCTGCACCTCCTTATGCCAACAGCTTTCAAAGAAGCACACCTGAAGCCATCTTCTCATGCCCTACTATAAAGTTGTGCCGTTAGTCTGCTTGCCCTGGACTCTGACAAAACGCCATTGATCCCTGATGACTCCCTTCCTCTGAATTAACAGTAGTGTAAGAACACAGATGGTTCCGAAGATTAGGCAGGACATAGGAGTAAATGCATGACCTCGAGTCATTTCTGAGAGCGCTCTGACCACGCCCTCATTAAAATACTTCATCTGCTGGAGTGTAGCTCAGTGGTCAAGCAATTGCCCAGCATGCATAAAGTTCTGGGTTCAATACCCGGGATGGCAGAAAAGTAAGCCAAAACAAACAAGCACATTAGAAAATCCCAGGTAATATGCATAATCATTTCAGAATATCATGTTAGGGAAGCTCGTCCCTGATATATGTTCCTTCCCCCGTAGGTTTATGGAAAATTGCCTCCATTTGGTGCTATCGCAGCTTCTTTTTTATAAATGCAAAGCCAAACAAAAAAACAAAACAAAAAAAATTGAGGCTTTTTAAAGGGAATGTACAATTTTTATAAGTTACAAAATCGTATTTTAAAATATTTTTTCTGTAAAAAGGGTTGTGATTTATATTTTTTTTAAATATAAGTCCTCTATCTAGAGTACTGAAATTATAACCAACCTTGAGACAGGTAACTTCAGGATTTCAGCTTCTATATCCTCAGGTTTCATCAGAATCTGACTGTCTTTATGTGTTTCCATAGCTCTCTTGCAATAAATTATGCTCATTGCAGAAGTATATGAATATTATTTAGTCATGCTGTTTGTCCTTCCTATTTGTCGATTCCAACTCTCACTTTTGATGTTATGAAATAAGTATGGTATTTTGTGGAAGGATAACCTTTTTTCTCAAAATCTAGTCCCAATTTTCTCATGTGTGGAAGCAGTTTATTTTTTCAGAAGTCATAGTGAGGCTTTTCTCTCTCAACCCTCCACAGCTTTCTTAGAAATCTCATGTCATCCCAGACAAAATACCCTGCATACTTTATTTGTCTGGTAAATTCCTTTTAACATAAATTTAACACTTCACATCTATTTCTGCTAAATCTCATTTCTATATTTATTCCCGTTGTTCAGGCCATTTCCAGGCGCTGGTACATCTTTGCTGGAGTCTGCCACACAAATATTGCTTGTGCATGACATTGCTCCCCAAGGCAAATTAATCCTTCAGGACCTTAGCCAGATTCACCTTCTGCTGTGATGCAACTGTGATTGTCATTTGTTAATTTTATTTTCATTTAATGATCTGTTAGTATAGATCTGTCATAGCTTAATTTTATTTCCATCTGGTGGAAAGAATATAGGGCGTTATCAAACTGTCTTGGAAATAAAATAGCCTTGGGTCTTCCATTACCAATGACTGTCATCCTCTATCAAAATAATATAAACTATTCAGTCAGAAACAGAAGATTGAAATGTAAATGACTAGTATAAAACAACTGATTTACTCCAAAACTGTAGTTTAATTGTTAATTATCCATTTATCCATGTATTTCTCTATATAAAATGATTAATTTACATATGTGTATTAGGGAAGGCAGGTTGTAAATATATTTGTTTATGTTTATCAAATACCACACACAGAAACAGTTTATGAGAATGCCGATTTCCCCTAAATAAACTTTGTTATTAATTTTAAAAAGAAATGTTCTATGATTTGATGAAAAATCCTGTCTTGGTTACTTTCAGTAAGATAAAACTAAATTTCCAATAAATGGTTCTTTTAGAAGCTCAATCAAAAAATAATAATAATCAGTGGTTCTGTTGTTAGTACTTGGGAAATGTCCAGTGTTTTCTTTAAGGTTAGAAGTGATTGAGGAATCATGAAAAGTTACGATGACACAAACCAGTCACTTATGCATATCACTGAAAGACACCAACTCAATCATAAACCTTCAACCAACAATTTGTCCTGCCTACAAAATGTGCTAGGGTAAAGGCAGTGCAGAAATTGTGAGCGTGGCCAACCAATGACTGCTTAGCTTGAGTTTCATAGCATGAGAGGGAGCCCACCCCTGATACTGCTCGGGTGGCCAGGAAGACAGAGGCTGGCTGGAGGTTGGTCAGGAGAGTTAGCATGAATTATTAACAGAGTTAGAGATTTAATACTGAAAGATGTTAAGGTGAGCGGAAATAGCTGTCACCACAGTTCAGAACAGTCTGATAAAAAGCAACTTCAGAGAGTGTGAAGAGTGCTACATTGGGAACACAGTACTGTGGAGACCCACAGGGAGAAACAACTGTCTGGTAAGGGGCAGTCACAAAGGAACATCATTGAAATGGACACATACCCATGAAGATGTTTTTAATTATGAGCTCATCACTGACGCCCACTGTATCGTGCACAGTTCTTTGAGGGGCAGAACAAATAGAGCACCTGCCTATATTAGATTGGCTTATACATAGAAGGTGAGTAGTCCAAGAGACTTTTGACTTCTGTAAAGGAGACTGCCTGCTAGCTTGTCAGTCTGTGCAGTTAAATTCCTCAACGGTCTCGATTTGACACTGAAAAGCTAGAACTTTTTTTTAAGGTTTTTTTGTTTTTTTTGTTTTTTTTTTAGAATTTGATGTATGTGTACTAATTTATGTCACTGTTTTTCGCTCCATCTCCTTCCATGTCCTCCTCCTCCTCTCTCCCTCTCAAATTCACGACATGTTCTTTTTAATTATATATGCGTGAATATGACATTCTTATCCATTTAATATTATTCATATGTTTATGTATTTAGGGATGACCATTTGGAACCAGATAGCCTATCAGGGTTCTTGTGCCTGGAAAAGTCCCTTGTCCTTGACTTACAGTACCAGGTATAACCTCCCTCCAGCTGAACTGGCCTTAAGTCCAATTATGTTGCTGGATATCCCCAAGATTTAAGTGTCATTAGTGTATCATTAGGGAAATCTTTCCATGCTGGTCATTGTTGTGGGTCACAGGCATTACAGATGGGTAGAACAACTGTTTCTCTCCCTTGGAAGCTTTCATGACACCTTCAACTAGTATGAGAACAAGGCCTCATTGAGGAGACTGCCAGGTCATTTCCAGCTTAGTTCCTCCAAGTCTTGTGTCCAAAGCATGTTGTCTCTTCAGCAATAGAGTCTTACCTTCAAGATCTGGAAGGCAATCAATGGCTACAGCAATAGCCTATTCTGCTTTGGGGAGCTCTTCAACTTCTGTAAATTAAAACTTGTAGGAGATATTATGTGACAACAACCTTCCACCCCCAAAACACAAACAGTCCAGACAGGAAGCTAATGAAGAGAGTCCTTAAAACTGTGATAATAATGCTAAAGTGTAGCTCTTCACAGTTGATGGCTTCCGGTGGGAAGCCGTGGGCAAACACTCAAGTTTTCTTTAAGGGGTTGGCCACTGGAAGTTTAACTATGCTCCAATGAGTTTATGGGCAAGACAAATTGGCCTTGGTGGGTTTTTGTTTTGTTGTTTTGTTTTGCTGGGGAGGAATGGAAAGGAAGTATGATCAGGGTACATTATACAGAATTCTCAAATGATTAACAAAAAACATTATGTTTGGGGGAAGAACTCGTAGGAAAGTTTCCCGTGCCTTGCACTAGTGTTTGTTTGTTTGTTTTTGTTTTTGTTTTGTTAAACTCTCTGGCTTTGGGCGAACATTAGCAACACAAGTGCTGTGACTTCATTCAAACAATACATTCACATATTAACAAACACGTGTTTGTGTGAGAGTGTGAGTGTGTGAATGTGTGTGTGAGTATATGTGTGTTTGCGTCTGTGTGAGTGTGTGTCTGTGTGAGAGAGTATGTATGCATGTGTATATGTGTGAGTGTGAGTGTGTGAGAGTGTGTATGTGTGTGCGTGTGGGTGCATCTGTGTGTGCATGTGTGTGAGAGTGTATGTTTATGTCTGTATGTTTGTTTGTGTGTGAGAGTTTGTGTGTGCATCTCTGTGTGAGAGAATGTGTGAGTGGGTATCTGTGTGTTTTAAGTAAACTAAATTGTGTTTTCTATGGCTTTTTCAGGCAATCTTAGTGTTATTTAGCCTTCCTTTTCCTCTCCCTGTGCATTGCCCTTTCAATTTTCGCTCATCCCCCTTCATAACATCAGCATTCTCTATCCTCCTATTCAGAGCTTCTGCCTCTCCCATGGTTCATTTTTACTTTCCTGGCTTCTGTGAATTAAATTCAGACTGACATAAAAAGCAATCATCAGAGCCGCACGCATTGAAATCTGTTACTTCAGCTTTTCCAAAATCCCAAGCTAGATTCCATTCCCCTGTGGCCTCTCCTATTTCCCCACTAATAAAATACGAAATAAAAATGATGCACTATTAATATAAGGGCAATAATTTGGAAGTTATAGGGTAAAGTTTTATGAAACTCCTTGATACAGTGGTGGTTGAGATTGTATGCAGGACATGGGTGTGACTACCTGTTAGGAAACTCAGTGGTCAGAACTCAGAAACATAAAGCCACAACCAAAAAGAGCTGAATTAAGAATATATATATATATGGAGAGAGAGAGATAAAGAAAGAGAACAAATTTTGCTCATTTATCATTGTATTGGCTTCAGTGACATTGGAATGAAGCCAGAAAGCGCAGGGCTTCCCCAGTTTAGAAAGTTATTGTGACCTACTTCTATAGAACTTTGAAGGTATATAACTGAGACTAGAATATTGGGAAATTGTTGAGATGTGTAGTCAGGACTCCAAAGATAGTCATAAAAGAGGCTCTTCATTGCGGGAAGTCCAACATATTAAATATTAGAGACAGAAGAACAAAAGTTGATTCAGGAATATTAAAGAGAGAAAATATAAGTAATAATTAAAATGGTGTTAAATGCCTTGGAGATATCCAATAAGCATGTGATCATTCGTTGCATGTATGGACACTTAAAGAATCAAGGGGATAATAAGGTTTGAGGAACATTTATTATGAAATAAAAATTACAGTATTTGAGTTCAGATGAGTTCTATCTTTAGGCTTAAAAGCCAAAAGATTTGACAGAATGATATACATCAAATTTAAGAAGCAAGAAATATGGGATTGTAAGTCAACAAATTTTATGGTGACATAGACTTAGTAGTTATTAGTATAGCAGACACAGTTGAAAAAAATGAACAAAATTTTAAAGGGACTATCTGAAAATGAAAGTAGGAGAGAAAAAATAAAACCCCATAGGCAGTAGAAACTAAAGGTCAAGGTAAAAGGAGATTATAGAATCTAGAAAGTAGAGACTCAGCCCTTTATGAACAGGGAAAGAAAGTTGAACTATGTTGGAAGCCGCGTGATCATCTCGCCAGCAAGAACGCACACGGACACAAGGATCCTTCTGCAACAGGCTTTATTACAGTCAAGCGATGAAAGGAGAGCCGCGGCCCCACGACGCTCGGGGCGGCAGTGGGGCGGCAGTGCGGCCACGGCACGGGCCCGGCCACCTCGCGGGTGCGGGTGAGGACGGGCAACCCCCGGGCAGGGAGAGATGGAGGAGAGAGTTAGCCCCGAAGTGGCGCTGTTTATATAAGCCCTGGTCGCACCTAAGTGATGTGTCATACCCTGATTGGCTGCTCACTCTTCACCCCTGGGCAGTGGCTTGGCGCGCTTACGCAACCTGCACATGCGCCCTGGAGGTTCTTTACAGTTTTGAGGGCGGATGTCAGCGCCAGTAGATGGCGTCTGAGTCTCAGCTCTCCACATCTCCCCCTTTTGTTTTAAATATAGCAAGTCCCCTTTTGCCGACGAAGTGCTGTGCCAATTTATTTAGAGCATAACCAACGTCTGAGTCTGGTGGAAGGCAATGCTCAGCCCTTACCCGTCATTGGAGCAACGTCCTCACAGCGAGGCTGTCCTGTCTTAGGTGGGCGGAGACTTATTTGCACTCTTCTGTCACTGACTTTCCAGACCATTTGATTTTTATACTCATGAGGAGACAACATGGAATTGCACCCACCCCCGTGCAATGGGAACATGTCCCCGGGAGTGCAAGGGCTGCTAATCCAGTCTCATCCAATTTTGTGGCACTACAACTACAAAGGCAGAGGTAACCTTGTTGTTTATCATTCTTTTAACATGGAAAGCCAAACCTCGGGAGACGAGCCTTGCTCTAGGGCTGCTAGTGCTTATGCGATCACCATCTTGTCATGTTTTTGTTGGGTTTTGAGTTTGCAGAACAACCAGAGTAAAAACACTAAGCCACAACATAATGCTGCACCAAACATTCCAACCCCCACCCAATCTTTAAAATAAGAAAAGGCGGAAGAAACCCAGGATAATAAGCCATCTGTGAGCGATGAATCCACTCGAGTAGAATTAGTGGTCACCACCGCCACCCTTAATTCTTCAAGTAGTAGCAGGTGTATTTGTTGAAAGATCATCTTCAGCTGTCACGAGCTTTCGCGTGAGGCGCTCCGGTACCCAGAATGGATTGTTTTCTTCCTGTGGGAAAACACAGACAGCTCCCCTGGATCTTATTAAGATAGCATCCGGGCCTTTCCATTGACCAGTCAAGACATCCTTCCATTTGACCATTTCCTTAGGCCTATCAGGCTCTAAGCAGTGGCGATCAGCCGCCGAATGGCCCTGACTGTCCTAATTTAAAAAATTGAGAGTAAAGAGTGCCAAGGAAACAGTCACTCATGGCACTGAGGGCAGAGCCTCCTCGACTCCCCCTTTTTGTTTTATTAAGTAGGATTTTAGAGTGCGATGAGCACGTTCGATAATACCCTGTCCTTGAGGGTTATATGGGAGACCCGTTAGGTGGGTCACTCCCATTTGATGACAAAACTGTCCAAATTTTTGAGAAGTATAGGCTGGCCCATTGTCAGTTTTTAGAATTTTGGGCTTTCCCCAGGCACTCCATGCCTCCAGGCAATGTTGAATAACATGGGCTGCCTTTTCTCCAGTCAGGGGAGAAGCAACCATAACTCCAGAGCAAGTATCAACGGAAACATGCAAATATTGAAGTTTACCAAAAAATGAAATGTGGGTAACATCCATCTGCCACACTTGTAGCGGACGGATTCCTCTGGGATTAATCCCAACATGAGGCATAGGTAAGAACTGACAACAATTTTGACATTGAGTAACAATATCTCTAGCTTCTTTTCTAGTTATGTCAAATCGATGACGCAATGTCTCAGCTGTAACATGAAATTTTTTATGAAACTCCTTAGCCAATTCTAAATTTGAAAGGAGGGCAAATGCAATCATCTTTGTGGCTCGATCTGCCAGGTCATTTCCATGGGACATGGGCCCCGGTAGACCGGAATGAGCCCTAATATGTGTAATAAAAACAGGGGATCTTCTGGTAATTAAGGCAAATTGAATCCTTTGAAAAATTTTTGCAAGCTTGCTAGATGCTTTAATCAATCCAGCAGCCTCTAAGATTTTGGTTGCATTTACCACATAACTAGAATCAGAAACAATATTTAAAGGACCTGGAAATTTTTCCAAAACTTTTAGCACTACTAAACATTCCACAATTTGAGGTGAGGTCTCATGATATTGCTTAGAAAAAACTTTATTATTAACCACATAAGCTCCCACTCCTGTTTTTGACCCATCTGTATAAACCACCAGTCCATCCCGAAGTGGTTCCTGGGATGAGGAAGGAACCTACTTCTGAAATTTGGACCTTTTTAGTGGCAATATGCAATCCCCATTGCTGCAGGGTTTTTTGTAACAAAGGATACGGCATTAAAATTGAACAGTACCTGAACAAAATGGTGGCAAACTCATAGCTCCACCCTCTTTATCTCCGGACCAGTATGGCAGCTGGCCACGTGCAACTGAACTCAGCTGGAAACCCTAAACAAACATGGCAGCCAAACTACAGCTTTACGTGCTTTTATTGCTGAACCATCATGGCGGCAGGCCATGTGCTAGCATTAGCACAGGCTGCGACTGACAACACCAAGGACAGCCATTAGGTGGTGCTGATACAGTAAACACTATGGAGCACCTATAATCCCCCAAAACCAAAAGTTCTTAGTGATTAAACAAGCTTTAGAATTAACTGCTGCCTCCTTGCCCGAATCAAAGATGGTGCCGGCTACATGGAAACCTCTGATATACCCCAAGGTCCCGTCCATTTTTCCCAAAGCCAAGATGGCTGCGCCCAGTTACCAGCCACGTGGAAGCCTCTGATGAAAGCCAAGATGGCTGCGCCCAGGCATTTAGCGGGAATTTTAATTTTATTGGATAGAGGCTTTTCTTTTGGGTTTTTTCTTCTCCTTTTACCTTTCTCTCCCAGGGCGTTCTTTCCCTTACCTCTCGCTTCTGTGGCTTTAACATCCACAGAAGGGCCTTTCTTCTTAGAGACGTCTCTATTTCTATCCATTTGGGCCCCTAATCTTTTGTCACGTTCTGTTTCTGACATGCCGTCTTGTATCTCCTCTAACACTCCCTTAGTGCCTACTCTTAGCCTTTTGTTAATCTCTTCCCTTCCGAGGCCGCCCTCAAGCTTGTACGAAACCAAAAGAAAGAGGATGAGGGCAACGATCACAACAGGGAAAGCAATAAGGGCTTCTGCTAGCTGAAATGAAAAATGAGATAAATGAGATAAAGATCGAACATGCCTCTCAGGACTAACCTCAATGTTGCAGTTCTGAATCCTCCCAGCAAACGGGGGGCTCTCCTCGGCACCAGCGGTGGCAGGCTCCCTGCTTTCTGGGTGATTCGTTCCCGGTTTTCGGCACCAGATGTTGGAAGCTGCGTGATCGTCTCGCCAGCAAGAACGCACACGGACACAAGGATCCTTCTGCAACAGGCTTTATTACAGTCAAGCGATGAAAGGAGGAGAGAGCCTCGGCCCCACGACGCTCGGGGCGGCAGCGCGGTCACGGCACGGGCCCGGCCACCTCGCGGGCACGGGTGGTGCTCGCATTGGCCGACGGGCGCCACGGCGTACCGCCAGCCGCAGCCGGGGCGGGCAACCCCCGGGCAGGGAGAGATGGAGGAGAGAGTTAGCCCCGAAGTGGCGCTGTTTATATAAGCCCTGGTCGCACCTAAGTGACGTGTCATACCCTGATTGGCTGCTCACTCTTCACCCCTGGGCAGTGGCTTGGCGCGCTTACACAACCTGCACATGCGCCCTGGAGGTTCTTTACAGTTTTGAGGGCAGATGTCAGCGCCACTAGATGGCGTCTGAATCTCAGCTCTCCACAGAACTAGATTTCAAATAAAGACAGTCTATCATGTTTGGCTACAAACAAGTTACTGATAACATTCACAAGAGTGACTTGTATGTGGTATTGAGAATAAAAAATACATTGCAGCAGAAATGAACAAGAACTGGAGACAATGGCATTAGTCTTTCTGATAACAAACATCAGAATCAACATATTTTCAGAGTTCCTTCCATAGCTTCTCTTGTCTACATGATGTCTCTCTCATTTACATAATAAATAATGTAACCTCTATTGAATATTCACTTGTTTATGGTGAAATAAGTAAATACTTATTGAGAGCTCTGTAGGAACAAACTTCCAGGTGTGCTCAGTTTTACATATCAAATCTGGTAGTTTTAGTAAGGCTAAAATCGAGGTGCTGACTGAGGTGGAGTCCCGGGAGAGAAGGCCTTTTAAATCTTGACAGTTGGTTTGCAGATCCCGGCTGTTACGTTTCTAAGTCTGATTCACCCATTTTGCTGGCTGTTAAAGGGGGCCAGTTCTCTGCGTCAGAAGGCAGGCCACATGCCTTCCAATAAGGCACCTCAGTCTCAAGAGCAGCTGCACTTCCAGTCCTGAGGATGTGTCTTCCTGCCGCTAACGCCTACAGGAAAGTGCCTTTAGTGCTTGTCCTCAGGTATGGGACCATGTGACGCAAAGGCTCTGGAGCATTCTGTCATATGACATTCTTCTCATCTGAAAGTGTCTTCTGTATTTATCTTTATGTATACTGTCTGAAATTTTAATACTTGTAAGAACTCTGCATTATCATATATTCATATATATGTTTCAGATAAACATTTGAAATTTGACCCTGAAGATTTTTCTGAGCAGAAAAGAAATTATTCTATGCATAGAATGAATTAAAAGGTACACACTGAAGTTTGATAATATAACAATTGCTGTTTTATTCTAAGTGATGATAATGGCACAAGAATCTTAGGGAAAAGTGTATATATATTTATGTAACAAAGTATGCGTTACATAAAGCATGTGTTATATGTTTGTTAAATACAAACATATACATAGGAAAATAAAAATCAAAATCAGGGGCTTAAGAACAACAGAGTGCTACAGAGACATAAGAACTAAAAATATGAAAATATGGAGACATTAGCTTAAAATAATGGTACTACTTTCCTTCTATCTGTGGGTACGTTATACTGATTCTGAAAACCCAGGGAAGAACTTATGAGGGTGGAAAGAAGTTCTCATGCCACCTACAAGACACAATCTTGGACCTTCTAGAGATGTGTTTGGGCAAATCCAGATTCTGTAGGTTGAGATGCTGAAAATCTTCACCATTGTGAAGACTGAGAATTAATCTGTATTTTACAAATGCGAACACAAAATCAGCTCAGTGGTGGTTCTGTAGACATTTTGTCTCATATTGCTTTGTTTAAGCATTTTCTCTCTTATTGGTCTGTTGCTTTTATATAAATGTTTCCAGTTGTGTGTGTGTGTGTTGTGTTTTTTTTTCTTTAAATTCTTATTTGATTGGGTTTTTGTTTGTTTGTTTTGTTTTGTTTTGTTTTCCTATTTGTTGCTTAAAGTGAAAGAGAAAGAAAGGCCCTGGAGTGGGTTAGAGAGTTAGGAAGGCTATGGGAAAAGTATAGGAAATGGAAATGATAAGCAGAGTATTACTATGAAAAATGTACTTTCAATAGAAATGTATTTTCAAAAATAGTGCTGAACCAACATTAAAATAGTTTTAACTATGGAAGTTGCATTGAAGTTACATCAGACTGATGATAATTTTTTTCTCCACCAAGAAAAAATATGTAAAAAAATATTTATTCTTTTTTTTTCCAAGACAGTGTTTCTCTGTGTAGCTCTTGGCTGTCCTGGACTCCTTTTGTGGACCAGGCTGGCATCAAACTCACATAGAAGATAGATCTGCCTTCCTCTGCTTCCCAGAGTGCTGGGATTACAGGCGTTCACCACCACTCCCAGCAATTTATTCTGATTTTTAAATATGTATTATAATAATCATATGATAATGAAAAAGATAGACAACAAGAATATGATTAATACATTAAGAAGTGAGAAAAAAGCCAAGCATGGTGATACATGTCTTTAATCTTAAGTATTTGAGAAGCAGAAGCAAATGAGTATCTTGTGAGTTCAGGGCTGGCCTGGTCTACTCAGTGAGTAAAATAGAAAAACTCTGCCTAAAAGGGAAAAGAAATGTTAGCTTAAAAAGAGAGAGAGATCACAGAGATCACAAAGGCCGGAGATCAAAAGACTACTATGCTTAAATTTTTATTGAAAAGATAATCTAAAACCCAAAGAACACTTCATATGGTAAGAGAAATATAGTTAAAATATAGATAATCTTAGTAATATAGCCTGGCCTCATTAGCAAAGAGAACTTAACAAATCCACAATCATAATAGGAGTTGTATATATTGCTTTTGACAACTGCCAGATAAAATAGCAAATATGTGAATAAAAAGATAAGACTTAAGGTATAGTATTCACCGATTTAATCTAATTGGTATATAAAACATTGCATTTTGTAACTATAGAACATGCATTTTAATATACCTGAAACAGAAATATAGGCCAAATGTTTGCATGATCCAAATTCCTATCACCTTATATTCATGCAATGAAGCTAGAGGTAATTACAACCAAAAGCAAATTGGGAAATTATTTATAACTATATTGTAACAATTTTTCAAGCACATATCCAAAGAATAAAGAGGAAATTGCAACAGAATTCAGAAAAGACTTTAAAATTAAAAAAAAAAACAAAAATACATATTTTAAGATTTCTCATATACAGCTAAAGATGAGCCCAGAGGGAAATTTAAAACTTCATCTTTTATAAATATATATATATATATATATGAAATAAAGTTTTTTTAAAAATCTACTTAAATATTCATTTTAAGAAATTAGACTTAAGGAACAAAACTCCCAAAGTAGAAGGTGTATAAATAGAAAAGAAATTACAAACAAAATTATCTAATAAAAAATAAAGCCCAGAAGAAAAACTACAGAGAAAACTGATAAAACTGCCTCAGTCCCTGAATATATTGAAAGAGAAGAGATAAAACATAAAATAAAATGAAGAGGGAAAGTGGGTCATAATATCACCCCAATCAGGTACAAAGTTCACAGTATATAGGAGATATCCTGGGAGAAAATATATTTTAAAATCTCCATTTATTTTTTTTTTACTTTTATAAAGCTATCCATAACAAAGAACTTTTATCAAATGAGTGTTTTTGTCACAATATTTCCAACATATACTTAGGAGACAATTTTTATAGTATTGTTAGTTTGTCCTAAGTATATGAGTTTTTGTAATGAAACCTAACTGGTATTATGCTGAGAATATACAAACTACTCCTCCAAACAAACCCAAATGCTAAAAAGTTTAAATATATTATTAAAAACTCAACGACATGTAGAAAAACAATACACCACAAGCTAAATTACCTGTAATACAAAGCAATAACCCTGGATTTAAGGCTTTAAGTTTTTCTCTTTCTATCCCTTAAATATATAAGTAGATGCTGTAATATTTGGTAACTCAGAGCTCAGCCATAAAGGAGAGAGAGAGAAAAAAAAAACAGAGCTGAATATTACTCTCTCTAAGGCTCAATGAACATCACACAAGAAGGGATGCAAATGGCGTTTTGCTTAATTTTTTTAAACTTTTTCCCTTTAGAAAAAAATTAATTTCGTGTGTGTGTGTCCTGCTCATATCACACATGAGTAAACCTAGCAGGTTCAGTAATATGGTATGAAACCATTTGGTGCCTCAAAGGGACATTTAGGGAAGAATGGTATTTGGCATGGATAATTCCTTGGATTTCTCTCCTTTTCTCCTCCTCCATGTTTGATTTGCAATCAAAACAATCAGTTAACATCTGGCTAGGACATTCAAAATGCCACCAATTTTGAATCATTCTGCCCTAGGGCAAGACTATCCATCACTCATTTTCACCATTACCCACATTATGTCAATTGCTAGGATGTGTTTATGCAGAGTTAATGGGCTGTGTTGTAAGGAATAAGGTTGGTCTGGATGTAGAGCTATTGCAGACTGTGCTTAATGACTGTAATAGCAGCCTTTACACATGAATTCCTTTGACACATCAAGCAGAAATACTAGCAAAGATCCCTAGGAGATCCATTTCAAACTTTTGGCGATGATCACAGGGAACAGGTGAAAATAGTTACATATTCGTCTTCTATCAAAAATGCCAATGCTTCTAGAAGTTGAAGGTGCAGGTATGACTATGGACAGAATTCTCACTTGTAGAAAACTCAACACGTACCTTGAAATATTTTTTAAATAGAATTACATGAAAATCAATTAACGTTGTTTCCTTGATGGTGAGGAGTACGTCCCTGCCTAATTTCCAAACTGACTTGCAAGTGTCTTTTGGCCACACCAAACCTTTCTTCCCTGATCTGATACACAGTGATATCATTTGAAGGGACTGTCAATGGCCACACAGTGGGACTGTTCTGTGGTTTTTCTCTGTCACCATTCCAGCCTCACTTTCTTAACTGCGGTGTCTCTTTCAGTTGTTAGGAATCAGATGGTACAGTCTCTTATGTCCTTTACACCATCTATGACAGTAGTGTTACAGACTTGTACTCCAGTTAGGAAATGGAGAAAATAAATGATAGAATGTATCAAAAGGCTAACTGGTAGTATCAGAGACCAAGTCAAACTTTATCTAATATTGATAGAGTCCATGGTTGTATTCAGAATGCTCAAAACTCTATTCAAATGACACTGCTTCATCTCAGAAGCATCATAATTGAGGTATGTTTTCTCTATTCTGCCTCTGCAAAACCGCTCTATTATTTTTTATTGGTGCTTTGCTTACTATGCAAAGTGGTCTTCTCTCATCTCAAAGACTGATACAAATTATAGTTCTATTAATTACATTTGTTCTATGAGTTCATGCATATATAATTCATTCTAATTACTCTAAGCCTCACCCCCGTTAAACCTGCTGCTTCCCTACAAATCTTTTCCCCACCTTTATGTCTTTTTGTTGTGTTTTTAACAGTGAGTTTAACCAGAGTTATCTGTTTGATCGTGGCTTTGGAACTATCCCTTTGAATTTGGTGAGCTTCCCAGGGTTACACAGGCTTGTGCAGGCCCGGTACTGAGAACTGCAGCTACGAGTTCATGACTGCCATGCCTGTGTCTTGTCCAGAATACGGCATTTTACAACCCTTCTTTCTATTGCCCAACTGGAGCATTCTTACTGGAATATTCGTTATATTCCTTCCTCTGTGAGATTTCTTCAGCCTTACAGGGAGTATTCTTTCTAATATTAACTGATATTTCATCTCGATAATAAGCTACACTTAACATCCTAATTTTGTTTGTAGGATTTTATAAGAGCTGAGTAGTACATGATAAGACAATGTCAGATAAAATGCTTTGGAAGTAACACTAAGCAAAAACAATGGAACAAAACCAGGTAGTAGGAAGTCTCTGAAGATTTTTTCCTGAGTTCAGAGGTTAAACATCCATAGAAGAAGCTAAACCAAAGGACTTGAGTCTGTAATCCTTGTGCAGAGACAGGCAGATTCCAGGAGCTTACTGGCCAGCCTAAGATAATAAATGAATGCCAGGTTCTGTAATAAATCTTTTCTCAAAAGAAAAAAAAAACTGAGGAAGACACACTGTTCTCTATCTACGGCCTCCACTGGCACAGGCATACTTGCATACACGTGTGCACATACTCTCACATACATATACTACGGACACAGACATACACAATACACACACACACAAATACAGTGGCATTAATATATATTTTCAGAAAATAAACATAATAGTCTTGAGTCTCCTTGTAAGAGTCTTGCAGTGACTTGGAATAAATTTGTGGCACTTGTCTTGCACATTTGCTCTAACTTAGCCACCTGTACCTTCACTCTTACTATAATTAAGGTCAAGATAGAGCTTTCTGCTATACCAGTTGAGCGCGTCTGAAAAAACTCATATGGAGCTGCCACATTTAACACTATTTTAAGTATGTGTGAACTAGGCCATTTGCAAGTCAGCTCCTGTTCTGGTCAATGTAGTAAACGTGGACAGTTTGGACACAGAAATCAAACACATAATTCAAAATAAATTAATGAAGTCTTTTCCTCTCTAAGCTTTTGTTTTTGTTTCATGAGAATTTATATTATTCACCTTTTCATGCTAAAAAAAAAAGTCAAACAAAAAGAAAACCTAGACGCTTTTATGTAAATTGTCCATATGATAGAATCTACTTTCACCAGTAACTGCATATTTTTGGTCTCTGCCCTTGTATTTCAAGTGATTATTTTAATTCTTGCTCTGTAGCAGCATTTCGGGGCACTTGAAAATGCTCTCATGCAGGCTTCTACTGAGGTGGCTACAGCATTCTGTGTATGTTCATCAGTCACTCAGAGCATTTCTAGTACATTCTGGCTCTCTAAAAATGCAACTTGTCAGGCTAAGCCATGGAGGAACATAGGCAGCTCATGGCTGCTGCTGGAGAGAAGTGGTATGTCTCTGGGGAGAGACTACCCATTAGTTACCATTGTGAGAGTAAATAACGACTAAATTTTTTCGTACAAACCACCTAAATTAAAGGCAGATTTGTATCAGGATTTTCTAATTTTTTATATTTTAAATGCTTTCACACACATGCATGCACACACACAATGTAATTGGTTTATACTGACCGTTATCTTGTGTTATCCCTCTCACATTCACAGAACCTGTATTTCTTCCCCAGGGGGTGGGGAAGCTGCAGATACCAATACTCTAACCAAGGACTTTGCATGGAGAGGACCTAGACCCCTGCTCAGAGGAAGCCCATAGGCAGCTCAGTCTCCAAGTAGGTTTCCTATTAAGGGGTACAGGGGCTGTCATTGACATGAACTCAATGGCCGGCTCTTTGATCACCTCTTTGAAGGGGGGACAGCCTTACCAGGCCACAGAGGAAGACAGTGCAGACCGTCCTGATGAGACCTGATAGACTAGGATCAGGTGGAAGGGGAGGAGGTCCTCTCCTATCAGGGTACTAGGGAAAGGGCATAGGCGGAGTAGAGGAAGGGTGGGACTGGGAGGAGATGAGGGAGGGGGCTGCAGCAGGGACACAAAGTGAATAAATTGAATAAATAAATAAATAAAATTTTAAAGAAGGAATGTAAATCTCAAAATTAAAACAAAACGAAGAAAAGAAAAGGAATCTGCCATCAGACTTCCATATCACAGCTACTCTCATTACTGGGAGCCAAGAGAATGTTCTACAGAAGGTAAGACATGTCAAACTTTATCAAATGTAATTTTATGAGATTTTGGAATAATTTTTATATTTGTTGGATAGTAAAGTATGGTGGGAGCTTACTTTTGATTGAAGCTAGACCATTATATAGAGACATTTTTATCAGGGAGATACTTTCTATCATTCTATTAGTTTAATTTAAGCATTATCATGTTGAAATTTATGTAGCAATTAAGAGGTAAATTTTTATTCTGGAGGCACAGAGAAAGGGCAGGATCGTCACTCAGGATATACAGTTATGAGAAGGTTAACCATCCTTTGCTCACTGCCATAATTCAGTAAATGTATCACATAATGAAACTCTGTGGTAATTCATATTTCCTGACAAAACCTGTAATGAGAACAGAAAATGAAATGAATCTATCTATTCACTTGACCCAGTGTGCAAACAGAAGGTAAGAGAATTCTACTTATGCCCTCTGAAAGTCATCATTAGCTATAATCTCAGGATGTTTTTTCCTTGGATAACTTAACAATAAATTTGTTGAAAAATCTTCTCTTTCACTTAAAATAAAAGTGGACAAATTCTAATGAGCAGCATAGAAAGCAGGTAGAGAGCTTAGTCTATAACATGTATCAAATTAGATTTTTCTAGTTCATAACATATTGTTTTCAAACTTGCTTCAGAGTTATTTGTTACATCCAAAGCAAGATGACATGCAAGCGTTTGATAAGTGCTGAGTGATGATAGACAACTATTCTATACAAATAGTATAATCAGTGAAATTCAAGTACTTCTTTCAAGATCAAGCAACACTTTGTTGTTTTTATTCAGGCTGATATCAAGAACTAGATAAAAATTTATGACATCCTCTTAATTAACATTTACTTTAAATTTCATTCACCAAAACCAACCAATTAAAAATTCAATGATCCTATGTCTCCAGTGTGAGCATGAAGGGATTTGACTAAAATTGTTTTAGTTAGTAGAAAAAGGAACTTTCTGTTCACCTCAAAGACCATTATCAGTGTTGGTAGATACTTTTTATTACCACATAGTCATGGTACTTGTCAGCACTTACTGAAGAGAATACATAAAAGGTACTTCCCAGCCTGCAATACACAGGACCACCTTCTCCAAAACAGAATCATTAGTCTCAAGATATCAGCACCACTGCTGAAAAATACTTCAGGAGGTTCTCACATCATTGATGTGAATTGATTCTTCGTGTTTTCTTTTTAATTTTTTTCTTTATCATTATAATTTTCTTTATTATTACAATTTATCCACTTTGTATCCTGGCTGTAGCCCTCTCCTTCATCTCCACCCAGTCCCACCCTCCCTCTCTATCCCCCAATATGCTCCTCCCGTAATCTACTGATAGGGAAGTCCTCCTTCCCTACTATCTGACCCAGCCTATCAGGTCTCATCAGGACTGTCTGGATCTTACTTCTTTGTGGCCTACTTAGGCCACTTGGCCAGGTGGAGGTGCTCAAAGAGCCAGCTGGCCACTGAGTCCATGTCAGAGACAGCCCCTGCTCTCCTTACTAGGGAACCCACATGGAGACCCACTTGCCCATAGACTACATCTCAGCAGGGGGCTTAGGTCCTCACCATGCATGGACCTTGGTTTATTCATCAGTCTCTGCAGGACCCCATGAGCCCAGATATTTTGGCTCTGTTCATCTCCTTGTAGAGCTCTTGTCCCCGCTAGATCTTTCTATCACTCTCTTCTTCCATAAGGTTCCTTGCACTCTGCCCAAATTTGGCTAGGAGTCTCAGCATCTGCTTCGATAAGTAGAATTCATGAAATGCTTTGGTCTAAGGCAGATCATGAGCAAAAGACATGTATGAAGGAGGAACAGGATCTGGTGATGCTCAAGATGCTGGTACTCAGTAGAGTTAGGTGTCCTAAGGAAAACTAAGTGATGATGTAATCAATATCTATTTTAGTTTTTATGTTAACCTTTTGGTTCAGGTAGAGCTGCTGCCAGCAGTCAGTGATAACCTGAATTAGATATGAAAATGGGCTAGAAATTTCTTTAAGCATCTTTGTCAATACTTGCCTGGCTTTAACTGATGGAAATTGTGAGTTCACGACTTGTCTGGAAGTCTCTGATAAGTCTGCAATTTTGCCTTACTCTTTAATCCTTGCTTGGGCAGAGCTTCCTTAACAGTCATTTTTTGAGATCATGGTCTAGTCATATATCCCTGGGACAGGTGTTATGGCTTCCACATTCCTATCAGTCTGTCAGAGGTTTTCATAGTCTTTGGTCTTGTTTGTTCCATCTGTGTGACTCAGGCAAATACATAAGTAAAAATTGCATATAATTATTATTATTGGCAAATGCCTTAAAGATGCATCATTTCACACTAAGTGGCTTCAATAACAAATCCCAGGAAACCATGTGAACAATGCTTCTCTTGAGATCTCTTGGAAAATGTGTACAATGGTTCTAAGGCCATCTTTCAATGCTCTTGTGGCTGAAAGGGGAAGACATGAGTGGTACAAGTTAAATGGCCACACAACTTAATTGGTTTTACTAAGATATTTTTAGTTAATAAGGTTAATAAAATTACTATCACCCCAAGTAGACTGATTTTATTTTGTTGTTGATCTGAAAATGTTGAATCTGACTAATTTTTTCAGGTATCCCCATTGTGTGGGAGACAGATATATTTAAATGTGCTTATTTCACATTCCAGAAGTGCTTTAGAATTTGACCAACAGACACCATGGGCTTCTGTTCGTCTCTAGCTGGGAAGGCATTGAAAGGGACAGTGTGAGGATACTGTTCCTGCAGGAGAGCCACCTATTCTGAGGTGCAGCAAAGTTTCAGCCAGTCTTCCTTCCTCTCAACAAGATGCAAAGGGCTTTAAAATAAACCCTATAGATTGCATCTAAGCAGGGGTTCTAGGTTATATCAGATGTAGCCCATGACAGCTCAGTATCCAAGTGGAATTTCCTAGTAAGGGGAACAAGGACTGTCTCTGACATGAATTCAGTGGCTGGCTCTTTGACCACCTTCCCCTGATGGGGGAGCCTTGCAGGCCACACAGGAGGACAATGCAGCCAGTCCTGATAGGCACTGATAAGCTAAGGTCAGATGGAAGGGGAGGAGGACCTCCCCTAGCTGTGGACTTGGAGAGGGCCATGGGATGAGATGAGGGAAGGAAGATAGGATTGGGAGGGAATGAGGAAGGGGACTACAGCTGGGATACAAAATGAATAAACTGAAATTAATATAAAAAAGTAAAAATTTAATTAAAAATAAATAAATAAACCCTATATTTTATATGTTCTTTATGGAAAACCTTGGGCATAGTGTGAACAATGATGAAAGAAAAACCACACACAAAAGTGACCCTGGTCTGCAACAACCAGTATTAAAATATTCCCTAGAGAGAAAAAGCTATAAGGATTATACTTTATGTAAGGGATAATAGTTCTTCATTCAAATTATTTGTCTCTGCAAATTAATCTTTATGCAAGATGGATATGAGTTTCTGCCTTACCAGTTGACTTTGTATTCATAGCAACAGAGAAATGGCAGTCATAGATGATTTCTACAATTATATTTATAATTATGAGCTGTGAGGAAGTAAACACAGCAACTATATGTGGGAAGTTTGCTTTACAGGGTGTTATGATTCAGTAATTCACCCCATCCACACAGATATATCACATACATGGGACTTCTCATTTTTCTCTACCACCAGCTAATCTCAAATGGCACATCAGGGTGGAGAGGTAGTTCAGATAATCTAACAATGGCTAGGTAAAAAAGATTCTCCCCCTTCTTCCAGAATGCCTTCACCCAATCTTCAACATGCTCTTTCGTTTTTAGTGTTAAAGGATGATAATTTGGATAGTAACAGTATTATTTTCAATTGCCTAGCATTTTAGTGGATTCAGCCAGGTACTTTGTAGGTACTCACTTCAAAGTGTTTATTGCACATCTCTGCTGCCATCACCTACTGTCCCTACCAGTGTGTCTGCTACAGGCTGTCAGGCTCTCAGTGGAACAAGGTATCTTAGCACAGATTAAAGCTCAGAAACATGAAAAATACTGTCTGGGCATGTGGTTACACCTCATGAATAAGGTGTTGACACTCTTCCTCTATCATTTTTACTGAGGGGTCCTGATGGGAAACCTTGTCCTAGACCTAAAAATAGAGAATCTCTATCTTACTTCCATCAACACATCCAGTGGTCCTCCTCTATCCTTGCCACGCTAAAAGAAATTAGAAAATGCTGTATTTTTTTATTTTAAAATCTGGCTTATAATGTTACCATCTCAAAAGATAATATTATTTTGAACTATGAAAGTGCCTTACTTATATCCATATTCCCATCCCTCATCCATTTCACACTGAGAAGTTAAATATTTATATCTGATGTGGTAGAAAACTTTTACATTTTGGAAAATTGCACTCTCTCTCTCTCTCTCTCTCTCTCTCTCTCTCTCCCTCCCTCTTCAACCTTCCCCTCTCCTGGCATCATAGTACAACTATATGCATTTATAATACATACAAGGAAACAAAGAAATACTGCTTCTGTAGACAAAAATATTGCTGGAGCTTGAAACATGACTGAACAGTTATATTTTATCTGTAAACTTGCACAAGTTTAATATTTTATGAAACTTGATGTATTTCACACATGTTCATGGGTGTCATTTCCTGGATGTTGTATGCTGGGTCCTACTCTCTAGACCAGGATCCAAACTGCTTCAACTGTGTCTATACCATGACAACCTCCAAATTCCTCTTTCCATTATCATTTACTTGCAGATATTTTTTTTTCTAATTTTCCTGACAAGACTGTGAAACCTGTGTAAACAAAGGCAAAGCTTCTACTTCTTCACATTTCGACAAATTATACATTTATGTCTGAAGTCATTTGAAGGATCGGGAAAGCATGAGGAATCTGATAATACTTAGTCTGAAAGTTTCTACATAGACAGATATATTTGAGAATCATTTTACCTTCTGTTTCTCTTGTTTAGGCAAAAAGGTTTAATGTTTTAAAATTAGATTCTTCTGACAATAAGTTCAAAAGAAGCCTCATTCTAGGAAAGTGTGTTTTAATGTTTTACAGATTTGGATAGTTCTCAACACAGAAATAGAGAATTCACTATGTGGCATAAACGTGTTTGTTTGTTTGTTTTGTTTTTGAAGAAGCACAGGTACACACACGTAAAAAATCCATCCACCAACCAATCAATCAACCAAATAAATATTTTTAAAGAATAGTTAGCCATCACACCAAGGGGGAATCATTTTTTTTCCACTTAATTCAGAAGCTATTTCTTTTATTGTGCTATAAAAGATCTGGTGAAATAATTTATCATTTTCAGTTAGATAATACTTCTGTGTGAAGAGAATCAAAGGAAAGGAATAAAGTTTAATAATGATTTAAATGTATCAAAAGGAAAACCAGGAATGATTAAAGGTTGGCATTTGATGTGGGAGTAAAGGTGGAGAAAGCAGTGCTGGTTTACATTCAGTGAAGGTGCTTCGACTCTTACGGGACTTTACATTCTCTTAGCATGTCCAGAATCCATGCCAGTGACAGATGGCCAAACAAGATTTAAATTAATGGTCTAGAAAAATACCTTTGGTCCAAAACACACCATGAAGATGTGTTCAATTTTTAGAAACAGACTGGATTTCCTGCTACTCGGTCTGTTCTGTACACATAGGCTGTGTTGTAAGGCTGTACATTTTAGACGAGGACTCCTGAGAATATTGAATTGTATCCATGGTTAAAAGTCACTCTGCCCATTGCCAAATCATAACAAATGTTTTTAAAGTGGGACTCTGAATGTATGCAAAGTACACATGGAGATATTCGTTCTCTAGAATTCCAAAAGGCAGCAGGTGGAAGTCTAAGAGTATTAACTCAGAAAGACACCAACTGTAAAGAAGAGTTTGTGCCACACAGTGAGTTTCTGCACTGAGTGTGATTTGGAGCTGTAAATATTAACACACACTTTCCTAGAATGACGCTTTTTCTGAACTCAATTGGAAGAAGTATCTAATTTTTAAATATTACACCTTTTCACCTAAACAAGAGAAACAGAAAGCAAAATGAGTATCAAATATCTTTCTCTGTAGAAACTCTCAGACTCTTAAGTATTAAGAGTATTAAGTATTAAGTATCAAGTTCCTCACTACGCTTCCCTGAGCCTTCAAATTATCCCCAACCTAAATGTATATTGATTTCACATGTATGTGTGTCTATTGTGTGTTTGCAGGAGCCTGTGGGGGGTCGGGGAGAAGAGACCTCAGATCCCCTGGAAATAGAGTTACAGATGATTTTGAGAAGACATGTAGGTGCTGGGGACCTAGAATCTGGTTTAATACCTGAATGAAGGTTAATCTTTATTGTAACTGTGATTTGACTTAGTATACACAATTCAGTTTGTGTCTGTCTATCCGTCTGTCTGTCCAGGGAGCTTTAACTATGGAGAGAAGACTTCTGGCAATGTAAATCAAACATTCTGTGAAACAAACCCCACCATGATAGGCTCTACCCACATAGGATGAGATAAAATAATCTTGCCCTTGCTTTTCTCTATCAGGTGTGTGATCAAATTAACGAGAAACATAGCTAACACACTTGTTAGAAAAGCCAAGAAACAGACCTTACGGTAAGTACTTTCCCTGAATTAATTCCCAGGAAGTTCATTGGTCTACTCCATTTTCTCAGACTCAACTCACTAGCATTCAGCGAGTGAACGCAGGGGGTGAGGAAAACAAAATAAAACAAAAAACTCAGACTATAGTTAAAAAATACTTCAACCTTCATCTCATAGAATGCTGCAGAAAATTCTCTAAAAATCTTCTCAAATCCAACCAGACAATATGCACATCGCAAATAAAAACAGAAGAACTGCAGGGGCAAAAAAAGGAGAGTGAATAATTGCTCTATGAATTGGAAGCCTAAGATAAACTAATAGGATCAGATTCTAGACCCGAAGAAAAGGCACAAACAATTGAAATGACGTTAAGCATTGTGCTACAGACCTAGGAACTGTGGTTTTGCATTACCTAACAGATTGTTGAAGGAAATGGAGGAACGGTGCAAGCGTGCTACTGCTTAGAAGGGTCAATAAGCCCTTTCAGTGACTTCCAGACCCCGTGCGTACTGAGCGCTCCCTCTCCATCACTTGTGCCTGCCTGCTGGTTGTCCCTCCCATCTTCTTTCTACTCGAAAAGACTTAAAAAAAATCAGTGAAGAAACGTAACCTGCTATCAACAATTGCAGAATTCACACCAATAATGAAATTTTTCAAATCGCTTCTCAGTTTCCTCATTTTCTACATTATGCTTCGGAATAATTGGAAAATAAAGTTTTATAAATTACAAATCCACATGGTACCCTGTACACAGTTATCATTTAATTACCCAGGTCCTTTTGCTATTTTTATCAAGACTAGAGTGATTAGTATTGCCATACATACTCCACACTCTGGGGTGCTCTAAAAGGCAGTTGGAGCCTCACAGGAGGGAGGCAGAATGGGGATCTTAATGAGTTAAGAGCAGGACAGGGATGAACATTCTTTGTTAAGTCAGCTGGATTCTCTTCAAATGGACACACTAATTCAACTTTAGCTTTCTTACCTGTCCCCACATCCTCTGTCAGTCTCCTGTCTAAACCAGGTAGCTCTTGCCCTGATTCCAACATTGGGAAGTACATAGTTCTTGTTCTTTTGAAAAATATGAGATTGAATTGGTAATAACTTCAGGATTAGTTGTTTTGTCAGCAAAGGGACGAAAGTATAGCCTTTGCTCCTGGGGTCCCTGATTCTTTTTGTTTTGCATATTTGTTTGTGATATTATTTAGCTTAATTTAACAATAAATTGCTCCATATGTTGAAAGGACTCCCATAGGCTGTTTTATGGTTTGGGTGAATCGGGTATTTAGTTATGGTCTCCCACTGAGCAGCCATTTTTTTTTCTATTTTCAGCACTGGAAATTCTGATAACATGAGAACATCAATGTGGCTAAAAGACAAAGTAGCTAAAAGACAAAATGTGGCTAAAGACAAGTAGCTTTGTGGAGATTCTCTGAAATTCCAAAGTCCTATGTCGAGAGCCTACAAATTACAGTACATTCAGAATTCTGATTCAGTAAGCCTTGGGTGGTTCTAAAAGTTGTACAAGTACATTTATCAAAAGCACTTAAGGCCAGAAGCCTTCTTATTTGAGAATATTTTAGATTATTATGTTTTTAGTCTTGTCATACTGGCATAAAATTCCCAGTTGAATACCCATAATCCAAAAATTCAAAGTCCAAAGCTATTTCAGCTTAAGAGTTTCTCCATCTGCATTTCTAAAATATCACACTTTGAGAACCAAAGTTGACGGAATGCAATACCATTTTGTGCTAGATACTTATTCCAAGAGACACTAACCAGAGAAGGTGAAGGGGCCATGGGTGTGTTTGTGGATATTCATAGAGTTGCAAACTAGAGTTCTCTGTGGGGTTCTTACATCTTTGAAAGGTTGCATCAGTAAAGGAAAAATTTCTAATATTGGCGCTGAGGTATTGGAAGTTTGTACAATCCCACAAGGAATTCCACTCTAGGCAACACTGAGTATGCCTCCCATCCTAAGTGAAAATTAGCCTGAAAATTTTAGAGATGGGTAACATTTTTATTATTGATTTATACTACATGACTTTCTTGCCCCTAACATGAACACTAGCAGATTTTTTTTTTATGTAACAGTCTCTAAAGCATTGGCTGACGAGGTTCACAAGTCTCATACCCAATCAATCAACTAAACTGGGTTATTTAAATTGATCTTGATTTAGTTGTGTGCTCCTTCCTTTTCTTTTAGGTCATATCTCTAACAATTGACTCAAATTTTACTTCCATGTGCAACTTATTTTTCAAAATCATAGATCACATGCTAACAGATTTAGAGGGGAAGTGGAAAGGGATGATTCCACTGTGAAAACCCAGAGTGAGACTGCTTTAAAGAAGCAACAGAAGCTGATTAAAGTCTTACAAGTAGCAGGTGGGTGCATAACAAATGCTGTTTCTCATTTTAGTCTTTTATAGAAATGCTACTTAATAAGCTCTTCTTCTATACTATAGGATCAGATGGGCAATGTGGATGCTCTTAACTTTACTGAATCTACAAATATATATTGAGTAATATGTGACTCTATGGATATAGAATATATGTGAAATTCTTGAAGAAGCAACTCTATATATGTATTAATATCAAAACAAAAAGTTACAGGACAGGAGCAGGGAGATAGAGGTTAGTGTACAGAAGGAATTCATGAGTTAATTTGGTCAGAATCACTAAGAAATTATATTACAGAATCAGTCTCAGGAATTGTAAGGACCGTTCTGTCTTTGTTTGTCTTAATTTAGTATGTTCATAGTAAAACATCTGTGATGGGTGATAATCTAGTCCTATGGACAATTTACATCAAGGAATTCTCCCACATTTCCACACACTGCTTTTATTGCTTAAAGCTAGCTAATTATCTCCAAAATGGAGCACAAATATTTGACAGGAAAGATTTTGGTTTGGTTTTTGATTCAACCTTAGTTTTATTTGTGAAGCTCATTTATTCTGTCTTTTATTTGTTACTTAATTCCTAATTTTTCAGATGATGTTAGTTCAGTGCCTAGTCACCTCAATACTTTGTCAAGTATTATAAAGCATTGTTAAGGAGGAAAATATACCCTCCAACAGTTAGATGGACTCAATGACTAGATTGTCATCTTGAACATAGCCTTGAATAAATTGCCATGTTATAGGAAATCCCCAAATTTCTATTTTCAAATAATTGTATTTCATAAGTTCTTCATGGAAATTTATACTAAAATTATGTATGACAGTGCTGTATATTAAGTGACTAAGCCCATACAACTCAATAGTATCTATCTATCTATCTACTTATTTATTTATGTGGAGCATGTTGATTTTATTTTTTTAATAAAGTTATCCATTTATTCATTCAAGGTAACCCAGCTGGGGGAAAGTGATCCAAAAGCAGGCTTCTCCTCCATTTTCTCTGCCTTGCTAAAAACCATTAGATTACACTCCTAAAGCTACCCGCCAAGGTCTGTTCTTTTATGTGGCCATTTTCTGCTCCTGAGGCTTACTACCAAGGTCAAACGATCAAAGCATTGAAGTCCAGCAATCAAAAAGTCCCCTTTGGCTCACCTAATTATCATGTCCAATTAAAATTAAACACCTCATCCTAACTAGAGTCTTCCCTTTTTTCTTTATAAACTGCCATTTATCTACATGCCACATCTATCCAGAGGCAGTCCTTTGTCTCTTCTGGACAAATATCACTGTTCCCTTCTACTTCACCCTCTGTCTTCTGTCCTTGTCTCTTGTTCCCTTGGCCTCTGTCCCTCTAGGACAAATAAATTTCTTTTGTGATGAGAACTTGATCTTGAGGTGTCTTGAGCCAACTTCAAGGTTCTCTATTCTGGGCACTGGGCTGTCCATAGTATTCAATGTATTTTTCTTTGTCATGGAATATAAGTATTATTCAGCTGCTGGTGGGAAGGGCTATCCAAAGAAAGACTTCTGTCACCAAAACAAGTATATTTAAAGTCTATATTTTCAATGCATTAATATCTATAAAGTTTGTATTCCTGGATTCCAGTAGTAAGAGAGAAAGTCTGGTCTTTCCAGTAGCTGTCTGTGTGAGATGAAAATAATAAGAAACACAGAAACAAGTCGGGGAATATATTCATCCTACACAGTATGTTCCAATATCTTCAACAAGCTTTTTTGTAATTTCCTTGCACTTATAGAGATTTTCCATTATTTTGGTCTTCTTCTAGTTGTTCCCTGATGATGTTTTAATTTAAAAACATTGAAATCCCATTAAAGAGAAAGAACACTGCTCTTCCATTAAACAAACATAATGTTCAAGATGAGGAAAGCAGAGATAAAAAAGAAAGTCTGCATAGCAAGCTTTCTTTCTTTTCTTTCTTTCTTTCTCTCTCTCTCTCTCTCTCTTTAGAATTAAAAGTACAGAGCCATAGCTCTCTAACAGGAATGAGGGGACAAAAATCAAAGATAATGTAAGAAAGTTAACTTCTTTACCCTTGGCAATGTGGCAAAATAGGATAAGATTTCATGGTACTGTGCAACAAGTGTCAGCAACCAAAAATTCAATGGAGAGTGCACTGATCCCTAGGTGAACTCGGTGCCACTTTCTCTCCGGTGACTGTTGTGTTTTACTTAGAGAACTCAACATTAGATACAGAATGAGAAATACAGGCTATTCTCCATCATACTTCATTCCTCTCTCAGGATGGGTGCAAATTATGAATCAACATAACCTCACTCTGTCTCTGAATTATTGAGTATGAAACTGAAACCTCAGAGATGCTTAAACAATCTATCAGCTGCTAAGCTTTCATTAGAAAAATCAGCTCGAGATGTGTAATGGCCTTTCTTACACATTTTAATTCCTTTTAACACTTTAAGTAGAATTTGAGTAATAGCTTCTTAATGTTCACCACAGAAGGTAACTAAATCTTTAATGGACTCCTGTAGTAGCCTGCTTAATATTGTCATTTAATTGAGATCTCTGTTAAAGAAATTTCGTTCTGTTTTAATATGTATGATTGTAGGTTCTTTGGGAGCCATGTTTTAAACAAACTGCTTTATATAAACACAACTAACATCTGTGTGTGACCAAAATGAAAATGTGTACAACAGAAGAAACTTTTAAACTTGTTCAAACTCAGAACTGAAACATTAGGTTTTAACTGAAAACAAAGATTTGGTTGGACACTCAGTTTTGTCAGGGTATGTGCACATGCCTACCTCATTACAGCAGCTTTGTGATGGTAGAGGTGTCATTTTTTCATTTTAATCTGCAATGCAGTTCTCCTTGATATGGGGTTCTGGTCTCAGAATCTCCACCATGCTATGCCATGACTCATGAAAATATTTGAAAGAGAAATTTTTGCTGTAGAATTCACTTATCTGGTGATGTGAATTTTCATATATACCCATGACTGGAAATAAGAAAGGAGACGTGAGTTATCATTTGCAATGAATATAGAAAAGCACAGTACAGTGCCAGAGAATTGTGCTCCACAGCCAGTAATCTATTCCTCTGATATCAAGCTGACTATTCCTAGGCTGCCTGTATTGAATTTGATCACATAGGTTGGCTCTAGAAACATGCTTGAACACAATCATCAATGTTCCACCATGATTGGTACCCAAGGAACACAACCTAAAACGTCCCACACTTGGTTTTTCCTTTTATGCCTGTTGACATGCCCTATTGCCTGATACCTCTTCACAGTCTTTTCCATTTAAATTCTCACCTCGTCTCAAACTTTTTCTTTTCTATGCTGTTTTGGTACAGCATTTTGCCCTTTTAGGAAACTGACAAATAGTCTTGTCTTCCATTTTGCTTCAAAGTTTGACTTTCTTCTTTGGACATAAAAAGTAATTCTCCTGATGCTCTGAGTTTCTTCCTTTCTATACTTCTATTAAAGGTAGTATGCCTGTATCAAGGGGCCCTTATGATGTTTTAATGAGAAGACTCATAAAAGGTACTGTCCTCGACATACCATTATGTTTTAGTGAAGCATATTACACTTGTGGCTGATGCTTTTATTTCTCTGTGAATGAGATCTTCAACTATGTAGAAATGAAGATGGTGACAGGCAGTTCCATTGTTCCTTAGACTCCTGTTTTAGAAGTCTTGTAAAAAGTGTACAGCTAGAAAACAGTATTGTTTTATTAGTCCTTTTGTTAGTTTCAAAAATAGGGAAAAGTAAAACATAGTATTTCTGAGTCTACAGTTTTTGGTTTTCTTCAGCTGCTTCCACCTACATAATCTTAACATCTGTGTGTACATTTGAATGTATGTCTGTGTGATTGTGAACATAAGTATGTGTGTGTGTGTGTGTGTGTGCGCGCGCGCGCGCGTTTCTATCCTTCCTTTTGGTGAAGAGAGAGTGATCTTGCTAACTCAGTATCAACAGAGTTCTAAGGAGACAATGCAGATTGACTCTACTGGGTGTATTTGAAAAGACCATGAAAAGAAGGAAAGGGCATTATAGGAAGGGTTTGATCCTAGCTTAACCATAATGAACTTTAGGACACAGCCATTTGGGCAAGGGTTCCCTAAACCTCTGCTCCTCTCGATGCACCAACAGATGGCTGAGGATCAAGTTGAAAAGCAAAAAGTTCATTAGTTACTAAACCATATTTGGATCAAAAAGTTTAATGCTGGGAAGGACCTTGCACACCATTTTGTAGTTAGCATAAAGTCAGATGCCCAAGAAATGAGGCTACCGATACACTTTTCTGTAAGACAGCCAAGACTGCATGTTAGATCTTCTAACCCCGCCACAGGTACTTTTGCCATGTATTCTAACAATCAGAATCCATTTTGAAATCAGACATAACATATGACATTTTGAAAGAATGTTCCAAAGATTTGTTGAAAGCACATTCTTGTATGTTTTGGGGAGGACATAAGAGAACAGTTGAGGTAGAAGAAAAATGAGGTCTTAAGTTTGTTTTCAGTTTCATGACTCTGCTATCCTTGGTTTCCACCATTATGATAACTATAATTACAAAGCAAAGAGGGAAAGAGAAAAGCTCAAGTAGCAATATTACTGAACATTGTGATGGTTATAAGACATCCTGGAAAACCTGTGTAACTAGGTATTTTTTGAGAAATGACAGAGATTATATGTTTAAATAGGTTTTTTGTAATGAGTAACAGTGGTATGGCATTGTCAAGTGAAAAAATGAAGATATGCTTTTAACAAATGTATTTAAATCCTGGTTACAAGGATCATACCTAGATAAGTTAGCTGCATCACATGCATTATAACATCAAAGGGACAGTCTTAGAGAATTCAGACGCTGAGTTTTCATAACATCCTGTCATTTCTGGCAATAGTACAAGAAAATGCAAGCCCTTTGAAGTACCCAGCTCATAGTTTCAAAGCTCACATTCCTTAGGTGGACATCGCACTGTATTAAATAAATGTTTGGAACTCTAACCATGGAGGAAATGTCTTTGAGTTTACAACGTTCTTTTTTTTTTTTTTTTTACAGATTGTCTTAGGGGCCTTTGTCAAGGCACCCAAGAAATGAGCAACCTCTGCATCTTCCCTTTCACTTCTGACAGAAAATATAATTGTGAGAGGCCTACTTTCTATAACAGAGATGGGAATTTTTGAAGCCAAAAAATAAAATAAAATTGATAAATTACTAAAAACATAAAGACAACTCAGATAACACAGAAGAGAGGGGATACGGCTGCATATAAACAGAGTTAACATGATTTAGTGTTCATTTAGGTTGGTACTAATGCTTTGTTCTGACTTTGATCTTGACCTCAGAGATCTATGCTCTCTGAGATGACACTGAAATAGCAAATATTATTGTATTTTTGTCATTATCTCTATGATCGTAACTCTTTTTTTCTTGTTACTATAAATTTTTCTTAAATGAATAAATTTTAACTGCTACCACGTAGCAAGTTCTGATTTGCATGCTGACCACATGTAAGGAAATAATTATGCAAAAATGCTTGTTTATCAGTGTGTATATGTATGTACAAAATATATAGTCACAGGCATATACACATGCAGATATCGCTACATGAGTGTCTGTTTATGTAAATAGTGTGCAGGTCTGTGCGATAGGTGCACATACATATACGCATATACAGCAAGTTGCATAATCAGCCATTGAGATCTGCTCCAGGGATGTTTATGATACTGGCTATCACTGTGTTGGTCAGTGAGCTTCCTTCTACCCTCTATGCATGTGCACTGTCCCAAAATATGACCTGAAATTCTTCAAATTACCCTCTGATTGTTCAGCTCCTTGTACACTTTTCCTTACCGATGCCATCTCTTTCCTGAAATCTCAGCTCGGATCTAAGTAGCATACTCAATTAAGTGAGGCTAGAAAGACAGGCCATTTTGTTCCCCTATAACTTTGTCTCTGAACCTACAATGGCATATCCATGATGGCCCATTAGATTTAGAGTTTACCAAGGCCTAGGCTGTATAATAGTCATGACTCAAAATATATCTTGAAATAATGGATAGGGATGGTAATTAAATTAGAGATAGCTATATTAAAACTCTAACAGTATTCTAGACATAAGAATGGGATATTTGAAAGCATACGGTTCATTTAAGCCTAAGTATATTCCTATCATATTATTCCAAAGATACTGCTTCCTTCTTGCCACAGGGAAAAGCTACAAGTTTGATTTTTCATGCAGTATTTTTAAATGAAATTAAAGAGTGCCCAAGACTATCCGCAGGCAGTGTGATAGTAAAGAATTTTATGGCATGAGGTCTTCTTGTTTAAAAAAATTCTCTATGATTTTTAAAGAAAAGTATACAGCATAAGGCCTAACATGATGACTCATGCTTATAATTCCATCATGAGTTTGAAATAGGAGAATCTCTACAAGTTTGAGACCAATTATTGTAACATGGTGAGTCCTAGGAAAGCCTGTGCTACAGAAAAAGGTGAATGAAACCCTGACTGGATAAAAAGCAAATATGGGGAGACTATGTTTCCTGTTTTCAACCCCCCTAAGTTGCCTGTGGCTCACTGTCTAGTTCTGGGGTCTTGGATGCTTTCCTGCTTCCATACTAGCAGGACTACTTTTGTCATCTTTGTTCAAATCATGTTTGGGCAGCCATGTTGGTGAGACTTCCTAGATGACCATTTGGCATTGCTAGGAAATACTCTCTCTTAGCAAAATTCCCATTCCTATGTTTCTTACAGCCTTTCTGCCCCCTCTTCTGCAAAGAGTCTGAGACGTAGGTACAGGAGTTACATTGTCTTGTAGATCTATCATTTGAGACTGAGTTCCAGAGTTGTCTTATACATGTGTCATTGGGTCTGCACTCCACAACTCCACATTTTTGTCATTTGGGGTTTCTGTGACAGTCTCCATGTGTTACCAAGAGAAGTTTCCAGGGAAAAGCACACCAATTGACTATCCAATATCAAAGGACCAGCCCTGAAAGCACACACTTATAAGTAACATTATAGATAAAGGCAGAGCAGGTTGTAGTTACATATCTAGGAGTGTGTGTGTAAGTGTATTTGTGTTTGGGTATGTGTGTGTGAGTGACAGCAATTAAAATAAGAGTGCATGAATTTGAATGAGGAGGACGTGGGAAAGGGTTGGAAGAAAAAAAAAGAAAGGGAAAAATAATGTAATTATATAAAAATCTCAAATAATTTAATTTTTAAAAGGAAAAGCAAAGCAAAATGAAAAGAATATTTAGATATGTGATATGACCATATATCAAAGTATGTATTGGTACATTTTAAATTTATATTAATAAATTCAATATCTAAGTATAATAGCCTTTTAATGCATACATAAAATTTATAATTACATGTTATTAAGTTAACATGTACTAAGTGCCCTGTATTACATGAATAAAAATTGACAATTAAAGAGGTACAGTGAAAACTGAAACACTGCATGAATAGCTGTAAGCACGTGTTTGCATGTGTAATTGTCTATGCAAATGTGCGCATATGTGTACAGAAGTGTGTATAGATGTGCATATGCATATGTGCATTCTTGCACATGAATAGGTATATGTATGCATTTGTTCATGTACTTATGTGTGAGGCATGCATGTATGTATGTGTATGAATATGTTTGTTTTTCTAAATAAATTTCAGAATGCCCGGTGAACCTGATGTTCTCAATGCTGAACAAAATGCTGCTTAAAATTAGTTTTGTCCCTGATAATAAGCCAGAAACAGAAGAAACTAGTGATCTACTACTGGTTAATGGGCTATTGTACAGCACACAATGTCATTGTAATTGCTCTGTAGTTAATTTGAGGTACTCTGCATTTGTTCCGTCTATGGCTATGTTAATTTCCTTCCCAAACATCATCATCCCTCATGTGTAAATCCTCTGCCTGAGAAATTGGACATTACAGTCACAGCGGGAGCCAGATTCCAGACAGTGCTGCTTCAGATTGCTTACTGCAGGTGAAGGCTTCAGGTTTCTTCTTTCTTGCTTGCTTTATCTAATATATGAGGGGAATAACAAATCTTTTCTCTCAGTGGGAAAGCACAATGTTATTTTCAGAATAGGTGACTTTGTGAATATGTAAATAAGTACTTCAATGTAACACTTTGTGATTCAATGCCTACATAGAGGAGAACGCTGTATTCAAATCTTGAGTGATCTCCCAAGTTTCCCTATCCAATGGCTGATTTTTCTACTTAATATAAGTACTACTTCAAAAAAAAAAAAATGGACCTCAAAGACCATGTATTTTCTAAACAGAATCTCAGGGGTGTCTAAAATGATGAATCTTCTTTCTAGCAGAGAAATGTTTGCTGTACTGGGTACAGTGCAATGCACTGTGGAAGTTCTGAGGGTTATTCAACCTTAAAAACATTCACAGTGATAAAGCTCTATGTAATCCTATAAATAAAACAAAACTGGGGATGTCTCAGAATTAAGGGTGGCCATAGTTTAAGTGATAGCAGTCTAGAAAATGTTCTTAAAACTTCTGTGAGTTTGAAGACCAGACATCACAGAGATTTCACAGGCTACTCTCAAAAAGATAAGAATAATCCTACATGTACTTAGTATTTTCTGGAAGCTGATGATTCTTGAACGTGTGCAACTTTTGAGCTTATCTCCTCCAGGGGTCATCTGTGGAAATAGCTCATCACAGGGTAAAACCTTGTGGAGAGTCAGATTTATACAAGGCCATCCCCTGGAGCCTGATGAAAGAACAAAGGGACCCTGGCTCTGTGTCTTTGCCTAGAGGCAGACTTGCCAAGGTTTGGGCTGGAGCTGAAGAAAGGGCCTTAAATAAGGTTTCAGTTCCTGGGAACTTGGTTCCCCGCCCCCACCCCTCCCCGCCTCAACAGACAAAGCCTATGTGCTTGGTCCTGTGTCCCTCTTGTGTGACATAACTTGATTAGTTTCCTGCTACACTTGTCTCGTTTTATGATGGCTCTCTGCTGACGCTGTCCTATTTAGCCCATCTAAGTTGTAGATAAGATATTCTATTTAGACCTCCTCCCCCAACCCCGAGGGAGGAGCAGCCCTGCTAGGCCACAGAGGAGGACTTTGCAGCCAGTCCTGAAGACACCTGATAAACCAGTGTCAGATTAAAAGGGAGAAGGTTCTCCCCTATCAGGACTTGGAAAGGGGCAGGGAGGAGATGAGGGTGGGAGGGTGGGATTGGAAGGGAAAGATAGAGCAGGATACAGCAGAGATACAAAGTTAACAAACTATAACTAATACTAAAAAAATAAAAATTAAAAAAACACTTAAAAAAGATATTGTATTTATTAATAAACTTGCTTACATGATCCATCAGCTTGTGTAAGACCTTCTGATCCCAAACTGTTCTATCTTCTTTACTTACTCCTCTACTGGTCCTTTCCCTCAGAACCCTGCCATTGAAGAATGACCTACTGGCTCAGCTCAGACTCTCAAAGGAAAAGGAAATCACTCTCTCTCATTTTCTTAATATCAAGAGTTAAGATCATCCATGTGGAAATTCAAAATGGCATACATCTAAATTCACTTCTGGAATCTCTGTATATAATCCCAAGATAAATGAAGGAACCTAAAAAGTAACTTCCATGTTGATAGATCTCTAGAAAGCTTCTTCCTCATTTTGATTATTTATGTAACATAGACCTCTTAAGACCTATCATCCAGAGATGTTTTGAATCTCAAATGTTTCATTCTTACACTCGCTGTTAAAATGCTAATTTGAACAGCAAAAAAAGTTTCATCAGTATCATTATGCTATCTCCTATAATAATCCAGTAGCCTGCTATTATCCATAGCTTATCAGATGAACAAATGAAACTGATAGCCTTGAATATAGAATAGAACTATGATTACAGAAGGTAGAAGAACTTCTAAAGTTCTAGATAAGAGGCCGGTCAGTCTTAGTGCAGTCAGTAGATATGGATAAAGATACCCTTCGATTACTCACATTATGTATCAAACTGCTTCAAAGGTTTCTCACTAAAACAAATAAGAAAGCTAGCATCCCTGGATAACGTGGCTTGGGATGTCTATACACTATAGATTATCATCATCTATAAGTATAACCTTATGCAACATAATTACCTTTCAACCAAATGCAGAGATTAATATTAACAATTCCCTCAAATCTCCTCTGACTCTGGTCACCAACATGAATGAATTGTCAGTCATTAGATTCCAGATTTGTGCAGAATCTAGAGTGACACAAAATTGCTTCTGTTTGGAACTCAATGGCTGGCTCTTTGACCTCCCCACCCCCCAAGGGAGGAGCAATCCTGTTAAGCCACAGAGGAGGGCTTTGCAGCCAGTCCTGAAGACACCTGATAAAACAGGATCAGATGAATGGGGAGGAGGTCCCCCATCAGTGGACTTGGAAAGGGGCAGGGTGGAGATGAGGGAGGGAGGGTGGGATTTGGAGGGAATGAGGGAGCGGGATACAGCTGGGATACAGAGTTAATAAAATGTAACTGATAATAAAAAAATAAAATTAAAAAAATTGCTTCTGTTCATACATCATCATAAATAAGATAGCAGCTATAATTAAGAGTCCTGTAGTCATGAGACTAACTGACAATCCAGAAATGGGCAATGAAAATAACAAATAGCTCAGAAACTAAGGGCTACTTTGCAAGTAAATTAATTTTAAAGATAACAAATTAGACTCTATTATATCCTTAATAAAGCAATAATCATAAGTAATATAGGAAATAGTTCATTAGAGAATAGTCAAACTCAGTATACAATAGAGAAGACACAATAAATAACACAGCTGTAATCTTCTTAGTTTTACTATTACTATTTTGCTAGGCATACAGCAAAAACTATATACTAGGGTCTGCAGGAAGTCTGTCCAGTCCCTCTGGCTTACAAAGTTTCTGTTGAGAAGTTTGGTATAATTCTAATGAGTCTGCTTTTATATGTTACTTGGCCCTTATCCCTTGTAGCTCCTAATACTTTTGCTTTGCTCTGTACATTTAGTGTTTTTATTTTTTTTTCTTTTTTGTTCCAATCTATTTGGTATTCTGTATGTTTATAAGCATCTCTTTCTTTCCATTAAAAAAAGAAATTAAAGACTTCCTAAAATTCATTGAAAATAAATATTTTCATACCCAAAGTTATGGAGCACAATGAAAGCAGTGCTAAGAGGAAAGTTCTTCATAAAGAGGAAAGTGCCTTCATAAGGAAATTGGAGAAATCATATACTGGCAACTTAACAGCTCATCTGAAAGCTCTAGAACAAAAAAAGGAAAAAAAGCAAATACACCAAAGAGGAGTAGACTGCAGGAAATAATCAAATTCAGGGCTGAAATCAATAAATTAGAAACAAAAGAGAACAATATAAAAAAATCAACAAAATGAAAAGCTGATTCTTGGAGAAAATCAACAAGATAGACAAACTCTTAGCCAAACTAACTAAAACGTAGAGGGAAAGTATTCAAATTAACAAAATTAGAAGTGAAAAGGGGGACATAATAACAGACACTGAGGAAATCCAAATAATCATTAGGTCATACTTCAAAACCCTGTATGCCACAACATTTGAAAATCTCAATAAATCAATGAATTTTCTTCTTGGTAGATAGCACTTAACAATATTAAATCAAGATCAGATAAACAATTTAAATAGACTTACAACCACAAGGAAAGAGTAGTCATTAAAAGTCTCCCAACCAAAAAAAGCCCAGGGCCAGATGGTTTCAGTGAAAAATTTTACCAGACTTTCAAAGAAGAGCCAATACCAATCCACCTCAAACTAGTCCTCAAAATAGAAAAAGAAGGAACATCACCACAGTTACTCTAATACCTAAACCACACAAAGACCCAACAAAAAAGAGAATTTCCCTTATGAACATTAATGCAAAAAACAGTCAATAAAATCCTTGCAAATCAAACCCAGGAGAACATCAAAAATATCATCTACCATGATCAAGTAGGTTTCATCCCAGGGATGCAGGGATGGTTCAACATACAAAAACACACCAATGTAAGCCACCATATAAACAAACTGAAAAACAAAAACCACAAGATCATTTCATTAGATATTGACAAAGCTTTTAACAAACTCCAACACCCCCTCATGTTTAAAGTCTTGAAGAAATCAGAGATACATGATACACACCTAAACACAATAAAGGCAATATAACAAACTAATAGCCAACACCAAGTTAAAGGGAAATAAAATTAAAGCAATCCCACTAAAATCAAGGACAAAACAAGGCTGCCCACTCTCTCCATACCTCTTCAATATAGTGCTTGAAGTCTTAGTGAGAGCAATGACAGCATTAAGGAGACCAAGAGGATACAAATTAAAAAGGAAGAAGTTAAAGTATTGCTATTGACAGATGATGTGATAATATATATAAGTGACCTGAAAAATTCTACTAGGGAACTCCTACCGGTGATAAACACGTTCAGTAAAGTGGCTGGATATAAAATTAACTCAGACACATCAGTAGCCCTATGGTATACAAGCAATAAGAGAGAGAAATTAGGGAAACAACACCTTTCACAATAACCACAAATAATATAAAGTTTTTTGGTGTAACTCTAACCAACCAAGTCAAAGACCTGTATGACAAGAACCTCAAGTCTCTGAAGAAAGAAGTTGAAGAGGATATCAGAAGATGGAAAGATCACCCATGCTCATGGATTGGTAGGATTAACATAGTAAAAATGGCCATCCTTCCAAAAGCAATCTACAGATTCAATGCAATTCCCATCAAAATACCAACACAATTCTTTACAGAACGTGAAAGAACAATTCTCAAATTCATATAGGAAAACAAACCCAGAATAGCTAAAATAAACCTGTACAATAAGAGAACTTCTGAAGGGTGCCTCTATCCCTGATTCCAAGCTGTCCTACAGAGCAACAATAATAAAAACTTCATGGTACTGACATAGAAACAGACTGGTGAATAAATGAAATTGAATTGAAGACCCAGAAATAAGTCCACACATCAATGGACACTTGATTTTAGACAAAAAAAAAAAAAAAAAAAAAAAAAGCCAAAAACCATATAATAAAAAAAGACAGCATCTTCAACAAATGGTGCTGGTCTAACTAGATGTCTACATGTAGAAAAAATGTAGATAAATAAATTCATATTTAACCCTTCACTAAACTCAAGTCCAAGTGGATCAAGGAACCTTAACATAAAACCAGAGGAATTAAATCTATTAGAAGAGAAAGTGAGGAAGGACCTTGAACTCATTGAAACAGGAGACAATGTTCTGAACAGAATATCAACAGCTCAGGCTCAGAGCAACAATTAACAAATGAGACTTGTTGAAACTGAAAAGCTTATGTAAGGCAAAGGACACTGTTAACAGAACAAAATGGCAGCCTACAGACTGGGAAAGGATCTTCACCAACCTACATCTGACAAAGGGCTTTATATATATATATATATATATATATATATATATATATATATATATATTCAAAATATATAAAGAACTCAAAAATTAAACACCAACAAACCAAATGATCAAAATTTAAAAATAAGGTACAGATCTAAACAGAATTTTCAACAGAGGAATCTTGAATGGCCAAGAAGCACTTAGAGAAATCCTCAGCATCATTAGTCTTCAGAGAAATGAAAATCAAAACTACTCTGATATTTCACCTTACACCTGTCTGAATGGCTAAGATAAAAACCTCAAGTAACAGCACATGCTGGGGAGGATGTGGAGAAAGGGGAAAATCCTGCCATTGCTGGTGGGAGTGCAAACTTGTACAACCACTTTGAAAATTAATCTGGAGATTTCTCAGAAAATTGGGAATTACTCTACTTCAACACCAGCTATGGCACTCCTGGGCATACACCCAAAAGATGCTCTATCATACAACAAGCCAGATTCTGTAAACAACCCATATGTCTCTTAACCAAACACTAGATAAAGAAAGTGTTGTGTTGTATATTTACACAATAGAATACTACTCAGCTATTCAAAACAAGGAAATAATGAAATTTGGAGGCAAATAGATGGAACTAGAAAAGATCATCCTGAGTGATGTAACCCAGACCCTAAGAGACACACGTGGCATATACGCACTTATAAGTAGTTATTAGCCATACAGTACAGGATAATCACACTACAGTTCACAGACCAAAGAAGCTAAGTAATGAGGGCCCAAGGGAAGGTACATGAATCCTTACTGAGAAGGGGAAGTAAAAAAGACAGAGGAAGTGCTCAAAGAGAGGTAACAGGATAGGAGAGGGAGTGCAGAGGGAAATAAGGGTGGAGATTTGATGTACAGAAAGTTGGGAAGAGGGAAGAAGGACAAAGGTCTTTCAGAGAGAAGGGAAACTGTGGCCTGGGGCATATTTGAGATGGGCTGGAGACATATGACAGGGTAGACTTCTGGCAGGATTTTGGGGTGACTCTAGTGGAGACCCCTACTAGCAGGGGACATGGAGACTGAAGAGGCCACCCTCCAACCAGATAACTCTAACTCCAAGTAGAGGGTGCCTGTGTTTTTTGAGGATAAGCTGCTGTTCAAAGTACATGTTTTGAGAAAATAAATTTCAAGCACATTTCCATTTTTACCACTCGCAGTACTTACTTCCCATTCAAAGCATCAAGAAATCACAACCAGACAGCAGACTGATGAATATTATACAGATTTTTACTGATTACACCGCAAGCCGAATAGCGATAGAATGAGCTTAATAACAATCAAAAAAAATACGACTAAATCGTACCAGCAAAAATAATGACATGCTTGAGAAGAGTATAGGAAAGGAAGACCATTAACAACAAAAAAAAAGATGTTGGTTGTGTGATGTAATATATTAACTATCTTCTTTCTGTTACGGAACATACACATTCCAATGCCAGCTTTTAAAATAAGATTTTATGGTAAAGAATCGTCAGGCCAAAACTCGACAAGTTATATAAACTATTCTGAATCTTACAGAGAAGAGAGCTAGCACAGAGCTTTATTAATTTTCTTGACTTAATGAAATCTTACTGTGTAAATAGATTGCCAGATTTTTTTTTACAGCATGTGTTGATGTAATTTTTTTTGTACATAACATTAACGCAATGAGGCAATTTAACACTGGTGAAAGATAAGAAGGTAATATGAAACTTAAACAGATTATCGTGCAGGAAAACTGGCTGTTTTCTAGGTGTGAAAAGCAAGGATATCTTGCTGTGTCATAAGGCACTATGGAACAGCAACAAATTATCCAGGAAAGTGTGGAGGACAGGTCTGTCAGGTCTCCCTTTGAAGACTGCACTGCGTGAGAGCAGGAAGGGTTATGAACAGGGAACACAAGACCATGCAAGGTTATTTCTAGAAAGAAAAGGAAAACACCAGAAACACTTATACATGATAAAGTTATGATGCAAATCACTGTTTTAGTAAAAAAGGATTTCATATGTCTGCTTAAGAATAATATTTTGTCCCATAATTTATTTTAAACTTATGAAGATTTAATGTAATTAAGACTAATTACAATTAAACAGATATTCTGCCCATTAGAAACAGCACAGGCCTGGCAGTGTTTAACCCCAGCACAGGAGGGATATCTGAGTTCAAGGCTAGCCTTGTCTCTACAGAGTGAGTTCCAGGACATCTAGAGCTGTACAGAGAAACCCTATCTTGAAAACCAACAAGGAAAAAAAGCATAGACAAGTGGGTTTTGATGGAGAATTGGTACTTAAAATAAAACATTTAATGAATAAATATATTTGCCCTTATGAAAATGCACATGCACACATTCACATTTCGGAAAAAAATATTTCTGTGAATCAGGCTTTTATATCTAGTAATATATGTGTATAATTTTATGAGTTCTATCCAAGAGTTTGAAAAGTAGATGAAATAAAACATTGCTTAGTTCAAGATAACTTAACTCAGATACCTGTTAGAACTGTCTCTACAGGTCCAGATAAATAATAGATGACCAGGTTTGGGAAAGTTGACGGATGGTAAGCAGATGCCTTTGAACACTGAGGATGCTGGCAACCAACTACCAGGACTCCCACTTAGGATGGACACAACACAGATTTAGTACTCTAGATTAGCTGGTGTGTAACAAATTACATATTAAAAGAATTCAGAGAGCATGATCTTGCTTCCTAGGTTCAAAACTGCATTAACACATTTCAAACATATATTCCATGTCTGCCTGTCTTGAGTTATACAGGGTGATAAATAGGCCCATGGAAACCCCCAAACAAATCAGGCTTTTGTCCAGGCTACTGGTTGTTCCCCACAAACCAAAGATAAGGCCCTATTGCTAAAGATAGCTCTTACATATCCCAACTGCACATAGAAAAGTCAAGCTAGTCTCTAACTAGAACTTCACCCCTACTGACTAGTGTTCACATTACATGAAAATACTGTGCATGAAGCCAGAGCAACTACAAACCCTGTGATCTACAGTGCTACCCGGCCTGTGTGATATGCTGGTTCAGCCGTGGCACATATGTTGCAGGAGAAATAAGAGAGGACAAACTAACTTCAAAGTAACTTTTGAAGATTAACTTAACTGAATAGAATAAACACAAGAAAATTTGTGGAACACAGAAAACAGTGCTTCAAGAAGTATTTGCAGCCTGGACATTCATAATAGAGAAAGAGAAGTCTCTAAAATCAATGAAAAATTTTTCTACCTTAAGAAACTAGGACAGGGGCTGTCTCTGACATGAACTCAGTGGCCAGCTCTTTGATCACCTACCCCTGATGGGGGAGCAGCCTTACCAGGCCACAGAGGAAAACAGTGCAGCCAGTCCTGATGAGACCAGATAGGCTAGGGTCAGAGGAAAGCAGAGGAGGCCCACCCCTATCAGTGGATTGGGGGAGGGGCATGGGAGGGGACGAGGGAGGTATCTACAGCTGGGATACAAAGTGAATAAACTGTAATTAACAAAAATAAATTAATTATAAAAAATAAACTAGAAAAAGTAGAGTCACTAAGACCTAATATAAATAAAAGATAAAAATACAACTAGGGCAGAAATCATTAATCTCCAAAACAAGAAACTAATAGAGAAAACCAACCAAGCCATGATACAGTCATAAAACTGACACTCCTCAGCCAGACCCAATCTTCTGTTCCCTTCAGAAAACCAGTCCACAGCTGAGGAAACAGGTCAGTCAGCAAAGCGGCTGCCTTTCATGCATGATAACCTGGTTTGATCCCCAAAATACGTAAGAATTTGAAAACTGCATCCGCCCTTGTAATTTAAATGATAGAGAAGTAGAAGAGGGTTCCATGCGCTTATTTGTTCAGAAAGCCTAGTGTAAAGGGAGATCTTAGGTTCTAGTAAAACGCACTGCGCAGCACCTGAGGAATGGCACAACGTGAACTGGTAGCCTCTGCCTACACTTACACACACATTCGCATGCACTGGCACACAGGTGCGCGTGCATGAACACAATCTTCTGACACACGCACAGAGCAGCCGTTGGGAACATGCTCACATCTTTTAAAGAAAATAAATCAGCAACGGTCTTCCAAAACCAGAAAGCGTTCAAGCACTGACCAGTTCACGGGAAGATGATAGGGAATCTTGACAGATACAATTAAGCCATCTTTGAGAGCCTCCTGTAGAGGATGAAAGCACATATTCTGTAACTCTTTCTACAAGAGCACCACAATGCCAAAATCATTGCCTACATCTCATTTTTTGATAAAATGAAAAATTTTCAATTTGTTAACAATGGAAAAAAGCATTTGACAAAATTCAACCTCCATTACTATTTTTTTAAAAAAATCACAGAAAATCTAGAAGGGAACTTCCTCAAATCATTAAAAAAAAAAAAAAAATCAACTTCCAAATCTCCAGGTGATATCATTAAGGTAGAAAACTGGAAGATTTTGACAATGGTCAAGAACCTGGCAGAGATAAGACATACTGTCTCTCTCTCCAGTATTCAACATCACACTGAACATCTTAGCTAATACATTGTGACACAAAGAAACTGAAGGATAATGAGATTCTAAAATAAAAAAAAAAATGTCTGCGTGAGGAAAGCTTTTCTATGTAGAAAGTCTTAAATAAAAATTTTTCAAAATGACAAAAATGGGAACTAGAATCAGTTATAGTAAAACTGTCAGCATAACATCTAATGGACACAAGTGGCAAGAGGCATTTGAAATTTCAAACATGTTACAATTTATATTAACAGTCTCTAAATGAAAAGCCTTAGGATAAATTTAGTTTGGGGCATGGAATATTTAAACCCCCTGCTCAGATGTAGCCCATAGGCAGCTCAGTCTCAATGTGCTTTCTCTAGTTAAGGGGAGCAGGGACTGTCTCTGACTTGAACTCAGTCTCTGTCTCTTTGATCATCAACTCCTGGGTGGGGAAGCCTTGTCAGGCCACAGAGGAAGACAATGCATCGAGGCCTGATGAGACCTGATAGGCTAGGGTCAGATAATAGGGGAGGAGGATTCCCCTATCAGTGGACTAAGGGAGAGGCATAGGAGGAGAAGAGGGAGGGAGGGTCAGATTGGGAGGAGACAAAAGAGGCGGATATACAAAGTGAATAAATTGTAATAAAGAATAAATAAATATTTTTTTAAAAAACAAAATCTTGGCATGAATATAACAAAATATGTATAATATCTATATTAGAAAAAACATAACTAATAAAATGCACAATAAAAAGTAATATAATGGCAGTCATTCTATGCTCATGCCCTGAAAATCCAAAATTGTCAAGATGAGGATCTTCTCAATGAAATCTAAAGATTCAGTCTAATACTAATTAAAATCTCTGCAAGTTTTTTTAAGGTGTCAATAAACTTATATAGGGAGAGTTTATATATGAAAAGGTAAAAGACCTAAAAAGCCAGTTCCACATCCAAGAAGGAAAAAACTCAGGGGACTTAACATTACCCAATTTCAGAAACAATATATTATAAAGCTAGAGTAATTAATTCAATAATGTACCAACAGATGATCAGGCAAACAGGTCAATGGATCAGGATTGAGAGGCCAAAGATCAATGTATACAGGTGAAGTTGGTTGATCTTTGACAAACATGCCAGGCCATGAAGCAAAGAACATCTTTTGAACACACTATGTGGAGAAAACAGAAACCAATGACCTCACACCCCAAAATGAATCTAGAATATGCCTTGTACCTTTCACAGAATTAATTCAAAATGGAACATGGACAAAATGTAACAAACGTATACAATTTTTAGAAAGGAAGCCGGTTTGGGAGGACACCTAAGTAACCGAGGGTGTGGTAATGACAACACCGAGGATTTTGGTAGAGAGAACAACAAAAGTATATTAGTGACAACACAGACTTGAAAACGACAGCAAAACAGTAAACCACCCAAAGAAAGGCGAGCCACGAGAACAGGACGAGTAATCTACTAGAGACAGAACATGTTTGCAAGATTCGCTAAAGGATTTTGAAAACTCAGCAATAAAAAATTAGTAACCTGAATAAAATCGAAACATCGGACGCTGCGCAGACACCTCAGTAAAAGACATCTATTGCCAATAAAGCAAATATGTTAAAAAGACTTCATGAGATGACTTCAGACTATCAATGAAATACTGCCATTTACATATTCTAACAGCCAAAATTCAAACTACTGACAATAGCAAATGCTGGTGAGGATATGCAAAGAACGGTTTTCTTTGATGAAAGAGATAGAGATGCAAGGAGTTAAGCACTGATGAGACACTCTGGCAATTCCTTACAGGACCTAAGACATTTAAAAAAAAAATAGACTTAATACATCCTCACCATATAGTCCTTCAATTAAGTAAACTGGAATTATCTCAACTAAACTGAACACTTATGTCCACACAAAATCTTAGAAATGCATATTTCTAAAAATTTAATGCGCAGTTACCTAAACCCAAAAGCAACAATACTGTCTTTAACTAATCCCAACAAGAGAATATTATTGGGCATTTAAAAATGAGCTATTAAAGTAACTAAAGACTTAGAGTAACACATCTGCTAATAAAGACTTATTGACAGAAGGCTACATGCAACATAGTTCTGAATACATGGAGTGCTGGAAAAAGTAACTAGACACGGAGATCCATGATTGACAGAATTTAGAAAAAGAGGAATAAAGAGGAAGAACACAGAGGACTTTTAATGCATGGATATTATTCTGTGTGACACCACTGTGCTGAATATCTGTCATTAAACATGGGCCAAAACTGACAGTATACAACCAGCAAGAGTGAGTCCTAATGTAAATTGTGCTCTTGGGTGACAATAGTGTTTCAAGAACTGATGTTCAGCAGCTGTAACATGGTACCACTATGAGGTGGAACATTGTAGCAAATGAAAATATGGGTGTGGACAGGAGACCCTTACAGACTTTTTGTGATCCAATCTAGTTTCTCTCTCTATAAAAATCTCTCCAAACGTATTTTGTAGAATTAAATGTTAAAGAATTAAAATAAATTTTAATGTGGCGGACAATATTTCAGAAAAGTGTTTCTGTTATGTTTAAATTAATACATACTGTTTGAATGATAACGAATGTCCCTATCTTCATTTTTTTCAGAAGATTAAAGCAAAAACATTATTGATAATATTTTATCAAGACATTTCATTTCTTAACATAAGTCTCATGGTGGGAGACCTATGTTCCTGAAAATTTTAATCCATGAAGCTGTAACCTGAGTGAAGGTGCTGGCTGGCAGTACTACTGCAAAGTCAGTCATGTTTCATTTTTAACAGGCTGGTGAATAGCAAATATGCCTTAAAGCTAGAAAGAAAATCATTCGTGATGGACACATTACTGACAAGCTTCCTTTTAAAAATGTATACTGCCATGAAACATTTATACGTATAATTATAGAAGATAAACACACACAGCTGAACTCCTGGAACATAAGCAGGCATGTGTGTTGACAGCAAGTGGACCAAATAATGCAGATAGAATCACAGTTTCTATTGTCGTTATGCCCCACCACACTGAATATTCTCACAAAGGAAAGGACCTCTAATAGAATTTGAATTTGTTCTGTTTTCCATAAAGACATGCACCTCAAAGGATATGTTCATGTCCTCCCAAAGGCCAATTGACTAATAAGAATAAGGATGGTGAATGGTGAGCTGTTGAGGGGAAGGACAAGAGATGAGAAATAAGAAAAAAGCAAAAGCTGGGACCAGGAGGTTGTTCATACCCTGATGACTTAGGCCAAGCAAGTTCACTACGCAGCACACTTCTTACCTACGATTTGCAGGAGAGTGGGTGGGGGACCCCCAAGATCATCTGAGAGAGAGCCGAGTCAGACAATGGTGATAAAGAGAACACAGAATACCTCAGACACAGCTGCCTTAGGACCGAGTGCCACGCTCAAAGAGTTCGATCCACGATAACTACAACCTTGACTCCTTCAAGATCTTGACTCCAGGTCCATACTGGACCTTGCTGTGTCTGCTCCTGGACCACGACGCAGTACTAACATTTCCTTTATCCTTTGATCAAGGCCTCTGAGAAAGTCTTGGATGAGTGCAGTTCTCATAGCCAGACTCTTCCAAGTCATTAAACACTGCATATTTTTAGAGGTGGTGCACCATTCCAGATGATTTAGTTAGCACGGTCAATGACGTACCCTTAGGACAGGTGTTAGTCCTGAGCAGTTTCAGCATATGAAATAGTTTTGTAACTAGTTCATCTTCCAATTCTTTGTGCTCTTTATAACGAAGTAAGCATTCTCTATTTGGAAATTTTCTTGTCACATTATTGCAGATATTTTTAAGCAGAACACTCCTTTAAAGTATGTAAAATGCATCGATACCATGCAATATATAATCAATAATAAGAATTTTTAATTATATCATAGAAATATTAATTTAATAATAATTAGTGGACAGTTTGAGGCTTATTAGCAAGAAATAGTCTTGTTGACATTTAAATGGAAAGGAAAGACAGAGGCATGGAAGAAAGAAGCTAGATTGATTTTGAGTCAAAAAAAAGTTCCAAAGTTTTAACCCCTTAAATATTTACTATGTAATGATCAAGACATTAATGTAACCTTGAACTTTAGGTTCATTAATTATGATCATATTCATCTGTGTTGCTATTCTACTTTCACTTTTGTTGCAGCAATAAAAGATCCCAACAACAAACAGCATAAGAAATGGTTCTGCCCACATGGTCTGAGTCAATTTACAATCAAAACAGTCTTTTACAGAAATGCTCACAGGTTAGCCTAATTTCAATAATTCCCCAGTTGAAACTCTCTTCCCAGATGTTTTTAGACTAGGCACATTGACAGTTAAAGCTAACTAGCACAGCTGTGAAATGTGAAAGACCAAATAAAATTTAAAGCATAATGATAACTCAGCTCTGTTTTATAACCTTGTCTAAACACGGCTATACTGAGTATAAATAAGTGCCCTCTGTATAATTACAAGATGGATGCTAAATTGCTGGGAATAAACACAGTGAAGATATTTATATTAACAAAGGTTGTATGAAGAATTGTTCAGTATATAGTCAGAAGAAATATTTGGATGAGTCTTCTGGGTAAAGGACAGGCTTTCTCTAACAGACATACATAGTCTTAAAAAACTATTATTTGTTCACTGAACAAAAGAGCTCTTCACAGCAACAAAATTTACATTTGGGCAAGCTCACTACGGAGGCAGAGCTGAATAGCAGTCCTGGGCTTTTCAATTCTTTCTCTTGACATTTCTTACCAGGGAAGTCCTTACTGCTTTGCGTGTTAAACATAACACTTGGTGATAGTTCAGATCATCCACATGTTCACATCCTTTCATTGAACTGTTACATAGCCATTCACTTTCAGCAAACATAAAAACAGACAAAAGGGCTGAGAAAGAAATTAGGGAAACAACACCCTTCACAACAGCCACAAATGACATAAAGTACCTTGGTGTAACCCTAACCAAGCAAGTCAAAGACTTGTATGAAAAATAATTTCAAGTCTCTGAAGAAAGAATTAGAACAAGATATCAGAAGATGGAAAGATCTCCCATGCTCATGGCTTGGCAGGATTAACATAGTAAAAATGGCCATCTTACCAAAAGCAATCTACAGATTCAATGCAATGCCCATCAAATTATCAACACAATTCTTTACAAACCTGGAAAGAAAAATTCTCAACTTCATATGGAATAACAAGAAACCCAGAATTGCTAAAACAATCCTCTACAATAAAAGATCTTCTGGAGGTATCTCCATCCCTGATCTCAAGCTGTACTATAGAGCAACAGTAATAAAAACTGCATGGTACTGGCATAGAAACAGAATGGTGGATCAATGGAACCAAACAGAAGACCCAGAAATAAACCCACACACTTATGGACACCTGATTTTTGACAAAGGTGCCAAAACCATACAATGGAAAAAAGATAGCATCTTCAACAAATGGTGCTGGTCTAACTGGATGTCTACATGTAGAAAAATGAAAATAGATCCATACTTATCACCCTGTACAAAGGGAATCAAAGACCTCAACATAAAACCAGACACATTAAATCGCCTAGAAAAAAAAAGTGGGGAATACCCTAGAACTCATTGGTACAGGAGATAACTTCCTGAACAGAACACCAACAGCACAGGCTCTAAGAGCAACAATCAATAAATGGGACCTCATGAAGCTGAAAAGCTTCTGTAAAGCAAAGGATACTGTGATCAAAACAAAGCAATTGCCTACAGATTGGGAAAGAATCTTCACCAACCCTTTATCTGACAGAGGACTCATATCCAGTATATATAAAGAACTAAAGAAGCTGAAAAGCAGCAAACCAAGAAATCCACTTAAAAAAATGGGAAACAGAGCTAAACAGAGAACTCTCTGTAGAGGAATATCGAATGGCAGAGAAGCATTTACAGAAATGCTCAACCTCATTAGCCATTAGGGAAATGCAAATCAAAACAACCCTGAGATTTCACCTTACACCCATCAGAATGGCCAAGATGAAAAAATCAAGTGACAACACATGCTGGAGAGGTTGTGGAGAAAGGGGAACCCTTCTCCACTGCTGGTGGGAATGTAAACTTGTACAACCACTCTGGAAATCAATCTGGTGCTTTCTCAGACAACTAGGAATAGCGTTTCCTCAAGATCCAGCCATACCACTCCTAGGCATATATCCAAAAGAGGCTCAAGTACACAATAAGGACATTTGCTCAACCATGTTTGTAGCTGCTTTATTTGTAATAGCCAGAAGCTGGACACAGCTCAGATGCCCCTCAACTGAAGAATGGATGCAGAAACTGTGGTACGTCTATACAATGGAGTATTACTCAGCAATGAAAAATAAGGAAATCATGAAATTTGCAGGTAAATGGTGGGACCTGGAAAGGATCATCCTGAGTGAGTTGTCCCAGAAGCAAAAAGACACACACGGTATATACTCACTCATATAAACATACAACATAGGATAAACCCACTAAAATAGGTACATCTAAACAAACTAAGTAAAGGAGAGGACCCTAACTAAAACACTCAATCCCCATCCTGAAAAGCAGAGAGGATGGACATCAGAAGAAAACATGAAACAACCTAGGAACCTGCTACAGAGGGCCTCTGAAAGCCAGAAGAAGAAAACAGGAAACAACCTAGGAACCTGCCACAGAGGGCCTCTGAAAGCCTCTGCCCTGCAGACTATCAAAACAGATGCTGAGCCTGATGGCCAACTGGTGGGCAGAGTGAATGGAATTCTATGTAAGAAGTGGGAAATATCAAGAGCTGGAGAGGACAGGAACTCCACAAGGAGAACAACAGAACAAGAAATTTTAAACACAGGGAACTTCTCAAAGACTCCTACTCCAACCAAGGACTATTCATGGAGATAACCTAGAACCTCTGCACAGATGTAGCCCATGGCAATTTAGTGTCCAAGTGGCTTACATAGTGATGGGAAGAGGGACTGCCTCTGACACAATCTGATTGGCCTGCTCTTTGATCACCTCCCCCTGAGGGGGGAGCAGCCTTACCAGGCCACAGAAGACAATGCAGCCATTCCTGATGTGGTCTGATAGACTAAGATCAGAAGGAAGGAGAGGAGGACCTCCCCTATCAGTGGACGTGGGGAGGAGCATGCATGCAGAAAGGGGAGGTAGGGTGGGAGCGGGAGGGGGAGGAGGGAGGGGCTAATGGGGGGTTACAAAATGAATAAAGTGTAATTAATAATAATGATAATAATAATAAAGAAAAAAAACAATTATGACGCGCAAGTTACCAAACACACTGAACTTCTTCTCTGGGCTTTACTTACATGGGTCATACAAACACTCCCCAATGTGCAGAATCAGCCAGCAGCTGCTTACAACAGTTATATCCATAGCTGTCAAATCTGAAAGCAACTAAGATAGCTTTCTGTAGGTTCAGAGGCAAATTCTGCTACATTCTGTCAATGGAATTTTATTCAGCACTAAATATAAAAGAGCTATCAGGCTATGAAGAGACATGGAGAATATGTAAGTGCATGTTCCTGAGAGAAAAGGCTGCTAGGAAAAAGCTCATGCTGCACAGCATGATTACAATGCATGGATTCTAGAGCAGGCAAAACCGGAGACAGGCTGATGTTCAGTGACAGCAAGAAGTGGAGCCCAGAGGGTTTTCAGTATGACACCTTAGTGGTAGATACTTGTTACTATACATTGATACACAGAGCATATCAGCAAGTCTTGATACAAATATAATTGATGGAGGTTGGCTAACAATGGGCCATTGTCAGTTCAAGGATTCTAACAAATCTCCACCTGACTAGAGATATGGACAGTGGAGGATGCTATGCATAGGGGTGGTGAAGATATGTGGAAACTACTCAATTACTCTGAAAATGTAAAACTTCCCTAAAAATAACACTGTCAGTAGGAAATCTATCTAGCAGATGAGGACTCCTCTCCTATTTGTCCTCCAATCCTCGGTATAACTCTAAATTCTGAAGCACCCTTTGCCTGGAACACTAGTTCATGAAGAACATTTTCCATGTGCACCATGGGTTCCTCTTTTGTATGTGTGGTTCCTCTTTTCAGATCTTAAATGAATATTTTTTAAAATCCAGTCCAGAGCTAAACTTACTGTGAATAAGAAATTCTCATGAGTTAATATATTTTAATACTAGCTTAATTGAAGCCTAATGGATTACACAGATTCTTAAGCTACAGCTTAGAAAAGGAAAAAAAATTGGTCTTTTCTTAGACTATCTGGCTGCTTCAGAAAAGGTAATCCTGTTTAAGAGGCTGAGATCTGAGTTCCTATGGGGGTTTGCTCTTGTTAATCTTCTTTGCAATTGCACAGCCTGATATTTAAGGCTGAGAATCAGGAACTGCTTTGAATCTACACAAAGCACATTTGTGATCGTAGTTGGAGAGAACACCAAAAATGATTGTGGAGTCAAATGACATACAATCATGTATGTGAATTCAGAAACCAAATTCACACTATGTATTAGCAATTCTCTAGATTTTCCATTCTCAAAGTGGTCTCTTAAGTTTCCTGAGTTGTGTAATAAATGACTCTCTTCAACTTCCATCAGTACCAGATGCCAAAAAATCTTTGCTACAGCACTGTATTATGTTTTTAAACATTTTCTTATATGTAGACAGTTGGCTGGTCCTAAATTCCAATTCTCAGGGCATGTGAGGACCAGGCACATTAAAAGCTTTATTTATGTGTGCATATGCGTAGTGCTAAGAATGAACTTAGGTCCTTACATGTGCTGGGCACATGCTCTAACACTGAACTATGTCACCCTTCAGAACAAAGTCTCTGTCTACTCAGGAGCTATGACTAAGTTTCTATTATTAGGGAACTTATAGATAATAGAAATTTGTTCCTTAGAGTTATAGAAGCTTAAAAGTTCAAAATCAAAGCATTAACATACCAATTTCTAATTAAACCTTGTTCTCTACTCCCAGTGTGCTATAAATTAATGAGTACAATAGCATTCTGTGAAAGTTCTCTCCAAACTGTTTTTTTCTTTCAATCTTTCTGCCTTCTGGTCCACTATATGGCCTGAGCCTTTGAGACGTATCCCTTGTTTATTTTTTCCCCTCTTGGGACTGATTGTGTCCTCTTGACCTCCAGAAGAACTCAAACCCTTAAACTCAAGATACTTCTGAAAAACCAAAACCAAAATTCTTTAGGCTTTCAGAGGCCCTCTGTAGTAGGCTCCTGCCCTGTTCCCTATCTTCTTCTGCTTCCAATGTCTATCCCATTTGTCCTTCTAAATGAGGATTGAGCATCTTCCCTAGGGTCTTCCATGTTGCTATAACTTCTTTAGGAGTATGTTTACCCTATATAATATGGCTAATATCCACTTATAACTGAGTGTATACCATGCATGTCTTTCTACTTCTGTGTTACTACACTCAAGATGATCCTTTCTAGTTCCCACCATTTGCCTGCAAACTTCATGATTTCCTTGTTTTTAATATCTGAGTAGTATTCCATTGTGTAAATGTACCACAATTTCTGTATCTATTTCTTCTTTGGGGAACATCTAGGTTGTTTCCAGATTATGGCTATTACAAATAGAGCTGCTATGCATATTCTTGAGCAGATTTCCTTGTTGTACACTTGAGAGTCTACTGATTAAGGTATCAAAGCAGAGGCTGAACACATAGCCAAACTTTGGGCAGAATGCAGGGAACCCTATGAAAGAAGGGGGAGATAGAAAGACCTAGAGGGGACAGGAGCTCCAAAAGGAGACTAACAGAGTCAAAATTCCTGAGCCCTGGGAGCCCTGAAGAGAATGATAACCCAACCAAGGACAATGCATTGAGGACCTAAAACCCCAGCTCAGATGTAGCTCATAAACTGAGTATCCAAGCAGGTACCCTAGTAAGGGGAACAGGGGCTGTCTCTGGCATAAACTCAGTTGCAGGCTCTTTGATCACCTCCCCCTGGGGGAAGCAGCCTTACCAGGCCACAGAGGAAGACAATGCAGTCAGTCTTGATGAGACCTGATAGGCTAGGGTCAAACAGAAGGGGAGGAGAACCTTCCCTATCAGTGGACTAGGGGAGGGACACAACGGGAGAAAAGGGAAGTAGGGTGAGATTGGGAGGAGAAAAGGGAGGGGGCCACAGCTGGAATACAAATTGGATAAATTTCAATAAATGGTAATAATAAAAAGAAGAAGAGAAAACTTTAGGCTTATTGTAACAGGAGTATTAGAGCAATAGGGAGGCAATTAACTGAAATTTTAAGGGTGTGTGTGGGTGTGTGTCTATGTGTGTGTGTGTACGTGCATGTGTGCCTATGTACATAGGGTATATAATGTGTGTGTGCTGAATGCATTTATGTGTGGAGGCCAGAAGAAGGTCTCCCCCTGGCCTCCCAAGCTGGAGCTCTCAGTTGTTATTTGTCCGGCTGACACTCAGCAAACTCCAGTGAGCCTAATGTCTCCACCTCCCTAGTTCTGCAGTGACAGGCAACGTTTGTTACTACACTCAGCTTGCCATGCGAGTTCTGGAATATGAACCCCAGTCCCAACGTTGGTACACAAATTCCTCTTAACAGCTGAACCATTACACAGATCCTTAACTCAGTTTTTGAGAGCTAAAATTGTGATTGGTGATTAAAAAGCTCAAAAATGTCTGTCTGCCATTTGTTGCATAAATACTTCACAATGTGATGGGGAAAATACTGACTGAAGGAAGGGCCTTTAGTCCAATCTTGGCTCAGATAACAGCCCTGAAGCCAAGAAAAACTCATCTGTCTGGGAGCTGAGCCACACCTACCTGACTTTCAATGTCTAGCTTATTATTTCTCAATCTTTCAGTCCTGGGTAATGTTTCTCAAGTCAGGTGTGCCTTCTTGTCTTGAGAGCATTGTGACTACTTCTGTTCCCCTCATCACAGGGCACAATACCATAGCAGAAGTTACTTTTTAGAGTTTCTGAGAGAGAGCAATGGACCACTGCCATTTCTCATGGTTTCCCTTGTAGTTTTTATATTGGTGCAGTGGATATACCCTTCTTTCTTTCTTGCCATTTACCTCATCTCCCCCAAACACAAGTCAGTGCCATTCCTGAATGCCAAATAAATCTTACTTTGGCCTAAGGAATGTCCAAACTGGACGGTAGTTAATAATTGAGGAAGAGGGTTTAATTTGTTGCTGAGTGGGACAAGAAAAACTTCAGTGTTACTCAGAGTAGCTAGGGTGGCCTGCCTCCACTGCCAAGCTGTAGAGACTAAAACTTGAGTATGTCTTTGGACAGATGTTTGTCTAACCTCTGCAGGATACATGACATTTGCCAATCAGAGTGGGTTCAGTACGGAACCTACTAAGATAGTGGCAAAGATTAGGCAACTAAGTGGGCAGCAGATGAATAAGAAAGGACCAGTAGACTTAACGGGAGAAATTAGCTCCTGAGTAGTGAAAAGGACAAGCAGTCCAAGAGCACAACTGGGGTACTGAGTAACAACACTCAATAACATAACTTGGTAGCATTATGAAGTCATATTAGCATTGTGATGTCTTAATATCATTCTGATGTCAAAATACCATTGTGAGGCCAAATTGCATTTTCAGTTCATAATGCCATTGATATGTCAAAATTCCATAGTGATGTCATACCACAATCATGTTGTAATAGCATTGTGATGTCATATCATTGTGATGCAATTATAGCATTGTGATGTAATTATAGCATTGTGATGTCATAATAACACTGGGATGTCACAATAGCATTGAGATATTCAATCATTGCGAAGTCATAAAACCATTGTGATATCATAATATTGTGATATCATAATAGCATTGAGGTGACATACCAATGTGATGTCATTATAATATTCTAATGTCATACTACCTCTATGATGTTATAATACCATTGTGATGTCAAAACAGATTGTGATGTCATGACACCATTGTGATATGATAATACTCATGTGATGTCAAGATATCATTGTGATGTCATAATTACTTTGTGATGTTATGTTATTATTGTGATGTTGCAATTCCATTGTGATATCATATCATATGATGACATAATTGTAGATGTCCTAATAGCATTGTGAAGTCATAATAGCACTGAGATATCATGACACCCTTGTGATGACATAATACCACTGAGATGTCATAATAAAGTTGTGATGTCATAATAAAAAAAAAACAAAAAAAACATAACTTGGTAGCTAGTTATGGGCAGAAGTATATAGTTCAGTTGGAGCACTATGAATTCACACATAGAGGTTTATTCTAGATCCCATACAGTAATGAACAGAAATATTCAAAATTTACATTTTCTTTGGATTAACTTTTAAGCCCTCTGACAATAAATAGCTTTCCATGCAATTAAAAGCTAAAATTGTAGGGGAAGTTTTGGTTATGTTATATAGATATGTTTTTGTTGTAATCCCAAATGTGAGATGCAGGAATGCTTTATCCGTAGCTGATAAAAGCCTCCTGAGAGGTGCAAGATCTTTGACATCTAATAAACAGCCTTGTGAGAGGGCATGTGATCCTTGACAGCTGAAAACTGCTTCTTGCAGGAGGTGTGGTTTCTGCCAGTTGAAAAACATCCTGGTGTGGACACTGAGAAGATATAAATAGAAGCCCAGAGAGAGAGAGAATGCTTTACTTCGAAGTGCTCCAAGAGAGGAACACTTCAGAGACCTCTTCAAGAAGGTTGCTGCTGCCTCTGCAAAGTATACTACATTTAAAGAGCTCTACATCTTTGTCCCTACTAACCTGGTTTCTTTCCTACTTAGGGTTGGGGTTTTGGAAGGGAGATAGAGGTTTAAGGAACCACAAATAAAGTAGGATTAAAAAAAAAAAAGTCTGCATGTGGTGCCCAATGTGAGGTGCCAAAAAGTTAAACTTATTTTTATAAGACTGTGTTTTCTTCTTTGTATCTCTCTTAACTAACCATCTATCTCATAATAATTGAGACTTTTATATTTGTTTAATAATAAGCTTCACAACACAATAACTGAGCATTTGTTACTCTATTCTTAATCCTCTAAACTAAGCTGGTTTTCTCTCAGACTGGAGATTCTTAGAACAAGGACTGCAACCAGATATGGAGAGGTATAAAAATCAGCATTTGGATTACACAATAACCTTACACCTACAAAGATTTTCCATTAATGGTTGCCTTAGGATAAGACAGAGTTCCAAAGCATGAGGGGATATTTTAAAAGTGGTAAGATGCTCTTTGAGGCAAAGGAGCTCTTATTATATTGGCATTCACTCTACTCCACCACACCCCACAAAGACATGTCTTTGCTGTTTCTGCCTTGCCCATTTGAACCACCTTTCCTCTAAAACCTGCCCATGGGAGGGCTTCCCGATGGCTAAGACTCATTCCCTTCCTTCCTCTTTATGTGAACATCAGTGGCCATCTTACTCCTGAATCATAACCGTAAGTATCAGCAGTGGAGGGGAGGTGGGGTTCTGAAACATCATGACTTCAGGTAACAGACCCAATCTTCCCATAAACATTATTCCCTGAATTGCAGGTTATAAATGTGTACTTTGTGCTTACATGAAGATAAAGAGAATGGCTGGCTAATTGCCTGATATTTTTTTTACAAAGTAAACTCTTAACTTAGGTCTTCAGTTGACTTTTGTAATAATTTAGGTTCCTAGTTATTGTATAAGGATGTATGGCACATATACAGCCTTAGGTAAAATTTAGTTTAACATATTTAAATTTTTCATAAACGTTCATATAGTCTTAACATTGTACTATGTACTTTGCATATCCAAACATATATTCCCATATAACGTTGAACAGACTAGTCTAATAAATATTAAAATACACTGTCTCAAACAATCAATGAAATTGAATTAATGAAAATAAACCACCATAACTAATTAACTAAATTGCTGGCTAATCCAGTAATATTATTAAATGTCAATCAGTACCTAGAATATACATTTTATGTCTCAATTAATCGAAATTAAAAGTGATTAAGAAACCTGAGATCATTTATTTTAAATAAGGCACTCTTCATTCTACACAATTTAATATTAGATTATTTGGTGGAAATGTCTGCTTCCCATTGATGAAAGGCACCATTAGCATACCTAATATGGAACAGAGAATATTAGTCACATAATGAGTTTTTAAACTAAAATTATGCCCTTGGATTTCTTCCACAAATCTGTCTTAGAATCACAACTATAAATTTGAAGTCAGATTAACAGTCCATGTATCCAAGGCAGACAGAAGTACCTGCTGAAGTAAAGTTAATTGCATGATTTCACATAATCACAGTTAGGAAATTGCATGTGAATTCAAAACACCTTACATCCCTTCATAGAAATAAGCACCAAACCAAGTGAAGAGGAAGCAGACAGGGTGGGAGGGAATCCACAACCTGACAAAAAACTAAATGTCCAGAGGATATTAAAGAACTCAAAAAAATCTGAATAAAACAAAGGAGCCATTTGAAAAAATGAGCTCAGGACATGAGATTTCCTTTTATCCCAGTCAAAATGTCAAAGATCAACATAACAAAACAATATACAACGAAAGTTGGAAGGGATGTGAACACTCATTGACTGTTAGGGGATTGTAAAATGGTCTAGCCACTCTGAAAAGCAGTGTGGGGAATTCTCAAAAAGCTAAAACTAAATCTATTTTATGACCCAGTGATGGCACTCCTTGGCCTATGCAAAGAAGGACTCAACACTCTACCTTGCAGACACTTGCTCATTATTGCTCTTTCACAATAGCTGTGTAATTGAAATAGCCTAAATGTCCTTCAACCCACAAATAGATAATGAAAATGTGGTACATATATACTATGGAATACTACTCAGTGAAAAGTAAAATCATGAACTTTGCAAACAGACGGAAGTAAAAAAGATCATATTGAGTGAGGCAACCCTGACACAAAAAGACAAGTGACTCCCATCACAGCCTCGTAGCACCAAACCTTCACAAGAGAGTCCACAGCCTGCAACAACTGCAGAAGCCAGGCTCTTGAGAGAGATAAGGTGAAATAACAAGAAGGATGTCTCAAGAAGTCTTAACTAATCATTCTATTATTTTCCTGAAGGACATATATATATATATATATATATATATATATATATATATATATATACTTATAAATGTATTTAGTATATAAATGTATTTTATATACTTATATATGCATTATATTTTTAATAAATATATAATTTTTACATTTATGACATGATACATATAAAATTTTATAATTTATGTATTATAATGAATATTTATGTGAACTTTAGTGAAATTTTCTCCTATGGGATGGCAATGCTACCCTAAGAGCCAAAAGCCAACTAACAAATACCCCGACTAAACATGAGTAGCCCTCTTTTGAGTTGCTAGCCAGGGCTGTGCAGGAGACTCCCAAAACTATTGCTACTGCTCTTAGCAGCCTCCTGGATGTAGAAGGTTTTTCACCATTGCTGAGGACAGCAAGCACTTCAGAAACAGGAAGACCCCAGGGCTGGACCTAACCAGAATGCCTTCTCACTGGAGACTTACTTTCATGGAACCAGAAGGCATTTACAAGCTTCGAGAGGAGGGAAGCATCTAATAGTCCTACGCGTCTATGATGCCTATGAACCACATCCAGAATGGCAAAATAATTCTAAAGATGCAGTGGTGACATGCATACCTTTATGGTAACCAACTAATCTCTAGGTAGGCTTAGGACCCTCTCAACAAGAGGAAAAACATGCCTGCTACTGAAAACCTAGCCCATAACTCATGGCTGGTAAAGTCATGGATATTAGAAGAGAACCAACAACTACTGCTTTGTTAACCATTATAATCCCTAACAACAGCCTAAACATTTCTCTTATATTCGCAGAGAAGCGTATTTATTTTTTCAAGCCTCATCTAGGAGACTCTTCTTTACCATAGACAACCACCACCAAAAAAAAAAAATACTAATCAAAAGGCAGTTGTGGAGCCTAGTCCTGATGGATCTGCAAAGTACTGCTTCTGCACCTAAGGCTCAGGAAACATTGAGGAAACAGGGGTGGAAAGACTGTAAGAGTCAGAGTATCAGGGAGTTACCTGTAAGATGTGTTTCTTAGTAATGTCAGAAGCTATTGCCCAAAAGCCTCATAAACAAGATTTTGCAAACATAAGCTGTGCACAATAGACATGCCAGAGTGGATGGGGAAATGGTCAAGAGGCCTCAACCACACACTAAGATCTATAAACCAATATAGAACACTAAGAATAAAAGAAACATTCCTCTCCAAGAAAAAGTACACCAATTGGTTATCCAATACCAAATTTCAAGCCCTGAAAACATATATGCAAGTAACATTATACAGACTGAGCACGTTATATACCTAACAATATATATGTATATGCCTATACATATATGTATGCAATGACAAATAATAAAAAAACAGACCATGAACTTGAGAGAGATCATAAGGGGAACTTCATAGATTTTGAAGAAAGGAAAGGGAAGGAATCATTATAATTTCAAAATTTTTAAACAGTTAAAAAATTAGGATTCTGTCTAGTAACATCTATTGATAAATGTTATCCTTTTAAAATTATTTGCTATAAAAAGGACATGTTGTTTTATTCCTGATTCAAATACTGTAGGATTTAAACAGTATAAATATTCTGTTAATTATTTCTTTGTTTTTTATTAATAATTTTTTTTAGAAAATAACTGAATGAATACAGGTTTTACAGTTTAGGCTGAGATAAGAGTGATAAGAGAGTGCCTCCGAGAAAATAACAAAGGCCAAGTGAAAATCAGGTGATCATGGACAGTGGTTACAAGGGAAGGATTGAAGTGTTTTAGTTGTTGCCCAGACTGCATAGTTTCACAGTATGATTCTTAATTGGCTTTTTCACTGCTCTGTTATTTATTCTGGTCACACAGGGTAATGACAGAGTAAGAGCTGGTTTTCTACCTTATGCCACAACAGCAGTGCAAAGTCAAGTGTGTACTGTTGGGCTGTTGTTGTTACACACTTGAAGTGAAAAAAAAAAAAAACAGTAGCACAAGAATGAACTTGATAAAGTAGTAATCATAAATAATTGCACTCAATTTTGGTGATTCAGTTCACACAGTCTTCAACTCTGCATAATGAAATTGGATGTAGGTTTAAAATGGTTCTAACATTGTACAGCTTTCTTGGATTAAAACACTGTACAAGGACTCCAGCAAATGCCTTAACTAGCTACAATTTTAGCAGAACATTATTTTCCCTTTGAAAGGATGTTTACCACAAACATCAAAGCTATTTCAGCTTGAGAACCTGACACACTTTATCTTGAAAAATTAGAAAGTACAACTTCTATTTCAAGAACAACCAGGCAGGATTTGTGAACAATAAAATATGAGAATTCAAGGTAAACTTAATATTTAGAATACTTTTGTTCATTAGTATTAATATGGCAATCTTCTTATTCCAAAGAAATATTGAACGAAATTGATTATCAAAGTATTTAAATTACTGTCTTCATGCTGCACAGTCAAATATGTCACTCAGTGTCTTTCAAAAATCAATACCAACTTTAAAACCCTGTATGTTCTCATAATGTCCATTTAATGGACATTAATGGACATGGCTACAGTAATCATTAATATAAGGAAATATTTAATTTCCTTAATAGGGATTTAGATTCTACATTCCAATTAATATCTAAGAAAATAACACATCATGGATTTTGCTAAATTGTCAAAGCATATAATTCAAAATTACCTAAGATAGTTATAAAAATATCATCTATTTTATGTCTAGGTAATTGTTCATAAAGTTTAACCAACATATATTCATGTCGACCTACTGAAGGCATAAAATGGGAATAAGCAAAATATATTATGGGGATTTTAAAATTGCAAAGCAATGGCGTTGATACTTAAAACTAAAATATTGTTAATCATAACATACAATGGGTTTAACAGCAAATAAGTAAAATATAAATAACATATTTCAAAATTATCCCTTGACTTTCAGTCTTTTGCAGTAATTGTCAGTACTTATGATTTGTAAAAGCACTCCTGGGGAGTTATCAATAATTTTAAAAATGTAAAAAGCTCTCAAGGAACCAGTCATTACATTCTTGCTTATGAATTATGCATAAATGGTCATGAGGTTGTATATAGAGACATGGCAAAACACTAACCTACAGCAATTATTACAAATATAAATTCAGAAGAGGACTTTTGGGATTACAGCTATGAACAGCCCTGAAGGGACATCAGCAGTGCTGAGCATGCACAGCCTCCTGATATGGATGGAGTCTTTATGGGTGTGTAAGTCGTTAGCATGCCCTGTATCATCTAATATGTTGTATCAACTGGTTCAGATTTTACAAAGACAGAATCAAGACTCTAAATAATTAGTGGGATGGAGGGTGGGAAGAACTGACAATGACTAAACTTCTGAATACTTTTTTTTGTTAGCAGAATAGAAGAGAAACTAAAAAATACTAACATCATCAGGAGAAATAGTCTTCCCCAGGAAAGAGCACAGTAACTATTTAGCCAATATCGAATGGCCAGCCCTAAAAATACACATGCAAATGACATACAGAGTATGTTGTGTTTATGTGCTCAAGAACACACACACCATATATATGTACATGTAACAACAAAAGATGAAAAAAGAACTCTTGATTTTTTTTAATTCTTTGTTAATTACACTTTATTCACTTTGTATCCTCCCTGTGGTTCCCTCCCTCCTCTCCTCCCAATCCCTCTCTTCCTCCATCCTCTGCATGCATGCCCTTCCCCAAGTCCACTGATAGGGGAGGACTTCTTTTCCTTCCTTCTGATCCTAGTCAATTAGGTCTCATCAGGAGTGGCTTCATTGTCTTCTTCTGTGGCCTGGTAATGCTGCTTTCCCACTCAGGAGGAGGTAATTAAAGAGCAGGCCAATCAGTTCATGTCAGAGACAGTCCCTGTTCCTATTACAATGGAACCCACTTAGATACTGAACTGCCATGGGCTACATATGTGCAGGGGTCTTAGGTTATCTCCATGCATAGTCCTTGGTTGGAGTATCAGTCTCAGGAAAGACCCCTCTGCTCAGATTTTTTTGGTTCTGTTGTTCTCCTTGTGGGGTTCCTGTCCTCTCTAGATCTTACTGTTTCCCACTTCTTTCATAAGATTCCCTGCACTCTCCCCAATGGTTGCCCACAAGTCTCAGTATCTGCTTTGATAGTCTGCAGGGCAAAGCCTTTCAGAGGTCCTCTGTGTCGGGCTCCTGACTTGTTCCCTCCTTTTTCCTTCTTCTGATGTCCATCCTCTTTGCCTTTATGGATGGAAGTTGGAGCTCATGAATTTTAAAAAGAACAAGGAAAAGGTTTGGGAAAGTTTGGAAGAAGAAAGGGAAGACAAAAATGATGTAATTGTGATATGATTTTGAAAACCAAAAAGATTAATTATTTTTGTTTTCAGATTGTCTATTTATCCAAGAGCTTTCGAAAAACCAAATAGAAAACTATAAAATTACCCTCAACCCTAGAGTTAACAGTGAAGTTACAAGCAGTAAAACATTACAGGAGGAATGGCCTGGTGTAAAATAGAAAATGTCTGATTTGGTCCATAATTTTAAGTTCTGTATTTTCTAAAATGGGTAAATTTAAACTATAGAAAACAGTAGAATCCCATTGAAACTAAAACATCATAATATTAGGCATATCTTCACTATACTCATTGATTTTCAAGCTTGAAATTCTGTTTCACTGTTACTATTTTTGTTACTGCTGCTCCTGGGAGGATATGAAGGGGATTCAAGGAGAGACTCCTAGTATCAGAGGCCATAGAGAATGAAGAGGACACCCTCTAAACAGACTAGTCTCCTAGTAAAGGCTGGGGAACACCAACCCATCCACAAAAACCTCTACTCAAAATTTACCCTGCCTATAAGATGTGCAGGGATAAAGATGGAGCAGATAAAGCAAGGACTAGGGGAATGTACAACCTATGCAGGCCTGGTCCAACCAAAGATACATCCTATGGTAGAGTGCCAGCCCCTTACACTATGAAGGATGCTCCACTAAGCTTGCAGACAGAGCTTCTCAGAGTTGTCCTCTGAGAAGCCCTACCCAGCAGCTAAGCAAAAGAGATGCTGAGACTCAAAGTCAAACATTGGTCAATATATAGGTAGTCTTGGAGGAAAGAGAAAAGGGCCCGGAAGTGACAGGAGCCCCACAATGAAAACAACAGAGCCAACGAAGTATTGCCCAGAGAGGTTTGCTGAGACTGAAGCATCCAAGAACTTTGCATGAACTAGACCTAGACCTCCTACAAAGATGTAGCAGATGGCAGCTTAAGCTTCAAGTGGGTACTCTAGTAAGGGAAGTGGGGACTGTGCTGGACATGGAATCACTTGCTAGCTCTTATATCACTTTACCCTGGGGGGACTACCTTGTCAGGCCACGGGGGAAGTGGACACATTCCGTCCTGATGCAACTAGATGAGCTGGGGTGAATGGGAAAGGGAGGTCCCCTTTTCTAAGAAAAAGGGGAAGGGAAGAGGAAGAGGAAGAAAAGAGGGTGACACTGGGAGGGGAGGGGGAAGGGGCTACAAGGATGTAAAGTGAATAAAATAAATAAATGAGAAAAAAAGAAATGGTAGCAGTAGTAGTGGTTATAATGATGATAGAGTTGATGGTGGTGATGATGATGATGTTGATGATGGTTAGGGCAATAGTGCTTAGAATGTTAGTGATGGTGATAATGATGGCAATGATAATAATGATGATTCCCTTGGTGATTCGTGGTTTATTATTGTTGATAGTGAACAATTGGGGGTTTTAGTCCTTATGTTTTTGATAATGGTGGTGACAACGACAGTGATGGCAAAAGATTAATTTTTAGAGTATTCAATATTTGTGGTGTTTCTTTAGAAAAAGTAAAACAAGCCAACTGAAAACATCATTAATGGAAATAAAAATACTAAATTAATAGAACTGCATTAATAATTACAACATGGATTCACATTATTTTTAAAGGAGTATCTTTAGTATGAAAATTAATGAACACTTTATATAATATAAAAATACAAAAGATTAGGTAAGATTAAGGAAAATATAGTTTTAGAACTGTATATATAGTGTAATAAATATGGGAATAGTATCAAAATAATAGAAAAGAACAATCGTCAATACTGCAAGGTCATAATTAACATTATCTTTTTTAACTAATTAATGAATTAATTAATTCATTTTACATCATAGGCCTTCCCTCCTCTCCTCTTGCTTCCCATTCCCATCTGCCCTCCCTCTTCCTCCTATCACCCTTCCCCTACTCCTCCAATGAGGGGAGCCTCCCTCAGTTGCTTGGAGAAGCTTCTCAGAGGACAGCTGTGCTAGGCCCTCGTCTGTAACATAGCAGAGTACCACTAATAATGTCAGGGCGTGGCTGTCTCCTATAAGGTAGGCCTCAGGTTGGGTCAGGCATTGGCTAGACATTCCCTCAACCTTTGCTTTATCTTTATCCCCGAACATCTTATAGGCAGGGTAAATTTTGTGTCGATGTTTTTATGGGTATCACAGTGTTCCTCTCCCTCCATCTCGAGTCCAGTCTAGTGTGAGGGTAATCTCTCCAGTCTCCATGACCACCTCTATAAAGATCTCACCTAGAGTCACCCCATATCTTCCCAGGAGCTTAACCTGTCGTAGGTCTCCAGTTTGCCTCCGAGAAGTCATTTTTAACAAGAAACGGGATTTTTTTAATGCCATCTTCAATGATGATGCATTGCATTAATGTATCTTTAAATTTTGAAACAAGGAGGTTTATACATAATATAATGCATAGATTTGTCAACAGAAAAATAAGTAAATAAATAAGTCAGCTCATGAATAAGTAGTTACAACTGTTGCTAGAGTCCTCAGAATGTATGTTTTATTTTTACACAAACTGGATAATGTGGAAGCTGTAATTTCAATTGCTAGGAAAGTTTTTCATCTTAAAGAAGATATCTCATAAAGACTAAAATCTTTAACTAGCACAACCAACTAGAAATAAATATCTGCACATAGGACACCAACAGATGTTGAACGATAACATTAAAATTTAAGCAATTTCATTGAAATAATATGTATTTATTATGTTAATTATCTATATCATAAATGGAAGAAAGGAGAAAAACTTTACAGAAATCTGTCATCTTTGGTTTGTGAGTGTGTGTAAAAATTTGTACTGGCCTTTTTATAGGTTGTTGCTCAATCAGTATGAACAGACCGTTTGGCTGAAATATTTTTTCCTATTCTTTTACTCTAAGAAAGCATTTGTCTTTTACTGTGAAGAATAAAAATGGACTTGTGTTCAAGTTTCCTAGAGACGAACTCAGACTATGCAAATGATAGCTATGATATAGTCAACATGTGTTCTAGCCACATAGGCTATAAAGGAAAAAAGCTTCATCTCCATCTTGCATCATACTCAAAATTAATAGGTGAATGTTGAATGATTAAACATTGGTCAAAATCAAATATCAAATGGTTCTAGGTTAAAATATAGAAGATCTCTGTAGCTTCAAGGAAAGTTGTAAATTAAAGTCAAGTAGTATGAACAACACGGAATGTTACCTCACAGTAAAAGCTGAATACACAATGGGATAGATGAATGCACAATGGCATGTGTAAATACACAATATTTACAATAGCAAAAATTAGCCTTTAGTGCTTGGTTTGGGGGATTTAAGGTGGATCCAAATAAGGGAAGGAGAGATTTGGAGAGCAGTAAAAGTTGGAGGGAGGTTGTGGTCTGAAAGATGACTGTGAACAAAAGCTGAAGAGAGTGTTATATTTTAGTGTGTGTTGTATTAGTATGTACAAGAAACATTAATCCTAGTGGGGTAAGCATAGACAACAATAATAAGTAAGGGAATGAAAAGATGACTCACTGAAAAGATGACTCATTTTGTATTTATATGACTCATTCGGGTCATGAGTTTAATTCTCAAACCTATGTAAGGAATGATCACATGTATGATTGTTACACCAGTGTTCCCATAGCAAGATGGGAAGCAGACACAGGAGAATGCCTATGGGTTAACCAGCCCATAGACCATCAAGCAAGAGGGACCACCTCAAAAGGGTATAATGCCAGTACTAACTCAATGTTGTCCTCTGACCTACACACATAGAGGGACTCATGCATGCGTGTGTGCATGCATGTGAAATAGTACACAGAAAGATATAGAGAATGAAAACATATGCAACAATCTCCTTTTAATGTGTAAAGGCCACAGAGCTAAATGAACACATGGGCCAGTTGTAGAAATAAACAGATCACAGGAAAAAGTCAAAGTTGCTCCACCTTGTTGTTAATCAGGAGAATGATAAAAGAAAGAAAGAGAAAAAAATCACAATAATTAGTCTAGAAAGTGATCCAAATAAAATCCAGATACAGAAAGATAAATCACTGGTAATAGTTATTACAAAAAAGTTTTTCTTATTCTGTAAAACTGAAAATCTACATGTCTCCAGTGTGTTTCATGTCTCCTCCAGTCATATTAACTAGGGAAAATCTGGTGTATAGTTTGAGGAGATGAAAAAAATAATAATAATAGCAATTCTAATAATGTGAAGCACTGGAGAAAACATTATAGTGAGTCAATAAGGTAAATTACTATGTAGGTTTGTTTAGAATATTATATTATTCATTAAAATTAAAGAGGTGGGCAGAGTGAATGGAATTTTATGTAAGAAGTGGGAAATAGTAAGAGCTGGAGAGGACAGGGTCTCCACAAGGAGAGCAACAGAACAAGAAAATTTAAACACAGGGAACTTCCCAGAGACTCATACTCCAACCAAGGACTATTCATGGAGATAACCTAGAACCCCTGCACAGATGTAGCCCATGGCAGTTCAGTGTCCAAGTGGGTCACATAGTAATGGGAAGAGGGACTGCCTCTGACATAATCTGATTGGCCTGCTCTTTGATCACCTCCCCCTGAGGGGGGAGCAGCCTTACCAGGCCACAGTAGAGAACAATGCAGCCACTTTTGATGTGAACTGATAGACTAAGATCAGAAAGGAGAGGAGAACCTCCCCTATCAGTGGACTTGGGGAGTGGCATGCATGCAGAAAGGGGAGGGAGGGTGGGATCCGGAGGGGAGGAGGGAGGGGCTTATGGGGGGATACAAAATGAATAAAGTGTAATTAATAAAATAAAATAAAAGAGGTGAATTTATATATGATATGACTACCAAAATCATAACATTCTGTCAAGGTGCACATACGTACATATAAATATATATCTTGCCTTTGTAACTACACACATGGTATATGGTATATTTAAGACAATTTACAGATCAGTAAAAGAGTCCTTACTACTTTTCAATATAAAACTAAGTAATTAGAGAAAACCTATACTTGTATAATTGGCTGTTTCTGTTTTAAATGACCAGAATACAACGAACCATGGTAAAACAAGACTTCTATCAGGAACAGACTGGCTTTAGCAAAATAGGAAATAAAGGCTGATGAGAAAAAGAAAGACTGCATTTATAAGCTATTTTCCCTTTTATGAAATAAAAGTGAAATAAATTTAAAAATAAATAGATGTTTATTTATATCTTGGTCTTATAGCCAGCATTTGCTACTTTGTGGGATCCTTTCTGTCTTCCACTCTCCTCCACACTTTTAGCCCCTACCACTAGGTTGGATTTTAAAAAGGGACAAAGGGAAAGTTATTCTTAAACTAATTCCTGCTGATTAGGGACATTCCTTGGGACATGTTTGATCTTTGCTGTCAGGATTCCTAATTTCCTCTTGTTTCTTTTCACACTGCTACCTGACAAATCACAACTAACAACAAACAATCACATCCAACCAATAACCAGCCACCAACAACAACCTTGCCTATCAGGACTCTAGCATTCATATATCCTCTGGAAAGTTCTTAGAATTCCAAACGTCACACACTCACAGAAACTATCTGAAGCTGGAAAGATCACATTCTTGCCAGAGCATGAGGTGAATCATAGTTAGCCACTTCAAAGAAACCCCACATCCTCACACCCAGGGTTAAAATAAAAACATATTCCCATAACATTTCTGGTTTTTCTGGCTAACATTTTCTGGCTAAGAGAGATGTTGGTTACTGCTAGAGAGCTGTTGGTTGCCACTGATATGTGAGCACTACTTCTTTGACTATTTATTTCCTTATGAATTTTTAAAAATTTATTTATTTATTATGAATTACAGTCTATTCGCTTTTTATTCCAGCTGTAGCTTCCTCCCTCATTCCCTCCCAATCTCACCCTTCCTCCCTCAACTCCTCCCATACCCTTCCCCAAGTCCACTGATAGGGGAGGTCCTCCTCCCCTTCCATCTGACCCTAGCCTATCAGGTCTCATCAGAACTGGCTGCATTGTCTTTCTTTGCGGCCTGGTAAGGCTCCCTCCCCCTAGGGGGAGGTGATCAAAGAGCCAGCCACTGAGTTCATGTCAGAGACAGCCCCTGTTCCTATTACTAGGGTACCACTTGGATACTAAGCTGCCATGGGCTACATCTGTGTAGAGGTTCTAGGTTATTGCCATGCATTGTCCTTGGCTGGAGTATCAGTCTCAGAAAAGATCCCTGTGCCCACAGAGGGCCTCTGAAAGACCCTACCTAGCAGGGCATTAAAGTGGAGGCTCATAGCCAAACTTTGGGCAGAGTGCAGAGAATCTTATGAAAGAGGAGAGAGATAAAAAGACTTGGAGGGGACAGGAACTCCACAAGGAGAGCAATAGAACCTTTTTTTTTTTTAAGAAGCCAAAATTACACAGTTCTCACTACATGCTCCTGCTGTCTCCTGCTGTGTTTCATTTTATAATCTATTCCTAGAAATGTCTGTTGGTATTCCCAATATTGAATACTACATTTCAATAAGCAGGGAGAGTGTAGCGATTAAAAAAGGATAGATGTCGGAGACTCATATATTTGAATGCTTAGTCCTCATGAAGTGGCATTACTTGAGAGGGATTGGGAGGGTGACCCTTTTTGGAGAAAGTGTGGTCTTCTTGAAGGAAGTATGTCACTGGGGGTGGAGTTTTGGGTTTCAAAAGTCCAAGCCAGTACCAGTTTCCCTCTTTTCCTGCTGCCTGCAGATTGTGACACATACCTCTCAAGCTACTTCTCCAACACCATCTTTACCTGCTTTCTGCCACGTTCCCACCCATGATGTCAACAGACTTAACTAACTTCAAGCAAGCCCCAATGAAATGCTTTGCTTTATCGTGTGATCTTTGCATGGCAATATAACATTGGCAAAGACGAAAGTTGGTACCAGCGGTGGGTATTGCTCTGACAGGCTTGGCCATGCTGCTTGTTGGAAGAATGTGGATTTGGAGACTTTGGATTAGGAAAGCAATTAAAAAGCTTTAAGTGGTCCTTAATGAGCCATAATAAAAGGGGCAAGAAAGACAGTGCTGAGGGCTATTTAACTGTGGGAACCCAGCTCAAGATGTTTCGGAGGAGAAAAATATTACCAAGTGACCTAGAGAGTGTTCTTATGATATTTTTGGTGAAGAATGTGGCTGCTTTTTGCCTTTGTCCAAAAAGGTGGCCCAAGGCTAAATTGAAGAGTTTTGGATTAATGATGTTATCAGAGAAGATTTCAAGACAGCTTGGTATTAGCTTTGCTTTGTGGTTATTAATGTCCATGGCCACTCTCATGCATATCTATAAAGAAAATAAGCAAGGAGAGCAAAGAAATATATAAAATATACAATGTGAGGAGAAAAGGAGCCCCAGGAAATGTAATGGAGCTAAGTCCAGTGCTCAGGGAGATAAAAAGTTTAAAAGAGAAGCCTTACTCTAAATGGAACTAAGGGAGTGATAACCTTGGCCCAAGACATCACCCAGCTAAGCTTCCAATGTGCAAAAACAAATTAAAGAAAAGCTTAAGTAGTGAAGGAAACCCATCAAAAACAGAAAGCTGATGAAAATGTATTTCAAGAAATGGGCCATGTTCTAGCCCCAGAAGCAGAAGAACTTGGCAGTTTTGCCACATAGTTCTGGCTTTAGAGGTAAGAATAAATAAATAATAAATAAATAAATAAATAAATAAATAAATAAATAAATAAGAGGTTGAAGATTCTCCTTTCATGGATAAGGAAAACCAATGAAACCAGTCATGTGTCAGGGGTGTCCCTACACAGAGACCCATAGAGGCCACTGAGTGAAGAAGATCTGAAAGTGAAGCCTGGATGTCACTGTGGACCCCAAGATGTTGATGACTCCAGAATCACAGGATACCCGGTAAGGAGAGCTGTTAATAGTGAGTGGAAACAGCCCAAGAAAGAGAAATATGTTTTCAGTCAACAAAGCTGAAAGCAGTTGGAGTTCTGAAGAGCCCTTTTTCATTAAACATGGAAATGCAGAGTTTGGAGTCTGCCCTGCTGATTTTTGGTCCAATAGTTCCTCAGTATGCTTCCATTCCTCCCTTTTGGAGTGGGAATGTATACACTGTGCCACTGGATGTTGAAATTGCATGATCCGTTTTTTTTCTTATTTTGTTTTTACAGAAGTTAAAGTTAAAGAGATTGCCTGCAGTGTAAGAAGAGACTTTGAACGGACTTTTTAACAACGTTAAGACTTTGATTGACGATGAGGACTTTTGAAGTCGAACTAAATGCATTCTTGCATTATGGTATGGCTACAAGCCTATGGAGAGTAGAATGTGGTGGTTGAGGAAGAACAGATCCCATAGGCTCACATATTTGAACTCACAGTCCACAGGAAGTAGCACTACTTAAAAGGGATTAAGGGGTGTGGCCTTGTTGGAATAGCTGTGGTCTTCTTGGAGGACATGTGCTACTGGGGGTGAGCTTTGGGGTTTCAAAACTCCAAGCCAGCACCTGTGTCCCTCTCTTCCTGCTCCTTATGGATCCAGATGTAGAACCCTCACCTGCTTTTCCAGCATCATGTCTATCTGCATGCTGCCACATTCCCACTGTGATGACTATGGACTAAACCTCTAAAACTTTAGGCAAGCCTTAATTAAATGATTTTCTTTATAAGAGTTGGTCATGCTAAATATATATGGGCACAGAGGCCTTTTCTGAGACTGATACTCCACCAAGGACCATGTATGGAGATAATCTAGAACCTCTGCTCGGATGTAGCCTGTGGTAGCTCAGTAACGAATTGCTTTTCCCTAGTAAGGGGAACAGGGACTATTTCTGACAGGAACGCAATGGCAGGCTCTTTGACCTTCCCACCCCATCCCCCAAGAGAGGAGCAGCCCTGCTTGATCGCAGAGGAGGACTTTGCAGCCAGTCTTGAAAATATCTGATAAAACAGGGTCAGATGAAAGGGGGGACACCCTCCCCTATCAGTGGACTTGGAAAGAGGAAAGGAGGAGATAAGGGAGGGAGGGTGGGATTGGGAGGGAATGGGGGAGTAGGATACAGCTGGGATACAGAGTTAATAAAATGTAACTAATAATAAAAATAATAATAATAAAGAAAATTAAAAAAAATAATTTTTTCAAGATTAAAAAGGGACCATAGTTTCATACTGAAGAAATTTTGCTATATAAGTTTAATTGTCTCTATGACACTGTGCTCCACATGACAATAAAGACTATTATTACAAATATAAAAAGTAAAATAAAAAAGAGTTGGTCATGGTATCTCGTCTCAGCCATAAAACAATGACTAAGACTGGAAGCATGTATTTTGTTGAGAGCAACTAGCCAGAGTGAACTGAGTTTTCTTTTCCTCAAAACAAAACCAAATCTATCTCTTTTAATGTCTCATTTTCATACAGAGACAGTATCATACATATAGCAAAAGAGAATTATAGAAATGCTAAAATCAAATGACCTTAGTACTATTACTATCAGGCTTTTATAGAAAATATCAACTTCGCTGATTATAAAATTTATCTTTTTTTTTCTTTTTCTAATTAAAACAAACCTGAGATAAAAAAAAAAAAGAAAAGATAAATGTTAAGCAGTGGCATGGAATAAGCAAAACCATCCAATAAGGCTGCTGTGGTTATTGATGTCTGACAGGAAGATAGCTTCCCACAGCTGCTGTGATAATTCTCCTAATGACAGCCATGACTGCAAAACTGCACAACATCCTCCTTCTGGTAGCGTTCAGGATGGACTGGGAAGAGAAGACTCGAACATTAACTGCTGTTGCCCCATATTCTGTTTTATTGTTAGGAGAGTAGTCTCGTTTCCTGTACTGAAAACACTGCTGGTAGAAACAATTATTCTTTTCCAAATACTTCTGGTTCTCCTACCCAAAACTAGAGGTTTGGGGGAAGGCAAACCTCCTGCCTATTGTTGCTCTTGCTCTTACATTTTCCACACCCCAAGATCTCCAGAGTCTTCTCTGTTTCTTTTCCCCGCCCCCCAAGAGGAGCTGGGATGATGGTGTCTTATTACTCAGAGAAGTTCCTTGCTTTAGCTTGTTTACCATTAAAATTAGAAGGAAGTTTCTCCATGTCCTGCTCCCATTTGTTTGTATTTGTCCTTTCTTAGTGAGAAAATATTCGATGAGATCAATATCTCTAATGTTTTTTCTTTTTTTTTTTTTTCTTTATTTTTTTTTCTTAAGACATTGGGGACTAAAGGAAATAGTATCAGTTCCTTTAATTTTTTTATATATCTTTCTTCATAAAGATTTCCTCTGATTTTATGTAAGATAACTCCACTCTTAATTAGTTGTGTGACCCACCTGTGCAGCCAAATGCATAAACAGGAGGACATGGTGTGAAGTGTGCCCAAGGAAAGGAAGTGATGGATGGAGAGGTCCTGGATGAAGAACCCAACAATTCCTTAAATCAGGGGGGATGGGCTTAGTGTGATGATTCAACAGTATGTACAGGAAGCATTGACACAACTGCAGTTATGGCCTGAGCCATGTTTAGCTAGGACATGGGAATGTACCTGAGACAGATGAAGAGGTCAAAGGATGAACTCTAATTATTATTAGGTATTTAGAGAAAAATTAACAGAACTCAATCAGAAAGCCAACAAGCAGACTGGAAAAAACTACTACCACCATGACCTCACCTTTCTGTGACCAGCTTAACACTGTTCCATTCTGACCTCCGAGGAAATTGGCACTTCCTTTCTGTTCCTTCTATAGGGTTGTGCTTAAACAGAATAGCAGGTTTCAGGGGCCATGATCTAGCAGACTAAGCTCACAAATCGTTGTAAAACATACTTGAAATTTAGTCATACTCATCTGCAATTAAATCCATGTTCAAGTTAAAAGAGCTGTCTGTATGTATGAGTTGTGTAAGATTTAACCATGTTAGCTGAGTAGCTAGCCAAAGAACGGTTGCACAAGTGATATAAAGTTAGAAACAAATAACAGGGAGGGTGTTCCAACTAGAGAAGAGGGAAAGAAGTCCATATAGACAGAGAATGGGGATGAAAGACAATTAACACAAAGGTTGCTTGATAAAACACCAAGGAGTTATTCACAATATATAAGTGTATACATATACTTATACACATATACATATGTATTTGAAAGGAAATTAAGCCACTTGGGGTGACAATGTTCCCCACAAGAACACTAAACTAACAAAAATCCTACCACCAGGCATGACAAATCTCTTTGAGAATGGTTAGTCAGAGTAATCTAAGTCACTCCAAAAAATACAGATAATAAATGGAGCCCTTAGTTACCTCTCAGGAGCCGGAGGAGTGTGCCAATTTCTGAAGACACCATATTCTTAGAACACGGGACTCAGATAACCTGAGCTGAGTGTGACCTGAAAGCATTGTTTCTGTGGTCTAGTTTCCATGGTGCTAGGAAATATTATGCAGGCTGAAAAGGAAGAAAATGAATTAAACAGTCCTACACATCTGCTATACCTAGGAACCATGACAATTGCCAGAATGGCAGATTATATATAAAACTCAAAGTTGTGTTCACATGTCAATGGCAACCAACAGCTCTCTAGCAGTAACCAACAACTCTCTTAGCCCACTCAGCAGGAGGGAAGTCATGGTACTGGAAAACTAACCAGTGCCAACAAGGTCATGAGCCTTAGAAAAGAATCTACGACTACCACTTTGCTAAGGACAGATTAATTCCTTACTCCATTCTAAATCTTATCCTTATGCCCACAACTAAGTGTAACTATCATCCCCTCACAAAGATGTCTCTCTTTACTGCAAACAGAGTCTATCACAAAAAAAAACACAAAGGGACACATTGAAGAAATCAATAGATTGTAAAGAGCCCCTGCCAGCTGATACAGCTATATCACAGGTTCTGCATATACGATTCAGAGAACATCTTTAAAGAAGGAGTGATTTCTCAGACAGAACTCCAGCTGGTCTGTTGTGAAACAGTCTCTTTCTCAAATGGCAGAGTAAACAGGTCTGGAATGATGGCAATGTCAATGGACATGTTAATGTGAAAAGGGGAAAATTTCACAAGGTCCCACATTTGGACAAATAACTATTTATTTATATCATTTTACTCAGAATGTCATCTGGTGTTGTGAAGTTGATATACAGACATACATGTCATATTATTGCTAGTCCATAATATCCATTTTACTTTCAGTATCCCAAAGATACTGAATTTATCTATCTGTTCACCCTTGTACATCCAGATTCCAAAAGTGATTGCCCCTTGCCAGCTAGTTGTTAATCACTTGATAAATGAATTAAATTAAAAAGGGAGGAACAGGGGAGGATGGAAAGGGAAAGGACATTAGTTACATAAGGGGAGGGGGTGTAATTCAGAGAAAGAAGGAAGAAGGAAAAATAAATGGCACTAAAGTTGTTTGGAAAAGGATATTATTTATTAGCTAACCTAAAAATCACATATAGAATGCATGTGTATGTGTTTGTAGTATAAATGGAGATACACCACATGGGGTAATAATGATCTTCTATAGAGAATCCAAGATACTAACAAAAGGCTATAGATTATTGCTATTGCTCTTGGTAGCTTCCCAGAACTTGAAGGTATGACCATGTTTCTTGAGGCACAAACACTTAGAAGGCAGTTCTTGGAGGAATTAATCTGGAACTTCCCTGGAAGTCTCCTTCATGAGGACTAACTCTTTTTTAATTTTTAATTTTATTTTTATTGATTACAGTTTATTCACTTTGTATCTCAGCTGTAGCCTCCTCCCCCAGCCCCCTCCAATCCCATCCTCCCTCCCTCTTCTTCTCCTATGCTCCTCCCCCAGTCCAATGTTAGGGAAGGTCCTCCTCCCCTTCCAACTGACCATAGCCTATCAGGTCCCATCAGGACTGGCTTCTTTGTCTTCACTGTGGACTGGTAAGGCTGCTCCCCCCCCTCAGGTGGAGGTGATCAAAGAGCCAGCCCATGAGTTCATGTCAGAGACAGTCCCTGTTCCCATTACTAGGGAACCTTCTTGGACACTGAGCTGCCATGGCTACATCTGTGCAGGGGTTCTAAGTTATCTCCATGCAAGGTCCTTATTTGGAGTATTGAGGACTAACTCTTACAGAAATTAGAGGTCCTATGCAAGCTGCCAAGGGGGAAGCAATTATACATAGTTCAACCCATCTGTAACCCAACAATAACTGGCTTGCAAGGTATTCCCAATGGTGCAATGTTGAAAGTTTTATCTTGGGAGTAAATAATAGCAGTTGGATGAAAGGTCCACCCAGTACTAAGGGATTCATGCCTGTACCTCAAAACTAGAAAACCACTCATGACTAGAATGGCCTTCAATCCTAGAGGTGAACCTACTGCTGCCATTTTCATAATCCTATATAATTTCTAACTGTATCCTAAATAATTATTCCAAACTCATAGATAACTGTAGCTCTCACTCCTCTTTTTGTAATAGACAGTGGCTATTTGCAGAGATCCATAACTGGTAAAAATGCAAAGAGTAACTGACTGTGGTGTGTCCAGCTACAACTGAAAAATCTACACTAAATTCATATACTTAAGGCACTGGGAATATCCCTGGAAGAGAGACTGAAAGATTTTTAAGAGCCAGAAGAGCTAAGTGATAGTCTTCTAGGTATAACAAGAAAACGAAAGCCATATTTATTTTCAAAAGTATGGCAGCCTAAACAAGACCCTAATAATGATATTCTAAGTTCCTATCAAGGTGGGTAGGAGAAGTTTCACAGTGTCCTAGATGAAAAAGATGAAAAGCTATAGCGATAAACAGCTACTGTGAGAAAGATGATAAGCCTTCTTTTCTAGGAGTGAGTCCCTTGATAGTTACCTAATCTCATGTATTGAGTCCTAAAAACTCATGAGTATGTGAACAACACTAAATTACTTCTCTCTCTCTCTCTCTCTCTCTCTCTCTCTCTCTCTCTCTCACCCTCTTTCTCTTTCTGTGTGTGTGTATGTATTTGGGAGTGAATGGGGGGAGGTTTACATGGGAGGATTTAGATGAAGATGGAGAGGCAGAAATTATATAAGCCAGTAGTTATGTATAAAATTCTCAAAACGAGGGCTAATATCCAGCATATATAAAGAACTAAAGAAGTTGAAAAACAGCAAGCCAAGTAATCCAATTAAAAAATGGGAAACAGAGCTAAACAGAGAATTCTCTGTAGAGAAATATAGAATGGCAAAGAAACACTTAAAGAAATGCTCAACCTCATTAGCCATCAGGGAAATGCAAATCAAAACAACCCTGAGATTTCACCTTACACCCATCAGAATGGCCAAGATCAAAAACTCAAGTGACAATACATGTTGGAGAGGTTGTGGAGAAAGGGGAACCCTCCTCCACTGCTGGTGGGAATGTAAACTTGTACAACCACTCTGGAAATCAACTTGGCGCTTTCTCAGACAAATAGGAATAGCACTTCCTCAAGACCCAGCCATACCACTCCTAGGCATATATCCAAAAGAGGCTCAAGTACACAATAAGGACATTTGCTCAACCGTGTTTGTAGCAGCCTTATTTGTAATAGCCAGAAGCTGGAAACAGCCCAGATGCCCCTCAACTGAAGAATGTATGCAGAAATTGTGGTACATCTACACAATGGAGTATTACTCTGCAATGAAAAATAAGGAAATCATGAAATTTGCAGGTAAATGGTGGGACCTGGAAAGGATCATCCTGAGTGAGCTGTCCCAGAAGCAGAAAGACACACACGATATATATTCACTCACATAGACTTATAAGATAAACCTACTAAAATCTGTACATCTAAAGAAATTAATTAAGAGAGAGGACCCTGACTAAAATGCTCAATCCCCATCCCAAAAGGCAAAGAGGATGGACATCAGAAGAAGGAGAAAGCAGGAAACAACCTAGGAACCTGTCACAGAGGGCCTCTGAAAGACTCTGCCCTGCAGACTATCAAAGCAGATGCTGAGACTTTAAGGCCAACTGTTGGGCAGAGTGCATGGAATTTTATGTAAGAAGTGGGAAATAGTAGGTTATGGAGAGGACAGGAACCCCACAAGGAGAGCAATAGAACCAGAAAATTTGAACACAGGGGCTTTCCCAGAGACCCATACTCCAACCAAGTACCAGGCATGGAGTTAACCTAGAACCCCTGTGCAGATGTAATCCATGGCAGTTTAGTGTCCAAGAGGGTTGCATAGAAATGGGAAGAGGGACAGTCTCCAACACAATCTGATTGGCCTGCTCTTTGATCACCTCCCCCTGAGGGGGGAGCAGCCTTACCAGGCCACAGAAGATGACAATGCAGCCACTTCTGATGAGAACTGATAGTCTAAGATCAGAAGGAAGGAGAGGAGGACCTCCCCTATCAGTGGACTTGGGGAAAGGCATGTATGAAGAAGGAGGAGGGAGTGTGGGGCGGGGAGGGGCTTATGGGGGGATACAAAGTGAATAAAGTGTAATAAAAAAAGACATTCTGTCATACAAAACTGATATGAACGGGTTTTCACATACTTTAGTGAATCATTCTTCTGCTAAAAACTGATACTTTAATACTTGAAAACAATAAAATCTTAAGTATTTGCCATTGAAAAAAATTCTCAAAACATTAAAAATATAAACTAACTAGGTATGGTGACACATGCCTTTAATCCCAGCACTCATAATGCAGAGACAGGAGGCTCTCTGTGAGTCTAAAGCCAGTCTAGCCTACATAGTGAGTTCCAGGACAGCCAAGAATACACAGAGAGACCCTGTCTCAAACAAAATGAAAATTAATTAAAGAAATTTAATAAAAGAAAAAATATATAATATATGCAGATGGCATATAAAAAGTATGCACACATTTGTTTGTTCATTTATATCAAAAGAGAAAACCAGAAAACTGATTATATTTAGATTCTAATTCTGAACTCTACTAGTTTAGATAAATAAAGTAAAATTCTAAGCTTTGTTTACTTTCCATATCAATTAAAGTTAATACTCACATTTAATAAATTAAATTAAAGAAGGAAAATGAAAATGTGATAAAATGTATGACTAGAGATAATGAAACTATTAGCTAAATCTAAGTGCTATCATGACAATAGAAATGCATTGCTAAACCTTTTGTTTCCATCTAGAATATAAACTTTCACTTTTGAAAATATGACTATTCTTATATCATACATTCTGTTAGATACCTATGTGTTTGTTTTATCTCAGAGAAAATGTGTCTCCACAACAGGAAGTGTCTGTGAATTTATTTTGAGAATATTTGGCACATGTTTATGAGATATGCTCATCTCCCAATCACTGACTACTGCATATTTCTGCTCTATACTCAAAGATTTATTTCTTCTTCCTAACATTTGTTATTTTGATTGTCCTAAAATAATTCTAACCATTCATCTGATTGTTTCTCCCTGGTCAAAGCACTTGTATTTTGGGGTGTTTTCCTCAAGCATGCTGCTAATATGGGTCTTATCTTTGTCAACAACTATTGTACTCACTGCTTCTGAGATAATGTGGTTTTCTGCTTTCTCACAATGCATAGCTCATAGGAGAAAGATTTTGAGAAGGACTGAGTTTCTTATTTTCTTCAAGTAGCCCCAAGCTATTGCTGCTCTGCCATGATAAATATATATTTGCTATATAAATAAATATTACTCTACATAAATATTATTTTCTCAGCACAGACATCTCCAACGCCCAGAGATACAAATACCCACCTCTAAGTTAAAAACAATATTTCTGGCATTATATATCACTGAAAACGAAAGAAAGACTTCCATGATCCCAAGACCTCACTGAGCTGCCCAGCCGTGAAAAGCAGTATTCCCTAGTTTCTAGTTTATTGTTACTCTTTCTACAGTGTCATAACTGAAGGGTTTACCATGTTCTGTCTTCAGGATGAAGCAGCTTATAGTCCATGAGAGTTGTAAAACTTTATCCCCCGAATCTCTGATACACATTTCATTCATAAACCATTTTTATGCAGTCAGTTAGGGTTTTTCACAAACAGAAATTATCCTCTTTCTCTCCCTAGTGTGATGTAAGATGACATGATTAGGAGAAGCAAAAAGATCACGGAGGCTCAAGGACCTAATGCTCTCTTGGAGTCGTGAAGTCACCACCTCTCTTGGATGCACGGTGGGGCAGAACTTAGTGCTGACTGGTCCTACACCAGGTCCTGGGGTCAAATCCTAACATCACGCATAAAAAAGCAGTTTCGCTGAACTTTGGACAAGATTGCTCAGCTGTATAAAACAATCTTTTATAACATCTTACTCTCATCTTCTTTTTCATTTTTCACTCACTCTCTTTCTCCCTGCTTTGACACTGTCCTGACCAGGATCTATCTAGAGCTATCCATTTACATTCAAAGAATTATTCTTCTGATCCTCCCTGATTTAAAAAAAAAAAAGCTGTTTTTTTATGTTTTATTACCTGAGAGGCATCCTACAAGCCTTATTCTGAGAAAAACAAAAGACAAAACAAAGGAAGAATTCATGATGGACTTGTGTTTGACAGACCCACATGCAGCAGCAAAACATTAAATCAGAAAATGCTAAGTTTATCTCTTATCTGTAACTGACTGCATGAAATTGCATAAGTTTCTAGATGTCTAAAAGCCTCAGTTGACTCCTTGGTAAACAGGTATCACACCACATGGCAGCTAACTTCATATGGCAGTAAGGATTAAGCATAATTAATGAATGCCCACGCTTCTTGATAATTCATCAACAGAATCAGCAACACCAGAATAAATATCCCTGGATACAACATTAGCACTTAGAAAAAGCTCTTTCATTTTAACTCAAACAGCTAAAAAAAAAAAAAAAAAACAGAAACCTGATGCTCTCATCATCCTTGTTTTCTTCATTCAACTATTTTATTTAGTTGAAAGGCCTTGAGACTCACCAAAATACATTAGAAATATAAGCACCTACACTATTAAACAGACAGCTTTAAGTAGAAAAAATATTCTTCTGTTTTCAATCCTTTTCAAGGGAGACTCAGAAAGAAGAGAAGCCTAAAGAAAAACTCATTATTGTTCCCTTATTACTAGGTCTAGGCTACCTTTTGTCTGTACTTTTATCAGCTTATCTTTGTTAATCCTCTTCCTGGAGTAACAAAAAACTTTTTTTGACCTATAGTCTTGGTCTTGGCATCTTTGCTTTTAGATAGATAAATGACATATATATTGGGTAGATAGATATCTGTGTGTGTGTTTCATATGTAAAACACAAAAACAACATTTCAAACATCCATGCATTATAGAATACATATTCTATTTTAGTCTTAATTTCCTTACTAGCTACAATAGTTTCCTGAAGTCAATTTCTGTCAATAGATTTATCTCTTTAATACTATCATCCTTCATATGCTTACCTTTCAACAACACAGGGCTGAAGGATGAAAATAATGTGTAAATTGAAATCATATTGCAATGAAAAACCACAGCTCTGCAATTTCAGGAATGGTCATTTCTATCACAAACACCACAGCCAGAAACCCAATTTCCACATCAGCACTTCATTATCAGAGAATGCATTGTTGGAGACTTGGTGCTGCAGGGCCTTTATGAAGGTGGTAATTGTGTTTTCATGGTTTTGCATTCTCTGTGACTATCATGTCTATTTGTTTTTATCTGCAAAGGAAGACTGTGACATTAGAATGTGACTTTGTCCGGTGTTTATTCATAGTGTTGGCTTCAGTGACCTTTGCGGTTTGTGATGATGTGATTCACTTCAGTGCTAACTGGGAAGGAGCAGCCGACTCTCCAGGGTGTGATGGAGCCTCCTGATCCTGCCTCAGGGATAGTTTGAGTCTTTGAGTCAAGAAACTCGGTGCCTAGAAAGCATGGGAAAGCTCGTGTCCCAGTATGTGGAATTATGAACAGTCACTCTACAGGGTGTGGACTGAAACTGTTTCCTAACATTCTCATTTTCCTGACATTCTTAGAGTTTTTTATAGAGCCCCTGACTAAGCCAGTCCGGGCTGTTTGTTCTTCAGGAATCTTCAGTGTATGATAAAGGAGGTGCTGTAAACACTGATGGTTCAGGTGCTGCCTCCTAGCACCACTAATGATGTAAGCGTGACAGTGTACCCTCATGCTTCCTTCTAGAGGCCTTAAGGAAAGTGTATTGGTTAGATTTCTGTTGCTGCAATAAATACCAAAAGCAACTTGTGTGATAAGAAAAGGCTTATTTAGCTTACAGGTGACAGTATACCATTGAATGAAGCGAGGGGATGAACTCAAGGCAGGAACCTAAAGGCAGAAACTGATGCAGAGATCTTGGAGAGCTTCTTCTGACTGGCTTGCTTCCCATGACTTTCTTAGGCTTCTTTCTAATACAGTTCAGGATCACCTTCCCAAGGATGACCCTGCCCAGAATGAGTTGGGTCCTCCAATCAATCCTTAATCAATAAAATGCTCTCACAGTCCTTTCGGGGGGCCAATCTAACAGGGACATTGTCCCATCTGAGATTTCCTCTCTTCCCTGATGATACTGGATTGTGTCAAATGGACAAAAACTTAATCAAGACAGAGATCAAAGCACCCCTACTCTTCAGAGGGGTACCTGGGAGGTTCAGAAGCTGTTCCTTTCTTCTTCCCTTGCAGAGTAGGTGAGGACAGAGTCATAATAAGCTGTTGAGATGAACATTTCCTCTTACAGAAATGTAAGAATACTATTGCAGACAATTTTGCAGAAGCAAAATAGAGAAACAGCAACACATAACTTTACTCAGAAGACAAATAAGCATAGCTTCTGCTTTTCTATAATCAGAATGGCCACCATAAACTCATATATTTGAATGTTTGGTTTCCAATCAGTGATACTGTTTAGGAAGGATTAGGAGATATGGCCTTGTCGGAGGAAGTATTTCACTGACTTTGAGGTTTCAAAAGCCCAAATCATATTCCGTCTCACTCCCAAAGTCACTCCATCATAACAGAAGGACATTTGTTCAACTGTGTTCATAGTGGCTGTGTTCATAATGTCTAGAACCAGAAACAACCTAGATGTCTCTTAATCAAAGAATGATTTTTTAAAAAAATGAATACACAATGGTGAATTACTAAGTTATTAAACACACACACACACTGACATCATAAAATTTGCTGGCAAATGGATGGAACTAGAAAAAAGAATCATCCTGAGTGAGGTAACCCAGAACCCAAAAGACATGGTATGTGTATACTTATAAGTTGATAACACCTGTGAAATAAAGGATAATATGCTACAACCTACAGACCCAGAGAACCTAAGTAACAAGGAGAGTGTAAAAAGGGTCCAAAGGATTTTCTAGGAAGAGGAATTAGAATAGATGTCAGGAGGTAGACTAGGGGCTGGTGGGGATGGGAACAGGAGAGATTAGGTAGGGGGTTGGAGGGAGAGAATACGGGGAGAGATGGCCAGAATTGGAAGGCATTTGGGAAGCGAGGTAGAAAGCTAGTGCAATGGAAATTCCATGGAATCTATAAGGGTGACACTAGTGAAGACTCCTCGTAATAGGCAACAAAGAGACTGAACCAGCCATCCTCTGTAACCAGGCAAGGCCTTAAGTGGAGGGATTGGGACACCAGTCAAGCCACAAAACCTCTGATCCATAGTTTGTCAGGCCTGCATGGGATGGTAGCCCAGCAGAATCATCATCAGAGAGACCAAGGAAACTTCATACAGCAACCAGTGGGAGCAGCTGCAGAGTCCCACAGCCAAGTATTAGGCACACCTCAAGAAGTCCTGTGATGGAGGGGGAAAGAATTGGAGGAGTCAGAGGGATCCAGGGCACCATGAGAACATGGCCCACAGAATCAAATGACCAGGAATCAAGTGAGCTCAAAGAGATCAAGGCACCTGTATGGGTCTGACCTAGGTCCTCTGTGTATATGTTATGGTTGTGTAGCTTAGCATTCTTTTTAAGATTCCTAACACTGGGAGCAGGGATGTGTCCAACTCTTATGCCTGCTTTTGGGACCCTTCTCCTACTGGGCTACCTCATTGGCTCTTGATATGAGAATATATGCCTGGTATAATTGTGGCTTGTTATGCTGTATTTAGTTTATATCCCTGGAAGACCTGCTCTTTTCCAAGGGGAGGTGAAGGGAAGGTGAATCTGGGGAAATGGGAGGTGGGGAAAGAGACTAGCGGAAGTCAGGGAGAGGAAACTGCAGCTAGGATGTAATATAAGAGAGAATAACAATAAATTTGGATAATAGTAATAATGATAATAGTAATAATAATAATAATAATAATGTTGCCTGGGTCATGGTGTCTCCTCACACCAATAAGTAGTAACTCAGACAGCTACTAAAACAATAGTTTGCATTTTAAAATGCTTAGACTCTAAAGTGCAATATAAAATATAAAAAAATTACCACAAAAAGCATTGCACTAAATAACTGCACTTCCATGTTAAGCCAAGCCTTATAAATATTGGCTTTATATGAGCTCTTTCCATTTTAAGTAAGCATTAAATGCATTAAACATGAAAATTCAAATTCATAAGACACATAAATTAGGAAAAAAAAAACACCTCTGTTAGTTTTAGTCATTCTTCCTACCTTAGCAAAAGGTTTTATTAGCAAGTTACAGTAGTAGTTGGTTTAAAAATCAATCACCAAGAGGAATAAAAGAAACTATTAAAAGCCAGTTTACATTTAAAGACAGTATAAATAAAGATGAAGCATCCCAAATTATAACCAAACAACTCAATTTAGAGAATTAGATTCACAAAACTTAGATTTGCATGCAAGCTTCTTTCTACAAACTAAGTCACAGGAATGGAATCCTGTGATGGTTGTCCTGGTCCCTGAACAGATAACTGGGTTACGGTTTCCATGTAGCCATCTCAGAGAGGACACCCAGCTTTCCCATCAGGTGATGTCTCAGGAGTGGTATCTGACCCATTGAGAACACAGTGAAATGAACTGTGGTAAATCTGGGGAACTTGTCATTCAAGACAGATACATTAAAACTCAAATTCAAGGGACACATAAATTAGGGGGGAAAACTCTGTTTTCTTTAGTCATTATTTGTACTTCAGCAAAAGGTCTTAGTAGGTTACAGCAGGAGTTGGTTTAAAAATTAGTCACTAACAGGAATAACAGAAACTACTAAGAGCCAGTTCACATTTAAAATCAGTATAAATAAAGATGAAGCATCCCAAATTATAACCAAACAACTCAACTTAGAGAATTAGATTTACAAAAATTTGATTTGCTTGCAAATATATATATATATAATATACACAAATATGTACAAGTATATATATATTATACAACACATATACAATATATGTATTCAATATTATATTATATATATGTATAAAACCTCAAGTTTGTATAACAAATACATGAAATTATCAAAATCATGATGGCACAGAAGACATAATTTGGAAAATACTGAGTATATATGAAAGGATGATCTTATTCAGTACAAGAAAAAGGGTGTTTATCACTGCATGGCTCACAAACAGCGACGTAAACCTTTGCTTGTTATAGATCCCGTAAGTCAGAAAACAAATAATGCTCAACTGTGAGACATTTACCCTTCCAGGTGGGTGGGCTTGGATGTCTTGCATAATGACAGGAAGAATGTGGCTGCTGCGGAAACACGCAAGATGGCTTGGCCTGCATTCACGTTACCTTGGTAAGGACAGCTCTGGGCTTGGTGCATGTGCCACATGGGTTTCATGTGAAGTCTGGAACTCCAGTGTGAGCATTTCAAGTAGTAATTGTGCGCAGAAACTGCATGATGTTTAAATCTCAAACTCCCAAGTTCCACAGACTCGTTCGTTCTACCCACTGTTGTCCAAAGCAAATCTAATACCCACCAGATTCAAGAACACAGAGGACGGTTGGTGAGGATGCTGTGAAACAGCATACAAGACAGAATATACAGAGGAAGGGGACACACTATAAAAGAAAATATATGGATTTCTTAGGGGGAGAAAAGCGTGCGTCCTTATCTGAAGCTCAGGACGCGCTCATATTTGATGCCATGTGTCGCTTGAGGCAAAGACAAACTAATCTACAACGTGCACTCACCTGGCGGAACTGCTCCAGGTCAATTTTGTTACCCACCAGCACAAGGGGGATTTCATAGGTGTGACGGACCTGGAAAATAAGCTCCTTGAACTTGGCAGCCTCCTGGAATGACTGTCGGTCAGTGACAGAATAGCAGATGATGAAGCCCTCTCCCCCACGCATGTACTGCTCCCGCATGGCCGTGAACTCTGCCTGAAGGAGAGAACAGTAATTGGGTAGGTTTCAGTTGGAGAGAGTCAATATGATGTTTAATATATTCTTGTGAATATTTTGAACTATTGAGAGTATTGGTATTTGGCTATAAAAGGTTCGATTTAAAGAGCTCCTGGACAGATACAGTAAATAACAAGTCATAAACATAAGATTTGTTTTTATATTTTAATGACCTCCGCTTCTGAAAACAAGCCAATCTGTGCATTTGAGCTTGTGTTAGGTATGCGTACATTAATATTTAAACATTTTCTTACAGCCTGTCTTTTGAAACTTTTTTCCCTAAAAACCATTGAAGACATGTATGATCAAAGGAATCCGGCTTTGCTTTTCAAATAAGAGCCCATTTGTAAGGAAAATCTGGAGCAAGTCCTCCGAAGAACCTGGGGAAAAGAAGTGCTTTTCTATTCAAAAGTACGAACACAGAAGCTAGAGCTGTGGCTTAGATGGAGTGCCTGCCTAGCACTGGAAGGTCCTGGGTTTATCCCCAACAAGGAAAGAAAGGAAGGGGGGAGTGAGAGAGGTGGGGAGGACACACTAAAGTTAGACTATTGATTATCTTTGCCCTTCTGGGACGGTTTTAACCTGGGCAATAGAGATGAACTCATATATTCCAGTGTTCTTAGGTTTGCTTCAGAAACACCCATAAAGACAAGCACCTAGCTGCCCGAGAACAGATTAATTTCAACACTCTGCTAACTCCTTCATCTTCACTTTCCACAGAAGGCAGGCTACTATCCAGATGGTCCCAGTGCCCCATCTGACTGACCCTGCTGGCTCAGCCTTTCATACTGCTTCCATCTGTATTACAATTTCCCAGCATCTGAAAATCCTAACATTTAAACTGTAAGCCAGAGTTTCTTTAAGTCAAAAATATGCTATTTATTTATTCTTACTCTGAATCTACTAGTAAAATTGCAAGGATTAGATAGATGCAATGGGTGACTTAAAACTTGGGCTTGTCTACGGAACATACGTTTTACTGCTGGGTCATCTTTCCAGCCCTAGGCATAAAGTCTCGGTGCTTTACAAACAATGTCCCATTGCATATTTTAAATTCCCTCCCACCAAAGTTTAGGTATGCCGGAGAAGCAGACATGCTCAAAGATAGCATTCCTCTAATTTTGAGAAATTGTGATAATTTCACTGCAAATGATAATGTATCAATAATATTCTATACAAAAGTGGCTGCTTCTTTTCCCATTCTATGGGCTGCCAGTTTTGTTCTATTTATGGTGTCCTTTTCCTTACAGAAGCTTTTGGGTCTTTGTTTGATTGATTTAATATATATATATATATATTTATTTATTTATTTATTACAATTTATTCACTTTGTATCCCACTGCAGCCTTCTCCCTCATCTCCTGGCAGTCCCACCCACACTTTTACTTCTCCCCCTATGCCTTTTCCCTAGTCCCCTGATAGGGAAGGAACTCCTCCCCTTCTATCTGACCCTAGCTTATCAGGTCTCATCCAGACTGGCTGCATCATCTTCCTCTGAGGCCTGGTAAGGATGCTCCCCACTCTGGGGGAGGTGATCAAAGAGCCAGCCACTGAATTCACATCAGAGACGGCCCCTGCACCCCTTCCTAGGGCACTCACTTGGAAACTGAGCAGCCAATGGACTTCTTTTGAACAGGGGGTCCAGTTTCTTTCCATGCATGGTCCTTAGTTGGAGTATCAGTCTCTGCAGGCCCCTCTAGGCCCCTATTTTGGCTGTTGTTCTCCTTGTGGAGTTCCTGTCCCCTCTAGATCCTTCTATCTCCCTCTTTATCCGGAAAAGATTCCGGCACTCTGCCCAAATCCTATTTCTTGATTGTTAATCTTAGTGCCTGAGCTGTTGGAGTTCTGTTCAGGAAGTTGTCTCCTGTGCCAATGAGTTCTAGACTCTTCCCCACTTTCTCTTCTCTCAGGTTCAGTGTGTCTGGTTTTATGTTGATCTTTGACCCACTTAGACTTGAGTGTTGTGCAGGGTAATAGACCGGGATGTATTTGCATTCTTCTACATGAAGACATCCCGTTAGATCAGCACCATTTATTGACGATGGTGTCTTTTTCCCATTGTATATTTCTGGTTTCTGATTTATTAGAAAATAATCAGGTGTTCATAGGTGTGTGGATTTGTTTGGGTCTTTGATTCAATTTCATTGATCAACATGTCTGTTTTTCTACCAATACCATGAAGTTTTTAATACTATAGTTCATCTTGAAATCAGGGATGGTGATACCTCTGGAAGTTCTTTTATTATTCAGGATTGTTTTCACTAACCCGAGATTTTTGTTTTTCCACATGAAGTTGAGTATTGTCCTTTCAAGGTCTTTAAAGAATTATGTTGGAATTTTATGGGGATTATGTTGAATCTGTAGATTGCTTTTGGTAGAATGACTGTTTTTACTGTGTTAATTCTACCAATCCATGAGCATGAAATATCTTTCCATCTTCTGTTATTTTCTTCAGTTTCTTTCCTCAAAGACTTTAAGTATTTGCCATACAAGTCTTTCATTGATCTGACAGAGAGCTAATATTGAATACAAATAAAAAAGAAACTCAAGAAATTAGACATCAACAAACAAAATAATCTACTTGAAACTGGAGTAAAGGTCTAAACAGAGAATTCTTAATAGTAAAATCTCAAATAGCTAAGAAACGCTTAAAGAAATGTTCAACATTCTTGGTCATCCAGGAAATGCAAATCAAATGACTCTGAGATTACATCTTACACCCATCAGAATGGCTAAGATCAAAACAACAAGAGCTCATGCAAGCAAAGATATGGAGCAAGGGGAACACTCCTCTTTTGCTGGTGGAAATGTAAATTTGTACAACTCCTATAGAAATCAAATGGTAGTTCCTCAGAAAATTGGAAATCAGTCTACTTCAAGGAAGAGTTATTCCACTCTTGGGCATATGACCAAAGGACCCTCCATCCTACCACAAAGGACACGTGTTCACCTAGGTTCATAGTGGCTTTATTCATAATAGCCAGGAACTGTAAATAACCTAGATATCCCTCAATAGAAGAATGGATGAAAAACATGGTATATTTACACAATGGAGTATTACTCAGCTATCAAAGGGGGAAATGGCATCATGAAATTTACATGTAAATTGATGGAACTAGAAAACCTCATCCTGAGTGAGGCAACATAGTCCCAGAAAGGTAAACATGTATATTTAAAGGTAAACAAACATACGTATACTTAAAAGTGGAAATTATCTGTTAAGTAAGGAATAATCACACTATAATCCATAGACCAAGAGAGGCTAACTAGCAAGAAGGGCTATGGGTATGTGAGTGTGTGTGTGTGTGTGTGTGTGTGTGTGTGTGTGTGTGTGTGTATCTCCCTGGGAAGGGGAAATAGAATAGTTTTCGTGGGAGAACTGGGGGCCAGTGAGGATGGAGACAGAAGAGGTCAAGTCTGAGAGGTGGGGGCAGAGGGGGAGAATACAGCAGAGACACTGAGGGTGGCATTTAGAAGGCAGCATGGAAACCTAGCACAGTGAAAACTTCCTGGGACCTATCAGTGTGACCCTAGCAAGATCTCCTAGTAATGGAGGATACCACGCCTGAAACTGCCATCTCCTGTAACTAGGCAAAGAGGTGGACTAGAACACCAATCCAGCCACTAAACCTTTGTCCCACAACCTGTTCTGCTGGCAAGATACACTTCAGCAATGGTAGCTCAGAGCTTGTGGGTGTGGCCAACCAGTGACTGGTCTAACTTGAGGCCTAAGACACTAGAGGAAGCCCATGTTGAACACTATCTGGATGATAAGGAACTGGAAGGTGGATGGCTCAGGGTCCTAAGGTAGAACCAAACATGACTGACCAAAAGAAAAAAAAGGTAAAAGAAGAAAGTCAATGAAATAATTCCTATAATGTTAGTCTGCTATACTCACAGATTGGTGCCTAGTCCAACTGTCTTCATAAAGGCTTCCTTCAGCAACTGATGGGAGCAGATGGCAGAGACTCACAGCTGAGCATTAGGCAGAGTTTGAGGAACCACACAGAAGAGGAAGGTAAAAGATTGTAGGACATTGGATGTAGGAGAAAACAAGTAACAGGACAGGAGACTACCACTGAGGGCCTCTGAAAAACTCTACCTACCAGTGTATCAAAGCAGATATTAAGACTCATAACCAAACCTTTGGCAGAGTGCAGGGAATCATATGAAATAAGAGGGAGTCAGTAAGACCTGGAAAGGACAGGAGCTCCACAAGGACCAAATATATCAGGGCACAGGGGTCTTTTATGAGACTGTTTCTCCAACCAAGGACCATGTATGGAAATAACCTAGAACCCCTGCTCTGATGTAGCCTGTGGTAGCTCAGTATCCAAATGGGTACACTAGTAAGGGGAACAGGAACTATTTCTGACATGAATTCATTGGCAAGCTCATTGACCCCTCCTCCCCTGAGGGAGGAGCTAGACCACAGAGGAGGACATTGCAGCCAGTCCTGAAGATACCTGATAAAACAGGGTCAGATGGAAGGGGAGGAGGTCCTCCCCTATCAGTGGACTTGGAAAGGGGCAGGGAGGAGATGAGGGAGGAGGGTGGCATTGGGAGGAAATGAGGGATGGGGCTATGGCTGGGATACAAAGTAAATAACCTGTGATTAATATAAAAAATAAAAACTATTATTAAAAAAAGATTATAGGAACCAGGGAGTTCAAGGCCCACAAAATCAACTAAGCAGGGCTCATAGAGACTCGCAGAGACTGAAGCAGCAACCATAAAGCCTGTCTGGGTCTGCAGTAGGCCCTCTGCATGCATGATTTGGTTTAGCTTGGGGAGTTGGTGGGATTTCTAACAGGGGGAGTAGGGATATCTTTGACTCTTTTGCCTACTTGTGGGATCCTTTTCCTCCTATTGCTTTGCCTCATCCAGCCTTGACATGAAGTTTTATGCTTAGTTTTATTACATCCTGTTGTGCCATATTTTGTGGATATCACTTGGAGGCCTGCTCTTCTCTGAAGGAAAGCAAAGGAACTTTGGATTTGGGTGGAGGGGGGACATGGGAAAGGGGAGGTTGTAATTGGGATGTATTGTATGAGAGAAGAATAAAGAATAAGAAAAAGGAAAGGTAATCATCATTTTTTTAAAGTTGTCTGTTTCTTTTTATCCTTTTCAATGCTACTTTAAACTAATTTGTTTACTTTGGGATAAAAAGAACCACGTCTCTTTGATCTGCTCATTATTTTTGAGTCGTGTTGTTGATCTCCTGTGTTGATTATTCAGTAGTGTATTTGCTCTACTTATGGATTTAATTTATTGAATGAAGGAGTTTGTGGGGGTTTTTTTTATGTGTTTGCTGTTTCTCCAACTGAGGATTATTTTAATTTGTGCTAGACACATGTCTTTCTATGATATTTCCTACGTTTAATATAAAACAATACATTTGATTACCTCAGCAACAACTATAGCATAAAAATCTAGTAAATTTGAAAATGGAATACAGGCAAAGAATACAAAAAGAAAATTTACAGGAAGCAATATTTATAGAGTGAATGAAAGTCCAGCAGAACTTAGTGGTGAAATTAAAAGTCATAAATAAGCTATGTTAAAGTACAGAGAAAGATATGGTAGGGGCACCTGTAATTCCAGTATTCCAGCACTGAGTCAAATGATTATGATCCCAAGATCAGCCTGGGCCCAAAAGCTACAATAACAAAAAAGATGTTCAGTCTTCACCTTCATAATCTGAAGGCATAATAAGGGAGTTACAACTGTGTGTCTTTCAGGCCTGTGACTCACTTAGACTGTCATCTTTCAACACGTTATCCCTCAACCTCTCAAGTTCTTCATTTGTGAAAGCGAGATTGGGATCTACTTGCCCTGCCCTGCATGGATGGAGAAAGAAATCAATTGAGAGAATAAGCATAAAAACACTTCGATGAATCTTTAAAATAAAATACACTTCCAGCCTTCATTCCAGATTCAGCAGAACAGACACTCTCACTGTGAAACAAGCATGTGACCCCTGAGTGCTGCACTCAGTATGAAGTCGAAGTTTTCTACCACAATCGTCAGAAAACCCACAGGATTCAGGTCAGAGACCTTTCACCGATGAATCAGATACAATGAAATGCTCACAACGATGGGGTCCTTCCAAGTAGCCGGCCCCGTCTTTGTCACTCTTTCAGAATCTGGGCATGTGTTTGTCTTGAACACACTCAGGAGGCTGATGGCACCAGGAATGCTAAGCATACGCTCTGTAGCTATGCTGCATCTTAGTAGCATGATATAGAAATCTCTCCACAGGGGAAAGCCTGTTAAACATGTCTCTTCCGTTCTCATTATCCCATGAATTAAAGATTCTGAAACACTCTGTTGTCTGCGTTTTATCCGCTCATGCCAATACTTCCTGCTGTAAAAGAAACTTGCTAGTTAATTATTCAGGAATATTGCTACATTCCATTTGCTATCAATAAACATCAAAGTACCTAGGAAAGCAGACTCTAGAAAATGCTTCAACATTATTCTGAATAAATATTACAGTTTACTCCCTTTTTTTGACATCTTCCCTTGTAGGAATTCTACGAGTTCTGAAAACAAATAATTTCTGATAAAAATCACCATGGTGGTTTGAATGAAATGAAAAGGTATTTGAATACTTGGTCCCCAGTTAGTAGCTATTTGAGGAAGACTGACCTTGCTGGAGGAAGTATGTCACTGGGGCCAGCTTTGAGGTTTCGAAAGATTTGCTCCATTTTGAGGTAGCATTCTGTGTTCCCTGTTTGTGGATGAAGGCGTGAGTGCTAAGCTGCTGTTCCAGCACCATTCCTGCCTGCCGGCTGTCATGCTCCCCTGCAATCATGATGATGAAATCCTATCCCTCTAGAACCATCAGCCCCAAATAAACTCTTTTCCTATAAGTGGCTTTGATCTGATCATGGTGTTTTATCACACAGCAGCAGAAAAGTAACTAATTCAGTCATATTCCAAGTTCTTAACAGGCAGAGTAAGGATTTTGAAGAATGTGAAGAAAAGGCATGAACCATCTCCTGTCTGTGTTCACCTGGCAGAAGCATGAAATATCTCTGCCTCGTGTTTAAAATACAAACGAATCTGGGCACACAAACACACTAATAAATGACCATTGTAAATGTTCCCTAATGTAACAGACACATACTACTGTTTATTCTCATTGGAAAGATTCCACCAGTCTCAAGATAACCACACACACACCATTGTCACTCTCCTAATGCAAAAATGCAGATCAAAAACCAAATCAGTCATATGCCTGACTCCATGCCTAGTGATTAAATATATGAGAAATGAAAACAGAAAAAAAAAAAATCACTGTTTGTGACCCAGGTAGCTGGGGCACAGGCGGAAAGATCTCTGAGTCTAGAGCTGTTCCACAGGCTTCCACAAAATACTGGAGGATGGGATCTGGGTCCTAGTCTTGGCTCTGCCACTCTGGGTTCACTGGCTGGGCTGGCCATGTTGTTTCTGTCCCAGGTGGGGAAGGCTGCTGGGAAGAAGGTAGAAAGATCTCCTAGCCTAGAGCTGCTCCAGTGTCCCACAGGCCACCTTGGGGAGGAAGACAATGGAACTTGGGTCACATTCCTCATTCAGCTCCACTGGGTTCCCCAGCCAGGTGGGGAGTAGGCAAAATGGAACTGCGCCTACCTTTCAGTACCAGAATTTATCCCCTCCACTGGGCAGTGAGAGTGAGCACCACTGGCTGCTGCGACCAGGAAGGTGTCCACAGGATGCTGAGTGTGGTCTCCCGGGTTTGGAAACAGGAGCCTCTAGGGCCTAGAAGGTGTCCACAGGACTGTGAGAGTGGGCGCCCGCGTTTGGAGCCTCACCCGCAGTACAGGAAGTATTCACTCCACAATGTGAGAGTGTCCAAGGTCAGGGAACAAAGGATTTTATAAATGTCAGTAACATGGAGTAAAATTGTACCTAAAGTGAAAAAATACAAGTGGGAATACCATCTTTTCCTCCAGAAAAGACAATTCTCTCCATTATTATCAGTTGCTCTACCTGTATTTATAGAAATGCAATGTGCCATGATTGATACGCACACTCTGTTTAGCTTATTATCGAATATTTATTGAACGCTTTCACAGACCAGGCATATAAATTTAATAGAGCTTAAAAGAATACATACCGTGAAAGAAAATATTCATAGCTAAACATGGAAAAGAATTTATAAAAGTTGGTCATTAAAACTGGGATGCAATGAGAAAACTAAATTGGACTGACAGTTTGAATTTCCAGAAAGCCAAAGCTAAAGTCTGAAATGATCAATTGCAGATACTTATGTCTTAGAGCTGAATACATTCACTTTTCTGTAGTTGAACAAAGGGCAGCTACTTCAATGCCAGTACATGAGGATCTACAGTAGTGGGTTTCCAAACACATAGCCTACTTCCAACCCTAGTCACGCCAGACAATTTCCCTGAACCTCAAGATACTGAGGACAGCTTATCTAAAATAAAAAATTTTAAATGGAGAAAATAAAGCAGTGTGTGAGAGAACAGGTGGTTGAAATCTTCTTGATATTTGTGATTGAAAAGCTAGGAAAACTGGTTATAATGTTGACATTGAACATTGGGAATTTAAAGACTAGATTTAGTTTATCATGACAATAAGTCAGGAAAAATCTCTGGCTCAAATACAATTGAAATAAACCAAAGTTGCAATACAGGATCCATTCTATAAGTTATGGGTCTTGGTGAAAATGAAAATGTGAGGCCTTTGTTCAACATTTATGGATAATGAATAAGAACTCCTAAGAATTCAGGACATTTATAATCATTGTATCCAAAAAAAGTCCTAAGATTTTAGTGTTGGATTGCAAAGCCAGCACTCCTGCATACAGAGGAGAAAAGGCCATGCTCAGAGCAGGGAAGTATCTTCCCCCAAACCAGCAGTACATCCAGCGACCGTCTACGTGTTTCCTGAGCAGCATCAGGTGTGAGTCACACTTCACTTCTCCTTGGTGATGGCTGGTAATGAGTGACAGCCACTGCAGCCTCAGGGTCTCCCTCTTCCGAGCAATCCATCCTGTGTTTGTATGTGCAATTAATCTCCCTTAACTACTGCAATATTATGAAGTGATTCTGGTTCCAACGTTGCAATGGTTATCCATTTGCTTTCACATCAATCTGTTCTCATCTGCCTGGATCTAAAACCGCACACAATCCCCAACCACGCTACACATCGACTTCTCTCACCAGCTAATCCTTAAGTAAGCATACTCTAATGGGGTCAGCTCCCAAGGCTCCATTGTTTCCACTGGCTCTGCTCCTCAGTGTGGGCCCACATGATAAGCTCCCTGCCTGGACTTTCTCTGGCAAATTGAAAGTGTAGTGATTATGGGATGTAGTCTTTTTTACTCTGCAAGCAAGAAACTCAAAATCCAGAGAAGTAGTGATGACATTTATATATATATAAATATTATATATATATATATTAGGTAAAGCATGGCCTATTCAGATAAAGTTGGTTTCTTGATTCATGGGTTCTGCATACTTGGCCAATAATTAATTCAGACTCAAATGCTTGATGCATCTGAGGTGTTTCTGGCAGCCACTGCTGTGTTTCACTGGTTGTGTTACCTTGGTTGTGAAAGCAGACTATGCGTGCTCGGCAGTGTGGAAGTGTCAGGCCACACGACACGGCCTGAAACGTCTCAGCTCAGATGTAGATCTTTGTGTGTCATGAGCTGCAGTGTTTTACTGGATGCGCAAACTATTCTCTGTTGTGAAACCATAAGGGCCAATACTTTTTCAATATTTTCCTAATATTAGTCCTCGACATCACACTAATATACTTTTGGATTGTACTATGCTACAAATTTTTATGTCAGAACTTTCTGCTTCAGTTGCTGACTTTGAAGTTTCATGAAAGTAGTGAATGAATTTTGCCTTGATTAGGATAGGATTACCAACATTTAATTCTGCCATTTTGTGTCATGTGAAGTGACGCTCTCAGCACTAAGTTATAGCATCAAAATGTCGATCAGTTCTTAAAAACACCTAAGATACTCTATACCCTACCGTATTAAATGTTCATTTGATATTTACTACTTCATATAAAATAAATAATCACATCGATTTATTAGTACGCAAATTAGCCTTTGTCTTTTATAAGTGGAAAAATTATATATACACCAAAGAACTACTGGAAATAAACTTCCTTCTCATTTATTTTAAGAAATTTATTTGCATACCTATTTTATATACAGCTTCATACTCAAGGTTTTGTAAAGCTTTCCCAGGGAAAAGGGGGTTATAAGTTGTCCTAGGTTGGTTTCTAATGTTGTGGCAAACTCCATGACCAAAAGCAACAAGAGGGGAAGGGCTTATTTGGATTTGAGGTTACAGTCCACCAAGAGTGAAGCCAGGGCAGGTGCTCAGGCAGGAATCTCAAGACAGAAACGGAAGGAGAGACAGAGAAGGCCGGCTGCTTATAGGGTTGCCCTATTGGCTTGCTCAGCTACCTTTCAGGGTTGGTTTTTTTTTTTTTGTTTGTTTGTTTTTTAACTGATTTTTTTTCATACGGTATATTCTAATCTTGCTGTTTCCCTCCCCCAATTCCTCCCATGTCCTCCCCACCGCCTCATTGTCAACATACAATAAACAAAAGCAAACAAGAAATACATAAAATAAAACCTCACAAAAGTAGAAAGAAAAATATACAAGCAAAAGACCAATAAGATGAAATATACTTAAATAAAGCAAAATGAGACAAAATGTCCACAAAAATATTCTTGAGCTCGCTTTGTGTGGGCCATCATGAGCATGCCACAGGTTCTGAATTGTAATTAAAATACCCAATGAGACTCCATGGAAGAAAATTAATATTTTCTGCTACCTTTCTTCTATGATCCAGGAACACTTCCTCAAGACTGGCACTGCCCACAGTAGGCTACACCTTTCTGTATCAATTGGCAATCAAGAAAATGCCTGATAGATAGACACGCCCACAGGCCAATCTGATGGAAGAAATTCTTAATTGAGAGCTGAGGTTTCTTCTTCTCCAGCGTGTCAAGTTGACCACCAAGGCTGGCCATCCCCCAAGTGAAAGCAGTTTAAGAAGGCCCGAGATAACTCAGCCTTCCACCCTGGACACTGTGAACAGTCTTTCTATCCCAGGTACATGAGCTACACATGCTGCTCATAATCAGTTGTAGTCTTTTTTTTTTTTTCCATGAATGTGTACGTGTCAAATGCAGCTGCTTTTGATAATCTTTCACTGAATAATCTCATCACTTAAAAGACTCAAACACTTGGAATTACACCTTCGAAACCTGTTATGTAAGAAGTCAGACATATGCCACAAAGCATATCTTCAATATCTCTGTGCACAGTGTCTGTGGTGCGTCTGCATAGCGTGGCGTACTCGCGCATACAGAAGGTTCCATCCCGCCGCCATTGGAGGAGAAAAAGCCAGTCCGTGTACATAAATAGAGAAATGCATATATTTTAGACCAGAAATAAAACGCTAACTTCCAACTTTAAACGAGTTCCTGAAAACTTAAGTATCTTTCTAGATAATTATTTTCTGCAATTTAGAGGGGAAAACGTGGTCAAAATCTATCAATTCAAATGTCACTCTTGTACAGCAGAATGAGCTTAAGTTTTGTGCTCAGGCGACATGTGCCCACTTTCAACAATGAATTTATAACCTGTATGCTTTATATGCAAAATAAACACGTGAGGAGAATTTGTTTACCCCAATTACTTCAATATTCTGCAGTAACCGTGCTCAGAAAATAATTTGGTTCCACCCACATAACTGCTTCTTCCCACTGACAGACCCATTTGAGCTGTTTTTATGTTTAAAATCTTAGAATAATTTTCATCTATTTAAAATTGGGTATTAATGTTTCATATTTCATCTAAAGAAATCAATTTGCCAGGAAAACATTAAGATAGTGAAGAAATTTGAGCTTTAAACCAATAAGTACCCAGCGGTATCATGACATTAATTATAAGATGGGAAAAATGAACATTCTTGGGATTTACTAATAAGTTGAAACAGTCAATATAAGAAGTATAACAGCTATTTATTAATACCATGTTAATATAGATAATATAAATTATGTAGTATCATCTAATATACGTATCATATAATCTATTCTATAAGCAAAGATTCTAATGTCATAGAGCACATAGGTTTTATACTTAAAAATTCATTCTAGTGTCCAGTACCTATAATAACATCAAGCAATACTTTCTTTTTCTGTTTTAACACTATTGTTTAATGGCACTTAATAGTTTAAGAAGCTAGAAAAATCTTCTTTCCTTTGTCTCTTACAATCATCAGTAGTTTTTATTGAGAAACCAAATGATTGAAACAGTACCTCAAAAGTTCATGAACATTAAAGTTGGAGGCAGTGAGAAAAATTATCCAGGCACATCTTGCTGATGTCTTAGAACCTCCAAAAACTGTTTTTAACAAGTAGAGAAAAGAGCAGGTGCCACCGCTGCTGCTCATCCCTGGAGCTCCTCTGAGATGAGTCTGGGGACACAGCAGGCGGCCATCTAGCTTAGATGCAGGGTCCTCAGGAGGGAAAGTTCAGCAGGCGCTGAGGGAGTCGGCACTGTGTCATGTACCTACCCCACATCCTCCCGCATCCTCCAGAAGATCTCCAGATGACTTTTCATTATAGTAAATGAAAATGCTGACAGTTATTCTATTCCTTTTTATTTTGTATTATTTTTTACTGTATTATTGCTTTGTGCTGTTCCACAAATAGTCTAATCCCTGGTAAGCCGAAATGGATACGAAGTTTGTGACTATGAAGAATCAACTCTTTTCTTTCTTCTTTGTCTCTTTTTTTTAATATTTTAAAAGTTAGAATATAATAAACATCGTTTCTCTCTCTCCTTTTTAGCATCCAGTCTTTCTTATGTGTCTCCACTTCTTGCTCTCTCTCAAAATCATGATTTTCTTTTTAACTGTTACACACACACACACACACACACACACACACACACACACACACACATGCATCCCTAAACATATGAATGCAACATGCTCAGTCTGTTTTGTGTTATATGTATATGACTTCAGGGATGATCCCTCCATATTGGGTAGCCAATTATGGAGTTCATTCCTGGGGAAAACTATTTCTCCTGCCCTGCTCTTAGCACTCCTTAATCATTTTTACCATCTCAGGTTTCTTTTTTTTCCAGCCTAAGAAACCTATCAAAAAATAAATTATTTTTATTTTTGCATAATGAATTATGTGGCCACAGATCTTGTTTACAAATGCCCTTGAAAAAAATGTCTGTGAGGTCCCATGTACAAAGCTAGTTATTCTACAACTAAGTTTTATGTTACTTGAAACACGGAGATATTGGCGAGCATAGATTCAGAAGCAAGTAGAAAAGAAACAAAACGAGGAGATGTGCTTTGGAGACCATCATCCCCATCTGCACGGCTAGTGTGGGCACCTAACCACACACTTTCTGATCGTCAGTATCTTGGATTTGGATCTGATTTGCTTACATCTTCACTGACTGTAAAAGACATAAATAAAACATGGATTCAGAGAGTAACCTCGGATTTTCAGGTACTAAAAATGTATTGAAGAAAAATAATAATGAATCTTTTTTGTATTAGATTTTTTCTTACTTTTATTAAAAATGAATTCTTCTCTCATACAATACAGTCTAAGCAGATCCCCTTCTCTCCCCCAGAAAGTGATCTTAGCAGATCCAAGAGCTCGGAAATTAGTAATTGTAAATATAGTAAGCAGAAATTATTTAAAACCATAAAAAGGAAAAGACTGACTATGATTATGTGAAAGAGGGAGATGGGAAGAGGCATCGAGAGCACATTGTCTCAAACTAAGCAATGGGAAGAACAGTGAGAAAAACCCACCAGGAAGAAGCACAGATAAAAGGAAGGTTGTTCAAATATCACTCCAATAGATGGGAATATAATTCACATTGGAATACAGCAGAGAAGATGAATAAAATTCAGTATTTATAAGTTATAAATAAGAAAGACTGTAATATATTGAGAATGACTGAAGACACTTAATTAAAAAGAGAGAGAGAGAGAGAAAAGAATCAGGGCTAGTGAGGTCTCTCAGCAGGTCAAAGTGCTTGACATGTGACTCTGCTAGCTTAGAGTTTTATTCCCAGAGCCCTAGGTGGAGGGGAGAACTGATTCCAAAATTTGCCCACTGATTTGTCTTCATGTGCTTATCATGGCATGTGTGTGCTCACACTCACAATCATATATAATAGACAGGTATACCCACATACGCTCACGTACGCACTTGCACACATAAATACAAGCATACACACTCACAATGTGCACACAAACACAGACACATATATAAAGAAAGAAGCAAACAAACTAAAAAGGAAACAAAGAAAATGACAAATACAATACGAGGCTCTGTCAAGCAACTCCTGCATGCTTCAGAGATTTGCAACCAGACAGAAAATCTGAGTTTCTAAAATTCCCCTCTGTGACAGGAAGTGCAAAATTGGTAACTCCTAGGTATAGGCTTATGGGCTCTTGAGCTTGAGCTTGGGGGGTTGTGGGGATCACACCTAATATCCCTTCAAGTTGAGTCTTTCAAAAACAACCAAAAGAACAAATGCTCTACACAAGCAAATGCACTACACAGGCAAAGCCACACAGACCCTCTCTAGATGGCCTCAGTGTGTTCATTATAATGTCCTTATGGCGTTCAGTTATCTGACCAATTTTGGCCATGCAGTGAGAGAAGAAGCATGTTCAGAAAATATACTCAACAAAGTGTCCTGTGTGAGTACACATACATTTCCCCATTTTAAAAAGCCCCTTTCACCCTGTGTTTGGGGAGAAACTGCTTTGGGACTCATCATTTGCTACACATAACGCACATCTCTGCTCCTACTTCCATGCTGTTAATAGAGTGTGCCCTTCAGAGGTGAAGACACTGTGCTCCAGTCAGTAGAAAATAAAATGTAAAGTAAATTGTTCTCACTTAACTTTCAGGATTTGGAGGAGATGTATTTGTATCTGACCACTTTCATCATCCACCACTAAACTGAAAGAGTTGCAAGTAAGCTTAAAGCCAGATTAATTTAATGAAGAGGAATTTTTTTTACTTTATAATGTTTACTTAATATTTTGAAACTGTAATATAAATACATTATTTCTCCTTTCTCTTTCCTCACTCCAACCACTCTCCATCTGCTGCTTCTTTTTCTCTTTCAATTTCATGGCTTCTATATCCATTGCTATTATGTGCATATATGTGTGTATATATATATATATATGTATACATATATGTGTATATATACATAGATGTATATGTATACATAATACATATATTCCTAAATATAATCTGCTCCATCTATATAATTATACATAGATTTTAATGGTTGATCATTTGACATTGCTGTTTTATTTAACCTGGCATGTGACTTTCCTAAAATATAATGCTTCTTTTTCTATTTTTTTCTATAATCCTGTCCTTTTAAACTCCAGAAGGAAGACAAAACAAAAAACAAACAAAAAAAATGTCAAATTTTTAATCATTGTTTAAGATATAATTTTGGTTCTCAAATGTCAAACTTCCTATTTCAGCATTAGAAATTTTTACTATTAGTTAAAAACTGATTTGATGTAAAAACATTCTATTGCTATTTTAGGAGGAAATCCAAACCAGACATATTAACATATTTTGACAAAAGAGTAGTCATAATAGATAAGTAAGATAGTATACTTATTTGCTTAAAGACAGTAAATAAAACAGCTTAAGAGAAATTTAAAATATTATTTGGTACATAAGAAAACATGACTTGTATTACAACATTTTTATCCAATACCATGTTGTCAGCACAGTGAACATACATTCAAGTACCATTATGCAAACTAACATATTGTATTTATGTATATAGATTTGTATATATTTATACACATATATATGCAATAGTTAAAAAGAGACTATTCATTTGAAAGAAAACATGGAGAGGTTTGAGGAAATGTTTGTAGGGAGGAAAGGGAAAGAAGAATGTATTTATGTTATAATCTCAACTGAAGGAATTAATAAATGAGTAAAAATGAAAACCACTTGCACAATTACACCATCAAGAGAGACTTTAATCATAGTCCTCTGACCCCAGTCATCCTGGCTGTGGATTCAGTCTCTGTCACTTATACCTCCGCAGGACTCTGATTTTACACGCACCTAACCCATAAAGTTACTGTGACAGCAATGCTTTCACAACAACTGATTCTTCTAGAGATCTACTGATAAAGCCCTTCCAAGACTGTGAGGGCACAGTGACACCCACTTCACTTGAGCAGCTGTTACCGCTGCTTGTCCATCTTCTACAGAGCCTAAGGGACAATGAATAGCCGCGTCTATCAGGAATGGGCTGCAGACTTGGCAATTTGGATCTGCTCCTTCTATCATCCCTTCTTAAACTGAAAGTTACAAATGAGTTTAAATCCAGATAGTATGCAATACAGGGGAATTTCTTTTACTTCATATATGTTACAGTGGTGTTTTACTAAGTTAAGTTTACTTAACCGATACTAAGGCTAAAATAAAACATTTTTATGCTTAAATCTTCTTGTTTTATTTGAAATTGATTCCAAACGCTTGTTCTTCTATTCAAGTAAAACTATCTATATAAAACAGCTTCACAAACCAGCTGTAGTAACATCTGTACTCATTTTCCAAAGCAAATTATAAAACTAGACACAAGCACAGTGGAACGAACAGCATTGAACTAAAGCAAAACATCACGGACCATGGCCCTCAGGACATTACATCTTATCAAAACAAAATAAAAATATTCCATTTTTTTTTTCTAAATTTTCACAACTATAATAGTTTTAGGGTGATGTCTAGCCAGGATTATTTGATAAACATCATTTTATATCTTTTTTATTAATTTTTATTTTTATATTAATCACAGGTTATTTACTTTGTATCCCAGCCGTAGCCCAATCCCACCCTCCTTCCTTCATCTCTTCCCTGCCCCTTTCCAAGTCCACTGATAGGGGAGTTCCATACTTGACATAATACATCTTCTACAAATACTTCTTAGTTGAGTAATCATATTTACATAACATACATAACTATTTACATCATTTTTTCATAAGTTCTGTTGCTTTAATCTAACAATACTAATCAGTATCAAGAATCCACTTGGTAAATTAGGAAAATTAGAGCTCAGGGACATTCAGTATTTTGACAAAAATCATACAGTTGCTGAATGGGAAGATAGAATTTGATTTCAGGGCAGTGGTGGCTCTTGCCTTTAATCCCAGCACTTGGGAAGCAGGTTCAGGCTGGTCTCTGAGTTTGAGGCCAACCTTCTCTACATAGTGAATTCTAGGACAGCGAGCGCTGTAATACAGAGAAACGCTGTCTTGACAAAACAAAATTATTTTAATTTTTCTTGTTCTAGTGTATGTTTCACAGCACCATGCTAGAAAGTCTCCTGGGTTTTGGAGCCACGGTGCTCTTTGTTTTAGTGTATAAAATCCCACTGGTATGTAGGGATTAAATGAAACTGCTCAGATAGTTAAGTATAACCTCGGGTCTTGATTAGATCTAGTTTACAGTCTTGGAAATTATGTTCATTCTGTGAAGCTAATGAATGATATTTGGTTTATTGACACTGTTCTAAAGAGAATTTTAAGCAACGTTTCATGGAGAAAGGGGAATAATTTGATCTTAGATGTGCTAAGGCATAGCCAGTCCGAAAATTTTAAGAAGTAAAAGAGAAGAGAGCAAACAGCATACATCATTCTGAGCAGATTTGCACAACTGGTGCCAAGAGCTCCTGTCACGGGAGAAAATAGATTGGCGGTGCACAGCCCTGGGAGAGGGAACTGTCAAGATGGGATGATTTGAGGCACAATGAAAGCCTTCATTTGCCTAAAAATACTTTCCCTTCTGACCTCCCAACCACCAGTGCAAAAAATTTTGAGTTAGAAAATCAAAAGTACCCCCCGCCCCCCCGGCATGTCTGTTATTAAGGATGAATGAACCTTGCATTCCTGAAGGAGTACTGTGCAATGCTGCTATCTAGTTAGCAAGGGTAAAATAATAAACTCCTTAAACAGTGTAAGTGCATTGCTCCTTGGCAAAAAGGTTCAAGAGTTTTGTTCCTTTAATTCAGTGTTTACTCTTCTATAGTGCTGTCTATAAACATTATAACAAATATTCAGAATATATAGCATCATTTTAGGTGCGGCAAATAACAGCCCACTGGAGACACAATCTCCTTTGAAGGAGACCACCTCATGTGAGCTTCAGCACCTCTGCGTTCAGTAATGCTGATGTGAGCCCTTGCTGTTCATAGAACAGATCTCATAAATTTACTATAGGAAAAGTGTTCAAATTTTCATGAGAGTTGTTGTCTTTAAAGTTTTAATATCTCACATGGTACATTTAAACACAAAAGCTAATATGTAGCTGAGCGTGGGTATTCCTGTAGTAGGGCTGTTTCAGAGACAAAAGAATAGGAGAATCCAGGCCAATCTGGCTACAGTTCAGTTCACACAGAACAGAAAAACTAAATTACTGTATTTATCTCACAAGTCCTTCTGGTCAGGTGTTATGCAGTATTCTTAGTATTCTACTTCAGCATAAAGTCTGCATGATCTTATGAACAACCCTACAAAGAAATGATGAAACAAGTAAGGAGAACAGAAAGGAGGGAGGGATGTTAAATTACTTCTCTGGACCCATGCAGCTGCTCAGCGGGAGCCGGAATCATAACTATAGGTAAATTTGTTTGGTTTCACTTGGCTCCATTACACCAATTTACGAAAGACTATGCTATTTTCTTGCTGGCGTTCAGATTCTCAAGTTGTAATTACATATAATTTCTCTGACAAGAAATTTTATAGGTGCTACATTAATTGAAGTTAGTAGAGTAGTATATCAAGTTCTTTATTTCACTTTTCAAAAGAAAGTCAATCCTTTAGAACGGAAAAAATGTCAGCCATTCACCCCAATGTGGATTGGTAAGGTTAGGATGATGTTATTGCCTTACATCAAGTGGATGGCAATGCCAGGATCAACATTTGTAATCTGTGAATCGGCAGAAAGCATGTGTTTCTCCAACTTTTGGACAATGGGAGAGAGAGAACCAGCATAGGACCCCCTTCCTACTCCGGATCCACTGGTGCCCCATGGCGTACTTGATAAGTACATTGGGTACACTCTGAAATTCACTGCTGCCAATTTTATTTACTTCCTTTAACCAGCCAGACTGCCCATTTTCTGTTCTAAATTATGGGTTTTGTCCTTAAACATCTGTTTTATTTCCTTCATCTACATTAAATCCATCAGTGAATTCTGTCCATTGTAATTTATCTTCAGAATCCATGCTTCCCCTCAGCACTGAAGGTATCATGATGTGGGAGCCATTCTCCTACTTATTCTATTCCATTCCCCGACTAGCTACTCCATTTGCTTTGACACTGGTTCATCCTGGGATGCTTAAACCCCAGAATTCAGACTGAGCATCTTCAGAAGAATCCAGGTCAAAACTGGCTCCTGGCTGCTAGGCTGCCAGCTGTATGAAGACTTCAATCCCTCTCTATAACCCTCCTTCTACAACACCATCCCTCCTCCCCAGGCACTGCCCATGCTGGTCTTTTCCCTGGGCTTCCAACATGCCAAACAAACTCCTATACTTCCTTTTTTTCTTTCCTCATGGTTCTTACATAATCTAATAATAGGCTATCAAATGTGGTTATTTATCTATGCTATTTGTCTCCATCGGTAAAACACAAACTTCATGAGAGGGGAGGAGGGCTGCGACTTAGCGGCCAACTGCTCCACCCAGTAAACCTTACCTCCTCTTCTGTGAAAGCAGATTGCAGTTTTTAAAGGACAGCTTAACATTCTGGTTCTGTATGCAGATAAAGTATACTATCCTCTACAGGAAAATAGCTATCAATAGACATCAAGTAAATGCTAAATTATCTGTGCCAGAGGGCACATTCAAGATACATCACTGTCCCTTTACACCATTTTCTTATGGAGGGAGATACAGATTTTTGTAAGTTATACTTTAACTTCAAGGTTGAAAAATTATTTGGGTCTTTTTTCTACATTTGATTGTTATTGTTGTTGGTTTTAGTTCTTTGAAAAAAAATCGCATTGACATGACAAGTTTGTCCACTTATTCCTTACAATTGAACTCTATCCTGATTTTGGAGCTTTGCCCTGGACTCTGAAATGCTGACAATCTTTGTATATACAATGGTTAAAACTCTACCTAAATGCCAATACTGAAGCATACTTACTTACAAACAAATATGCAATTTATAGGAACCAGTGTTTTCAATTGTCTATAATCTCTGAACTCCGAAGGGAGAGACAGAAAAATCGGAAGATCAAGGTGATTACTGGCTACCTAATGAGTTCCAAATCAGTCGGTGATACGTAAGACATTCTTTAAAAAGAAATCTAAGCCAGGCGGTGATGCTGCACACCTTTGATGCCAGCATTCAGGAGGCGGAGGTGGGCAGATCTCTGTGTCGAGGTAAGCCTTTCGGAGGCCCGCAGGGAATGGTAGTGAAGTGTCACCTACGCCTATGACCCTCCCAAAGGCCCTGATCCATTGCACACCATGTTCATCTACTATGGACTCCTAGTACTTCACTAGACTCCTAGCGAAGACTCAAAATGGATCTTAGGCTAGGACAGTAACTGCTTCCCCCTTCTTTACAGAAGTCTCCTGAGGTGACCTTGCCCCCCCACCACCACATCTCCCACATTTCCTTACAGTCGCACCAACCTGATTGATTGTTACTGGTGCTTGAGGCTAGCGTGGCATGCTCTGATTAGACTTTCAATCATTTAAAGGCTGTTACACTAGATAATGAAGTTAGATCTGCATCTTTGATCTCTGGAGTCTGATTCCCTGGATACTGCGTGGGCTCCATCGCCCTTTACCCCTATTCCCCTGGTTCCTGATCCCCATAGATCTCTTAGTCTGAGGCTAGCCTGGTCTACAGAGTTTCAGGACAGCCAATGCTACACAAAAAAATGCTGTCTTGGAAAAAGAAAAGAAAGCACTAAAGAAAACAGCCCTTCTAGGTATAACATAGAGATAAAAATTTAAAGTAAAATTTTGAATGTAATGGTTTCAGTGATAATACTAAAAAAAAAAAAAAAAAACTCCTTTATATTACAGAATACCCATATATAGAATAAAATAGAACACAATAGAATAGAATACTTATATATAGAATAGAATACCTATATATAGATTATAATCTGATTATAAAACATTTCTCAATATTTCCTCAATGATTAATTACTAATGTAGGTGTCAGATTTCTTGTTAACTAATTATATTCTCTTAAATGTAATTTAAAAACGTAAGCTCTGTTTCTTTCTGAGACACCCTATAGGAACATTTTTGCCATTGACAATCCACCATAAAATTGAAACTCATTGATATATATTTCATAAGTTTTCATTCTAATGGTAATATACTTTACAAATGTGAACACTCAGGGCTTGCGCTTGAGCATGGCAATAAAGTGCTTACCTTATAGACATGGTTCCTGTGTTCAATCCCATGGGAAGTCAAATCAATAAGACAGTATGAATGCCAAGAAGTTAATCTTGCTTTAAAAATTCTTTCTCGTGATATGAAGATGTTAGTTTACATTCATTTATGTATATATCCCATTCTATGAAAACTATAGAACTGTAGAGAGCTGCGGAATGCTATGCCTTAAAGATGGAGCTGGTTTCCGCCTTCCACCTTCCCGATGGTGAGTGCTCTCTGTCACGAACAACTCCACATTTGGCTAAGGCCGAGGATCTGGCTTGCTTCCATGTATGTGGACCTATCTGCATTGCCCCCGTGGCACGCCTGGGTTGGCTACCCAGAGGCTATTTAAGCTGTGGGCTGGCTTTCCCCGGGGTCCGAGGATTGTTCAATGTTCCTGAATAAACTGCATTGAAAAAAAAAAAAAAGAAAAGAAAACTAAAATTCTAAACTGGCAAAGCTTCACTGTTTAGAAAAACACAAGCTGTAAATGCTATAGGTGTTTGGACACCAGGATTTTGTGAATTGGGTGTAGGTTTTTGACACAAGATACGTGGAGAAAAGATTTTGGGTTTTGTTATTGAAATTTCACTACAACAAAATAATCATAAAATTTTCAAGATGAGGGGAGCCAAGATGGCGGCGCCCAGAGAGCACCATGTCTGAGAAGCGGAACAGCACTCTCCATGCAGCGACCAGGAGACTGAACTCTGGGCCCTAAAACTGCAGCGATAGTGTTTCCCAGTTGAGGCGAGGCTCCCATGGCGTGGGAATCGGTCGGGTCCACTCTCGGCTGCCCATCCAGAACCCGGAAGAAATCCTAGGTAACACGGGCTTTGGGTCTCCGGGCCATCTGCGTGTCCCTATCACTTTTCCAGGCTGATCGGTGGGCACAAGGGTGCCTGAGACTGGGAGTCCCAGTCACAAGAAAACACCACGGGGAAGCAAAGTTGCGAGTCTGATCACGGGTCACCCAGTCTTTCCCTGGAAGGTCTCACGGACCACGGGTACCCGCCACCATCGCAACTGAGCTCCCACCACGCTGAGAGCTGTGCGCCCAGCTCACCGGTACAGACAAGCTGCACGCCCCAGTGCAACAGGGACTGGGAACCCCTGCCCAGAGAGGGCCCACAGGGAAGGAAGAATCCATGCTGCTGGGGTCACCTAGGCTGTGCCTGGGGAAAGTCTAGCAGACTGCAGATCGCAAACAGGCGAGTATGCCCAGCCATCACAGATCCGGGCCCAAGCAGGGAGCACAGAGATATTGGGAACCCAGCCACCACAGACTAGCAGGCAGGCACATGCTCCGCCAGTCCAGAGGCCTGCTTTGTATCATACTCCTTACAGACAGAACTGTGTGCCCCAAGACACCAGAGTCGTAGAGTCACTGTCTGGAGAAACCCTCACAAGGAACAAGGAAAGAAGCAAAGGGGACGGACTTAGGCAACCCATTATATCCCTGGAAAAGGTCCCATAGACTGGCCCAACCCAGGGAACTGCTGTGCCCCAGATAGCCTGCTGTTACCAGGAGAGCAGTACTCACTCGCCACAGATTACCTCTTGGGTTCTGGGGCACAGAGCCCCAACCTCAGACCTACAAAGGACCGGGAACCCTGAGATCAACCCCCAGATACTGCCCTAAGGGGCAACCAGTTATCGCTAACAAAACCGACCAAACCACGGGACACACAGACTATAGCAGCTGATCACTAAATTTACAGCAAGAAACCCAGATGGAGGGCAGCTGTATCCAGGACTTCTCCTGGTGAGAGGAGAGCCCTCTTGACTAACCAGGACCACAGTTACCACCCAGGTCTCTATGCCTGAGGTGAGCTGTAGCAACTCCTGAAAAACACCGGCCATCCAGTGACTATACCCAAAAAGTTGAGAAGGCTTCCTTCAGGAAAAACCATCTTCCTGCCAAAGGGATTCTCTCCACTACAAGAGTCCAGGAACAACCAGAAACTAAGTTCAAACAACTAAGATAGCCCAATGGGTAGAGGACAGCGTAAAAGTTCAACCAACAAAAGCCAGAGCAATATGGCATCTCCAGAATCCAGTTATCCAGGGGCAAATAGCCCTAGACACCCCAGCATAATTGAAATTCAAGGAGATGACCTAACATCTATGCTCAAGAAGATAACAGAGGAAACAAATAAAATACGAAAAGAAATAGAGGAAGCTGCAGCCAAACAGTCTGTGGCCTTTAGAGAGGAAATGTTTAAATCACAGAATGAAATAAAAGAAACAGTGGATTGTTCAAACAAACAGCTGAAGGAATTGATGGAAAAACATGAAAATACAGTCAGACAGGGGAAGGAAACCCACAAAATAGCTCAAGACCTGAAGATAGAATTGGAAAAATTTAAAAAAAAAAAAACACACAAATGGAAGAAATAGTGGAGAGAAAGAACTTAGGGAAGAAAGCAGGAACTACAGAGGTTAGCATAACCAATAAGCTACAAGAAATGGAAGAAAGAATCTCAGGTGTGGAAGATACAATGGAAGAAATAGATGTATCTGTCAAAGAAAAACAGACCGTCCAAGAAATTCAAGACAACATAAAAAGACAAAACCTAAGAATAATAGGAATAGAGGAAAAAGAAGATTCCCTGCACCAAGGCCCAGAAAATATCTTCAACAAAATCATTGAAGAAAATTTCCCCAACTTAAAGGAGAGGCCAATAAGAATACAAGAGGCCTATAGAAGACCCAATAAATTAGACCAGAAAAGAAAATCCTCCTGCCACATAATAATCAAAACCGTAAGTATACAGAACAAAGAAAAAATACTAAAAGCTGCAAGAGAAAAAGGCCAAGTAACATATAATGGCAAACCCATTAGAATCACACCTCACTTTTCAACAGAGACTATGAAAGCCAGAAGGGCCTGGACAGATATAATACAGACCCTAAGAGAACACAGATGTCAGCCCAAGTACTATACCCAGCAAAACTCTCAGTCCTCATAGACAGAGAAAACAAGATATTCAATGACAAAAACAACTTTCAACAATACCTACAAACAAATCCAGCATTACAGAAGACACTAGAAGGGAAAATACAACCCAAGAAAACTAGCTACATGCAACAAAACACAGGAAACAAATAAGCCCACTACAGTAAAACAAAAAGCACACAACCTTCTGACCACAGCCAACATCAAAATCAAAGGATTTAACAGCCAATGGTCACTAATCTCTCTCAATATCAATGGACTTAATTCTCCAATAAAAAGACACAGAGTAACAGAATGGATGCATAAACAAAACCCAGAAATCTGTTGTATACAAGAAACACACCTAAGTCACAAAGATAGACATTACCTGAGCGTAAAGGGATGGAAGATGGCTTTCCAAGCAAATGGATGCAAGAAGCAAGCAGGAGTAACCATTCTAATATCTGATAAAATACACTTTCAACCAAAATTAATAAAAAGAGATGGGGAAGGAAACTTGATACTCAACAAGGGAAAATTCCACCAAGAAGACATCACAATCCTGAACATCTATGCCCCAAATACAAGGGCACCCACATTTGTGAAAGAAACATTGATAAAACTTAAACCACACATAGATCCCCACACACTAATAGTGGGAGACTTCAACACCCCACTCTAAAAAAACGACAGGTCAACTAAACAGAAATTAAACAAAGAAACAATATCTCTAACAGAGGTCATGAATCAAATGGACCTAACAGACATTTACAGAACCTTACACCCAAACACAAAAGAATTTTCCTTCTTCTCAGCACCTCATGGAACCTTCTCCAAAATAGACCACATAGTTGGTCACAAAGCAAGCCTCAACAGATACAAGAAGATTGAAATAATCCCTTGTATCCTGTCTGATCACCATGGAATAAAGCTGGACCTCAGTAACAACAGAAATAGCAAAAAGTCTACACATACATGGAAACTGAACAACTTGCTACTAAAAGACAGCTGGGTCAGGGAAGAAATAAAGAAATTAAAATCTTTCTAGAACTCAATGAAAATAAAGACACAATATACCCAAACTTGTGGGACACAATGAAGGCAGTGCTAAGAGGAAAGTTCATAGCACTAAGTGCCTTCAAGAAGAAATTTGAGACAGCGCATTCAAGCAACTTAATGGCTCACTTAAAAACCCTAGAAAAAGAAGAAGCAGACACACCAAAAAGGAGTAGATGGCTGGAAATAATCAAACTCAGGGCTGAAATCAATCAATTAGAAACAAATAAAACAATTCAAAAAAATCAATGAAACCAAGAGCTGGTTCTTTGAGAAAATCAACAAGATAGACAAACCCTTAGCCAAGCTAACTAAAAGGCAGAGAGACACCATCCGAATAAACAAAATCAGAAATGAAAAGGGGGACATAACTACAGACACTGAGGAAATTCAAACAATAATTAGGACTTACTTCAAAAGTCTATATGCAACAAAATTTGAAAATTTAAATGAAATGGACAATTTTCTTGATCGATTCCATTTACCAAAGCTAAATCAGGACCAGGTAAATCAATTAAATAGTCCTATATCCCCCAAGGATATAGAAGCAGTCATCGAAAGGCTCCCATCCAAAAAAAAGCCCAGGACCTGATGGTTTCAGTGCAGAATTCTACCAGACATTCAAAAAAGAGCTAACTCCAGTTCTCTTCAAACTATTCCACAAAATCGAAACAGAAGGAACATTACCAAACTCATTCTATGAAGCCACAGTCTACCTGATACCTAAACCTCACAAAGACCCAACAAAAAAAGAGAACTTCAGGCCAATCTCCCTTATGAACATTGATGCAAAAATACTCAACAAAATACTCACAAACCGAATACAAGAACACATCAAAGATATCATCCACCATGACCAAGTAGGCTTTATCCCAGGTATGCAGGGGTGGTTCAATATACGGAAATCCATCAATGTGATCCACTATATTAATAAACTGAAAGAAAAAAAACCACATGATAATCTCCCTAGATGCTGAAAAAGCATTTGACAAAATCCAACATCCATTCATGTTTAAAGTATTGGAGAGATCAGGGATACAAGGCACATATCTAAACATAGTAAAGGCGATATACAGCAAGCCTATAGCCAACATCAAACTGAATGGAGAGAAACTTAAAGCAATCCCACTGAAATCAGGGACAAGGCAAGGCTTCCCACTCTCTCCATATCTCTTCAACATAGTGCTGGAAGTCCTTGCTAGAGCAATAAGACAGTTGAAGGAGATCAAGGGGATACAAATTGGAAAGGAAGAAGTCAAATTATCACTATTTGCAGATGATATGATAGTATACGTGAGTAACCCCAAAAACTCTACCAGGGAACTCCTACAGCTGATAAACACCTTCAGCAAAGTGGCCAGATACAAAATTAACTCAATAAAAATCAGTAGCCCTCCTGTATACAAAAGACAAAAGGACTGAGAAAGAAATTAGGGAAACACCCTTCACAATAAACACAAATGACATAAGGTACCTTGGAGTAACCCTAACCAAGGAAGTCAAAGACTTGTATGAAAAAAATTTCAAGTCTCTGAAGAAAGAATTAGAAGAAGATATCAGAAGATGGAAAGATCTCCCATGCTCATGGCTTGGCAGGATTAACATAGTAAAAATGGCCATCTTACCAAAAGCAATCTACAGATTCAATGCAATTCCCATCAAATTGGCAATACAATTCTTTATAGACCTGCAAAGAAAAATTCTCAACTTCATATGGAATAACAAGAAACCCAGAATTGCTAAAACAATCCTCTACAATAAAAGACCTTCTGGAGGTATCTCCATCCCTGATCTTAAGTTGTACTTCAGAGCAACAGTTTTAAAAACTGCATGGTACTGGCATAGAAACAGAATGGTGGATCAATGGAACCAAACAGAGGACCCAGAAATAAACCCACACACTTATGGACACCTGATCATTGACAAAGATGCCAAAACCATACAATGGAAAAAAGATAGCATCTTCAACAAATGGTGCTGGTCCAACTGGATGTCTACATGTAGAAAAATGAAAATAGATCCATACTTATCACCCTGCACAAAACTGAAGTCCAAGTGGATCAAAGACCTCAACATGAAACCAGACACATTAAATCAGCTAGAAAAAAAAAGTGGGGAATACCCTAGAACTCATTGGTACAGGAGATAACTTCCTGAACAGAACACCAACAGCACAGGCTCTAAGAGCAACAATCAATACATGGGACCTCATGAAACTGAAAAGCTTCTGTAAAGCAAAGGACACCGTCATGAAAACAAAGCGACTGCCAACAGATTGGGAAAGAATCTTCACCAACCCTTTATCTGATAGAGGACTCATATACAGTATATATAAAGAACTAAAGAAGCTGAAAAGCAGCAAAGCAAGTAATCCACTTAAAAAATGGGGAACAGAGCTAAACAGAGAATTCTCTGGAGAGGAATATCGAATGGCAGAGAAGCACTTAAAGAAATGCTCAACCTCATTAGCCATTAGGAAAATGCAAACCAAAACAACCCTGAGATTTCACCTTACACCCATGAGAATGGCCAAGATGAAAAACTCAAGTGACAACACATGCTGGAGAGGTTGTGGAGAAAGGGGAACCCTCCTCCACTGCTGGTGGGAATGCAAACTTGTACAACCACTCTGGAAATCAATCTGGCGCTTTCTCAGACAACTAGGAATAGCGCTTCCCCAAGATCCAACCATACCACTCCTGGGCATATACCCAAAAGAGGATCAAGTACACAATAAGGACATTTGTTCAACCCTGTTTGTAACAGTCTTATTTGTAATAGCCAGAAGCTGGAAACAGCCCAGATGCCCCTCAACTGAAGAATGGATGCAGAAACTGTGGTACATCTATACAATGGAGTATTACTCAGCAATGAAAAATAAGGAAATCATGAAATTTTCAGGTAAATGGTGGGACCTGGAAAGGATCATCCTGAGTGAGTTGTCCCAGAAGCAAAAAGACACACACGGTATATACTCACTCATATAGACATATAACATAGGACATACCCACTGAAACCTGTGCATCTAAAGAAACTAAGCAAGAGAGAAGACCCTAACTAAAACGGTCAATCCCCATCCTGAAAGGCAAAGAGGATGGACATCAGAAGAAGAAGAAAACAGGAAACAACCTAGGAACCTTCTACAGAGGGCTTCTGAAAGCCAGAAGAAGAAAACAGGAAACAAACTAGGAATCTACCACAGAGGGCCTCTGAAAGCCTCTGCCCTACAGACTATCAAAGCAGATGCTGAGCCTGATGGTCAATTGTTGGGCAAAGTGAATGGAATTTTATGTAAGAAGTGGGAAATAGTAAGAGCTGGAGAGGATAGGGTCTCCACAAGGAGAGCAACAGAACAAGAAAATTTGAACACAGGGAACTTCCCAGAGACTCATACTCCAACCAAGGACTATTCATGGAGATTACCTAGAACCCCTGCACAGATGTAGCCCGTGGCAGTTTAGTGTCCAAGTGGGTTACATAGTAATGGGAAGAGGGACTGCCTCTGACATAATCTGATTGGCCTGCTCTTTGATCACCTCTCCCTGAGTGGGGAGCAGCCTTACCAGGCCACAGTAGAGGACAATGCAGTCATTTTTGATGTGAACTGATAGACTAAGATCAGAAAGGAGAGGAGGACCTCCCCTATCAGTGGACTTGGGGAGTGGCATGCATGCAGAAAGGGGAGGGAGGGTGGGATTGGGAGAGGAGGGAGGGCTTATGGAGGGATACAAAATGAATAAAGTGTAATTAATAAAAAAAAGATCATGAGGGATGATGAAGCAAAACATCGGGTGATTAAATACATGTAAGTAGAAGAAAGGCCTAATTGTTGAGACACATTGTGCCTGCAAGAATATGGCAGCAGTAGATAAAAGACTGCATTGTGAATAGGGAACAATTAATGGCAAGGTCAATTGGTATATAACCACAAAATGCCATAATGCAACCCATTACTTTGTATAATAAATGTTAAAAAATTTTTTTCAAGAAGGCACTAGAAGATTATACATGGTTTGGTTACTACTATGATTTGTTACTGTAACAATTTAAAATATTGACATGAATCGGCCTCACCTGGAGACCTCATTTACAGGTTGCTGGACTGCAGAACTGCTGGTCATAATAGGCTCCTGGTTGACAACACAGTTCACCCAGGAACCAAATTTTGCAGAGCATTCATGCAACTATTTTTCTTTATTATTATTATTATATATTACTATTTATTCACTTTGTATCCCTGCTGTAACCCATTCCCTCCTCTCCTCCCAGTCACATCTTCCCTTCCTCTTCCCCCTCTAGGGCCCTTCCCTAGTCCACTGATAGGGGAGGTCCTCCTCTCCTACTATCTGATCCTACCCTATCAAATCTCATCAGAACTGTCTGGATCCTCTTTCTCTGTAGCCTAGTTAGGCCACCTCATCAGGGGGAAATAATCAGAGAGCCTGCCATTGAGTCCAGGTCAGAGACAGTACCTGCTCCCCTTACTAGAGAACCTACATGGAGTCGGAGCTCCCCATGGGCTGCATCTGAGCAGAATGTCCTCACCATGCATCCTTCTCCTCCTTGTGCTCCTCACCTTATTCTTATTCTCATTCTTATTCTTAGTCTCATTCTTATTATTATCACATTCTTATTCTTATTCTTTTCTATAAACCCCTTTCAGGAAGTGATTTAGACCTGATCATTAAAAAAAAAAAAAAACTGAGTGTACAGTAGAGAGGGCTAGGGAGATAGCTCAGTAGTTAAGAGCACTTGTTCTTACAGAGAACAGATTTGATCCCTAGCAACCAGGTAGTAGTTCACAACTATCCTTAACTACAGTTCCAGGAGATTCAACACCCTCTTCTGACCTCCCTCCAAGAACACCAGGGACATATATAAGGTACATAGACATACACAGACAGACATCCACATAAGATTAAAAAGATAGATAGATAGATAGATAGATAGATAGATAGATAGACAGACAGACAGACAGACAGACAGACAGACAGATAGATAGATAGATAGATAGATAGAGCTTTGAAAAAACAAACTCATAAGATAATAAGGCAAGTCAAGAACTCTGGAAACTGAGATGCATGTAATGGTTCTAGCATAGTTGATGGTTCTAAAGCTTAGCCAATGGTTCTAGCTGAAATTCTTCAGCGAGAACAGCCTGAACACTGAACTCCCATGTCTTGAAAAGAGGGCTCGAAGCTCGATTGATTAATTCACTTGAGAAGTCCTGGGCAAATGGGGTGTGTATGTTGTGATTGGTGGTTATTTAAGTACAATGACTAAACATCTCATTGTCCATAGATGAATGCATAGAGAAATGGAATTGAATTTCTTCTGGCTTGTTCTGGATTTCCTATATTAACCTTTTCTTATTTCCTATACCCTTTCATTTTGTGCGAAATTGCTTATTTTGTGTGTCATATTGAAGAAGGAAACCTGGAATATCACTTGCTAAAGACTGAAGTCAACAAAAATCTTTGAAATACAGAGAAATGAAGGCTGTGGTACTGCTAGGATTTCAGTATGGTACCAAGAAGTAGCCAACTTTGACCACAGAAAAGTCAAAATGGAGTTCAGGACTCATGGACAAACGACAGCCAAAAACAATGCAGGAAGAGAACTGAAGGAGATAAAATGTTCAACATTCATAGAAAGAGTACAAAAAGCATACTTAATGCAATAGAAAAATGCAGAGACTTTTTGCTATTACTTTGACCCTACATTATGTTGTATGGGTTATTTTATGATATGTTTTGCTCCCCGCCTGATCTGACCTGAATAACTGTTGAAATATATATCATATATGCTCATGTCTGTATGAATTAGATGTATTCTACTTACATAAACAAGTTGGCAGACTAATTATATAACACAGTTTCCAGCAGACGTATTTCTGTCTGCCTGTGATAGGCTGCACCTCCTACCATTCTAAATGTGGTACATGTACATTTTAATTGGAATAAATTACGTTTAATCTTATGCAAAGTACATTGAAACATGTGACAACGTTAAACATAAAGAGGAATGTAAAAGAAGAGATGGGGATAATTTTCTTTAAAAAAATACAATGCCCTGCTATGTTCAAATTCTCGAAGGCATTGGCAAATTTACTGAGAATACATAGATTTTTGCCTAAGGTTTGAATTTGATCTTTCTCAGGGGGCATTCTGAAGGTTCTAAGAGCAGAGGAGCAACAGGGTAGCATGTTCTAGAACCATGATGGAAAGGGTGTTCTCATGTTATCAGCCCACAAATGAGCCGCGTCAGACAGAAGATCAGGTGGGAGTTAGGAACTCAAAGCACAACATAGTGTTAAGTGTGCATATTCCATAGCAAATTGGTATGAGTGTGGCGTCAACATCGCCTTTTTCTCAATATAGTTCTGAGATATATCTAATGAGTCTTAATTACTCCTTACTATCACTTGGGAGGGAATTATGCCCACCACTATACAAATAATACACTGTAGTCTAACTCTTATATTATGAGAAGTATCTGTTCTCATGATAAATTATATGATCATCTAATCAAAGGAAAATCAAGAGAAACAGGCCTCAGCTGGGGCATTGTTGGCTCAGCTCAAAAAAAAAAAAAAAAAGCAACACAGACAGCACATGGTAATAGCAGACTCTTTCTTTCTTCCAAGCCTTGCTGTTGCCACTGATGGTATTTCCTCCCCCACTACACTTATGATGTAAGTTAGGGATGTAAATGAGACACCGATACCACACTGAGAAGCTCAGAACTCTCAGCTCTGCTCTGTTGTTTGTTAAGTCTCTGTTGGTTTTTCAATCATTTTTCAATTCTGATTTCCCACAGCTTTCCTCCCCGTGGTACTTCTGCCAGCTGCACAGCTGGGGAGAAATTACAATAGAGATTGTTGCAGCTATGCTCACAACTACGCACTGGAATTAGATGCCCCACTCTATAGGTCAAGGCTTCCAAGACAAATGGGAATGAAACATAGTGTACTTTGTCCTGTTGCAAAGGAGTGTGGTGGGGTGCAGTAGCCGCTAAGAGCATGAGATCTCCAGAGGTGTTCAGATCTCTGGGGAAAGAACATTCACTGGGCCGAAATACACACAAGGGCTTTGGACTTAATAAGCTGAGATACATTTCACTAGGATGTGACTTTAAATAATATATTTTTTAATAAGAAAGATAAAAAGAAATCTTACTGATTATCCAGTGCAATTGACTTACTTTATAATCTGTCCCCCCCAGAATGAATTAGGGGCTTAGAAAAAGCATATATTCACTCCCAGATGATGAAAATTTGGCTCTTGGTAGCCCCTGTGTTTTTAGAGTTCTTTTTAAATATTAGAAATAGCTCATATATAATATGTTAAAATTTAAGTAAAAACTATAACAAAAATCACTTATCCTACTCTTCCGAATACTTTATCCTTTTGCATAAAATTTGGTTAATTACTCTAAAGATAACTAATTATCTTTACTTTGTAAAAAAGCTCATGACCTTTTTACTTTAATTTAATTGTGCATATACACACCTAAAACTACATTTATATGGCATCTATAACGTATAGGGTACTACCAGCCCAAAATATATATAAAATACTAATCATGCTAAAAACTTTCTGATGACAAAGCTAGTTTTGTTACTGCTACTATAAGAAACATGGATCAATAGCTTTGTTAATTATGAGGAATGAGTTTAGGCAAAAATTCTAAAACCTTGGTGAAAGAATTCCAAGAGAATACACTAAGAAAGACCTTTGTATGGATGGACTGAAAGAGTCAGCAGTGGTAAAATGTGACCCACCACTCTCTATATTGAGTACATAAAGACCCACAATGCCAATGGTATTCGTTATGGAACTAGGAAAAAAAACAAACAATTAATTTCATGTGGAGCCACTCAAATACCTCAAAAGCCAAATTGGGCAAAGAAAAAAAAAACAAAAAAATTTCTCTATTTGGTATAAAAATATTCTAGAATACTTTAGTAATCAAATAGCATGGTATTACCATACAAAACAAACACAAAGGACAATGGACTAAATAGAGATTGCAGAAATAAACACAAATATCTATAGCCAATGAATTTTTAAGATATTAAAGAATGCTTAGAAAAATACTGATATTTTCAATAAGTGGTACTTGAAAATTTGAATATTCACACGTACAAGAATTAGATCTTCTTCTCTTGGTAGCTCCAAAAATCTATTCCATATCAATTTAAAACTTGAATGCAAAACCTTGACTATGAAAGTGTTAGTTGATCATCTGAGACATGGAAATGGGCAAGGATATTTTGAAGAAAACTATGAAATCACCAAAAACAAAAGCAAAAATATACGAGTAAATATTGCTACAAAGTAAAAGAAGCAAATGTCAGAGTGAGGATCAACCTACAGATGACGGGAATATTTACAAACTTGTAAGTCTGTATCAGTCACACACACATGCAAGTCTGAAAACTTAACAACAGCAAAAAAGCAATTATTTACTATAAGGCACATACCCCTTAATACATAGTCAAAAAGAAGGTATCAAATAGATACCACAAATATGAAAAAATGTTTACCATCAAAAAATCATTGAGAAAATGCAAATCACAAGCTGCAATGAGGCATCATTTTGCTCAAGTATAAGACTAGCACCAAGCAAACAAAAGATGACATATGACGATAAGAGAGAATAATATGAAGATTCATTTTAAACAGAACATAGGACTACTATATGACCCAGCAATCCAATTTCTGGGTATATTTCTAAAGGAAATGAAGTCTGTTTGTCAAAGAGACACTTATACTCCAAGTGTATCGAATCATTGTTCACAAACAACCAAGAAATGGAAACCACCCAGGCTCATTAACTGCAAATGGGTGAAGAAGACAAAGAACACAGACCCAATGGAAAACTATTCAACTATTAAACAAAACAACAAACAAACAAACAAAAAACAGATTCTTCCTTGTATGGCAACATGAATGAATTTGAAGCTCAGTTTGAAAGCTCATAGTGAAATAAGGCAGACAAAATAGGACGAACTATTTTCATTCATAAGTTGAAACTAAAACATCTCACAGAAACAAAGAACAGAGTTGAGATGTTATTATGGACTAGGATAAGCAGAGAATACAACGAAGGAAGAAACTTAGATAAGAGACAACCAAAAAATGTCAGCAATTAGTTTTTGTTTCCTAGAGCACAGCTGCATGAGCAAAACAAGAGTACGAACATTTTGAACACGTAGAATTTATTAATATTTGAAGAGATAGAATAATGTATTGTTGATATACATTGTACATATGAATTGAGTTGTTACTTCTATTTCATAAAGATGTACTGCTGTTTTAAATAAGAGATGCCATTTTGAATTGCAAACCAAAACCAAAGTAACAAAAATAGCGAACGCAGACATACACACACGCTCACAGAGCAAACACCCAGAGAACTGTGATAACACCGAAATTTCTTATATCATGACGTAAAAGTGGCTGATAGACAGAGAAGACAAAGAATAGGAGCTGTTCTGCGAATCTGGAAGGATTTCACTATAGGGTCAGGCCATGCTGTGGAGAGGTTTGCAATGAATTCTGAGGCAGCTAGATTCCGAGGACTCACTGATTCTGGTCTTGGAAGGGCAGAGACATTGCAGGTACCAGTACTCAAGTATGTGAAGTTCCAAAGAAACCCTATATATAAACAATTGCAATTTGATGAGATGAACAACCCTGCTGGTCACACCCTTATCAGAATTCAGGGCTCCCACGGTCCCCACACTTGTGCTTGGTTTTTGAGTTTCTCTTCCTTGAAGTAGAGAGTGTCTGAGGTTTTCGCACTCCTTTTAATTTTTTTGAAAATCTTCAAGGCCTGCATTCATAACCACACAACCTTTTACGATTTCCTGTTTGTGTGCTCAGGCCCTTGGTTTTCAGTCCATACTGTAGAAAGCATGAGGTCCACATGCTTACAGATAGCGCTAGAAAAATCGTTAAACATGCAGGCTTTTTCTTCAATAGAAGACATGGACACCAGTTCACCCAGAAAGCTGGCTAACCCGGTGAGCTTCTGTTATACAGCCCTCACCCAGATTCCCCAGATGCCTGAGCGCTGATTTTCAGTCACTGGCACCCATTCTTGTGGAAGAGTCACAGGTGCTTTGCAACATTCCTGTACGTCATAAGGGAGCTTTGTTGTGATAATAGTCACAAGAAAACTTTTTTTTCTAAAGTTTCATTGCTTTCAAATATGTAAAAAATAAACTGCCCAGGATCAGAGAGTCCTGAAGTTTGAAATGGCACTGGCTCCATCATGCTGAACTGAGTTTCCTTCTTACCTCTGCCAGATCATTTTCCTGCCAGCTGTGAGGCTTTGCAGGGGCCTCCTTCACATCCTACGTTTGTTTGTCCTGCTTCATCGGCAGCCTTCCCCCTACCATTGCTTCCAGGGATAACCGAGTCTATAGGAGAGTGATGTGTTGACCGTCGTTACCATCGTTGGTTTATCTTTCCATTATTATCGCCATCCTTTTAAATATTCCTAAAATATTTTTCTTAATCTTATTTTTCTAAAAATCATAAATCACTATATTAATCACTACACATACCATCTTGAATGAATTGTTTTTCCTTCTCAGTTTAGTATTCTTAACTTAGTAAAGCAATATAAACTTCATTTGGTTTAATACCTATTGTGTTTTAAGAATCCTAAACCATTTTGTGTCAGACAAGTTGTTTTGTACGGAGGTTTGGGAGCCCAGAAAAACATCCTGTAACTGACTTAGACACCAAGAATTTTAACACAGTTTGAGAGAAGCATGTCAGCAAAGGTTAGTGGAGTAGAATTGTTCCAGCTGCATAAAGATAGACCCCAAAGACCTATAGCTACAAACTGAATCTGTTCAAGGCTACTATCACTCTTTCAGCTGGAAACCTTAGTGAACCCAAGAGAACAGAGTAGAGAGTGCAAAAATTCCTATCATGTGCCAGCTGGGGCATGATTAAGAGGGCAAGGTGACATAAATGTCCCAGTTCCGGCCGTCAGGGAAGGAGACACACTGAGGCATGAAGTCAGTAGTATAGTAAATGCTTCACTATTCAAGGATGCACTGACCTACTTTCTAGGCAACCAAGGATGCTAGAGAGTAACAATTGGAAATGAGAGGCAGGGCGTGTTACCCTTTCACCTCCTCTGGTATCCTGGCTCTCCAGGGTGAAGCCACAGGTCACCTAGAGAGGACAGGCAGGTCTTTATATTCCGAGCCAGAGTCTCTGCTCTAGATGCTCTAGAACAATCAGTCTGCCACATCATAATTGTGACAGCTTTAATATCAACGCTCTTAATTACTGAGATGTGATTCATAAAACACAAAAGCCATCATGCTACATAGTGTGAAGTTCTTTTAGTATGTTCGCAAAGTTGCACAGTAATCACCACTTAGTCCAATTATTTTCATACCCTAGACCCAGTCATTCCAACTCTCTAGTCGGTCCTTGTTCTGTTCCTGGTAGCTACTGATTACTTAATATCTCTAAGGATTTTTTTAATGTTCAAGTAAATGGAGTAAAACAACATGGCCTCCTTTGTTATCTAGCTTCTTTCATTAACCATGTTTTAAAGGTTCATTAGTACAAACTCCTTCAACACTCCCCTGACAGTTCGAACATGTAGTTAAATTTGTGACTGCTGCAAGAAAATCTGCCATCCCCAAAATTCAAATGGAAGCACTGGGGAATCCAAGGCTTTAGATTTACTTGGGTTTTTTTTTTTTAAACAATCCTTGATATTCAAGGAGAATTGGTGTTCCCTGTCTCTTCCCGCTCCCTCCTCCCTCTCCCCACAAGGCACAAGAACAATGTTAATTGCTATCAGTATCCCCACATTCCCACTAGAGAACACTGATAGCTGTAAGAAGTAGGTCAAATGCATTATACTCCAGCCAAGCCTGTCCCAGTGTCCCAGTGACACCAGTTAGACCCTTTACTCAATGCACATCTGGTTGCGAATATTTGGATGAATTTTTCTTTACTTGAGCATGGAAAGTGTACATTTGCAGTACCCATGAGCTCTTCAGGAATTTTTTAAATAGAACAATCTTTAGAGACAAATGAAAGATGTGTTTGAAATTTGATATTGTCTCTGTTCCATCACATTTGTTTGAGACACATCGCATCTAATCACACATTGATATTGGGGCTAATGACATGATAATTAGCAAGAGAAATGTGCTGTGGTCAAACTGTCTGTTTTTAATTATTCCAAGGCACCGCACCATTGGCTGGCAATAGGCAGCAGTCTCCTGGAAGAGAGATGGCTTACACTTGCTGTTATCTGGATTATTACTCTCCTGAAACCTAGCATAGGAAATAACCCCAAAAGATCATATGTACTTACTGTCTCACAACTTGTAAGATAAGCCTTTTGGGTCTTAGGCAAAAGATTTTCAATGAGGTGAATGAGTAACAAATTGCAGTAGAATCCTAGATTCATTGAAGAAAGAACGAAGTGAGGGTGACAGGACTCTGTTCTATTGTAAACTGTGGAAACAGGGTATAGCTAGGAAAATCAATAAAGAGCTGTAAAAGAAAATGTTTACTGATAATTCCCATAAAAACACATTGGAGTCTGGGCTGTCCTATCACTAGGGCTACCCAAGGACAATTTTTCAAAAATGAAACAGATTTGCCCTTATGCTGTTTTCACTTAAAAAGCTGAGTAGTTTTAAATGATATATATGTTGAATGCTCTATATCATTTGAGACATACAAATGTATATTTATCCCCCAATCTTTGGTGGTAAGTCAACCTGGCCCCTTTTTAAAATAAGTCTGCCAAATAAAGCTATATTTTTGCATAATGCATCCATAATGCATTCTTCATACTTAAAGTTTTGGTATCATTAAAGTGGAGCAAGAATTTAACACGCTTGTGAAGCTATGAGAGTTCAGACTTACAGATTTTTAAATGTCAATTTTTCACACTGCCTTGCCAACCCTTATTTCAACAACAACTTTGGATGTGAGGGAAGCTGAGACTTATTGTAAATGCACCGTTTTAAAACACTCAGCTTTGGTATAAGTGTTGATTCTTTTCTCAAGGTGTTTTATCAGTGAGCTAAGTTAATTTGGACAATTAAAATCACAAACAAAATATGAAGCGGTTGGTAGAAATATAGCTGATAAGCATTCAGGAAAAAATTGAAATGTGTGAAACAATAAAGTTTCCCCAATATTTAGTGGATTAGGCATATTGATCATTATTATTTTGAGAAGGAATGAAGATCACTGCTTAGCATGGTAGGAGAAATAAAAAGAATGTTGCCAGAAAGCTCTTCCTGTAACCAGGAACAAGAACAGACTGAAGTATTATTACACAAGCAAGGCAAAAAAAAATATTTTAAGATCAGTAATCTCACAATTGTGAGTCCCAGATGACAGACACTGAACTACAGAATTTAAACTTCCCTGTTGGGCTTGGGTTTTTCTTTTTTGCGATTATAAGATCCCTTGTTTTTTCCTCATAGAATAAGAAATTATAAAATTTATTTTGGAATTTAAAAAGCCTGCAGTTAAGGTAACATTGGACTTTCAAATAGATCTTGGACTTTTAAGCATTAAAAAAAAATTAAAGACAATCGGACTATATTTTATTTTGTGATTAACATGGAATCTTGAACACAGTAATAAAAGAGACGTAGCTTAATGTGATGCTTTTGTGTGTCAGAGTTGACAAGGGATACAGTGTCATAGTTTTCATCAAATTGACACAAAGCTGGACACACATGGGAAGGGGAAGTGGGACCTGGGGAATCGCCTCCATCAGATGACACCATGCACATGGCAATGGGGCCCTTTCTTGTTCACTGATTGTTGTGGGAGATTCCAGGCCACTGTTGGCAGTGTCATCTCTAGGCAGGCTAACTTTGGCTAAGTAAGAAAAGGAGCTGATCTAACTAGTGGTTATCTAGAAGCTTCATCCCTCCTGACAAGCATTCGTGGTACCAGAAGGTATTCTGCACAGTCCTGGGGCAGAAAGGTAATAATCAACATCACCCAGCTACAAACCTGTGACCTCCTATGGTGACCTACCTTCAGAATATACTGGTGAAAGGACAGCACAAGTGTTATGAGAGTAACTTTCTGCTTGGATTTAAGACCCGCTCCATGATAAATCTATACCTTGGTCACCTGCTAAAGTGACCAAGAGCTTAAGGCTAGATAGATTGTGGACCTAAGGGAAAACCTACTACTATTATTTTGCTAAAGGAGCATAGCAATAAAATGACTCATAATGACATACTGCTACACCCATAGATCAATGCCTTACTCACTGCACACCAGAGGAGGTTTTTCTTGTAGTAAATGGAAAATAACAAAGAGACCAGAACTAGACAATGTTCAAAGAGTGAGGTAGTTAAGAGTATCCAATCCTAAGTGTGATGTCTTCATCAAAGCCCTCCTCTCAAGGCTCAGGAATCTATGCAGAAGAGGAAGGTATTGTGAGAGGCAGAGGTGGTCAATTAGTGTATGGAAACAGTTTCTTCCAGACACACATGAATTCACAGAGACTGTGACAGCATGCACAAAGTCTGCACAGGTTTAAGCCAGAGTGCATTTCAGCATTGAAAGGCAGAAGTGGACAAGGGGTCCTATCACTAACCAAGAACTATCTACAATTGACCCACTGGCAAAGGGAAATCAATGGTCTTAATGAAGTGTCACTGGGTATAACAACCAAACTCCAGAGCACGCTACACCCTGGAATAGTTGGCCAATAAAAATGAACTCAATGGTATTTTGTTTTGACGTTTTTTTTTTCTTTTTTTTTTTTTTTGTTTTTTTTTTTTTTTTTTTTTTTTTGGTCTGATTGGTCTCTTACCTATTTGTTTTGATTGTCATGGGGCGGGGAGGAAGGTGCTTCTTGCTTTTTTGTTTTAGTTTTTTTGAGAGAGGGAGAAGCAAGAGAGGAGGGGGAAGAAAGAACATAAAATCGGGTCCAAAGAGTGGTGTGGAGGATCTGAGAGGACTTGGAGGGATGCAAAAATGATCAAAATAGTATTTGTAAAAGAATTAATAATACTAAACATAGAATTCCTTTCTGATCTGATAATTCTACCTCAGGTTGAAAGGAGGGTCTCAGAGCGCTATATATATATAGTTATGTTCATATCAATATAATGCCACATCTCTAAAACATGAGAGAACACAGAAAAAAAGAAAAGAAGGAAGGAAAAAAGAAAGAATAAAAGGAAGGAAAAAGAAAGGAAGAAAATAAGAAGGAAGGAAAGGAGGGGAAAGAGAAGGGAAAGAAAAAGAGAAAAGAAAAAAGAAATTTAGCTGATCAAGCCATGAAGAGCAAACCAGTGAGGAATATTACTCCATGGCTTCTGTTTCAGTGTCTGTTACCAGGTTCCTGCCTTGAACTCCTCCTACCCTGGCTTTCCTTGATGATTGGCTGTAACTTGTAATGTAAACCTTTTCCTTCTCGGTTGTTTTCAGGCAGTATATTTTCTCAAAGAAACAGAACCCAAACTATGACAAGCAATCTCAAAAATAACTAAAAATTTTCACTGTCTTTTCTTTTCTCAAAGTTTAGTAAATCTATTGTTAGAAACATAAGAGTTGATAGCAGAGGTTTGGGGTTGAAATGACTGTATGAGAAAGGATAGTCAAGTTATCGTTGGACATAGTAACTCAGATTCAGTGGAAAGAATGGGACATGACTGATGAGATCATAGTCACTCTGAGAACTCTATCACGGCCATAAAAGCCACTCTGCTATTGTGGCTCTGAGACTGCTCATGCTTCTCGATGATCACGTGTAACCAGAGGCTTCTCCATTTTACAGTGATGGTGCAAGATCAAGATAGAATGGAGGCAGCATCAGCAGCCTAACTGCTTAATCTAATGTGAGGACCTGAGATCCTTAGAAGATCTGATTCTGAAGTTAATTTTTTAAAAAAATATGATACCAAGTGATGAGTACTCAGGCTAGATTTTCTATAATCCTTCCAGAGCCACAAAATATAAGAAGTGATAGCTACTGCACTATATACATTTACCACCAGAATTACTAATATGGGCCATTTGGCATATTGACATTGCTTAAAAGAGAAGCCTGAAAAGGTTTCCTATCAGAGGGGAAAGATGAGATACAGTAACATAGCGCTATCCTTTCAATCCTATTGGCTTCTTGTAGTTTAATGAGAAGTAACTTTGATACAGTTCGTTGTAGTACTTTTTAGTTAAAGCCACCATCTCAACTGTATCTTGTCTATTTTTTTTTCTCCATAACTCAGCATCATTCCTATGATGCTTCAAATGTGACGATCCAGGGGTGAGAACACAAGGAGCTATAATAACAGACTTCTACCTTTCCGACATATGAAATCTATCTGAAATAACATTCAGTTCTTCTACCAAGAAAGCGCTGTGGGCTTTCTGAGACTAGAAGCTTGATTTGAAATCAAAGCTGGGTATCTGAAATGAGAAGCAGCAGTGCTTTGCATTTTGTCCTAAGTGGGGCTTTCCTGAACCACAAAAGAAAATTAAAACTACAAAATTAAGCAAAATGGGAGGGGAAATTGTTTTAAATGGTTTTAAAATGATTTAAAATTTTTACAACTATTTTTCTCCTGGAGAGTGCTCAGTTTGTAGCTCCATTAAAATATTACTGACATAAATATATTTCAATTTTCCATTAGATATTTTATCTTCCATTTGAAACATGAATTTATTTGGGATGAAGGAACAGTATTCGGGCTAATGAGCTAGAAGAGTCTAGATAACTGCCAGAGCTACTCACAGATGTAAAATGCTGAGAAAATGAAAGCATGTTTATCTTTATAGAGTCTTCCAGTGACAGACAGCTTTGCATCAAAGTGGAAGGCAGGGTGCAAATTTCTAGCTCAGCAGCCTGACAGGAGAGCAACTGGCTCTGGAGTCCTTTGTAATATCAAAGGTACTTATCTGCCTGGCAGGTGGGCTCCTTATTTAGATTCAAACTGCCACTGTAACCTGGTCCTCCCCATACCTGAGAGTAGGCTATGCATTCATTATACGTCTACATTCGGAATTCAGAGGATTCTTGGACCCAGCTAAATTAACACATTCTCCAGAACAGCCACACACAGAGGCTCCTCATCAAGTTCTATTGATCAGAAGACACCTCTTACATGCTTTCAGGACATTTAATTGCTCTGCAGCAATAGACTTTCCAAGTTTTTTGTTCCATTTGTTTCCAGTTTCTCGCTGCTGTCAAAATAAGCATACTATTTATCGGTGGCTGGTCCAACAAACAACCCAAGCCCCTTGAATGAGATCCTTTTATCACTCGGATGCCTAATCGCAGAATTGATTTCTAATGAAGAAATTTGGATTACAAATTCTTGACTTCAAGTGCAATGTCCAGGGCGTTTGAGGATTCCTAGCAATAAGAATAGTTTTAATGGAATATTAGTTTCTAGAAGCTCACCCCCACCCCCCATCCCCCCACCCCCCTACCCCCACATACACACACACCACACATACGAAATCTTGGCTATAGTGTTTTTTTAATCATCAACTGAACAACCACATAATTAAGAAATATCACAAATATCTAACAAGACAGCAAATACAGACATAGAAATGCATAATTTTTTTCTCTTAAAAACAATTTTATACAGAAAAGCAATGGACTTGGTTAAATTCAGCTTTATTCGCTATAAAGTGTGTGAGATGTTAGTGCTTTACAGACTTCTATTTGAGCCAATATTTCACCCTGGGCTCCTGTGGAGCAGATCAAACTGAAACAACCTCACCTCTGCTCTGTGCCTTAAAGTTACACAGCATTCTAAACTGGAGCGTTTTTCAAAACAAAAACAAAAGGCCAGCAAATTCACATTAGCCTATCAGAAGGGACCTAACTTACCCGAGAGGCCATAAACTAGTTCCTGTAAGAAAGTCACCTCTAAAATGACCTATTAACTCTCCATCTCTACTCCTCAGAGCTCTTTTCCCTGCCTGTAAAGACAGGATCTTCTGCTCAGTTCATTGGAATAATCGTTCTAGTTTTATAGGATGGGGCATTCCTCAATTCTAAATCACAAAGCAAAATTTAAAAAAAATTATTTAAGTTAAGCTTCTTATAATTTTATCTCAAATTCAAAGGCTAATATTTTTGTGGATTTTCAGCTGCATCTTTTCTATGCAGTTTGAAGTGTATGTCATTCCAAACAAATTAATATCATTAATTTGAATTACCGTTTACTATGTGTTGTGGTCCAATTTCTTCTGCTTTGTTAAAATACCTTAGTTTCTGTATTTAATTTAAAAAAAAAAACCTATGGCATTTGAGGTCTAAGAATAATGGGATTGACATCCACTGGGTATGTCACAACAAAAAAGATGGTATGATGGTCAAAGGTTTGTGAGCAGAAGAGATGAAAAAATGAGATCATAAGCCAGACACCAAGAAGGTCCATGTGGCCTGTTATCAAGTTTCCTTCAGAAGGACTAATCCTTCCTGATAAACCAGCATCACCATTTTTGAGGCCATGGCTAAGGCCTCATGGCTAACCCCTAGTCCTTCATATTACTTTTCCGTTGGCCAAACTTCTACCCCATGAAACATTGGGACTCAAATTATATCAGAGCATAGAACTAGTCAGGAAGCTAGTGTAAAATGCAGAAATGTTGTCTAGAAAAATAGCACAGAGCTTTTCCTCAACCTTAATTAAGCTCAAGAATCCAACATTTCATTTGCCTTCTTCTGAACGATTCTTGAAGCCTCCCAAATATGCACAAAATTCCAAAATCCTGACTCATTATCATGCTATATTACTCTTAAATACTGAATTTTTAACACAATGCTGTTGCTATACTACAAAGGACATGAGAATATCCTCTGATTTCTCTTTTAATGATTGCCATTTTGTTTAAGAAAAAAGAAGTCATTATTCTTAAAACAGTATTGGTTAGTATGACCTGGAGAGGACAGGAGCTCCACAAGGACCAAATATATATGGGCACAGGGGTCTTTTATGAGACTGTATCTCCAACCAATGACCATGTATAGATATAACCTAGAACCCCTGCTCAGATGTAGCTCATGGTAGCTCAGTATCCAAGTGGATACACTAGTAAGGGGAACAGGGACTATTTCTGACATGAACTCAATGGCTAGCTCTTTAACCTCCCCCTCCTCTGAGGGAGGAGCAAGCCTGCTAGGCCACAGAGGAGGACTTTGCAGCCAGTCATGAAGATACCTGATAAATCAGGGTCAGATGAAAGGGGAGGAGGTCCTCCCCTATCAGTGGATTTGGAAAGGGACAAGGAGGAGATGAGGGAGGGAGGGTGGGATTGGGAGGGAATGAGGTAACGGGATACAGCTGGGATACAAAGTTAAACTGTAACTAATATTAAAAAATAAAAGAAGAAATAAAATAAAACAGTATTGAGTGCTGGAATCCTTATGGAAGATGAGGGAGATAGAAAGACCTGGAGGGAACAGGAACTCCACAAGGAGAACAACAGAGCCAAAATACCTAGGCCCAAGGGGGACTGCAGAGAATGATACTCCAACTAAGGACCATGCTTGCAGAAAGCTTAGACCCCCTCTTCAAAGGAAGCCCATTGGCTGCTCAGTTTCCAAGTGGGTTCCCTAGTAAAGGGTACAAGGGCTCTCTCTGACATGAACTCAGTGGTTGGCTCTTTGATCACCTCCCCGTGGGAGGTGCAGCCTTGCCAGGCCAAGAGGAGAGCCTTGGTAAGACCTGATAAGCTAGGGTCAGATAGAAGGGGAAGAGGTTCTCCCCTATCAGGGGACTATGGAAAGGGCATAGTGGGGAGAAGAGGGAGAGTGGGTGGGACTGGGAAGAGATGAGGGAGGGAGGCTGCAGCGGGGATACAAAGTGAATAAATTGTAATAGATAAGTATAGAAACAAATTAAATTTAAAAAAGTATTGAGGACTACCTTTACAATGTATTGGTAGTATCTTGTCCTTACATCCTCTTTCTACTAAAAAGCTAAAAAAAAAAAAAAATACAGGAGACAATTTAAAATATATGTGTTTGTTACATATTTTAGAATAGTCAAGAGAATGTAACCATTTCCACTACAGAATATTTTGTTGCAGAAGTAATAGATAAACTAGTGTTGATGAAATATGATGAAACTTATGATGTATAAATAACATTTACTCTGGGTACCTCATTTTGGATGAGACAAAAGAGAGTCATAGACATGAACTGATTGGCCTGCTCTTTAATTATCTCCCCCTGAGAGGGAAGCAGCATTACCAGGACACAGAAGACAATGCAGCCACTCTTAATGAGACCTAATTGACTAGGATCAGAAAGAAGGAAAAGAAGTCCTCCCCTATCAGTGGACTTGGGGAGGGGCATGCATGCAGAGGGTGGAGGAAGGGAGAGACTGGGACAGGAGGAGGGAGGGAACCACAGGGGGGATACAAAGTGAATAAAGTGTAATTAATAAAGAAAAAAAACAGAAAAAAAAGAGAGTCACAGAAACAATAAATATTTCATGTAATGCTAAACCCACTTTGGTCAGCTATGTGAAAAAAAATAAGCCATGTGACCCATATTTGTCACTGAATTTTTCATTTACTTACTCCTAATTATGTTGCTCTTGCATAAAATAACTGCTGAGGTTACAAATGTTATGGAATAAAGCAATAGTTATTGGTATTTCAAACATTTATACAGATGTCAAATAGGAAATAATTCACTTAGATAGTATAATCACATTTCCAATTCATCAATATGCAGCTCTAGACAGTAACATTAACAGTAGCTTTTCTAGCTCCCTTCTAGGTTGACTGTACAATTAATAAACCTCAACCAATATGGAAATTAATGTCATCAAAATCAAACAATGTAGAATTATTAAAATACTTGAGTAGTATTCTCTCTAGTCCCCTGCAGGGATATAATTTCTGTTAAATCAACTGCATGGGCCGCCTCCTGTGTGAGCGAGTTTAATAATAGTGTAAAAGCCAACATATCGCCATCTGCTTAGCATTATGTACTCCTATATTTGGCTACAGTTGCTACCTGGCTGAACAAGAGTGTAACGGTGTATAGATTTAACACCCTTATCTATCAAATTGTATAGTTTCTCAATGTTTCTCAATGTTACCGGTCACAGAGTCCCAGACGTACGTTTCATTGCTCATCACATTGTTCACACATTTGTACCATTTTCTATCTACATCTATACTGAACAAATCGATGAATATTCTGTACTGGTCATCTGTATAATGGCAACATATAACAAAGCAGGAAGCAATAATGTTATGCTTTTCTAACTCATAATTCTGTGTAGCAATGGGAACCGATCCCGATGAAGCTGAATCTGATTGACACTGCTCACAGGTTTAGGTCAACTCCCTGGTTCCTTCTTCTCTGTAGATCAAGGACCTTCTGAAACATGCTCTTCTTTTCGGGGAATAGCAGAATATCCCTAGAAGCTCCACAGACAAATCGCCCCCCCCCCCAGTAAAACAGTATCTTCTGTGATGACATGACCAAGCCCGTGATCAATGGAGAAGCAAAACAACCCTTACAGTCAACAAATGAAGGATTCACGTTCTATAAAAACGTATGTTAATTGAAAATTTCAGTAATTCTGAGTTGGTTTACCAAAGTAACCATTATAGCTTATCATGTCTCATTTATTTTGACTGGAATTTAGCCTACTCTGTTTTCCTGCAATTTGGCTCCCAGTTCCCCTAGAAATAAATGTATTTTGCCCTACATAAAATGTTCTATTTTATAATTGAGATAAGTTTCCATTTGAATGTCCCCAAAGTCTTTAGAAATTTCTCCATCAGTTCATTGTCCAATATCCCTAGAAACAAATGAGTTTGTTAGCATGCAATTCATAATACAAAAAATAATTGTCAATTCTAGTGAATCACTCACTATCAACACTCTAATTTCCGCAGTCATCCATAAGTAGCTATAGAAAATAAATGATAAATTATACTGGTTTTAAATTTTTCTTGTGCTGGGATCTAACTTAACTCTGTACTTTCTATGTTTAAGTTTTAAAGTCTTTAAATTCAAAACCAATAATAGATGGAAAACTACAGTGATTATAAAATAGAACGTAAACCCCAACAATTTCTGTTATAATCCAAAAATATTGATAATTTTATAATGTTCTCTTTAAATTTGACTCATCAATTGGCTTCAATATTAACAATAGAATTTTTTACATATTTGCCCTTTCACTACTAAAAGTTGCACTTTTGCAGCCTAAAATTGCTTTGGAATGAAATCCGTTTCCTCTAATGTTGTTCCAAGTTTGGCTACATTTCCCTGTGTATATGTATGGAGGAGGAGGTGTGGCCCATCGACCATCTAGCCAAGTAGATTACCACTGAGTCCTGCTTCACTCTGTATCTTCTCAAAAAATATAGGCGAGCTTCACCTCTATCTAAAACGCCTCTGATGACAGCTACCTGGTCCATCATAGGCAGACACGCTGACACTCATTGTGATCCCTGGTTTGCTTATATTCATAAGTACGTATCATAACATGGATTTCTTACCTCATTTTCCAAGGTGTTTTTTTTTCTCTTTGTGTGTTACATTACGTTAAAAACTTCTTAATTAGTCTTTCCTCATTATTCTGTTTACTTTCGATTTATATGGATTGCACCAGGCACTTAATACACGCATTTATTGTAACAATAACCTGAAAAGTTGAAGTTAAATAAAGCTTCCGCCCTCCTACACAGCAAGAACTATGGCATCTTGTATCTATGCTGCCTTTCCTCATTTTTCCTTATAATTATAGAGTACTTTTTTCTGTTTATTTTCTTTTTATTTTTCTTGAAAATATATACATTAGTACATTGTATTTACATAATTTAAAGGCTTCCCTCTCCTACCTCCAAATAGTGTTTATATTTCCATGAGAATAACAAGCTACTTCCTTAATTTTATAATTTCTTTCTTTTCAATATGGGATTTTTTATTGTTCCCAAAGACATCCCAAATCATACTTCTAATTCAGGATCTTGTTTTTGGAGCTGGGTAACTTAGGTCTTATTCATCAGTCTGCTACACTGTTCCCTTTTCAGATGCATAGATATCATGCAAAAACATTCTGATATCCTTGTTTTTAACTTTTGTGACTTGCTGAATTAGAGCCACTGAATATATGATTTCCTTTGAGGATCAATTCATCCTTCCATTCATCCTTTGTCTCTCAAGCCCATCCTTGTTTGGGCTTGAGAGACAAAATAAGCAACACCTGTCCCTCTGAACCCTGCAGATGTACTTTCCACCCAAGAAATTTCAGATTTCAATCAAATACCCATTCTCCTGGATAACGACGTTGATGGGGAAGCGAGCGTACACAGACCTCATCTTGTATCGGAAGCCCAGTGTTACACCCTTGATCACATTCTGAACGTGACTGCACGGTTCTGACCGTAGCCAGTTCCTTTCTGTTACCCCACCATTTGTCAACCTGGAACCTCCTCTTTTTCTTCCAAGAAGACTCAGCCTTACATTGATGTGATTGAAGTCCCTCCGCAGGGTTCCCCAGGACCCTTCACAATGACCATGTGTCCCTTCAGAGTGATGTTGACATTTTCTGGTATGTCCACAGTCTGATTGCTGAGAATGGTCTTCATTCTCACAGTAGATGGGGGAGGGGAGGAACCAGCAATTTAATAATTTCATTGGCAATGCAGTACTTTAATATGCAATTTTATACTTAAGACTATCAATGAAACATTAAAAAATATGATTCACCTTTTAAAATCAATTCTTTTTCATCATTAATCCTTGATCGATATTGCAAATTTGTTCTTCTCTTTGAAGTGTTAAGGTCATCTATTTTACAGTCAGTGTGCATGAGATTAAACACAAAATTATCTGAGATTGGTGAGCTTTATTAAACATACCTTCTAGACAACAATTAAAGAAAGGAAGACTCTAAGAGAGACTTGGGGAGGGTTGCATGGGAGATACTGGATAAAAGGGAGGGGAGGGAAAACGATGCAATTTTATTATAATTTCAAAATTAAAGCAATCATTATTTTTAAATAAAACACATTCTCTACCTGACCAGCAGTGTCCAAGATGTCTAAATAAGCAGGCTCGTTGTCAATCCTCACCTGGGTTTTATAAGCATCTTCTGGAAAACATAGGAAAAAGGTTTTGTTTATGTTTGTCCCACAGAAAAGCTGTGTTTAAATTTGAAATTTTGTAAAAAGACATTTCATCTAAGTTACTAGCTGGTATGCTGTTTAAATAAAACATGAAGAGAGCAACATATATAACATAGGTGATAGTGAAACCTGCAAATGTCTTAGAATACAACACAAGGAATGCTGGGAGAGGTGTCACACAGCTCTCATCCCAGCACTGTGAAAGACAGAGGCAGGTGGGTCTCTGTGAGTTTGAGGCCTGTCTGGTCTAGGTAGGTAGTTTCAGGCCAGCCAGGGATAATGAGATAGTTCAATGGTTAAGAGTCTTTGTTCTTCCAGTGCCCTGAGATGGCCCATAGCCATCTGTAACTCCAGTACCAGGTCTCTGATGCCCTCTTCTGACTTCTATAGGCACCAGGAACACACATAGTACGCCTACATTCATGTAAGCAAATCATTCTACACATACAAATAAAATAAATATGTCTAAAAAAAAAGACAAAAAGCAAAAGCACACATGGAACAGCATCATGGATTTGGCCATGTTCCTTCATATGTTACCATAGACACAGGCCACAACATTCATTAGAGACGCCTTTAACTTTCTGATAGTCATAGCTGAGAAGATAGTTTTGGTATTTCCTGAGAGAAGGAAGGCAGAAGGCATCACATTTTCAATACAGGAAATACTGAGTATGTATGTCCATTGACCATTAAGTAAGGACAACTAATACGTGTTTGCCAGGATCTGGAGCTCTGGACAGGCCTCTGAATCTCTTCCTTTCTTTACATCATGTATGTTCTTATGGTGCCTAACCATCACACATATTGCAGCCTAGTTAAACCAAGTGTAGCATTGGTTTAATGCCCTCTGGCAGCTGCTCAACTCAACACATGGGTTCCCAAAGTTCATATTTTGCCTTGTTCACTGTGCATATTGCAAAGAAGGGGCCAAGAGATCTATTGTCAAAAGCTTTTCTTAGAGTGTCTCTTCGGAGACATAGATAATTACCATGCTGTTGTTTTTGAACCACACTTGGACAAATGAGTTATTTTACAATATCTTCATTCATAAAGTAGAAATGATCAACCACAGGAGATGCTTTTGCTGATGTGCATGCGGGAAACCTCCCATAAATTATAAGCTTGTTTGATCTGGGAGATAGAAAGACACACATGTGCACACAGAAACACACATGTGTGATGTGCACTGACATAGAAGCATACAGACAGAACCCGAAACACGCTCAATATACTAGGTATCATAAGAATTTTCCAGCTTTTCAAAATTACTCTCTTTTCAGCCACTGATGTCTCTCTCATAAGGAGAGCATCTGTGAAATTACAGTCTATTTTTACATCTGGAGGGTGCATAGGGTTTATTCTTCAGTTTCCTGATAGAGAAATAGTTAACTCGGAGGAAGGTTCCATGAGGTGAGGATCACAGGTGAGCCTCCAATCTCATGTTTGTTTATTTAAGTGAAAAAGCCGGGGAACAGCCTCCTGAGGTTGAGGTGCTGAGTAACCCAGGCTGGGGCGCTCTGTGGGAGGAGCCAGCACCTGGGACACTCATCAAACAGAAGCCTCTCTTGAGATCAGAAAACCTCTTCAGTAAAAATAGGTGGGAACAAGCTGGAAATTAAAATCGGGCCACAGAGCCAAGACTTTATTTCTCTGTTTTTTTGTTTGTTTGTTTGTTTTTGTTTTTTTTTTTTAAGACATGCCCATACATGTATACATTCTAGTGTGGGAAATCTGGGTCACCTTCCTGGCCTGAATAAAAGCTAATCCTTTTCATTTCCCCTCTATAAACAATCCTGCTTTCAGTTCCCATTTATCCACTCCCATTGAGGCTGCCCATGCAGAAACATACTGTCAGAAACACTCTGTTGAATGCATATAAACACTCCCAAACTCCCACCATCTGCCTACGGTGCCTATCCTGAAGTGAGCTCATTTATCTTCCCAAGCAAAAGGCTAAATGTACACAGAGCTTCTTCAGGCAGAAAGGATCACAGCTGCATGCTACATTCTTTGAAAAAACAAAAAGAAAAAGAAAAAAAGACTGCATTCATGGAGACACCAACCACCTTAAAAGTCATCTCAAAATGTGGATATTTAACATAAGACCACAGTATCTCCTCTGCGCTCTGCTTCTACCACAGAATCTTACAAACTAAAACAATAAAGGCCGATATTAAAGCTTTTAATCTATCACAATATATGTATGCTGTGTTGGTCAGCCACTTACCTTGTTTGTAAGATATAAATAACATAATTAAATACATAAATTACAAGCTCTTACAAGGCTCAACATAGTAGCACATGTCATAATGCATTGGAAACAAAGAAGCACAATTTAGTCAAGACATATCATACTGTAAATTTTTAGCCAAACTATAAGAAATGTAAATCATATCTACTATTTCTGATTGTACATATATAAATGCATATTTACCGAGCAGAAGATCATACAGGATTTAACAAGATATGCTTTCCAATAATCCTCAAGTATACTGTTTTGATCAATTTAAAAAGCATAAAGTATTTTGGAAAATATTCCCATAAAATGCATATTTATTTAAGTAACTTAAAATATTTTAATTGTAAATATTGAGGTGATTTAGATCTATACAGTATGGAATTAAAAAACACAAGGAAATGTTAATTGATTTTTTTTTCTTTTGATATAGGGTTTCTCTTTAACCTTGACTGGCCCGGACTTATTCTGTAGACCAGGCTAGCCTCAAACACAGAGATCCACCTGCCTCTGCCTCCCTGAGTGCTAGGATTACAGGTGTGTGCCATTGCAGCTAGCTGTGCTATTGAATATTTATTACATGGTTTTAAAATATTATAATACTTGACTGTTTCTTACATGATTTACTGCTCAAACCAAATTATATAGTTGATAATATTTCACGGAACCTTTCTTCTGTAACTTTGAGCCACTGTATGTCTTCAAAGTAGCAACTGTTAACCCAATATTTTTAAAAGGCAATAAATAATACGAAGACTTAACTAAGGTATATCAAGATCTTTCTCGGAGGTCATCCTCCATAAATCTTATCTGTTGTTCATATGAGGGCATGTGTGAGCATAAGCATGTGATGTGCGCACCCATATATACACACAAAGCAGAAATACTTGGAAATGGACAATACAGACTCTTCTGATTAAACCCAGCAGATTCAATATGGATAGGAATCTGCATTTGGGTCAATATGCTTATCAAGCATGGATTCTGGTGCACATCTGAGTATCTAGTGTTAATATTTAGGCACGTGCATCTGAGTTGCCTAGCAACCGATGATGTCATCATGTGTTGCTGGCCAGATGGCCACACCTGGCAGGCATGGTTACATTGTTCCTTAAGAGGATCACCCCACCTACTTTGTTTCTCTCTTGCTCTCTCTTGGCCTCTCTTACCTTCTTGTCCTCTCCCCTTTCTCTGTCAGGGCACCCCCCTCTCTATTCCCCCCTATCATATCCTGCTCTCTCCTCTCCCTCTCTTCATCTCCGTCTAATAAGCCCCTTTCACATAAAATCTGCTGTGTGCCTCATCATTATTTAATTTGTCCCAACATCTATTGTGCAAACTCTGATGGGCACAATGTTTAACTGTATTGAAATGTAAGTTATAAGTTGTGCCTAGTCACATGGAGTTTAAAATTTGAGGGGAATGAATTAAAGTAAGCAGCCAGTTATACTACCCCTTGCTAAGTGTTCTGTGAAAAATTTGCTTAGGAATAACTTCATTTAGACAGAAAGCAAAGAGCACTGGTGGGATCCACTGTTGAGCCTGGCTTGGCCCTCAAAGGATTCACATAGGAAAGAGAAAGGCTGAAGCTTCAGGAGGAGACAGGGAAAATTATTTAAACTCTGATGTAACCCCTATCCTGAAAAATAAATACTCAGTGAAATATCCAGAATATTTAAGGTTATTGGCTGTAAAAAGGGTTTTGAAACAAGCTTAGTTTCATTTGCAAAATGAATAGTGATGAGAAAGGACACCCCTCTCCACCAATAAAAAGAACCAAAAAATCTGGACACAGGGGTATTTTCTGAGACTGATACTCCAACCAAGGACCATGCATGGAGATAAGCTAGAACCCCTGCACAGATGTAGCCCATGGCAGCTCAGTCTCCAAGTGGGTTCCCTAGTAATGGGAACAGGGACTGACTCTGACATGAACTCAGTGGCTAGCTCTTTGATCACCTCCTCCTGATGCAGGACCAGCCTTACCAGGCCACGGAGTAAGACAATGCCGCCAATCCTGATGAGACCTGATAGGCTAGGGTCAAAGGGAAGGTGAGGAGGACTTTCCCTATCAGTGGACCGGGGAGGAACATGGGAGGAGAAGGAAGAGAGGGTGGGATTGGGAAAGGATGAGAGAGGGGGCTACAGATGGGATACAAAATGAATAAACTGCAATTAATAAAAAATAATAATAATTAAAAAAAAAAGGCTGAGGCAACACTGTCACAAAGGTCTGGGCCTTGAGCTCTCACAGCAACTCTGAAAAAGTTTGGGTTGTTTACCCACGTTGTAGCACTGAGGATGGAATCAGGTTTATTTAGATCTGTGAGAATTGTATTTGAGGTGCACACCAGCTGAAACGTCTTCCCTAAACATAGAGATGGGTTCTTGTAAGCGAAGTTGAAGACACCAAGATCCACCTGCTGATAGCATGAAGATGCCCTGATGATGCCAGTGTAGTAGACTGCCACACATCCACAGGGTCTGCCAACAGTCTTCCTTCTGTAGATGGAAGATTTGATGTCGTTCCCCTGTTGCTTCTCTGTACTTGACACTAACATCAGGCTCAATGTGCTAGCACCATCCCCTGAGGCTGAAGGACTCTGCCTGGGAATGTGCAGAAGTCTACTAGTGGGGAATATTCCGAACCAAGACTTCTCCCACCAAAGGCAAAATGAGACTGTTAATCTTTATAAAAACTGATTTTCAGATGTTTTCTAAGACAAAATGGGCTTAAATACAGACTATTCCTTCATAGAAATGATCTTTCTAACATATGCAACTTAATTTCCAATAAAATTGCAGGTGAGGTAAAATATTGATAAATTATTAACCATAAACATCTTATCCTAAGATTACTCTTGCACAAGATCAGCTGTCAAAAGAGAATGTAGAATGCAACCTAGAGGGAAATGTTCAAGGGGGATGAGAGACGTGGATGGGAAAGGGCCAGAAGTGAATGCAAAAGGCCTTGAATGCAGAACCAGTGGCCTAGTCAGTGAACAAAGGAGGTAGAAAGAGTACATAGACACCAAGAGCTGAGAGGATTCATGTTGAGAGCAGCATCCTGAAGGGCTTTGTTCAAGGGGAGAAGGCAGAAGGGAGTGGGTCACTCGATTCCTTTTAGTTTTCTTCTCAATCAGAGAACTGAAGTGATTTTGTGTCCCAATGCCTACCAGAATAATAGCAACAGAACATTATAAATATACACCAAAATTAAATTTAACATAGAAAAACATGGCTTCAGCAACTCCATACTTGCCTTCTGTAAAGTTTGGCAACTCTTAAATTATTAGCTCTTCAAAGGGGTACAGAAATGAAATTTCTACAGATGAAGAATGATTTTTTTTATTGATTTTGTAGTTGTTTCTTGAATAATAAGCTAAAGCAGTGTTTAAAAATATTTCCAGAAAGACAGATTTTCTGAAGATCTTGTTGAGATGCAAATCTTGGTTTAGTAGGGCAGAATCAGTAGTCTGCATTTTAATAAGCCACCAGTCTATGCAAAGTGGTCCAGAAGCATTTTCTAATAGACACTGAGATATTCAAGATCTGCAAACAAGCCAAAAGCACAGTGGAATAAGTGGTGCAGGTATATGCTGGAACTAAAGACCTAAGAATTTGGGCTTTCAATTTGTATCCCCTTGATCTCTTTCATCTGTCTTATTGCTCTAGCAAGGACTTCCAGAACTATGTTGAAGAGATATGGAGAAAGTGGGCAGCCTTGTCTTGTCCCTGATTTCGGTGTGATTGCTTTAAGTTTCTCTCCATTCAGTTTGACGTTGGCTACAGGCTTGCTGTATATTGCCTTTACTATCTTTAGATATGTGCCTTGTATCCCTGATCTCTCCAATACTTTAAACATGAATGGATGTTGGATTTTGTCAAATGATTTTTCAGCATCTAGGGAGATTATCATGTGGAAGAAGTCAAATTATCACTATTTGCAGATGATATGATTGTATACGTGAGTGACCCCAAAAACTCTACCAGGGAATTCCTACAGCTGATAAACACCTTCAGCAAAGTGGCTGGATACAAAATTAACTGAAAAGAATCAGTAGCCCTCCTGAATAATAAAAAAAGGGGGGCTGAGAAAGAAATTAGGGAAACAACACCCTTCACAATAACCACAAATGACACAAAGTACCTTGGTGTAACCCTAACCAAGCAAGTCAAAGACTTTTATGAAAAAAATTTCAAGTCTCTGAAGAAAGAATTAGAAGAAGATATCAGAAGATGGAAAGATCTCCCATGCTCATGGCTTGGCAGGATCAACATAGTAAAAATGGCCATCTTACCAAAAGCAATCTATAGATTCAATGAAACTCCCATCAAATTAGCAACACAATTCTTTACAGACCTGGAAAGAAAAATTCTCAACTTCATATGGAATAACAAGAAACCCAGAATTGCTAAAACAATCTTCTACAATAAAAGATCGTCTGAAGGTATCTCCATCCCTGATCTTAAGCTGTACTATAGAGCAACAGTTTTAAAAACTGCATGGTACTGGCATAGAAACAGAATGGTGGATCAATGGAACCGAACAGAGGACCCAGAAATAAACCCACACACTTATGGACACTTGATCTTTGACAAAGATGCCAAAACCATACAATGGAAAAAAGATAGCATCTTCAACAAATGGTGCTGGTCTAACTGGATGTCTATATGTAGAAAAATGAAAATAGATCCATACTTATCATCCTGCACAAAAATGAAGCCCAAGGGGATCAAAGACCTCAACATAAAACCAGACACATTAAATTGGTTAGAAGAAAAAGTGGGAAATACCTTTGAACTCATTCGCACCAGAGACAACTTCCTAAACAGAACACCAACAGCACAGGCTCTAAGAGCAACAATCAATAAATGCGACCTCATGAACCTGAAAAGCTTCTGTAAAGCAAAGGACACCATCATCAAAACAAAACGAATGCCTACAGATTGGGAAAGAATCTTCACCAACCCTTTTTCTGACAAAGGGCTAATATCCAGTATATATAAAGAACTAAAGAAGCTGAAAAGCAGCAAACCAAGTAATCCAATTTAAAAATGGGGAACAGAGCTAAACAGAGAATTCTCGATAGAGGAATATGGAATGGCAGAGAAACACTTAAAGAAATGCTCAACCTCATTAGCCATTAGGTAAATGCAAATCAAAACGACCCTGAGATTTCACCTAACACCCATCAGAATGACCAAGATGAAAAATTCAATTGACAACACATGTTGGAGAGGTTGTGGAGAAAGGGGAACCCTCCTTCACTGCTGGTGGAAATGTAAACTCGTACAACCACTCTGGAAATCAATCTGGCACTTTCTCCTAGGAATAGCACTTCTTCAAGATCCATCCATACCACTCCTAGGCATATATCCAAAAGAGGCTCAAGTACACAATAAGGACATTTGTTCAACCATGTTTGTAGCAGCCTTATTTGTAATAGCCAGAAGCTGGAAACAGCACAGACGTCCCTCAACTGAAGAATGGATGCAGAAATTGTGGTACATCTACACAATAGAGTCTTACTCTGAAATGAAAAATAAGGAAATCATGAAATTTGCAGGTAAATGGTGGGACCTGGAAAGGATCGTCCTGAGTGAGCTGTCCCAGAAGCAGAAAAACAACACACAGGATATATACTCACTCATATAGACATATAACATAAGATAAACCTACTAAAATCTGTACATCTAAAGAAACTAATCAAGAGAGAGGACCTTGACTAAAATGCTAAATCCCCATCCTGAAAGGCAAAGAGGATGGACATCAGAAGAAGAAGAAAACAGGAAACAACCTAGGAACCTGCCACAGAGGGTCTCTGAAAGCCTCTGCCCTGCAGACTATCAAAGCAGACACTGAGACTCATGGCTAACTGTTGGGCAAAGTGCATGGAATCTTAGGTAAGAAGTGGGAAATAGTAAGATCTGGAGGGGACAGGAACCCCACAAGGAGAGCAACAGAACCAGAAAATTTGAACACAGGGGTCTTCCCAGAGACTCATACTCCAACCAAGCACCAGGCATGGAGATAACCTAGAACCCCTGCACAGATGTAACCCATAGCAGTTCAGTGTTCAAGTGGGTTACATAGTAATAGGAAGAGAGACGGCCTCTGACATAGTCTGATTGGCCTGGTCTTTGATCACCTCCCCCTGAGAAGGGAGCAGCCATTCCAGGCCACAGAAGATGACAATGCAGCCATTCCTGATGAGATCTGATAGGCTAAGATCAGAAGGAAGGAGAGGGGGACCTCCCCTGTCATTGGACTTGGGGAAGGGCATGCGTGAAGAAGGGGGAGGGAAGGTGAGATTAGGAGGGGAGGAGAGAGGGGCTCATGAGGGGATACAAAGTGAATAAATTATAATTAATAAAAGTTAAAAAATGTTCAATGTCCTTAGTCATCAGGGAAATGCAATCAAAACAACTCTGAGATTCCATCTAACACCTGTCAAAATGTCTAATATCAAAAACCCAAGTGACAGCATATGCTGGCAAGGATATGGAGAATGGGAACTCTCTTCCATTGCTGGGCAGAGTGCAAACTTGTACAACCATTTTGGAAATCAATCTGGCACTTTCTCAGAAAATTGGGAATAGCTCTACCTCAAGAACCAGCTATACCACTCCTGGGAACATACTCAAAAGATGCTCCACCATACAACAAAGACATTTGCTCAACTATGTTAGTACAGCTTTATTCATAATAGCCAGAATCTGGAAGCCACCTAGATGTCCCTCAGCTGAAGAATCGATAAAAACTGTGATACATTTACACATGGAACACCACTCAACCATTAAAAACAAGGAAATCGTGAAATTTGCAGGCAAATAGATGGAAGTAGAAAAGATCATCCTGAATGAGGTAAGAAAGACACATCCAGAAAGACATATTTGGTACATACTCACATATAAGCAGATTTTAGCTGTATAGTAGAGGATAAACATATTATAATGCACAGACACCCAAGAAGGTAAGTAACAAGGAGGGCCCAAGGGAGGATACTTAAATCTCACTCAGATGGGGAAATAGAATAGACAGAGGTAGTGGTTGAAGAGAGGAAACAAAGTAGGAGAGGGGGCACAGAGATTAATAAGGGTGGAGATCAGAGCTGGGGAGAGCATGGGCAAGAGGACAGAAGGCCTGCAGAGAAAAGAGAAACTCATGACAAGCTGGAGACCTAAGTCAGGGTAGGCTTCTGGGAAGACATGAGGGGATTCAAGCAGAGACTCCTAGTAGTAGAGACCATAGAGACTGAAGAGCATGTCTTCTAACTAGATAAGACTCCCAGTGGAAGGAGAACAACCACCCACCCACAGAAGCTTTGATCCACAACTTACCCTGCCTGCAAGACCCACAGGGACAAAGTTAGAAGAGATAGAGCAGAGATTGAGTGAATGTCCAAACAAAGCCTGACCCAACCCAAGACCCACCCCATGGAAGAGAGCCAACCCTTGATACTATTAACAATACTTTGCTATGCTTGCAGACAGGAGTCTATCAGAGTTATCCTCTGAAAAACTCCACCCAGCAAGGGTTCGAAACAGATGCTGAGACTTACAGCCAAACATTGAGCAAAGCAGAGAAAGTCTAGTGAAAAAGTAGAGGGAAGGATGAAAGGACCTAGAAGTGACAAGAGCTCCACAAGAAGACCAACAGAGCCAACTAACCAGGACCCAGAAAGATGCCTATGGAATCTGAAGCATCAACCAAGGACCATGCATGAATTGAGGTCCTCTACATATTTGTAGCCGATGGGCAGCTCAGGCTTCATGTGTGTCCACTAGTAAGGGGAGTGGAGGCTATCTCTGATATGGACTTTGTGGCCTGCTTTTTTATCACTTCCCTTTGATGGGGCTGCCTTACCAGGCCACATGGAAAGATGAACTCAGTCCTCCTTTGCCTTGATGAGCTGGGGTGGGTGGGTAGGGGGCTCCCCTTTTCTGAGATATAGGGGAAGGAGGATAGGAAGGAGGGGGCTACTACCCAGATGTAAAGTAAACAAATCAATTAATTAATTAAAAAAAAGAACAGGATTTGCAAATTTGCAGAGACAACTCTATCATTATGAATCTGGGTCTTTTGGCCAAGCTCTATAGATGAAAAGGCTTTTTATAGCTGAGGAAGATAAATGTATCCTTTTCATGACCCATTTTTAACTATAAAGAAAAGATAATATACAATTTCCTGTGAAGGAAATTTTGCTATTTGCTAAGATCAGAACTTCTACACTTTTAACTTCTTTCCCTTAAATCTAACACATTCTATGTTATTATTTTCATAGGCACTAACTAATAGAAAAATGATATCCTTTGTTACTTTCTAATTTGATATTCAAAAATTTTGCATATACTTTTTGAAATGATAAGACTCTTGATGACATAAGTTGTTTTGACTGTACTATATGAAGGTTTTTTTTTACCTTAAATTCATCTCACATTCATATCCATCCACACATACACATAATTACCAGTGAGAAAATCAGAGGACATGGATTTTAGAGAATGAGAGAACTAATTTGTTACTTATTAGTGTTCATGACTCACACAACTAGCAGCTAAAAAAAAAGTGTTTCTAAGATCATATGGGCTGAAGAGTATATTCATGTTGGAAATCTGGGTCAATTTGTCTAAATTTATAAACTGAGTTCATAACCAGTTGCAACTCCAGCAATCATGAAATGATCTGAACCAGAAACAGAATGGGAACCAGTACCAGCAGCACAGCAGTTTAGGGGTCTTACTACTGTGTTATTAAGTCATTTTAGTTTTATTTCTATCACTCTTCAGAGAAGTGACACAAGAGTAAAAAGAACGATGTGGAACTCTGACAATTGCTAGAAATACTGCATTTCTTGGACTTTTTTTTTTCTTTTTTAGTAGGAGAATAACATTTAGAACCAGAAAATAGATCTATCATTTGTAAAGGGAATGAAATCCCAAGATATGCAGTTAGACTTGAGATCTCCTTTAATGGAGTAAAAAACTCTTTTGTATGATTAATGATGTTTTATGGTTCCAAGAAATGCATGATGGCATTTGAATCACAATCGTGCAGGGAAACAGACATCAGATCGGGGTTTGACTTGTAATCCCAGCTGACAAATGGAGAAATACAGCATGACAGCAAAGATGATTGATAGGGTCAGTAAGTGTTTGAACGGCTTCCTCCACCATGATAAATCACAGATTGCTGTCTGAGTGGTAGAAGTCTTCTAGATTATTCTTCCATTTGCCATACTGTGTTTACCATTTTATTAATGACTTTAAGCAAGATTTAAAATAATGCATACACGTATGGGAAGATGCCTAAGACTTGAGGATGATAATGATGGCTTATGTGTTGTAACTGGAATCTAAAAAGATTCCTGAAAATATTGACAATGGATAGCTTGTAGCAGAACACTCAGTGGAGACGAATACAACTTTCTAAGTTTGTTTTCTCTTTAATGCCTAAGGACATGAGAAAGTCACTTGAATTGAGATAGCAGTTTTGATAAAAACATAAGGGGATAGGAGTTTCAACTTGAGTCAATGAAGGATAGCATTTACAAAGCCTTGGTGGTTGGATTAGAAAGTTACAAAGACCTCTCTCTATTTACAGAGCATTAGAGGCCAAGTCTTTCCTGCTCGGCCCGTAGATCACATGATCTGCTTGCTGGAGAGGAATAAACTCTCAGTACAATAGTGAAGGACTCAAGGGGCCTGTGTTGAGTGTGGATTTGAGGGAAAGATTAAAAGAGGTCAGGGTCATTCAATGGGTATTTAATATCTTCAGGGTTGATTTTGTTTGGGTTGGGTTGGGTTGGGGTTTTGTTTTTGGGTTTTAGTTTTGGTTTTGGTTTTGTTTTTTTGTTTGTTTGGTTGGTTGGTTTTTTTTTTTTTTTGTTTTGTTGTTTGTTTGTTATTTGTAGTCTTGGCTGTCCTGGACTCACTTTGTAGACCAGGCTGGACTTGAACTCACAGATATCCGACTGCCTCTGCTTCCCAGAGTGCAAGGATTACAGGTGTGGGTTACCACACCTGGCTTTTTGTCAGATTCTTAAGTCTCCTGTATAAATACAAATTAAGTTCCCTGATCTCAACCTCATGGAACTAAAGGAGAAAGAAAGAAACAAATTATCCTATCTTGGATAAAACTTCTAGAAATATATTTTACTTCAAAAAGAACAAAAGCCATATTGGCAAGGCACAATGAATGGGTAGAATCAATTTTCTGCATGAATAATGAGAGGGAGAAAGGGTGGGAATAGGAGGAGATGAGGGGGCTACAGCCAGGATACAAAGTGAATAAATTGTAAAAAATAATAAAAGTAAAGAAAAAATTTTGAAAATTATGCAACTATAAATTCATAGAATTATAGAAATAGAGATCAGAAATATGGGAAAGATAATAAATAGATTAACTGTAGTGTTTAAAAGGTACTTGTTCCATAGGAGCACATAAAATTTGATCAGAAAACTTGAAAGTTTAATTTTACTTATTTTCAACCTTATTTTTCTTATTGCCTCTTCACGCGATACCTTCTAACTATATTTCCAAAACCTTTTATTATATGAGTTAACATAACCTTGAGTAATTTTTAGAAATTTTAGTTTAGGTATAGCACAATTAATAAGATAAAATAATTTCTTTGTTAGTGAATATGTCTGCACATTATATAAGACAAATTTGGACTTTTAATAAATGGAAATAATCCCAAAGCTGTCCTCTGTTGGAAAATACTTTACATTCCACTTCCTGGATAGAACACCAACAGCACAGGCTCTAAGAGCAACAATCAATAAATGGGACCTCATGAAACTGAAAGGCTTCTGTAAAGCAAAGGACACTATTGCCATGGACCGGCCCAGTCCGGCTCCCGTCGACCGAGGGAGACCAAGGCTTTGGACAGGAGAGACACGGTTTCGGCGAAGAATTGACAGACAGAGACACCTTGATGGTTTTGATTCTGCTACAACTTTACTGAAATCAAGCTAGTATTTTTATAGTGATCTCACAAGGAAGCACCTTAAAATTGGCATGTTTTCCAGAACATTCAGACTTTTTACCAATAATACAAAGTTTACATTTTAACTCAAAATGTAGTCAAACATAAAGCAGTACCCACAAGTAATCTTGGCCTAAAAACTTTTTGATCAGAGCAAACAAAGGAAAAGAAACCTCAAATATAGTTTCATTATTGCTAACCAATGAAGAGGAAAGTCAGGAGCTAAGTCAGATGCCTGCCAAAGTCCCTCTCTATATCAAAATCTAACTACACTTTTGTTAACCCTCCTCCCATATGTCCAGCCCAAGATTTATGATCTTCCCTGGGAACACGGCACTGAAGGGAGGGGGAAACTCCCGCCAGCTGCACCTCTCATGCTATTATTTCTTAAGAAGGAGCCTATTATTATTTCACTATTCTTAATGTCTATTAATACTAAATCTAATTCATTACCTTTCTTAAACTTATTATATTTATTAAAGCCTTTAACAATCTACTAATAATAAATTTTTTTATAAAGTTAGTTGTGCTGTTTCAGGTGTCACAGAGAAAGATCAAAGAATTCATTATTCCAGCCCCAGAGCCACAACTGAAGAAGCGTAGAAATCTCAGAACATGTCTCTTTTCCAAGTGGGATGAGTTTGCCAGGGACCTTCCAGGGGGCTTATTTCCGGAGAAATCATATCCCCCGCCCTGTAGCATATACTACTATGGTGACACTGGTATAGGTGTAGCACACTATCCTCAGAACAATGACTGCCTACAGATTGGGAAAGGATCTTCACCAACCCTGTATCTGACAGAGGACTAATATCCAGTACATATAAAAAAAACTAAAGAAGTTGAACAGCAAAAAAATCACATAATCCAATTAAAAAATGGAGTACAGAGCTAAACAGAGAATTCTCAATAGAGGAATGTCGAATGGCAGAGAAACATTTAAAGAAATGTTCAACATCCTTAGTCATAAGGGAAATGCAAATCAAAATAACCCTAATATTTCAGCTTATACCCATCAGAATGTCTAAGATCAAAAACTCAAGTGACAACACATGCTGGAGAGGTTGTGGAAAAAGGGCAACCCTCCTCCATTGCTGGTGGGAATGTAAACTTGTACAACCACTCTGGAAAGCAATCTGGCGCTTCCTCAGACAACTAGGAATAGTGCTACCTCAAGATCCAGCCATACCACTCCTAGGCATATACCCAAAAGAGGATCAAGTACACAATAAGGACATTTGCTCAACCCTGTTTGTAGCAGTTTTATTTATAATAGCCAGAAGCTGGAAACAGCCCAGATGTCCCTCAACTGAAGAATGGATGCAGAAACTGTGGTACATCTACACAATGGAATATTACTCAGCAATAAAAAAAAAAAAAAAAAAACAAGGAAATCATGAAATTTGCAGGAAATGGTGGGATTTGGAAAAGATCATCCTGAGTGAGCTATCCCAGAAGGAGAAAGACACACATGGTATATACTCACTCATATAGACATATAATATAGGATAAACCTACTAAAATCTGTACACCTAAAGAAACTAATCAAGAGGAAGGACTCTTGCTAAAAAGCTCAATCCCTATCCCGAAAGGCAAAGAGGATGGAATCAGAAGAAGGAGAAAGAGGGAACAAGTCAGGAGCCTGACACAGAGGACCTCTGAAAGGCTCTGCCCTGCAGACTATCAATGCAGATGCTGAGACTTATGGGCAACCTTTGGGCAGAGTGCAGGGAATCTTAGGAAAGAAGTGGGAAACAGTAAGATCTGGAGAGGACAGGAACTCCACAAGGAAAGCAACAGAACCAAAAAATCTGAGCACAGGGGTCTTTCCTGAGACTGATACTCCAACCAAGGACTATGCATGGAGATAACCTAAGACCCCTGCACAGATGTAGCCCATGGCAGTTCAGTATCCAAGTGGGTTTCATTGTGATAGGAACAGGGACTATCTCTGACATGAACTGATTGGCCTGCTCTTTAATTACCTCCCCCTGAGGGGGAAGCAGCATTATCAGGCCACAGAAGAAGACAATGCAGCCACTCCTGATGAGACCTAATTGACTAGGATCAGAAGGAAGGAAAAGAAGACCTCCACTATCAGTGGACTTGGGGAGGGGCATGCATGCAGAGAATGGAGGAAGGGAGGGATTGGGAAGGGAGGAGGGAGGGAATCACAGGGGGGTTACAAAGTGAATAAAGTGTAATTAATAAAGAATTTTAAAAAAAGAAAAAATCTAGCTATTAGTGTTTCATACATGATCCTCAGAGCTGGATCCTTAAAAGTTAGATAAAGAGCAGATAAACAGTTTCTACAGAGGCAACACCTGCATGGGTCAACCCACTACAACATTGAGGAGTGAGTATCTGGGCCATTTCATTTTCTCAGAATAGTAATTATGGTTTATTTTGACATCTGTTGTACACAGAATAATGTGTACACAACCACTCACACACACACACACACACACACACACACACAGGACAGTGCCTTAATTCTCAGGACCTACAAGTTCATTACATCATGTTACAAGAGAAACTGGGGTGGCAAGTCAATTGAAGATGAAAATAGAGATTATTCTGGGTTGCAAAGTGTGCCCATTCAATCACCAGGGACTTCCAAAAACAAATGGAAGTTGGAAGAGGAAAATGCTGAAGTTATGTTAATAAGTAAACAAGTCTAGAGACATGTTAAATGGGTGATTGTATAGGAGGAGGTTAAAGCAAGAAATTCAAGTAGCCTCCCAAAGCAAGAGAAATAATGAAAAAATCTCTTCAAGTCATTGTAAAAATGAACACAGGGCTTCTGGTTCCTTGATCTTAGCTCAATGAAACCGATGTTGTGCTCAACACTTCATAAAGATGTGCAAGTAAATGTATTTCTCTTTATATTTGAGATTATAATATAATTACAAGATTTCTCCCTTCCCTTTGTTTTCTCATCATGCTCTAATATAGCCCTCCTTGACCTTTTTCAAATTCATGACCTCATTTTTAAATTGTTCTTGCGTGCATATGTGTATGTGCATACACATATATTCTTAAATATCTGGTTGGTCAGTATACTGTTACTTACATGTGTGTTTTCAGGGTTGACCATTTGGTCTTAGATAAGCATTGGGTGTGCTCTTCCCCAGAGAAGACTATTTCTCCCACTATCAACCTTCCTTAGCTGCATGTAGTTCTTGTATGGTTGAGGTTTCATGGCCTTTCCTCCATGCACTTTGGCATGTCTATTGTGATTCTTGTTTCACTCATGTTTGGGCAATCATGTTTGTGAAACTATTTATGTAGACTCTAACACTGTTAGGATACACAATATCACAGTAAATTCTCTGGTACTGTGACTCCTACAATTATTCTGCTCCCACTTCTACAATGCTCCCTGAGCCTTAGGTGCAGGAGTTATTTTGCAGATGTATCCAGTAGGACTGGGCTCCAGAACTTTGCATTTTGATTGGGTGTGGTTTTCTATGGTGGTATCTGTTTGTGGCAAAGAGACGTTTCTTTTGAAGAGGTAGTAAAGATCTATCCTTATATGGACAAATATACTTATATGGACAAATGTTTAGATTGTTGTTAGGATGTTTGTTTACCCAAATAGTACTGATAGGTTCTCCTCCAAAATCTATGCCTTCATAAATTGAGTAATTGGCTAAGTTTCCTCTGTTGAGCAGGTCTTTAGTGCTATATAGAGTTGTTGGCTAGAAATGAGTTGTATTTTGTTTCTGGATGTAGTTTTGAGTCACTCTTCTGCATTATACTTTCAGTTTCTACCAGAGCATCTATCTTACATCATGGCAACTTATTTCTTCATAAGCAATAAGAAAAGCTGTGATTCTTTTATGTCTGGGTTATGTGTCTTTGTTTTGATAGCTCTGTTGATAACATCAATTCCAATCACATCTAAGGCAGTCTCCCATTTGGATAAAAACATCAACCACACAATCAACCAATTAGTGACCCCAACTCCACCTGCAAGATCCTTTGTGGTTGTACTGTGAAACATGTACAATGAAACATCACCTGTGAAATAGTATGTTGGACAGAAATTTCAGGTCATGACAACATTTAAAAGAAAGTGGTCCATAAGCTCTCATTTCCTCATCATCTTAGAATTCTTCCTATTAGAAGAAAGGCAGGATTTTATTTATAATAACAACAAAACAAAGCTCATCCTCTTGCTTCTTTTTCCTTTGCCATTAATGATATATGACTTTTTATGACAGTTTCCTAGATAAGATTCAAGAGAAAATTAAAAGAGATAAAGAATTCATTTTTTATGTCTTGAATGTAAAAATAATGCCTAAACTTGCTGGATATGCTTTTTGTCTGTCTGATGATGACCTCAAACAGAAAAGTAGAATAGAAATCATAAGAATAATTAAACCAGAAGCCTCTCTTGGTTATTACATAATTTATAGATTCCATAATTTCTAGATGATTCCATGTCTCCAAACATCATGAACTATGAGAATTTTCCATTCCTAATTCAGCCATATTTTGAGGAACACTGTCCTGTGTGTGTGTGTGTGTGTGTGTGTGTGTGTGTGTGTGTGTGTGTGTTTATCGAGATAGGGTTTCTCTGTGTAGTCTTGGTTGCCCTGGACTTGCTTTGGAGAGCAGGCTAGCCTCCAACTCACAGAAAACTACCTGCCTCTACTTCCCTGAGTGCTGAGATTACAGGCCTACTCTACCACTCTGGGCTCAGGTTGCTGTCTTTATAGGTGGGGGGAAGAACACTATTTTTGCAATCAGGACTACCTTCTCCTTGTCACAGTACTGAGAAATATTTCCACCAAAAGCCATATTTCCACCACAATTCATTTTATAACAGTATCATGTTCAAAGATCTCAAAGACAATTTTAAAACAAGCCATTGGCAAAAGATGTGTAAATGGAGTGCATTAAAGACAGTTATGGGAATCAAATAAAGTAAGAGAATCAAGTATTTTAAATCAATAAATTCATGATGATAGAATAACTGTGTTAGTCATTTTTGCAAAGACTAGAAAATCAGCTCCCTCTTTTGAAAACTGGTAACTGATGAAAACATAATGGAATTTCGGCATAAATCAAATCACTAAATAAACACAATTTGACAGAATATCTTACTTCATAAAATATTCCATATGACAAGGACTATAGAAATTATAGATGTGGCATATCAGCATTTTACATCTATTAATGAATTATTAATATCTGTCAACTGCACAAAAGAAAGAAAAGAAAAAAGATAGTTTTTTAATCTAAGATACAGTATGATTTACAAATTTGTCTTTCATAAATATCAAACATAATTTTGAGTAAATCACTATATCAAACTATAGTTGGGAAGGAAATTCCAAGTGTCCACTAGTGTTAACACAATAGACCACACACAAGCAATATAAAAAAGTGCATGGATATAAATTGTAAATAAACATGTGTACACATGTATGAAGAAGATGGAGAAGGGAAAGGGCTACAGTGAACTTGGTGATACTTATAAAGTAACTTCAGAATGTAATTTTAGAAAAACAGATTAAGGGTAGCTTTTTGGTGGACATACAGGTAATTTGGGGACAATGAGGAAGACTCTGCTATGTATCTGGCTGGTGGCTATATAACAAAGTTTTTTCTTTTATTAAGTTCTTTTATTACTTAGTTATTTTCAGTAAAGAATAATTTTAAAAGTTAAGCAAAGAGTGAAAATGATTACTCTATATTGACTAATTATTTACTCCTAAACAAACATGTAGTCCAACAGCACAGCCCAGGAGCTGTGATAGTTTAGATGAACTAGTATAAATATTCCCTAAAGGACTGTATGTGATTATCCTGTATTACATGCCTAATATCAGCTTATAAGTAATTGTGAAACCGTGTGTGTCTTTATGGGTCTGGGTTGCCTCACTCAAGGTGATCTTTTCTAGTTCCATCCATTGGCCTGCAAATTTCATGATATCCTCGTTTTTAATAGCTGAGTAATATTCCATTACATAAATGTACCACAATTTCTGTATCCATTCTTCAGTTGAGGGACATCTAGGTTGTTTCCAGTATTTGGCTATTATGAGTAAAGCTGCTATGAACATAGTTGAGCAAACGTCCTTGCAGAAGAGTAGAGCGTCTCTCGGGTATATGCTCAGGAGCAATGTAGCTGCGCCCTGAGGTAGCGCTATTCCCAGTTTTCTGAGAAAATGCCAGATTGAGTTCCAAAGTGGTTGTACAAGTTTGCACTCCCACCAGCACTGGAGGAAGGTTCCCCTTTCTCTACATCCTCACCAGCAGGTGAGGTCACCCTAGCCATTCTGATTAATGTAAAATGGAATCTCACAGTCATTTTGATTTGCATTTCCCTGATGACTAATGATGTTGAGCATTTCTTTAAATGCTTTTCTGCCATTCGATATTTTTCTGTTAAAAATTCTGTGTAGTTCTGTACCCCATTTTTTTTAATACAGGATAATCATACTCCAATTCACAGACCTAAAGAAGCTAAATAACAAGGAAGAGCCTAGGGAGGATGCTTAATTCTTATTCAGAAGGCAAACAGGATAGACACCAAAGAGGCAGAAGAAAGATTACAAGATAGGAACCTACTACAGATGTCCTCTGAAAGACAGGTTTGAGCTTCTTGTAAGCAGCTCAGCTCAAAGCATCTCTCAGCAGTCCTTTTCACTCTGATAAACTTAGGGAGCGGGAGGCCTGGTGCATCTATTCAATTTCAGAAACTCTGAGAAGCTTACTTCCTGACTCTGAAGGAGCTTCTGTTCCCATGCAGGGTGGAATGTTCCACCTCCTTTTGCAGGCTTCTGAGTCTTAATGGGGTCCCCTGCAAGCTGAAATTTTTTATCTCAGAGAAAATTACTGCACAAGGAGACAATTGGCAATCCACCAGATTTGATCAAATTGTATCTTTGTACTTCTCACTATGTGTGCGAAAACAAAAAATGTGGAGAGTTTCCCAGCTTTATAAAGTAGAGCTGCTTTCTAATTGGCTAAATAGTGGCAATGTGTGCCTACCTTGCTACACTGTGCTACACATCGGATAAGGTACTTGACAACCAAGTCATTCTTTACTGATAGCCAACTTAGCACCTGCTACCGCTCTTCAAAGAAAGTAATACTTTTTAAAACTTGTGTTTGTTTATTCCAAAACGTGAACTAGAAACCAATTCATCAGTAGGTGTGCTAGTAAATAATCTTAAATTTAGAGAAATATACCTAAAACATTTCAATGTCCCATGTCAAATGGAAAAGATTGATTGGATATATCTAAGCCTGTCACAGACATTTAATTTTTAACATGCATTCTTATTTTTTAAAAGTTTAATTTAAAAAAAAAATGTCAGCTGTAGTTTTCAGGGAGTAGACCTGAACAAAACTGAATGAATCACTTACGGCAAAACAGAATTGGTAATTAGACTCTGATTCCCTCTGTTCGCGTCTGGAAAGGAGTGGACTTCCCTCATTCACACACATAAAATGCTTCCAGTTTCAATATGACTGAAGTGGTAAAAAGGAAGTTTTAGGCAAAATTGGTCTATCTCATTTTATGCCCCATCCTTACTTCATGGAACAGACTGGATATTTCCATGGTCTTACTGAAGACAATTTCAGAAGCGCTTTCCTGAGCCATCAGATGTCATTTTACCCACACTAAATCTTACGGAATTTTATGTTTCATTCTAAAAATATGTTCCGCCCACTACCATATTCCAATTAAAGCATGACATTGACACATCCCGGGCCCCTGCCTGGTTCAGTGTTTAAGCGGCACACAATTTCACAAGCTGGTATCTCTCCAAGCCAGGAAGCCTCTTTGACCTACAATTTGCATAATGCATTCATTTTCAGATTAGTCACGTGATTAATGAGTATCTTGGAGGATGTCCAGTTCTGTCGCCTCTGCTTACTTCCCTTATTTCTGCCACCAACCTCAATCAACAATGTCTGCTATTGCCAACTGCCGAACGCAGTATAAATTAGACTTGTTCAGTTGTTCCAGAAAACAATCACATCCACTGCGATGTGGAAATTGTTTTCTATCAGTGAGCATAATTAATTGTTAAAGTGCGAATCGACAAGCATTTCCCTCCATTGCCCAAACCAAGGGTTCTGCTATTCAGCATTCAGAATATATCACATGTGATGCTTGTTCTTCACTGACTTTATCGCCAATCCCTGAAGAAACACTACAGATTTTGTAAGGAAATTCTTAAAATAATGAGGTTGTATTTTACAACTTGGACTAGGTAGCCATCTTTTATGAGGATAAATGAGTGTGAAATTGGCTTGTTAATGAAGAAGGGGGTTACAGATTATTCAACATTGTATTTTTATTTCTTGCAGCTTAATTGAATTTGGCAAAATTCAACTCGTTGAACTTAATATGAAAAGTTCCATGTTTTTCTGACATACCTATCTCAATTTAATGGCCTTTATTTTTTTCTTATTCGTGATTTTTATTAATTTCATTGTCAAATTTTTTCACATTTACATAATTAATTGTGATTAGGTTAAACAAAGTTGCTTTTAAAATTATGTACATTTCTGATGGAGACCTCAGGCCGTGTTTTTATTTCACAAAAGGTAGATAATCATTAGGCCAAATTATTTGGTAGAAAGCTACCTGTTTACTTGATGAAACTGAGATCTTTTCTTTGAGAATGTGCCATGTTCAGACATTCCCTATCCCATCATGTGGCCATAGCTGAGTTTTGTAGGAATAAGATAGAAAAGATTAAAAAGATCATTGAACTCTAAACATTTTCCACGCCTAAGTTCCAGCTACTTGGGAGGCTGAAGCAAGATGTTTGTCAGTTCACGAACAACCTAGGTTAACAAAACATGCTCAAGGCTAACTTACAGTGCTTAGTACCACAAGAAAAGGAAAGCAAACAAAGAAAAAAATATGTAAGTAAGCAAATTGGCTCTCCCATGTTCAACAGTGTAATTTAATGGCAAGTATGGAAGAATGATTGCCCTTCCGAAAATAGCTATTCTGGGGGCCCAGAAACAACAGTGAAACAAATAACAGGTCCTTCGTCCTATGAAAGACAGCAAAGCAATAAATACATGTCCAGGAAAACACTGACTATTGATAAGTGCTGTCCAAAGAAATGTGAAATGGTGATGCAAGCAGCTCACGCTATAGAGAAGATATTAAGCTGATGCCTGAATGATGAAGTATCATCCATGTAGTGTGGAGGAGTCTCCCGAGCAGATACAATTATTTCCAAGCAGATGCACCAGACTCCAGATAGGACACAGGGCTGTGCCTAAAAATGACACGTAGGTGATCCTGCCAGAGAATGATAGGGAGATGTGTGTGTGGACATGATACAGGTGAAATTTACAGAGACGGGTAATTGTGAAGTTTCGAAGGCATCAGCCGGCAGTATTTGGAAAGGGATGCCACTCTGGTTGCTGTGTGCCTGACCGGAGAAAGAACTTCTGTGCACTTGTGTGTGTGTGTACGTGTGTGTGTGTGTGTGTGTGTGTGTGTGTGTGTGCACATGTATGTGAACACATTTCCCTAGACTTGATGGCATGGTCTACCTCTATTACTGTATCTCAAATACATTTAGACTAAGGATGACTTGAGGACAGAAGAATAACACAGAGTTCAAAATTATGAAAACAGATTTTTTTTAATTTTATGTACATTGGGGTTTTGCCGGCATGTATGCCTGTGTGTGAGTATCAGATCTTAAAGTTACAAACAGTTCTGAACTGCCATGTGGGAACTGGGAATTGAACGGGGGTCCTCTGGAGTAGCAGTCAGTGCTCTTAAACACTAAGCCATCTCTCTAGCTCCAATAAATTTTAATCTTGAAGACAAAATAATCCTAGATCTAATGGAAGAACTTTACATTCTAGTCCATCAACATGAATCTATTATCTTTGTTGACATATGTCCAGTCCCTGAACCATCTTTTTCTTCCAGATTTGCTTCAAGGTTACTATAGGTTCATGAATTCCTGATGCTTCCCAGAAAGCTTCCTCTAGGATTGATTTTGCCTTTTGAAATAAAAAAACAAAACAAACAAACAAAAAATCTAAACATGACTAAATATTTCCTTGTAATATTTAAGGTGGCATTAATTTCACATATATTATACTTTCTTGTTTCAAAGGAGCACACCAATATTTTGCTATTAAAATATTAAAATATTAGTATATCTTTCAAATGACAAGGCATACATATACTGCTTAAATGCCTTTTTTGGTGTTCCTAAAATTACTGAGTGGGTAATCATAGCTCCTGGAGCTTTGTAAAATTCAGCCCATAATCCTAGGACAGCATTAAGAAGAGATTCTGTCTGTAACCTGCCTGATTGTGAAAGGGGTTAATGTCAAGAAATGCAACATTCTTTGATGCTCTCTCGTTTGTCTTTGCAGGTACTGTGATCTAGGGGAATAAATCACAGTGGCCAGAGCTCAGAGCTTCACTGTGCAAAGGTCAAGATGATTTGTTTTAAGTTTATTGGCTTAGAGAACACTGAGAAAATACCTCATAACTTTCAGATACTGCACGCATTTTTCAGCTCCTATAAATCAAAACCACAGTATTTTTCAAATGGTAAATGTAATTTCTATATGTGAAGTCTTCAGAGCTACATTCTAAACTTGAATTGATTATAATAGAGCTGCCTTGTTTAAAATATAGCTGAGATCATTTATACTTAAAGATTTATATATTACTTGTGAGGATTTAAAAACTAATAATTTTCATATTTCAGTTAAATTTACAGAAATACAAATGGTAGTGCCTGCACTCCTGTGATTAATGGCTTTTCAGGTGTTATTTACATTCACAGTATTGGCTTTGTTTCTTACACTCTCTCCACCAAGCTCATGTATTTGCTCAACTATAAATAAAAAAGCAAGCACTTAAATTGTATGATGAAAAAAAAAGTTAATTTTTACCAGAACTTTCTGAAAGCTCATCAAACCTATCATCTCTGTGATTTAAGTCAATGCTTACTGTAACACCTGACTTTGAGGAGGCAAACAGGCAATTTTATCACTTGAGTAACTTTGATACCCAAAGACCACCAAAATCATATGCTTAAAACAGACAATTTAGAGAAGAACATAAATCCCCTCATGAAGAGGTTGCGTGTTTATCTAATATTTTCTAGAATACAACTGTTTTAAAATATCTGCCACCAAATTGCTGATTTCACTTAACTGAAAGTCACTTTTATTTATTTATTTATTTATTTTTTTGAAAGTCACTTTTAAACATTGCACATACGATTCACTTCCAGAGGATTTTGTCCAGATCCATCACTTAAATCACCTTATTTTCTAAAAAAGTTAAAATTTTCTTAGATTGATCATTTCCTACATGTGTAACCTGTATGTGGTCAAGACACATTTTGATGCCTGTGCCATCACTGCAAAGGTACTACAAAGAAAGGATAATTTTGAAGGAAAAGGCCGTATTAAGTGCCTTTGATTACAAGGGCCATGAAACTGGAATTTCACACACAGTGGTTCCTTTCTTTTAAAGTAATTTAAATATGAGACACAGTTGTCTATGTGGCCTGTATGTTATTGATGAATGTAAAACTCTCATTCATCTTCACTATACTTAATAACATTTAATATTATAATATCTGGGACCAGGATCATGTTACTGCTGCCCTGTGGTTTCTGATTACCAGTGGAGAGGATGTTGAACTTTCACCTACAGGCAAGATTATTAGCATTAATATTTATACACAATTATAGGAATTGTGTGCCTCCAACAGAAAACAGGGGAAGAGAGAGTTGCTCAGGATGCAGAAGATCCTTCAGGAAGCTTCTCCTGAGAAAGGAAGCTGAGCTGCTGAAGCAAACATATGTGCTCATTGAGCTGAGCAAAGAGGATTGAGTTAGAGTGGAAGCAGAGCATAAAATAGACTTCACACTCAAAATCGCCTTACAGAGTATCATTCTGGGAGTGAAAGGACTTGGATTTAGTAAAATCTGTGTTCACATGCAGAGAAAAGGGAAGTGCCCAGTGAGATTAATATGTTCATAAAGAGAAGCTTGAGCACAATTAGCAGAACAAATTGATTTTTCTTCTAATTACCAAAGAGAAGGCACTGACTGAGCAACACTAACAGTGAAAAGTGGGGAAAGGGTCCACACACGTGCACATGCGTCTTAATGAACACTGACCATATCTGAATTCCCAAAAAGTCTCCGGAAACTTTCTTTTAAAAGGTGGAGGACTCTCTTTCATATGTTCAGAAACAATTAAAATTAAACAATATTTTAGCACAAAAATATCGAAGGAGAAAAAGGTTCTCAGTGGTAATACCTAAAAGAAAAAGGAAAAACTATAAGTGAATGTGATATAGGGAAGAGCATAAAATGTGTTTTTCAAGAATTCAAACAATACGACAGACGAATCTATGAATAAGGAATATCCCTTAATTAAATGAAAGAACCTCAACTGAACGCTGTATATGCAGATAACAATAAAATGTTTATTATACTATATACCATCATGTCATTAAAACACAGTGATTGTAAACCTTGCAGGTACATGTGACAATTCTGGTGAACTTCACAAACATATACCGAATGCAAAAGAAGTAGAAACATGTATAGATTGTGGCAGCGCTTTGTCAAACCACTTAAAACTGAGCAAGCGTGCTTAGGGCTGTGTTATTATGCAGCATAACTATTTTAAAAGTATGGATAACACAAGTATGTTGATGATGATACGGAGATCCTTTTGTGATGTGGATGTATACATTGTCTCAGTAACGCCTTCATATGAGGGCGCCTATGCCGAGAACAACTACTCTCTTGCAGCCATAAAGTCAAAATGTATCTGAAAGATGTTTAGGAAATGGAATTAGCAGGTGTTGTATAGATATTTTCTCTGAATTGAAGCATCTGTCCTAGAGGAGGAAAGATTCTTATAAGACTCCATTAGGAACAGCACTTCCTCAAGATCCAGCCATACCACTACTGGGCATATATCCAAAAGGTGCTCAAGTATACAACAAGGACATCTGCTCAACCATGTTTGTAGCAGCTTTATTTGTAATAGCCAGAGTCTGGAAACAACCCAGATGCCCCTCAGCTGAGGAATGGACACAGAAATTGTGGTACATCTACACAATGGAATATTACTCAGCAATAAAAAACAAGGAGATCATGAAATTTGCAGGTAAATGGTGGGACCTGGAAAAGATCATCCTGAGTGAGGTATCCCAGAAGCAGAAAGAATCATGGGGTATATACTCACTCATAAGTGGATATTAGACACATAATATGGGATAAACATACTAAAATCTGTATACCTAAAGAAGCTAATCAAGAAGGAGGACTCTGGCTAAAATGCTCAATCCTCATTCAGAAAGACAAAGAGGATGGACATCAGAGGAGGGAGAAAACATAGAACAGGACAAGAGCCTACCACAGAGGGCCTCTGAAAGGCTCTACCCTGCAGGGTATCAAAGCAGATGCTGACACTCATAGCCAAACTTTGGGCAGAGTGCAGGGAATCTTAGGAAAGAAGGGGGAGATGGTAAGACCTGGAGAGGACAGAAGCTCCACAAGGAGAGCAAGAGATCCAAAAAGTCTGGGCATAGCGGTCTTTTCTGAGACTGATACTCCAACCAAGTACCAGGCATGGAGATAACCTAGAACCTCTGCACAAATGTAGCCCATGACAGTTCAATGTCCAAGTGGGTTCCATAGTAATGGGGACAGGGACTGTCTCTGACATGAACTGATTGGCCTGCTCTTTGATCACCTCCCCCTGAGGGGTAGCAGCGGTACCAAGCCACAGAGGAAGACAATGCAGCCACTCCTGATGAGACCTGATAGACCAGGATCAGAGGGAAGAGGAGGAGGATCTCCCTTATCAGTGGACTGGGGGAGGGGCACAGGTGAGGAAGAGGGAGTGAGGGTGGGATTGGGAGGGGGAAAGGGAGGGAGCTACAAGGGGGATACAAAGTGAATAGACTGTAATTAATAAAAATAAAATAATTTTAAAAAAGACTCCAGAAGTAAATACAAGACCCAGGAACTTAATTCAGGTTGCAAGGTTCAGAAACACCTGAAAGTTGTGAGACCCACAAGGTTTCTCACCAAGGTTATAATCAGCAGCAATCTGATCAGTCTTCAAACTGGCTGAAAGAGGTGCAGGAACCTTCACAGAGCAAGGTTCTGTTAAGCATGGTGGGTAAATTTCTGGATATAGGAACTTGTAGGTCGCTCCTGAAGTGACTGCTAAGAAGCACCTGAGCTATAGTCCTAGCAGTGACTCTAATAAGCTTACAGGTTTGCTAAGTTAGACATGATGGAATTCTTTCTCTGGTGTCCTATTTGGAGTCTTCAACACTTGCTCTTTCTTTCTCTCTTTTTTTTTCAGATGATAAAATTTTTAATGTCTATTGAAGTATTACTGTAAAAAGAGAATGAGTTTAACAAAGTGAACAGGATGAAGATGAGGTATTCACTTTCTTTTTTTACTTTTTATTTATTTTTTTAATTAATTACAGTTTATTCACTTTGTATCCCCCCATAAGCCCCTCCCTCCTCCCCTCCCGGTCCCACCCTCCCTCCCCCTTCTTCGTGCATGCCCCTCCCCAAGTCCACTGATAGGGAGGTCCTCCTCTCCTTCCTTCTGATCTTAGTGAATCTGGTGCTGTTTTTATCTCTGGCAATGAAATGTATGGTGATAGGTATTAAGGACATAGAGAAGTGGATGAGGCTTCACTTAACATGAGAGGGGTTTAATCATCCCTACAAGAAAGAAAGAAAGAAAGAAAGAAAGAAAGAAAGAAAGAAAGAAAGAAAGAAAGAAAGAAAGAAAGAAAGAAAGAAAGAAGGAGAGAGAAAGAGAGAAAGAGAGAGAGAGAGAGAGGAAGGAAGGAAGGAAGGAAGGAAGGAAGGAAGGAAGGAAGGAAGGAAGGAAGGAAGGAAGGAACTGAGATTGTTTGGAGAGAATGTCAGTGAAAAAACATGCCCTATGATAAACCCCCAATGATCCTTAGATGTATTGTGAAAATGCATGTATTGTGAAGATGCATGGTGAAAATGCACCATGAACCTTGAGAGCATCAGAGAAGCCTGAAAATAATGACTTAGTAGTACATTGTTGCTGATGGCATAGGGAAGCAGCGTTTCTCACCATAGTGGCATGATCAACAGTCTTGAATACCCTTTAGGAGTCCAACATATTACATTACTGGTGAATGTCCCTTGGTTTTGAACATAATAACGTTTCCTCAATTATTAGTGGTGAATACCAGAGAAGAATAACTTTTTACATAGTTTTTTAATCCTTCATCAAATACATGTGATAAAGGTTAATCTACACATTCAATACAGAGATTAACAACAGTAAAAATAAACATAAAAATATAAAGATGCTAAAGTGTAGTGTGATGTTTAATTTTGACTGGTCAACTTAGTTGTATTGAAAGGCACCTGGAAGATTAGTAAAGCATATTTCCATGAGGGTATGCCCAGGTAAGAGGCTGAATGACTTTGGGACCATCTCATAGGCTCATGGACAGGTAGAATAAAGGGAAATGGAGAAAGCCTGTGGTAAAAGGTATTCTCTCTCTTCTCTCTCTCTCTCTCTCTCTCTCTCTCTCTCTCTCTCTCTGCTTTCTTGCTTACCATGCTGTGATTCATACTCTCCATCAGGATGGACTAAGACCTCTAATAATAATAATTGTCAAAACAATTGTTTCCTCCTTTGCAATCATTACACCAGGAATTTTACCACACTGAAAAGGAAAGTGAATAACACACACAGCACTTGTTCACTTCTGGGATGTTCTAATCTTTTCAAGCTATGGTTGAGGAGACATAATTGAATCCACAGACATCAAGGTAGCAAACATGGACATAAAATGCTGTTACCATCTTCTCTTAACAATAGCCTCAAAGAAACTCACCTACCCTGAACTTTTTTCTTACTATCACCATTTCCCCTTCTCCACATAGAATTATTTGGGATATGGGGTATGAAATGTAGAACCTACAGCTGAACAGAAAGAACAGTTATCCACAAGCATTGTGGACTATGTGGACTAATTAAACCAGGGTCCCTTGTTAACTGTTTCTTAACACCTGTTTCCCCATTAGCTCGTGCCTTCTTGCTCTCTAATTCCATGGAGAGAGAAGAATATCTTAAAGAAAGTGTAGAAGTGGGAAATGCAGATAGCTCCATTAAAAAAGACCAAGTGAGGAGAAATAAAGGACTAATTAAAGGAACACAACAAACTGGAAATTAGTTTAAATGAAGAAGGGTAGCATGTACAAAACATGACAGTCTAAGGTTAAATGAAAAAGTACAACCACCAGCCAGTAATTTCAGCTTCTGCCTTCCTCCCACAGCATCAACATCTGGAGAGATACTAGTTCATCATATTATAGAAGCTTCCCTCCTCCTTAATGCACCAGAATGTAAGGATGCTTTAAAGAGAAATAACCATTGCTTTGTTGTGAGTATTATCAATGGACTTTTTTTTTTAGGTCATCATCTTTTTGTGACCTAGGCTGTCCCTTTGGACTTTGCTCCTCCCGCCTCTACGTCTCTGATAGTGCTGACTGTACAAACATAACATACCTTTCCCAGAGTGAAATGCTAATCTTTTAAGTGATGATATTCATGATATTCAATTCTTAAATCACAAAAGAATTGTTGTAAAATAAAATATTACAGCAGCCAAGTAAGTATGAAATGTACTGATTTTTCTTGTACCGAACTTGGCTCTAGCACCACATAATTCAACAAATCACCTATGTCCTTTGTTTGTTCTCTAAAAAATATTTCTACAAAAGTTTATTATTATTATTATTATTATTATTGTGTGAGTTGAGTAATAAGAACAGGGCATTTAAAATTTAAACCATTTTCTATTGTGTAAAAGTAGTTGTTTATATGGTGGTTGTTTTGACAGGTTTTTTTTTTCAATCAATTTTCAAAATAGCTGACTTTAGTTTGAAAAGTTCTGCTTTTATTTCTAAGAAAAATGTGTTTATCACTATTTCACATATGTAAAAAACAAAGGCTCGTATTGAAACAATGGCTAGCAGAAAATGACATATCTCATTTGGAGTCTACTACTTTGAAATTTAAATCATTCCTTGTCTATCATACATGTTCTGTTTGTATAGGATATACATGAATTATAAAATATTTTTATTTTTTGTTTTATTCCTCTTTTAAAATCTCATCTCACAAAAATCTAAATGTGTGCATATGTTAAAGACAACTACTCCCCTTTCTGTGAGAATGCATATTATGGACTATCTTTAATCAGTGAACATCAAATCACACAACATAAACTACTGACATTCAAAATTTTTTTTTCAATGCAGTTTATTCAGGAACCTTGAACAATCATCTGACCCTGGGGAAAGCCAGCCCACAGCTTAAATAGCCTCTGGGTAGCCAGCCCCAGCATGCCACGTGAGCAATGCAGATAGGTCCACATACATGGAAGCAAGCCAGATCCTCAGCCTTAGCCAAATGTGGAGTTGTTCGTGACAGAGAGCACTCACCATCGGAAAGGTGGAAGGTGGAAACCAGCTCCATCTTTAAGGTGCGGCATTATGCAGCTCTCTACAGTTCCCCCTTTTTGTTTTAGACGCATCAGGCAAGAGTAAAGGTCTGATCTCTGATATTAGAAATTTTTAATCTAGATTATTTTGACTAAGTAGTTCTAAATGTCTATCTCTGTGGTTTCTTTTCATGTTGTACAAATGTATATGGAAAAGTTTTATGTGAAATATGAGAATATCTCTTTTTTTCTCACCTGGAAATAGACTGACATGGTACCTAAAATTACAATATTAAATTAACCTTAATCCAAATCATACATAGTCCTTAACATAGACTCTCTTCAAAGAGTCTCTGAATTTAAGGTAAAAGAAAAAAGAGATTTGGAAACAAACTCACTAATTCCAAAGCATAAAACCTGGACAAATAATCTGAATTACTGATCTACTAATGCTTGAAAATATCAATAGGTACATAAAATTCTAAATACATTCCTACATACAATATTTACACCTTCCATTTGAAAATGTGAGTGTGGGTTCAAGGAGGTAAATGTACAACTGGCTAGATCTATTCAGACACGCTGACAAAGTGTCCATCTCACTTTACTTTGCCAGCAATCAGCTAATTGGTAGGTCATACTATAAGGACATTTTCTTCTCATTCCAACTTCATGTAATTGGCTTATTAAGAACCAATAGAACACCAACCATGCCCTTTAAAAGAAATTACTGAAATAACAGACAAAATATAATTACAAGTCATTTGACTTTAGAACAAATGTCCCCTAATTACAATCACTGAATAAACAAAGGAAATGCTGAGGAGCGTTTCTGCCGTAGGACCACAGTCTCCTTCCAAAGCTTCTTCTGTGTGGACTAACCACAGTCATTTTCATTAGAGAACATAGTTGTCATCAAAGATGGCTACCTAGGAATTTCAATGGCTGTGTTACTAGAGAATAATCTGAATGAGTCTTTTTAATACTCAGACCTATAAATTCTGGTCTTTGGAGGCATTAAGGAGATTGTAAAGAACTCTGCCCCGGAGGGCTAGCGCAGTCTGGATGTGTCATACACCCACATCCTGGTGTGATTAAGCTTTCAGTTGTGTTAATTTCCTTCAACTGACTCAGTATCTCTCCCAGGCATCTTTCATATTCTGTATAAATCACTGTCATACAGTTGATATTCCCTTCTCACCCGGGTTTCTAAAAGAGACTTCACACAGCAAGTAGAGGAGAAATTTTAATTATAATTTGCTCTCCATTCATAGTTCTGCTCTTGAAAAACGTCTGGTAATCATAAGCACTTTAAATAATTCAAGCTAAAATGGTAGAATAAAAAGCAATCAGGTGACATTCTGGTTACTTTTCATCTACAATGCGTGGATTTTTTTGGACTTCCCAAAAGAGCACAAGGCATAGGTGTGTTCTCCCTGACAGCTTTTGTTTTCACCATTACTCTCCAGTTCAATTAAATTCTACCAAGGATGTCAAGCGTCCATTTCATCTCAAGCAGTTTGTGAAGCGGTTGCTCCTATATTATCTTTCATGGCCATCAAGAGAAAGAACAGCATCACCTCTTTCTTACATATGAGATAGGCACCAACATGACAGAAATTGATGGTGCAATAAATACTTTTGCCATTCATCCACCCAATTTCTTGGCCTTTCTTCTGTGAACCACACACTGATCTGGACTTTATGAGACTTTAGTTATAAAGTCAGATATTGTGTTGCATTTAGAAAAAATACTTAGACTGTAGCACATATTACAAGAAACAAATAGCAATAAGTCAGACACAAGAAGAAAAATACTATGTATGCTCTCTCACTTATAGAACCTAGATAAAAATTTATATATGAATACATACATGTATATGTGTGTGTGTGTGTGTGTGTGTGTGTACACACAGATATGGAAAAACAGATGATGAAAGTTATCAGGAGTTATGGTGAGGGCTAGTGTAAGCATGATTGAAAAGAAGCATTTAAACCCTGAAGCAAATATTTGAAGAAGTAATGAGGTCAGCTCTAAACACTGAAGTGTTTTCCCAGAAAAGGTGATCAAATGCAAGCGTGCCAAGATGAGCAAGCATCTGGCACACTCCAGGAACAATGAGACCAGTGAGGATAAAATCAAAGGGATGAGGTTCAACAACAAAACATTAAATCAGATGGGCAAAGTGTGCTGTCCTTGAAGACCTTTTCATTATTTATTTTTCAGTTTATGGACTGAAACCAGGGTCTTAAAATTGCTAGCCAGGTTGCTTGCCAAGCCCTTATCAAATCATAAACTTATTTATTTTGTCATCAAGAGCCTGAAGAACTTGGTCAATATGTTGACTTTTACATAGGTGTAAAGGAAATTGATGGAAGCTTGTGACCAGTAACGTGACACACTAGAACAATAAATAGGAAAGCTTGGTTGGAGGGTAGATAAACAAGCATGGGAATTCAGAGAGAAATATGGAATGGAAAGATAAGAATTAGGCTAATAAAATAAAATTAGGGACACCAATAAAGAGGCTGTCTCTAATAAAGAGGGGGAAATGAGCCAGACATCTTGGATGCCAAGTCAAAAGGTATGTGAAATCCAAGAGAATTTCTGTTAATGGCAGTTTGTACAGAGAGATGGAGAGGAAGCAGACACTGGGTAACCACTGACAGTGTCGAAGCCATCTTCTCTAAGGAGTTGTATCCATGCTTGGATCTAAATGTTGAACTGAAACTTGCTTCGTAAAAAGTAAAGAAGTTATTCAAAGTGACAGGAACAAATATTAGTGGAAACAGGCAGGAAAAGGTTACCGAGTGTACGGAAACTCAAAGGAAGCCTGATTTGCTGGAGCTTGGTTCAATGATGATGCTAGAATTCTGTTTCCAACCTACTGGGTTCCATGTGAATTACCTGTCCCCTCCACCTCTGCTCAACCACATGGTAGGCAGTTGTGTCTCCACATCTTGGTCTCTGTCAAGAGTGACTTCGTGGCACTCATTTTTCACAATAGTGGCATTCAATCTCTCCCGCCCTCATAACCATCTCTTCCGTAGTGCTTTCCAGACCACAGCTCTGTTTCGCTCTTTAGAATAATGACATACATTAATCTGTGCTAACACATAAGTGACTCTATATTCCTTGGGGCACTACCACCTCCCCACGGAGCATTTGCATTTTAACAAGGATTTTCTTGTGACACAAAGAAGTGAAAACTAATAGTGCACATTTCAAATGCTGGGTAGAACATTTTAGTCTGTTGGAAACCACACTAGTTCTTTAAACCCATTTGGAAAGTTTGTATTCTCCCAGAGATCCTGCAACATGTAAACAGTGTGGGAACTGTGCCTTGTGCTGGTCAACTGCACTATTTTCCACCCTTCTGCTTTGCACACTAATATGCCCTGTGCTCTGCAGAGGTCCTGTCCATCTCATTGAAGTACTTTGCCACTTAAAAAAGCTCCTTATTTAGAGAAGCATGCCAAGTGATTTAGAAAGAATATTCTATATGTGGTACTTCATTATATTTCTATAGTCCTTGCCTGTTGCCCAAAAAGAATATGAATCTTTTGAGTGGGGTTATTATGTGGTATTCATAGTGTGTAAGTGAAATTAAGGTCTAAAACACTAAAAGAAGGAAAGCATTTTCAATCTATTCAATTATGAGAATGTAACATCCTTGAAAATAAGATTATAAATATAACCATAAAGTTAGTTTCATGAATTTCTGTTCTGTGAAAACCAAATAAATACTGCAGCAGTTGGAATAACTATGTCATGAGTGATTTTGGTTTATTCAAGTTGTTTTCCTTCCGCAGGAAAAGCAGTTGTAAGAAAGAATTGAATAGGTCCTTAAGGCCAGCTTAACTAAATTGTGTCCTGCATTAATATAATGAGCTCAAGTCATCATAATTCAATGAGAAAGAAATGGACAACTGGATTCCAGATAAAAAGACACAATCAGCTCTTAAAGGCAAAGAGGGGGGGGAAGCAAAATAAGGAAGCTTAATAAAAAATATAATCTTTGCCTATTTCTCTACAGAGCTGACTCCTGCAGCTTGCACAATACCTTTAAAATACCTTATAAATATATTTATATTGAATACAGAGGAAAATCAAGAGGATGTAAAGAGGCAGAAAAATAATTATGACCTGTGCATAATATTCTTAATTTTTCAAGGAAATTTTCTTCATGCCTGTAACTAGCCATGAAAAGTTGTGTGCTTCAATCAATACAGAAGTATAAGGAGATCAACTTTGCTTTAACGCTACCGAAAAAATGTAAAATAATTAACGTTATATAATCAGCATTTTTTTTCTCTTCTATTTTTTTTCTGCCCAATCAGTACCAATGCCATCACTCTGACAATGGCTAGTAGGAATTCCTGTCCATTTTTTCAGCAAGGAGGCTTTGATGATTCATTAATGGCCAGTAAATAAAAGCCAATTCACTCTGCAAATGTGATTTTTATCTTTTAAGAAAACATACTTCTACCTTCTGGTCCTGTGGTATACTAAACTGCCCTTCTCCAAAACACCACTATTTTCTATTTAATTAGCTCACCATATAGTCTCACTTATTCTTCATTTTGTCCACCTTTTCAGGAGCACTGGAAAGGCAACCAACTTTGTTTGAGCTCTGTATATGTATATACATGTTTAATATTATACCTGCATGTGATAGCAGAAGGAGGCAGATAATTCCTGATTAATACATAATTATTCAAAATTAAAATCCTCTTTAGGTGCAGGAAAGACAAGTCCTTCAGGGTCCACCTGTCACCTAATATCATATCCATGGAAAGCTAGTTCAAAGTTTTGTTTGCAGCTTTGCTAATTAGTCAAGTCAGGTGCTTGAGTTCCTGGGGTTTCATGTTGGTCTTCGACTGAGTAACAGTAATCATAGACAAAAACAATTCAAACTATATGAAAGTGCCTTGAACAATGATGTGGACTACAATGGCTAGTCTACAAATAAAAGCATGATAGGTACATTTGCATCTTCACTTTAGGGGAATTTGTCTTTTATTTCACAAAAAAAAAGAAAAGAAAAGAAAAATAACTACAACTTATTTTTTAAATTCTATTATAACTGTGTGTAGTAAGACTTCTTAAACTCCAAGTTACAATGAAGCTAAAGGACATATCTTAACAAACAATCTTAGATTATTTTCTCAAAGCCTCTAATAATTCCAGACTTCCTTGAAAAGCCTTCATGAAGAGGACTTCTGAATTCTCGAGTGGGTACCAGGAGATTCATGTCACATGAACCGAGTTTGTATCAAGCGGAGCTTGGAGGAGCCGGGACTCTACTCTCCATCCTTTCTAAGTCCTTCCAGTGTGCCAACTTATTGATCTCTTATACCACTGACTCCCTTCAAGGGATCAAATGTTCACAGAATTTCTTCCTCTAACTCCTCTTCCTGAATTGAAAATATCTGAGCATTTGAACTATGATATTTATATTTTTATTTATGGAGAGCAAAAAGTTTTTTGCATTATAGAGCATGTTCATTTATTGACATGAAGGTTCAGACAACAGGGTCTTAATAGGGATGTGACTTCGTGATATTTCTGTAATAATTTCTCATGAAAAAAATCAGGCTATATTTAGCATGATGTCAAATGCTTAGAGATGTTCCCTTTCAACTTCGTTTTAGCCATATTCTTATCTATCATTACTAATGTGATTCCTGCATGAAGTCTTTTACCATTGGAAAAATAGAGCCAACTTTAAATAGTCATACAATAGCCACTGTCTATAGGAATGAAAATTACTGGTTACTGGCTTTGAATATATGAGCAGTAAGATATAAAGCAGAATCCTTCCTTTGAGACAAACATTGCCAATAACCAATATTCTCTTAATTTTATATAGTCTAAAAATTTCAGTTTTATATTTATCTTAAAGAAGGATTAAATGAAAGGTGAGAGCATAAAAACAACAAACTAATTCTCTTATTTCGGAAGATATGTATCTAGAAATCTCAGGTAATATGGCAAATAGATTTGGATAAGTACTGTAAATATTCCTTCCCTATTGCAGTTATGAGATAAGTACCCAGGATGGGTGTTATTCTTCTCTAATCTGTAAGATAGTCAAGCCACGATAACGCGAATTTCCCCTGGAGATGTCATTAAGTCATCAGGAAGAGAAGCTAAGCAGCTGGAACAGACACAAAGTAAATTGTCTGAGCCTTTCACCCTCTACCATCAGGACAACAATGGAAAATTGTTAACCAGTATCCCATTACAGAAGCCAAGAAATGAGATGATGGGAGAGTCAAATTGAGAGCAATCAACTGCTGTTTCCATTTTTCAACCTTCTTTCAACACCGCGCTGTTTACTTCTGGATAAAAGTATAATTTCAGCTGTTAGCGTTGAATGTCCAGGTAGCCTAATCTCGAGAAATGGGTGTTCTTACAATCTATCTGCAAGAGTCAGACCTATACATGCCACATGTATTCCTTGTAAAATAGGCACTAATAGTTTGTTTACATCTATTACCTTATTTTAGCAATTATATTACACATGAAGGATTTGGAAGAGGGGCTGGTATATGTAATACCAGTATATACAAAACACAGACATGAAAAATAATGAACAACAAAGTGTGCTTGATGATATCATGTTATGTATTATATTACTTAGTTTTCCAGCAATGTGCAAGATTCAGAGCTTTTAGCAAAAGGTTTTCCCATGTCTATAACTCAAGGTAGGTGATAAAAGGCTGTCAGCATTCCAAAATTAAGGCGTTTCAAAAACTGGCTGATTGAATAATCAAATAATCGCTGAAGATGATCACTTCTAATAAGGTACAACGGGGTTGCTTTCAGAAACAAAATTCAGTTCCTTAGGGAGTCCATTCTGGTTAGCAATTCTGTGAACTTGCTGTACTTAAATCCTATTAATTCAGTAAACCTAATGAGGAGCTCTTAAGGAACTATTACACTTTTTAAAAGTAAAAAGTGGGACCTGGAAAGGTGTCTCCGCAGTAAAAGCGCTAGTTGGCCTTGCAGAAAACCCGGGTTCACTCTCTAGGACCCACATACTGGTTCATCCCGCCAGCCAGCCATAAGGAGCCCTGCAGCTCCGTGCCTAACTTGCCGAGAAGTAATGCTAATGCAACCTGAAGCTTAATGCATTTCTAGCCAAAGAATACTACGGTGGACTGTGCTTGAGAGTTCCCAACTGTCTCCAAAGCAGTTTTTCTGAATGAGGAAACTAATTTTAAAGGCACCTTTCTCTCTTCAAACAGGGGAGAAACTTGTTCCTCGTGGCATGTTTCTCCACTGTTATTCTGGGAGGAAATTGCACTGGAGGAATTAAGTATTCTGGATTTGGAGCACAAATCATAGTTTGGTTCGTTGTGTCTCAGTTTCCTCATCAACAAACAAGGATGTTAAGTGAAATTAGGCCTGTATTTAAATGCTTCCCCAAATGCAACATCAAGAGAAGTAACTAATTCTACAATCAGATACTAGAGACTGAAAATGTGATCCGTGTGTAGTAATCACATCAGTTATATTACTCAGAGCAGAGGTTTTTAATTCATTTTTTTTCTAATGGAAAATATCCATTAGTGAATCCAGAAATCAGCATAATGGATTTCAACTATCATTTACCAGAATAACTTGAACAAAGTACAAAATATGAAAGTGCATTATGAGAAGGAACGACAAATACTCTCTCATGACTCAGAAATTCATACACGTATATTCATGTGTATTTATATGCTGTGTGAGAAAATGAACTGTACTTTTATTCTCTCATATTATCAACAGTGCTTAAAACCCACTTATTTCGTGTATCTATTCGAGCTAGAAGAGCAAAACAGCTTGGACTTACCGATCGTGGGGTCATGATAATCCGGGAACTGGTGGCTTATAAACTGCATTGTCACTGCTGAAAAAAAAAAGAAAACACTGTCAGCCCTTACCTATAAATTATTCATTAGCATAGCTCCACATTTTAATCTTTTCTAATAAGTACCTCTCTTCTGTGAGTGACTACGTTGATTACACGGCATTAGCTAACATGTTATAATGAAAATACAAACAAACAGTTATGAAAAACAAAAGGTCTATACTATACATTTGTAGTAAATATGTTCAAATTACGTGCAACACGATGCCCGGTCTAAGAAGAGCATGGCCGAGTGATAGGGCCTCTCTGTTAGCTCTGGTGAGCCAAGAAGTGTCTGGCTGTCAAGAAGTATATGGAATCTTTTGGGTCCTGAGCTTTACGATACCAGCTGACTCTATGTCTCTGTCACCAGCTGAGTGGTCAGAAGTCTGGCTCCAAATTGAACAACTAATGATGACTTGGGTGATCTGTCATCTCAGCTTGAAAGATTCAGTATATCTAAAGCTGAAATGGAATATCCTCAGTCTGTCTCAGTAGAAATAAAGGAACACATGCCTGTTTCCTGAAGTGATTAACCACCTCAGCATTTGTCTCATGACAAATCTATTTAAGCTACTTGTGCTGACATGCTGAAAATGTCTTTAGATCCTTCCCTTCTTTTATCTTCCATACAAATAATCTAAATATCCAGTTCCTCTGAAACACCTTTCCAATCTGTCCAGATTCTTTCTGCTATACCCTGGTTCGGGGTCCTATTTTTTAGACACTCTTTTTCTGAATTCTGACTTACAAGGCAAGTCAAAATGGTACCATAACAGCATTCATAAGCAGCCTATTACTGACTACTAGGATAAAGACCATGGCCTTGAATACAATAACAGCCTGCAGAGTTTTGCACAGCCATTCTACCTCTCAGTCTAAGTGTGTGCCTGGTGCTCAAACCTCCTGAGCAAGCCTTCATTACATGCTCTAAAATAGTATCTGTGTCAGAGCACCCAGTCTCAAACTCCAGCCAACACTGAATCTGGTTTAACTTAACCCTCTTCTCATCTAAACCTCAACATTTGCACTTCTGTGTTGTAATTTTTGATAACTCAGTTTTAGCAAGAATTGTGTTGATTCTATTTAGATAGACTCTCCCACCATTCACATCTGATGATCCTTTCAATATGAAATGTTCCTTACAGAACCATGTAACGGATTGTTTATTCCCAGCTGATGGCACTGGCTTGGGAAGATGTGAAAATGTCATGAGGTGGAACCTAGCTGGAGGAAGCAGATCTCTGGAGGCTGAGTGGCCCTGAGTGATATTTGTCTCCAGTCCTTTCCTAGAGCTATGCCTCCTGTGTGTCCTCAGGAGACCCACCTCTGCCAGCACATTCCTATCACCATGTTCTTCCCAACCCCACAGGGCAAGGCAAATACAGAATTCACAGTCTGAAACCATGAGCAAATCAAGTATTTTCTTCTTCAAGTTATTCTCTCTGGTATTAGTTAGAGCCATGCAAAGAAAACTAATACAAAACATCAATAACTGTGCATCTTCTTCATGCCATGTCTCAGGAGATCTGATCAACTTGTCATCTCTCAGCAGAAACCCACTGAATCTGCTTCCGCTAAGCTCGCCCCAGTCTTCCATTGTATTCCACTACCTCCAGCCTAATCACTGGCTGAATTCTCTGCAGTCGTTGACGTATTTGTCTCTTAGTTCAACACCTACCTTTTTTCTTCTATTGTAATAAATTCTTAACAGAATAGGATTTTTGCTTTTGTACCTATTTTCCAGTTCTGGCTTCTTTAACAATACTAATAATGTTCAATTTATCTTTTCGAACATCACACTGTTTGAACCATAATTTTAACCTTTTATCTAAAATCTACCAGTATGTGATATTCCTAGAAGCTTTCTGGAACATCAGAAAACATTCATACAGTTACATTAATTCATTACCGTATATTGGGAAAGAGTGTAGAAGCTAAAATCTAAGAGCACATCTAAATGAAAAACACATTATTACCTTAAAACGCTGATTGTTGTATTTAAATATTAAACTTAAGAATCACAGAATTAATATCAAAAATAATCTGTCAGAGTCAACCACTACATCTGTTTATAAGAATGTAGAGCGTATATGCTTGGATGCTTGCTTTAATGGAAGCCCACTGTTTATTGGGTAATTGAAAAAGCCCTTCAATTATAAATGTTCTGGCCTGTCACTGAGACAGAACCAAGGAAAATGAAGCCAGCTTTTTTGTTTCTAAAAATTCAAAAACATAATCTTAGTAGACTAATATGTAAAAGTTTCTTTAATGTTTACAAAATGAACACCTAATAGAATATTTAATTGCCATTTTCTTTTTAAGGAAATAAGAAAATTTATAAAAATAATTTTAATTATTTATGTTGAACATATATATGTGTCTTCACATATATATACATACATACATATATACACATATATATTCAACATAAATATTTAAAATTACATATATATATATACACACATATAGTGCATTTCAAATTAGTAATTTAAAGAAACTTTGGGCCTCTACCAATGAAAGTCATAAAAGCCATAGTTCTGAAAGGCTGTCCTTTGCAATAATAAGGAAAGAACACTTATGACTGAAATTTTCATTTATGACATAAACAGGAAAAGCACACAGTTTCTATCTAATATTCTGTATTTACCCCAGAGATGACCTGCTCACAAGAAGCATTTGGGAATTCATACCTGGCCTAGAGAGATTCCACAGAGAGCTACTTTTAGATTTCTTCTGCCTAGCCAGACAACCTCCCTCTATCCATTCTCTATTCCTCCTGTTTACTTAGTCACCTACACCGTGGTGGTTTTATGAAGACCTGTAGGACATAATAGGAACACACCTGAAAATCTCAGCATAACTTGGAAATCAGCCTTTTGATCAGAATCCAGGATATCTATGAAAAATGCAACTTAGAGCAACAGAAACAAAAATTCTGTGCAAAGAGGTATTTTCTGAAACTGATACTCTAACAAAGGACCATGCATGGAGATAAGCTAGAATCCCTGCACAGATGTAGCCCATGTCAGCTCAGTTTCCAAGTGGGTACCCTAGTAATAGGACCAGGGACTGTCTCTGACATGAACTCAGTAGCTGGCTCTTTGATCACCCCCCTGGGGGGAATGCAGCTGTACCAGGTCACAGAGGAAGACAATGGACCCATTCCTGATGAGACCTGATAGGTCAGGGTCAGAGGGAAGGGGAGGAAATCTCCCCTATCAATGGAGTTGGAGAGAGGCATGGGAGGAGAAGACAGAGGGAGTGTGGGATTGGAAGGGGATGAGAGAGGGGGCTACAGCTGGGATACAAAGTGAATAAACTGTAATTAATAAACAAATAATTAATTAAAAATAAAAAAAAGAATGGCTGGAATCTCATTTCAAATTTGTGTTTTAGAAATTAGGTTTTATTCAATGGAAAAAAGACAGCATCTTCAACAAATGGTGCTGGTCCAACTGGATGTCTATGTGCAGAAAAATGAAAATAGATCCATATTTATCACCCTGCACAAAACTAAAGTCTAAGTGGATCAAAGACCTCAACATAAAACCAGACACATTAAATCGGCTAGAAGAAAAAGTGGGGAATACCCTAGAACTCATTGGCACAGGAGACTACTTCCTGAACAGAACACAAACAGCACAGGCTCTAAGAGCAACAATAAATAAATGGGACCTCATGACATTTCTGTAAAGCAAAACACACTGTCATCAAAACAAAACAACAGCCTACAGACTGGGAAAGGATCTTCACCAACCCTTTATCTGACAGAGAGCTAATATCCAGTATATATAAAGAACTCAAGAAGTTAAAAAGAAACAAATCAAGTAATCCAATTAAAAAATGGGGAACGGAGTTAAACAGAGAACTCTCTGTAGAGGATTGTAAAATGGCAGAAAAACACTTAAAGAAATGCTCAACATCCTTAGCCATCAGGGAGATGCAAATCAAAATGACCCTGAGATTTCACCTTACACCCATCGGAATGGCCAAGATGAAAAACTCAAATGACAACACATGCTGGAGAGGATGCAGAGAAAGGGGAACCCTCCTCCATTGCTGGTGGGAATGCAAACTTGTACAACCACTTTGGAAATCAATCTGGTGCTTTCTCAGACAAACAGGAATAGTGATTCCTCAAGATCCAGCCATACCACTCCTAGGCATATATCCAAAAGAGGCTCAAGTACACAAGGACATTTGTTCAACCATGTTTATAGAAGCTTTATTCGTAATAGCCAGAGCCTGAAAACAACCCAGATGCCCCTCAGTTGAGGAATGGATACAGAAATTGTGGTACTTTTACACAGTGAAATACTACTCAGGAATTAAAAACAAGGAAATCATGAAATTTGCAGGGAAATGGTGGGACCTAGAAATGATCATCTTGAATGAGGTATCTCAAAAGCAGAAAGACACACATGGTATACATTCACTTATATAGACCTACAAGATAGGATAAATATACTGAAATCTATACACCTAAAGAAGATAAACAAGAAGGAGGACCCAAGGTTAGATGATCAATCCTCACTTAGAAAGACAAATGGGATGGACATTGGATGTAGGAGAAAACAAGTAACAGGACAGAAGCCTACCACAGACAGCCTCTGAAAGACTTTACCTAGCAGCATATAAAAGCAGATGATGAGACTCATAACCAAACCATCGGCAGAAAGCAGGGAATCATATGAAAGAAGGGAGTGTTAGTAAGACCTGGAGAGTACAGAAGCACCACAAGGACCAAATATACCAGGGCACAGGAGTCTTTCACGAGACTGTTTCTCCAACCAAGGACCACGTATGGATATAACCTAGAACCCCTGCTCGGATATAGCCCATGGTAGCTCAGTGTCCAAATGGGTTCTCTAATAAGGGGAACAGGGACTATTTCTGACATGAACTCAATAACAAGCTCTTCCACTCCCCATCCACGAGGGAAGAGCAGCCTGGCTAGGCCACAGAAGAGGGCATTGCAGCCAGTACTGAGGAGACTTGATAAGCTAGGATCAGATGGAGGGGGAGGAGGTCCTCCCCTGTTAGTGGACTTGGAAAGGGGCAGGGAGAAGACGAGGGAGAGTGGGATTGGGAGGAAATAAGGGAGGGGGCTACAGCTGGGATACAAAGTAAATAACCTATGATTAATATAAAAAATAAATAAATAATGTAACTAAAAAAAAAGAAAAAAGAAATTAGGTTTTATCATTTGAATTTTTTTAGCTTTTATTAATTACACTTTATTCACTTTGTATCCCCCCATAAACCCCTCCCTCCTCCCCTCCTAAACCCACCTTCCCTCCCCTTTCTTCACTCATACCCTTCCCCAAGTCCACTGATAGGGGAGGTCCTCCTCTCCTTCCTTCTGATCTTACTCTATCAAATCTCATCAGGAGTGGCTGCATTGTCATCTTCTGTGGCCTGGTAAGGCTGCTCCCCCCTAAGGGGGAGGTGATCAAAGAGCAGGCCAATCAGTTTATGTCAGAGACAGTCCCTCTTCCCATTACTATGGAACCTACTTGGACACTGAACTGCCATAGGCTACATCTGTGCAGGGGTTCTAGGTTATCTCCATGCATGGTGCTTGGTTGGAGTATGAGTCTCTGGAAAGACCCCTGTGTTCAAATTTTCTAGTTCTGTTGCTCTCCTTGTGGAGTTCCTGTCCTCTCCAGATCTTACTATTTGCCACTTCTTACATAAGATTCCACGCACTTTGTCCAACAGTTGGCCATAAATCTCAGCATCTCCTTTGATAGTCTGCAGGGCAGAGCCTTTCAGAGGCCCTCTGTGGCAAGTTCCTAACTTGTTTCCTGTTCTCTTCTTCTTCTTCTTATGTCCATCTTCTTTGCCTTTCGGGATGGGGATTGAGCATTTTAGTCAGAGCCCTCCCTCTTGATTAGTTTCTTTAGATGTACAGATTTTAGTAGGTTTATCCTATATTATATATCTAAATGAGTGAGTATACACCGTGTGTGTCTTTCTGTTTCTGGGACAGCTAACTCAGGATGATCCTTTCCACCTAAAATCCCTAGAAAAAGAAGAAGCAGACACACCAAAAAGGAGTAGACGGCTGGAAATAATCAAACTCAGGGCTGAAATCAATCAAATGGTAAATCACTTGAGTTTTTTATCTTAGCCATTCTAATGGGTGTAAGGGGAAATCTCAGGGTCATTTTGATTTGCATTTCCCTGATGACTAAGGACGTTGAACATTTCTGTAAGTGTTTCTCTGCCATTTGATATTCCTTTACAGAGAATTCTCTGTTTAGTTCTATACCCCATTTTTCAATTGGATTACTTGATTTGTTGCTGTTTAACCTCTTGAGTTCTTTATATATTCTGGATATTAGCCCTCTGTCACATACAGGGTTGGTGAGGATCCTTTCCCAATCTGTATGCAGTCGTACAACCACTTTGGAAATCAACCTGGTGCTTTCGCAGACAGTTAGGAATAGTGCTACCTCAAGATCCAGATATCCTACTCCTAGGCATATTTCCAAAAGATACTCAAGTGTACAACAAGGCCATTTGCTCAACCATGTTCGTAGAAGCTTTATTTGTAATAGCCAGAAGCTAGAAGCAATCCAGATGCCCCTCAACTGAGAAATGAATACAGAAATTGTGGTATATTTACACAATGGAATAATACTCAGCAATTAAAAATGAGGAAATCATGAAATTTGCAGGCAAATGGTGGGAACTAGAAAAGATCATCCTGAGTAACGTATTCCAGAAGCAGAAAGACACACAGGGTATATAGTCATTCATAAGTGGATATTAGACATAAAATATAGGATAAACATACTAAAATCTGTACGCCTAAAGAAGCTAAGCAAGAAGGAGGACTCTGGGTAAGATGCTCAATCCTCATTCAGAAAGGCAAAAAGGATGGACATCAGAAGAGGGAGAAAACAGGGAACAGGACAGGAGCCTACCACAGACACAGGGTGGAAAGACTCTACCCTGCAGGGTATCAAAGCAGATGCTAACACTCATAGCCAAACTTTGGGCAGAGTGCAGGGAATCTTTGAAAGAAGGCAGAGATAAGAACACCTGGAGAGGACAGGCACTCCACAAGGAGAGCAACAGAACCAAGAAATCTGAGCACAGGGGTCTTTTCTGAGACTGATACTCCAACCAAGAATTATTCATGGAGATAACCTAGAACCCCTGCACAGATGTAGCCCATGGCAGTTCAGTGTCCAAGTGGGTTTCCCTAGTAATGGGAACAGGGACTGTCTCTGACATGAACTGATTGGCCTGCTCTCTGATCACCTCCCCATGAGAGTGGAGCAGCCTTACCAGGCCACAGAGGAAGACAATGTAGCTACTCCTGATGAGACCTGATAGGCTAAGATCAGAAAGAAGAAGGGGAGGACCTCCCTATGAGTGGACTGGGGGAGGGGCATGGATGGATAAGAGGGAGGGAGGGTGAAATTGGGAGGGGAAGAGGGCGAGAGCTACAGGTGAATAAACTGTAATTAATAAAATAAAAATAAAAAAGATTACAAAAATAAATAAATAAATTATTAAAAATAAAAAAAGTTACAAAAAAAGAAATTATATTTTCATACACTTGTCTTACCATTTATGTTTGTGAGGTGGATTTGCTCCCTTGGAGAGCAATCCTTAATTTTTTTTAACCCTGTGTGGGAACAAGTTCAAAGCATCAATCGGAGAAACATGACCAATTGTGTTCAATCATAGACAATGAAAACTGAAACCTGAAAAGTTAATGTGTCATACAAATTTTAGAAACATTTCCACAGAGCTCACCACACCTATGTCTTTACTTTCCCTTAAAACACCATGGAATATTTCTTTTTTTAATTAAATTTTTATTTTTTATATTAATTACAGTTTATTCACTTTGTATCCCAGCTGTAGCCCCTTCCTCATTCCTTCCCAATCCCACCCTCCCTTCCTCATCTCCTCCCATTCCCCTCTCCAAGTCCACTGATATAGAAGGTACTCCTCTCCTTCCATCTGACCCTAGCTTATCAGGTCTCATCAGGACTTGCTGCAGTGTTCTCCTCTGTGGCCTGGCAAGGCTGCTCCCCTCTCAGTGGGGGATGGTCAAAGAGCCTACCACTGAGTTCATCTCAGAGACAGTCCCTGTTCCCCTTACTAGAAAACCCACTTGGAGACTGAACTGCCATGGGCTACATCTGAGCAGGGATTCTAGGTTATATCCATGAATGGTCCTTGGATGTAGTATCAGTCTCAGAGAAGACCCCTGTGCCCAGGTATTTTGGTTCTGTTGCTCTCCTTGTGGAGCTCCTGTCCTTTCCAGGTCCTACTATCTCTCTCTTCTTTCATAAGATTCCCTGCACTCTGCCCAAAGTTTGGTTAAGAGTCTCAGCATCTGTTTTTATACACTGCTGGGTAGTCTTTCAGAGGTCCTCCACAGAGTATTTCTAAAAGAAGTAATCCAACACTAAGGCCAGGACAACTCTTCACAGACTTTAGAAACCTACTTAATAAAAACACTCAGGATGGAACAGATCTTGCCTTGATAATCAGAATGTTTTACAGCATTGACTTATTCAAAATAGTTAAAACTTTCCACAGTAAACCAAAACTGGATAATAGATGAATCTACTGTTTTCAAAGATTTGCTTGCAGTAAAGTCATTGTCAGTCTACATTTTACAATTCATATCAGTGTCTGCCCTGTTGAACCCAGTGGGAAGCCGTCACTATTAGGGAGAATCAGAATACCAAAGAATCAGGACACTAAAGAAGAAGCTTGGGAACTGATTAGATTTCATAAAGCTTCTAACAGTCTTGATCCAAATTCTTTATGTGGATCATGTAAAATGTGGTATTAGAACATCCAACTTGTATATAAAATCCAACCATCATACTGTGATTATGTGCACAACAAGTGCATTTTTTAGCTTGAGAAGCATTACCAAGTGCTAAGTCACTGATGGGTTTGGGTGTTTCATTTCTCTCTCTCTCTCTCTCTCTCTCTCTCTCTCTCTCTCTCCCTCTAGTATGATATTTAATTTCTTTCACTGCTGTTAGGTCTTAAACCCAGGAGAAATGGCTAACTGGGGTGACCTTTATATCAAAGTAGAGCTAGCTGCCAGATTCTCCGGCTTCCCTCAGTCTCTACCTGTTACATACCCTGCCCCTACCCTAAACTTCTCCAGCCCAAGAGTTTTCCATTTAAAGAAATAAGTAGAAAATAACATGACTCATCCTGGGTTTCAGGAAAGAAAGAAAGAAAGAAAGAAAGAAAGAAAGAAAGAAAGAAAGAAAGGAAGGAAGGAAGGAAGGAAGGAAGGAAGGAAGGAAGGAAGGAAGGAAGGAAGGAAGGAAGGACATGACTATGGTATGGCTAGGTATAGTGAAAGCAGAAGTTTATTGTAGGTAAAGGGGGCTGGACTTAGATGCTCTACACATATGTAGCAAATGAGCAGTTTAGTCATTATGTGTGTCTCTAACAATTGGAGTGGGAGCTGATTCTGACTCTGTTATCTGCCTCTGGATCCCTTTCTTCTGGCTGGGCTGCCTTGTCTGGTCTCAGTGGAAAAGGATGCACTTAGTCCTGGGGTGATTTGAGGTGCCAGGTGGGATAATACACCTTGGGGCCTTCCCTTCTCTGAGAAGGAAAGGAGGTAATAGGTGGTAAGGGGTGTGAGGGTAGAATGGGGAAGAGAGGAATAAGAGGACTGAGATCAGGCTGCAAAGTGATTAAATAAGTAAATGAAAATAAGGTGTGGGGGGAGGGGAGACCCAGTCAGAGGCAGGACACCTGGGAGAGTCCAGAGTGAACATGACCAGACTGAGCAGCATCATTTGAGGAGTTGGGATGGGGACTAGACCAAGGGGCCAAGGAGGTAAGCAGTAGACTAAAGGAGGGCAGGTAACCAAAATAGATGGATTATACAGGGAACTGAAGCTGGTGGAAGAGCAGCCCAGCCTGTGGGGTAGAGGGTAGAAGTCAAGGTATATGCCAACCATGTCCCATAGCTGAGAGGGACTGAGGGATACAGGAAAACCTGGTGGCCAGGTCTGCTTTGATGACACCTTTAAATGGGCGCATCATCTATTTGTGCTAGGTTTGAGACCTAACAACTGCCATGTCTAGGAGTTGATCCAGCCCTTCTCTGTACAAATCTCCCTCTTAGAAGCAGATTGCTTTGCTGCTCACCACACTGCACCTCTTGCCTGTGTGAATAGAAACTTGGAGGCGATTTCGGTATTGGGCAGTTGGGATTTCTTCCAATGGCTGATTTTACCTGTAGTTCACTATACTTTCTTTGCCTCTTCTATTGTCATTTCTCTCTGCTTCTCTGTAATTGCAGATCTGTAGTTAACAAAATTCTTTAAAAAATTCAGACACATGCATGCAGAAGCAGAAAGGCTAATGGATCTGGGAGCCTGAGTCTACTAGTTTCCATTTGTCTTAAAGGGATTTCCTAGTGTAAGACTCGAAATGGCTACAGCAAATCCAGTTTCTTCACTACAGTTCTTCACTTCCCATTCCTGTCAAAGTAGATCACAGATAGAAGAATGGGATCCTTCCATCAAGTGGGTCTCCCCACACTCTCAAGTACCACTGAAACTCTACAACAGAGTGAAAGGAGAGAATTCCTGGATATTTGCAAGAGAAGACCTTGGAGGAAATGTTACAAACTCTGCATGCATACAAATCATGTTCCTCCACATGCTTTCTATCATCATAACTTAGCTATTTGCCTGGCCTTGTCTGTAGCATAGATGCAGTGTATTTTGAAAGGAAAAGAGAAAAAGTCTTATATAAAAGATAAGCTCAAACACACAGGATGGGGGACAACAGTCAAAAAATGTGGCATTTTCAAATTTAAAAAAATAAAATGTCACCATCTTCCTCTCTGAAAGAGCAACAATCCTTTAACTAACCCAATCTTGGTTTGAATATTATCTTAATATCCTTTGAGTTTCCATAAGGAATTCTTTAAAGCTGTGTAAACAGAAATGTCTTTTACAATTTCCTAAACATCTCAAGAAACCATTACAAGGAATTCAACTTAATTTAAATTTTTATGGATGATAACAAAAGCTATATGCTTTATATATGGTTTTAGAAGTAATTGTTTACATGGGGTATGGATGAATTGCTGAGTGAAATGTTCTTGTTGCAGGTGAATTGAACAGCCATAGAGAAAATTAAGGAACCATAGTAAGGGGAAATAAGTCCTGCTTCATAGTGTGATCATTAAGGCCACCGTCACAGTTTATTTTGATTGATGTATGGACAGAATGTACAGGTATGAAGAGGAAATTTGATGAGAAAAGTTGAGTCATTGACTATAAACTTAAAAAATTTAGAAGTGAAAAGAAAGAACGGTTTTTTAATTAGGTGCTATCTTTTGTTTTCTCAGATTATTACAATACTTACAGATTTCATATAAAACACTTTTGATTTATTAGAGGTTACATAATTAACATATTTTGTGTAGGTGTAGTGATTCCTAAAATTTTTATAAAATATTCAGTAAATATGCACAATGAATAAAGACCCAAAAATGGCTTGAACTTCCATAAAATAAAAGTAATAAGAGATTAATACAATAAAAGTAATCATGTTTTATTTGATCTCTCCCTTCTATGAATCTCTTAATTTAAATTTTCACTTTATTATTCAGGGATTCCCATAATTTACAATTTCATTTTCTAGTTAACTTTAAATCAACGGTTCTTCTTTTGCATAATGCAGTATGAAACCATCCAATTTACGTTTCCAAGAAATCTGACAATATCATCTATCTTTCCCCTTGAAATGTTAGCAGTTTATGGCCAGAGGCAGACTGTCAGTTATAGGAAAAAAAGAAAAATAAAAAGAAAAGAGTTGTTTCCTACAGAGTAACACAAAACAACTGAACGGCTGTACAAAAGCAGACCATTCATTACTAATTCTCCTAACCACACCCACCCTTCAAAGGGAATTTGATTACTTATGGAAAGCACTAGACTGAAGCACTCTGCATAATGATATAATCTAATAGCAAAGGCAGGGGACAGTCAGTCCCACTGTCCCTTTGGGAACTGAAGACCTGAGATAGGAAATATGAAACTAAGGGGTTGGTCGTAAGGGATTAGTCACGCTTCTCTCATTTAGGGACGTGTTATGACTTGGAAAAATTGCTTAAACTTAACATTTTTATTATGTTGTGAGTAAAACAAATGGCTGGAGAAAAGACATATTAAAGCGGGCTCCAGGTCATACATCCTGCCATGCCTCATTCTCCACTCCATTGTCTTGTCATGACCACCAGCAGTGCCACCAGGATCATCATGATTATCAGCATATCTTCCTCAACTGTCTGAGATGCAGTTCCATCATGTCTTTCTTCAGCCTCCATCATGTATTTCTTTTCTGTTTCTATCGGTCTTCTGGAAGTTCCTCATCATTCCAATCATGCTCCCCAAGAAGAGACCTTAGTTAATGCTATTCTCCCTGCCTAGTCTGTGATTCCTTCAGACACCTGTCATACATACACTTTCACATTATTACTCACATATGGCCTCCTTGGGAGCTGTCCCACCACCTCTAAATTTAAATTAATACTTACTTACTGTAACTCCTTGTCTCCCTTGGTTGACATTACTTAAATCATTGATTTTTTTATACTTTCTTTTTTTAAACTTTTATTAATTACACTTCATTCACTTTGTATCCCCCCATAAACCCCTCCCTTCTCTCCTCCCAATCCCACCTTCCCTCCCCTTTCTTCACACATGCCCCTCTCCAAGTCCACTGATAGGGATGGTCCCCCTCTCCTTCCTTCTGATCTTAGTCTATCAGATCTCATCAGGAGTGGCTGCACTGTCATCTTCTGTGGCCTGGAAAAGCTGCTCCCCCTCAGGGGGAGGTGATCAAAGAGCAGGCCAATCAGATTATATCAGAGGCAGTCCCTGTTCCCATTACTACAGAAACCCACTTGGACACTGAACTGCCATGGGCTAAATCATTGATTTTTAACTCTTAGTATTTATTATGTAATAGTGCTTCAGCATTTGCGGCATATTATTGAGTGGCATAGGCTAAAAATATGTGGAAAGATGGTCAGAGAAGCTCTGATAAATGTATATAACCTTGCATCCATATTAATGTTTACATGGTGACAGTGCAGTGGAAAAATAAAGTTGTTGGATAATTATTAGAATATCTAAGTATAATAAAAAAAAAGAAAATTCTCAGAAAGTGTAGTACGTTTGCACAATGGAATACTTACTACTCAGCAGTTAAAAATAAGAAAATCATGAAATTTGCAGGTAAATGGTGGGAACTAGATAAAATCATTCTAAGTGAGGTAACCCAGAGGCAGAAAAACACATATGATATATACTCACCTATAAATAGATATTAACCATATAAAATAGAATAAACATACCAAAATCTATAGCCCTAAAGGAGCTAAACAGCAAGGATGACGCTAGGGAAGATGCTTAATCCTCATTCAAAAGGGTAAACAGGATATACATCAGAAGTAGGAGAACACAAGGAACAGAACAGGAGACTTCTACAGAGGACCTCTGAATGACTCTACCCACCAAGGTATCGAAGGAGATACTGAGACTCTTAGGCAAACTTTGGGCAGAGTGCGGAATCCTTATGGAAGAAGCAGGAGAAGGAAAAACCCAGAGAGGACAGAAACTGCACAAGAAGAACAATAGAACCAAAATACCTGGGCCCAGGGGGGCCTACAGAGACTGATACTCCAACTAAGGACCATGCATGGTGAGGACCTAGATCCCTTGTTCAAAGGAAGCCCATTGGCTTCTCAGTTTCCAAGTGGGTGGCCTAGTAAGAGACACAGGGGCTGTCTCTGACATGAATTCAGTGGTCGGCTCTTTGATCATCTCCCCCTGGGGGGTGCAGCTTTCCACAGAGGAAGATGATGCAGCCAGCCTTGAAAAGACCTGAAAAGCCAGGGTCAGAGAGGAGAGGAGGTCCTCCTCTATCAGGGGACTAGGGAAAGGGCATAGGGGGAGAAAAGAGAGGGTGTATGGGACTGAGAGGAGACGAAGAAGGAGGTTGCAATGGGGATACAAAGTGAATAAATTGTAATAAATAAATATATAAATTAAATTAAATTAAAGATAGACTTTAAAAAAAGTCACTCACCTGAAACACCATATGATCCCTTCTAAAGTCAATGTAATAGGAGAAATAAAATATATTTATTGAATTAGCAAAAATTTTCTTAATTCTTACTGTAGTTTTCAGTGTTGAAAATGGTGACTCTTTGGTACACTATAAAGAATTCTGAGTTAAAAACTGAGTGATGTTTATCCCAAATGTGCACTAGTGCCTCCTTTCTTTTTTCTGGTTGATGTACTTTTTTTATAATTAAATTTATTTATCTTTTATTAATTACAGTTTATTCACTTTGTATCCCCGCTTAAGGCCCTCCCTCCTCCCCTCTCGGTCCCATCCTCCTTCCCCCTTTTCATGCATGTCTCTCCCCAAGTCCACTGATAGGGGAGGTCCTCCTCTCCTTCCTTCTGATCTTAGTCTATCAGATCGCATCAGGAGTGACTGCATTGTCATCTTCTGTGGCCTGGTAAGGCTGCTTCCCCTTCAGGGGGAGGTGATCAAAGAGCAGGCCAATCAGTTTATGTCAGAGGCAGACCCTCTTCCCATTACTATGGAACCTACTTGGACACTGAACTGCCATAGGCTACATCTGTGCAGGGGTTCTAGGTTATCTCCATGTCTGGTACTTGGTTGGAGTATGAGTCTCTGGGAAGACCCCTGTGTTCAAATTTCTGGTTCTGTTGCTCTCCTTGTGGGGTTCCTGTCCTCTCCAGATCTTACTATTTCCCACTTCTTACATAAGATTCCCTGCACATTGCCCAACAGTTGTCCATCAGGCTCAGCATCTGCTTTGATAGTCTGCAGGGCAGAGCCTTTCAGAGGCCCTCTGTGGGAGGTTCCTACGTTATTTCCTGTTTTCTTCTAGTTGATGTACTTTTAACATGTGTTCTCCTTAATTCTTTATGGAGCGTCTATAAAATGAAGATTCAGAAAGAGGAATTCTATACTGGTATTATGGTGGCTTTAAACACAAAGCACATATCAGCAAATTTAAATCCAGTAACAAAGACAAATGTAAAAACTGTAAAGGGTTAAATATTCCAAACCAATTATACTTTAAGAACCAAATCATCACAGTTCAAAGAAGGGGAGAATATTTAATGCAATCTACTTGTTCATTAGCCATAAGACATTCACTAAGATGAAGGTGTTTCTCCATTCTTCCGTATGGATGTGGATGTGGGTGGGTAGAGAGCGGGTGAGGAGAGAGGGACTTGACGTTGAAGGATGGTGTACGGGTTGGGTGATGGCACCGTTTGGGATGATGCTCAGCTGGAGTTGGAGGAGAGAGATGGCTCTTCAGTTCTCCATTTGTCTGAATACCTCTCTTGCCTCCAGCTACTTCCATATTTTTCTGCAAACAACTGCTAATAGAAAGTGTGCCCTCCGCCCCTTAAAACATCTGTTTATCTTCACTGACTGATATTAGCAAATGACTGATGAAACACAGAAACACAATGATTTTGAAACTCAATATTACCAGTCATTGCTTATTTGTTCCATGCTGACAATTTTCTACTTGGTGAAAAAAGAAAAATTGTCACTTTTCAACCATCTTTTTCTGAAATCTTTCATCATTTAGAAAAAGTCCCAATTTATTTCTAATATCAGAGATCAGACCTCTACTCTTGCCTGATGCGTCCAAAACGAAAAGGGGGAACTGTAGAGAGCTGCGTAATGCCGCGCCTGAAAGATGGAGCTGGTTTCCGCCTTCCACCTTCCCGATGGTGAGTGCTCTCTGTCACGAACAACTCCACATTTGGCTAAGGCTGAGGATCTGGCTTGCTTCCATGTATGTGGACCTATCTGCATTGCCCACGTGGCACGCCTGGGTTGGCTACCCAGAGGCTATTTAAGCTGTGGGCTGGCTTTCCCCAGGGTCAGATGATTGTTCAAGGTTCCTGAATAAACTGCATTGAAAAAAAAAAAAAGAAAAGAAAAATCATAATGTCCTTAAGTAATGAATTACTATTGACAATAGAGTACCTGTACTGACATCTATATATATGCCATTCCCTTTATTTGCTTTCTTTAAAAAATGGAGACAGTTATTGGAACTTCTTTTACATGAATGTGTAATGGAACTGCAGACAGTTCTGAAGTTCTCATAATTTAAGATATGTGCAATTTATCACAGGAGTTACCAAAGACAACCTTCCATATACTATATGAGAATGCAACTTCTTATCTTTTGCCATAGTCAGGTGCATATTCTGGCTGAAGATGGCAATCTTTTAATGAAATCATATCCTGTCATTTTAGAGAATTACTGGTGTAATAAGAATAGATGGTACATAGACTTGAAAACTTTTTCATAGGTTTAAAAGAATATTAACAAAGTGTAACACCTGTGATGTAAGCATTTTTATCATCTTTTACAATGTCTAAGCATCCTTTTTTATTTGCGGGTTCTCCATATTACATCCGGTAATTCTGTAGTAACTATAAATTAGTGATAGACTAGCCAGCTGCTTTCTGAGCTTCTGGATCAGAGTGTTATGGAGATCTCAGATATCTTTGCTTACTACATTGTTTTTTCTACCTGAAATTATCCATCTTTCACCATTAAGGCTTCAAAGTTCTGGACTCACTTTCTGAAGCTGTTTTTTTTTTTTTTTTTTTTTTTTTTTTGTTCTTTGTTTTTTTTCCTTTCAGCACAGCGTTCTTTATTAAGCTACAGAAGCTCTCGTGGAGAAAACCTGATAGCAAGGTATATAGCATTCTATATTCTTAACCCATCCCATCATTTACATCAATAATGGCATTAACTATATAACGTTTCTATGCGTTCTATGGGGATTTTTTTATTTATATTTTATTTCCAAGTGTTCATTTATCTTCATAGAATTTTTTTGAGGTAACAAAATTTAAAAGCAATGGTTAGCAGGTCAGAAGTCATATATAAGATTTAGGGTAATTCTGACACATTGGAATGACAGGACAAAACCAAATGGAAGAGATGGATTGTTGTAGAAATCTTATATTGTAGTTAATACAATAATATTAAAATTATATAGTATGAATTAATCTTGTCTAGCATCCATTCAAATAAGAAAACAGATGTGAATGTTGAATTTAAATGTATACAGGTATATGATACTGATAAACTGGCCATTTGGAATGAATTGTGGAATTATTAATTTTCAAGGTATTGCTTATTGGTTCTCTATAGTGGATTTTGTTTTGTTTTGGTTTGGTTTTTGTTTTTTATTTTTTTATTTTGTTTTATTAATTACACTTTATTCATTTTGTATCCCCTCATAAGCCCCTCCCTCCTCCCCTCCCAATCCTACCCTCTCTCCCCTTTCTACATGCATGCCACTCCCCAAGTCCACTGATAGGGGAGGTTCTCCTCTCCTTTCTGATCTTAGTCTATCAGTTCACATCAAAAGTGGCTGCATTGTCCTCTACTGTGGCCTGGTAAGGCTGCTCCCCCCTCAGGGGGAGGTGATCAAAGAGCAGGCCAATCAGATTATGTCAGAGGCAGTCTCTCTTCCCATTACTAGGTAACCCGCTTGGACACTGAACTGCCATGGGCTACATCTGTGCAGGGATTCTAGGTTATCTCCATGAATAGTCCTTGGTTGGAGTATGAGTCTCTGGGAAGTTCCCTGTGTTCAAATTTTCTTGTTCTCTTGCTCTCCTTGTGGAGACCCTGTCCTCTCCAGCTCTTACTATTTCCCACTTCTTACGTAAAATTCCATTCACTCTGCCCAACAGTTGACCATCAAGCTCAGCATCTGCTTTGATAGTCTGTAGGGCAGAGGCTTTCAGAGACCCTCTGTGCGCTTTCTCAGACAACTAGGAATAGCGCTTCCCCAAGATCCAGCCACACCACTCCTGGGCATATATCCAAAAGAGGCTCAAGTACACAAAAAGGACATTTGCTCAACCATGTTTGTAGCAGCTTTATTTGTAATAGCCAGAAGCTGGAAACAGCCCAGATGCCCCTTAACTGAAGAATGGATGCAGAAATTGTGGTACATCTATACAATGGAGTATTACTCAGCAATGAAAAATAAAGAAATCATGAAATTTGCAGGTAAATGGTGGGACCTGGAAAGGATCATCCTGAGTGAGTTGTCCCAGAAGCAAAAAGACACACACAGTATATACTCACTCATATAGACATACAACATAGGACAAACCCACTAAAACCTGTGCATCTAAAGAAACTAAGCAAGAGAGAGGACCCTAACTAAAACATCAATCCCCATCCTGAAAGGCAAAGAGGATGGACATCAGAAGAAGAAGAAAACAGGAAACAACCTAGAACCTTCTACAGAGGGCTTCTGAAAGCCAGAAGAAGAAAACAGGAAACAAACTAGGAACCTATAGTGGATTTTTTTAAGAAACATGAATGACTGTACTGAGCTATATTATATTCAACTTTTCCTCCCCTGCTACAACCCTGAATGAGCAGTTAACATCACAGATTCTTCTACTAGTCTCCAGCCCATCGACCTGGGCCCTGGCTTCCTGGAGAATTAAGCAAAGAAATAGCAAAAACAGGTTATTGTTCAGCATAAACTTAAAGAATTGAATCCTGCCTCTAATACCTAAGGCTGTTATTCACTCCAGTAGTCAGAGAGGGCCATTTAGAGGGAAATAAAGTCCTTCCTTCTGTAACTTTGTGCCTTTGCAAAACTGTGTCTTTTCAGATAACCAAGATAACATAGTTTAACTTAGTGGAAAGTAAATATAATCAATGTACTGTTTAATAAAACTCTTTGATATACATGTTACACTGATTTGAAAAATAGCTTGAATCTAAGATACAAACTAACTGTAGCACTACTACTGTATCCAGATCTCTTGATCTGATACAGACAGCTGATGAACCAGACATGGTAGCAGTGAGTCTTGGCTCATTAAAACTTCGGGGTGGCCATAGTTTCCTTCATGAACAATGACACAATAAGATCTAACTGGAAGTTGTAATTGAAGCCAGCACTGCCTGCTGAGAGCTGCTCCCCATACTATGGCCATGGTGTAATGGACAGGGGCTCTACATGTATGGCTGTGATACTTAAATTACAAAGCAGTTCATCACAAATCACGTGGACTAAGTTACCAAACACTTTCTAAATTATTTGTCATTTCATATACCTTATTGTAAGGTTTTTAAATGCCTTAGGTTCATTAATGTCACAGGATAAAGAACTCTGGGGAGTTTAGAATATTTCCTTAAAGTCATATAAGAATCAATATTCCTGCACATCAGTATCAGTCATGTAAACTACTTTTAGAATAACGCCATCGTTGTGCCTATGCGAGAAATTCCAAAACTCCTTAGACAATAGTATCCTTTTATTACTGCCATTGTTCAGGTCTTGTTTGTACAGCTAGTTCTAGGAAAAATGGTCTTGTGACAGACTTCTATGTATTCTGTCCCTTACAAACTTTCTGCCCCTTCTTCTGAGATGTTCCCTGAGCCATATATATATAGGAGCTGTTCTTCAGATATAACCATTGAGGACAAGGGCCCCATGAATATGTTGATCTTTGGATCTGTTGAGCTCTGCATTATGTCCAGTTGTGGTTTTCTCTAATGGTTTTCATTTCTGTATATAGAAGCTTCTTTGATGAGGAGTTGCAGTGGGGAAAGCTCATGGGGTTCCATTCCTAGCCAAAGAAATACAGGTAACTAATCACTGATGAGAGAATTAACCTCTATTAGGGATGATTAGTGGTCACCCTTGAAACCATATACACACAACCAACAAAACAGACTGAGAGGATTGTATTGATGTTTTCTGTTAGGGCTTTGATTGCTGTGATAAAAGCATGACCAAAAGCAACACAGAGAGGGAAGATTGTATTTTAGCTTACACCTCCACATCACAGTCCACAGCGGAGGGAAGTCAAGGTAGGAACACAAACAGGGCAGAAACCTGGAGGCAGGAGCTGATGCAGACACCATAAAAAAGTGCTGCTTATTAGTTGTTCTTCATGGTTTTGCTAAGCCTGATTTTTTTATACCACCCATGACCATGAGATGACTCTGCGCATTGTGGTCTAGTGTACCTACAAGGATCATTAATCAAGATAGTGCACCAAAGGCTTGTCCATAGGGGAGGCTGAGGTTCCCTCTTCCAAAAGCTTGTATCATGTTGACAAAAACTATCCATGACTTGTATGTAGTAATAACAATCAAAGTAAAAGGGGGTGATAGGAGGAGCTGGAGGAAAGGAAAGTGGGAAATAACTTAATCAGATTTCAATTAAAATGTTTTAAAATAAATGTTTTAAATATATGTTTAGACTAGGGTCAGGCAGAAGGGGGAAGGACCTCCCTTATCAGTGGACTAAGGGAGGGGCATAGGGGAAGAAGAGGGAAAGAGGGTGGGATTGGGGGAGATGAGGGAGTGGGTCATAGCTCGGATCAAATTGAATAATTTGTAATAAATGATAATAATAATAATATTAAATGAAAAATAGAAACACAATTGTGGGGAAATAGTTTCCAATATATACTCCAATATATTGAAATTTAACTAGATGATAACAGATAAGTAAACTTGAAGAGCTGTACATCAGAGCAACTAAATGCATATTTCTTGTTACTTTTAGTGACTTGCTGTGTAGGATGACAGCCAGAGGCAGAGACTCAATAGTTTTATTTTGCCAAAATGTGGTTCTTTGCATGTAGCACCTACCTCACTAATAATCATTGGTTACATTATTTAATAGATTAGAGTTTTTTTGGAAACATTGCAAGAAAAAAAAGATAGGTGTTATAAAATATTGACAAACACCCAAATAGTAACTTTTAGATTTAAAACACAACAAGCAAAGGCCTTGTTTCATGCTACTACACAGAACTAGGCACCACATGAGAAAATCTTTTCATTGGGCCTGGCATCCACTAGCCATTAATATGTCTACTGCAGAATCTGCATATTTTATTTAGTCAAATTTGCCTGTAATATGTTAGTTTAAGTTTACTTTAACTCTGTTCTGTCATTTTTCCATCATCCTCTTTGACATTCTATTGTCTTGGTGTGATTAAAACAGAATGTAAAGCAGGACTTTTACATCTCAGAACTTGGCTTGCAATTCCGTATTAAGATAACGTGTAAAGCCATCTCTTCGTGGATTTATATGTCCTTGGGCCACTCTTCCAAACCCCGGTCAGCCTTTGTAAATGTATTTGTAGATGTAGGCTGTGGCATGTCCTCTGGAGATGGGTGAGTACCTGAAAGTAAGCAGGATGAACTGAACACAGCATCTGGTTGGGACCCCAAGACTACCTGTATAAGGCCAAAGAATCCTTAGAAACAGTTTCGACAAACGGTCGACAAATGGCTAAGTCTCAAGAAATGATTAATATAAAACTCCTTGCAGATAAGGTGGATGATTTCTGGTAATTTATTTAATAAAAAAGCTAAACATCTGACACATTAAGAAAGGTGGTCCATTGAGTATCTTACCCAGGGTCCTCCTTCTTGCTTAGCTTCTTTGGGTGTACAGATTTTAGGATGTTTATCCTATATTATATGTTTAATATCCACTTATAAGTGAGTATATACCATGTTCAATCCTCATTCAGAAAGGCAAATGAGATGGACATCAGAAGAGGAAGAAAACAGGGAATGGAACAGGAGCCTAACACAGAGGGCCTCTGAAAGAGTCTACTCTGCAGGGTATCAAAACAAAGGCTGAGACTCATAGCCAAACTTTGGGCAGAGTGCAGGGAATCTTATGAAATAAAGGAGAGATAGAATGATCTGAAGTGACAGGAGCTCCACAAAGAGAGAAAAAAAATCACATCTGGACACAGGGATCTTTTCTGAGACTCATATTCCAACCAAGGACCATTAATGGAGATAACCTAGAACCCATGCACAGATGTATCCCGTGGCAGCTCAGTGTCCAAGTAGGTTCCCTAGTAATGGGAACAGGGACTGTCTCTGACATGAACTCAGTGGCCTGCTCTCTGATCACCTCCCCCTGAGGGGTGTGCAGCCTTACCAGGAAGACAATGCAGCTAGTCCTGATGAGAACTGATAGACTAGGATCAGAGGGAAGGGGAGGAGGACCACCCCTATAGGTGGACTTGGGGAAGGGCATGGGAGGAAATGAGGAAGGGAGGGTTGGTTTGGGAGGAGACTAGGGAGGGAGCTACAGCTTGGATACAAAACTGTAATTAGTAAAACAATAAATAATTTTTTTAAATTTAAAAAAAAAGAAGAAGAAGAAAGGTGGTCCAGATGAACTCAGGAAAATTAATTGAAGAGGAACCCTTCTCTGGGTCCCTTGCATAATGACTGAAAGATAAATAAAGCATGCAGAAAATAAGTGTTTTGATTTACATTTTACCAATTCTTCAGACAAAAGCATATGCCTTTGTGGTTATGGAGTTACTTAAAATGTTTACTAATGAACCATGCAGCTCCCTTTTACAGATATGATTAAACTCTTCTATTGAACAATCTTCTTTCTTTCTTTCTTTCTTTTTTCTTTCTTCCTTTCTTCTTTCTTTCTTTCTTTGAAGGCCACTACATGTACTTTTGTTAATAGAGCAGTAGATAGACTTTACTGGAGAATCGGCCCTAACTTGTTTGCTTCCGTTCACTCTCTGACACACAGCCCTCAGTCACCAGCGCACACGCTCCATTTGGTGCCCTGGCGTTGTCCTCCTCTTCATCACCAGACACTCATAGAACACTCCCAAGCAACGTGGCAATAGATGAGACCTCACAGCGAGGGCAGCAAGGAACTCGGGAAACAGCCCCGCAGATTTTCCAGCTCTCTGCACTCTTGTCCTAAAAGCTGCCTCGCTGCCTCATCTATCTGCCTGATGCTTTGATAATGGCAATGTTTCCTAGAATTGTTGAAAAGAAGCTTCTGGTAATTTAAAACAAATTACTGTTATTGTAAATTGGTCATTCTAATTCTTAAATTATGCTTCACTCTTTTCTGGTGTGGATTAGCCTCACAGAGTTTATTATCCCTGTGGGGTAGTCAAAGCTTGTTTCGGAAACTAAGCATGAGTCTAAAATACACGGAATCTGAGAGATGCCGCTGCGGTGGCAGCCGTGCCTCACTCTTGGCTAATCATAGCCATTTTCCTCTACATTGAGTTGTCAATCATGCTGTGTACAGGATCCACCTCCGTGTCTGTTATTTGAATCAACTCTCGGGTATCTCTCCAGATATATGGCAGCACTGTTGAGCTAATGCATTATTATTCGTAAGCTCTTGAGTAGATTTTGATAGTGCCTTTGGGACAATCAGAAGTTCATATTCATAGGAGAAGAGTACCCTGGAAAATCAGTTATTGCTTCCCAGAAATTTATATAAATAATTTCAATTTAAAAAAAAAGAGTCATGGTTTTCTTACAAAGAAGGCAAGAGGAGAAAGGTGTAAATCAGACAAAAGAACAATGTGGTAATGGTATGAATATGGGCATGATAAAACCCACCACTTTGCATGCTAACCTTAACATTAAAAGTGAAAGAAAGAAAAACTATGTAGTAAGCACAATTCTCTGCTCTTTCTGTGGGATCTCATCTAAAACCATCTTCCTTGGGAGTGCTCTGTGAGTATCTGGTGATGAAGAGGAGGACAGACACCAGGACACCAAGTGGGTAACTGATAGCTGTGTGTCAAAGTATGAACAGAGACAAGTCAGTTAGGGCTGTTACTTCAGTACAGCTATATAGAAAATGGTACGTGTAATATTCTTCAAATTCTCCAGAAGATAAAAATTGTTAAATAGAATATAGTAATCATGATCCATGGAAGGGGGCTATGTGGCGCACTATTAAACACCATGAACACAAAGACAAATGATTTTCCCTGAAGAACTGGTAAAATGTGAACTATCCCACAAAGATAGAATGAGAAGGTCTTACATTAAATCAGTAAATCAGTACCTTCATTAACTTCCAGATGTCATACTTACTAGGGCACTAGTCATGAAGTCTTTCTGCTTGCTGTTTGTCTAGGAGAAGAAGGTTTAGATACAAAGGAACATAAATTTCACAGGCAGCTTGGAGGTCATGTAAGTAAGAAAGAGAGTACTGAGAAGTCAGCTGTCTGTCTGGGTTTATGGACAAAGGCAGACACATCCCTGAAGGCTAACAGGACTTTGTAGTAATGACACTACCTTCCACACCAACAGCAACCTCAAAATGAGAATTCTGTAAGGTAAATTCTGTTGGACACCTTGCATTCCTTTCAAAAGTTAATTTGCTGCTGTTGCTTATCTCAGTGACCTATCTGAATGCTTATTCAGGTTCTATTCTTGACTTTAAAAGTGGGAATTAAATGAAGTCATCTAAACAACATAACACATCTGTACATAGTGGACAAGCAAATGCTCCACAGCTGGTATTATTACATAATCAATAAGGCTAATCTTACTTAGAGATTTTTCACAATAATACATGTGATGGTGTCTTAGTCAGTGTTCTATTGCTGTGAAGGGACACAGTGACCAAGGCAACTCTTATAGGAGAAAGCACTTAACTGGGGGCTTGCTTACAGTTTTAAAGGGTTGGTCCATTATGACCACTGCAAGGAGCATGGCAGCTCACAGGCAGACACTGCAGCAACAACTGAGACCTACATCTTGACTCAGAGAGAGGAAGAAGGACAGAGACAGAGAAAGAGAGACGACAGACAGACAGAGCACCATGCTGGGCCTAGCATGAGCTTTTGGAAATGTCCAAGCCTACCCCCAGTGACACGCTTCCTTCGATAAGGCATCACATCCTATCTTTCTAAAAAGCACTACACCTTGGTGACTAAGAATTCAAATATATGAGCCTACAGTGGCCATTCTTATTCAAACCACTACAGATGGTACACGTAAATTTCTCTACAGCTTAACATTTTACTGATAGAGAAAATGTCCAAGGTATTAAAAATGACTCATGCTTTCTGAAAAGCTAAGCCGTTTCTGCAAAATCCATAGATACCACAGCATACTGAAACTGAAAACCCACAAAAGTAATATTGCTCTCAGCCTTGAGCAGACTTATCATCAAGACCAATAAACATTTATTGCAACAGATTATTGGGAATCTTTCCAGAAGTGTTTTCTCCTAGGGATAGATATACTTACAGGAGCCATGGTTTAAAAAAAAAAAACACACATAATTCGCATCATATTTTAGGCTGAGAAATGACCAAAGTGGGACCATGTAAGTGGTGGCACTTGTGGAACAAGCCATTGACACTTGACAGCCATCTTATTACACCTTGAAGATATTGAAGAAATAAATCATCAAGGCCATAAAGAATTGCATTTGAAACATGGAGACTGAGAACAAAAGAACCCAACAGAGACTCGGAGGGTGGATTTACGGCACTGGGCACACCTGAATCACAACATCAGAGAGAGCCTTGTAATGATGATTCCCTTGGGTTTTGTCACAGAAGATGACCAAGACAGTAGCTTTTGACTAAACATGGTAGTTACAACGCTCAAATCATCATCTTATAAACAAAGAAACCCGTGGCTCATTACTGACCTAATCAGTAACATTGAAAATGCCCTAAAATGTATTTTTTATACTCATGAAGTTTTCTCTTTCTTGGTCTGAATTCTGAAAAAGCAGTTCTTTAATCCAGCTCCTACAATGGAGGATACATAGGCAAACCCACCCTTTCAAGGGGTTATATAAATTCAGTGCCAGCAGAGACATTTGTGGATAAACTACATGAGTTAGCTATTTATTAAGGAGGGAAAATAGCTAATAAAAAGATTTATTCATATTTATTATAGGCACTCCCCAACATGCCTTCTCCTGTTTCCTAATATATTATAATCAGCAGACAAATTTGGATCCCTTTTTGATATTACAATCTCCTTTATTGTTATAGTTAAATCACAAAGGCCCCTCGCCCTTGGCTTTCCTAATATGGAGCACTATCTATAAAATGAGTTACTGCAAATAAGACAAGGGCAGTTGCCATAAACCTGTCAACCTCATCTCTGGGACTTTCTTTCCAAACAGCACTAGACACTTTCTAACAATTACTTTGCATTGGAAAGAAGCAAGCCTCTATTAAACTTAGGCATTTATATGAATCTCGTGTTTCAACACGTTCACAATAATGCAAAGGCATTGGGACTATTAAGCATGGAGCTTTTAAAACTGTTTTGGGATAAAGAGCTGCTGTGTGTGCATACATTAAGCTGGAATTCAATGTTTAGTTAGCACTTAATATTGGTTGAAATTTTGGTTATAGTGCCATGCAGGTTTTTTTTTTCCACTCTACCCAGGGACATCAAATGGTCCTGGAGAAGCAAGAACTGGTTTTGTGTAGAAATGGGGCCAACCATCAAATGACCCTTTATTGTTTATATTCTTCTAAAGCAGAGGCAGATGTAGTTACTGTTTTGACCCCCAAATTAGAAGCAACTCACAAGCCAACAGCCATAGAAGGATTTTAGTCTGTGTTGCCCAGGTAACTCAAAATACTTAGTAATCTCTCTTGATCTATAAAAGCAAGGCAGCATAAAATGAATATATAGAAAAAATAAGAACTATACCTAGAACATCTATTTTTGTCATAACGCATGGTGTTTTATTGTTCTTTAATTAAAGCATTAATTAATTAAAGTGAGAAAAATGCCCTCTGGTTTCCATTTCTGTGCTTTGGCACATGCATATTATACTATGCACACAGCTCTCACACACACATGCACCAATAATGGTAAGAGTAATAATGATATAATAATAATAATAATAATAAACAATGCTAATAACAATAGGAGCAAGGAATTATAGTGATGGTTTAGTGGGTAAAGGTGCTTGCTACCAAGCCAGACGACCTGAGTTCAACATGCAGGTTGCATACGTGCACATGGTGGCAGAAGAGAATCAACTCCACAATTGTACCCTGATTTCTTCACACACACCGCGGCAACCATGCACCACACCCACAAAGAAATAAGCGTGACACTGTTTTAAAAGGAGAAAAAGATTAAATGACTAGTAGCTTTGGAGACAAGTGCTTCCTGGCCAGGCAACATCGTTTAGACGATCATAGCCTGGCCGTATTTTTCCCTGACAGTAACATGAGGTGTCTTGTCTTGTTTTGGCTTGTTTTAGGTATCTTAAATAAAAGTAACCATTTTTATTTAAGATTCATTGGTGCAAACATTACCTGGGTGTATACAGAGTGAATAAATGAATACCTGACTAGCACACACACACAAAAAGAGATCCGTGTGTGATTTATCATTTCATCAATAAATAGTTTATATTAACTTACTATTCAAAGAGCAGCCTGGCTTTGGCTTCAGCTGGGAGCTTGCTAGAAAGGAAACACTGTGATTCCAACAAGGCAGAGTAATGTAAGCAGCAAATTCAAACCCTGTTGGCATTTGAAATGTGCAGTTGTATCACACACAGGTCTGGGATGCTCTTGTTGTGTATGTGAGTGTGGGAAACACAGATAATTCTCAGAAAGTTGTGCTGTCCCTGGAAATCATTGGATAGAGAACAGCTGGATCATGTTTTCAGGGCACTTCAACCTGAACGAGTATGGTCCATGTCTCATGCTCCTCAGAACCAGTGGCTCAAAGGTCTTCCTATATTTAACATGAATGCTCATCTCGCCAGCCATAGACTGCATAAGCATGTACATGAAATGTTTACTCCAAAAAAGGATTTTGTGACAGTTTTTTTATGATAGTAAGAATAATTGCTAATGTTTATTAAGTACATTTACTGTGAAAGTTGTTCTTGGAGAGGTTTTATATGCTAACTCACCTAACCCTAAATGTACTAGGACATTTGTGTGTCTTTTGTTTTACAGTTGTCAGTGGACTACCTCTTTAAGACTGTTGCCTAAGGCCACACAGCCTTCATATTCATACCCAGGATTTGTACAACAAAATTACTGTTTCTATTCCTTTGGATATAATACTCAAATTTATGAATTAGGGAATCAGTCAAACTTCACATATATTAGTTAAGGAGAATCTTTATATACAATACATTTATCAGAAATGTGACTACTATAATATCATTGCATTAGAATGAATACGAAGTTCTGGATTAAGATTTTACAGGCAAAGAACTTACATGAAGTTTTTTCGGATGCATACCATTTTATCACACTTTGAACTTCTGGAAAGTTCATTAGATCACATGACTTTGATGATTAGTCGCATGAACTGTCTTAGTGGAATAAACAATATGTAATTTCTCCTACTATACTATGAATTTCTTGTGGAGGCGGAAACTTCTTACACATTTAGTTGTTGTTGTTGTTTTAATCCAGAATATATGGCATGGTTTATGCCTTAGCTTTTCTTTAACATGTGTATGGATCAATGGAGGCTGTTTGGTGTATGATAATCCTTGTGCTATCCTTTCACAAATTTTAGAGTAAATATGTGTTCTTTGTTTTGAGGCACAGAAGATGAAGGCACTCAAGATATACAGTTTGGTTCTTCTGTCCTCATTTGCTCCACCTTCTGTCTACTTTGATACTTCCTGTATTCCATATTCCTTGAAGCTAAAATCTATTTTGGTGAGCTTTATTTTCTATAGGTATAATGTGAGAATAATTAATTTGAACATGTTTAAACACTGGTTTACAGTGTTGAATATTCATTAAGTTATGTGCACAGCCCTAGATACTTCAAAAGGGTATGAGTTAATGATGCCTTATCCATGTGGGTCATTAAAAAGAAAAAAAGTAATTCTCGTAAGAAAATAGGACTTCAGAATAGCTAATAAGGTATCGAGTAAATGAAAATATTAATCTCAATAATGATGTAGATTGTGGTGAGGAGAAGAAGAGGAACGAGAGCACAATACGGGTTTCATTAAAGGAAATTTAGGTGCTTGCTTCGGCAGCACATATAGTAAAATTGGAATGATACAGAGAAGATTAGTATGGCCCCTGTGCAAGGATGACATGAAAATTCGTGAAGCGTTCCATATTTTTTCCATTGCTGGTAGGAATGTAAACTTGTACAACCACTTTGGAAATCAATCTGGCACTTTCTCAGACAATTAAGAATAGTGCTACCTCAAGATTCAGCTGTACCACTCCTAGGTATATATCCAAAAGAGGCTCAAGTACACTTCAAGGACATTTGCTCAACCATGTTTATAGCAGCTTTATTCATAATAGCTAAAACCTGGAAACAACCCAGATGTTCCTCAGTTAAAGACTGGATACAGAAATTGTGGTATATTTACACAATGGAATACTATTAAGCTATTAAAAACAAGGATATCATGAAATTTGCAGGCAAATGGTGAGAACTAAAAAAGATCATCCTGAGTGAAGCAGAAAGACACACATGGTATATACTCACTTATAAGTGTATATTAGACATATAATATAGGATAATCATAACAAAATCTGTATACCTAAAGAAGCTAAGCAAAAAGGAGGACCCTGGGTAGGATGCTCAATCTTCATTCAGAAAGGCAAATGGGATAGACATTGGAAGAGGGTGAAAATAAGGAACAAAACAGGAGCCTACCACAGAGGGCCTCTGAAAGATTCTACCTCACAGGGTATTAAAGTGGATGCTGAGATTCATAGCCAAACTTTGGACAGAGTGCAGGGAAGCTTATGAAAGAAGGGGGAGATAGAAAGACCTGGAGGGGACAGGAGCTCCACAAGGAGAGAAAAAAAAATCTGGGCACAGGGGTCTTTTCTGAGACTGATATTCCAACCAAGGACCATGCATGGAGATAACCTCGAACCCCTGCTCAGATGTAGCCCATGGCAGCTCAGTGTCCAAGTGGGTTTCCTAGTAAAGGGAACAGGGACTGTCTCTGAGATGAACTCAGTGGCTGGCTCTTTGATCACCTCCCCTGAGTGGGGAGCAGCCTGATGTGAGTAGTTGGTGATACCACCTGGGACTATGGTGGGCTCCTGGCCTGTGGCCCACCAGGGGCCACATCTGGGTATGTAGCCCTGAAGCAGCAGGGGTTTGTTACCACAAAAGGCCAGACAGACTTCCCTGGTCTGGGCTGACACCTGGGACATGTTGGTGTCTGAGGACTGCCCCATCCCCTCAATGGGGCATCATGGGAAAGCTGGCCCTAGGGGCATGAGAGCTGAAGAGCTGACCCTGCCACAGGCCAGCTGCAGTGCTCAGGAGAGTGGCTCTGCACATTGTAGGAGTTTCAGGTGAGCAAGCCCTGAGTATATGATTGCGGGAGAGCTAACCTCACCACTGCCTTCCATGTGCTGGCAAGGATGAGGACAATATACCTCTCACCTCTCACCACCTGTGGCAGGCAGGACACTTGGACCTGGTATCACTAGAGTAGGAGAGTTGACCCTGCCCCTCACCAGCTGCAGCACTCAGATGAGTAGGCCCTGTACCTCTCCTGCGCAGCACAGTTGAGCTGACCCTGGTGGCAGGGTATGAACATAGGAGAGCTGGCCCACCCTCACCCCTTGCCACCTATGTCAGGTGGAATAGCTGGCCCCAATGTCATCAGAGCATGAGAGATATCCCTGCTTCAGCACTTGAGAGAGAAGGCCCTGAACCTTACCTGGGCAGCAGGATAGAGAAGGCGGTGGTTACTTGTGAGCTGGTCCTAAGGGTGTAAGAGTGAGAGAGCTGGCAGGCTGGCCAGTTCAGAGACCTCACAGGCACAGACCCAGAGCTTTGTATTGGTCCACCCCAACATTTAACCCCATCGATGAACTGATGGGTTGCATGAAAGGGCTAGTCCTAGAGATATAAAACTACAGGATCTACATGACACAGGCCAACATCCAAGAGGATGTCCTGGTGAGGATTCAGTACTGATAGTGTAGCAGGAGCCAGAGGCCTTGTACCAGACCAATGAGTAGTTGCAATGAACTTTTACAAGCAAAGAAGTATAGAAAAAAGGGTATACTGTGAGACAACATTACAGCTTCCACAACAAGACGTTTTTTCCCTCGGTTCCAAGATGGTGGTGACCAGTGTGTACAATATCTAAGGGGCAGAAGATCAGAGACTGTGAAATTGGTGAGTAAACAGGTGCTGGATCCAAAACATCAACTTTGGTGCCTCCTGACCTGGAGGGGACACCCCGAGAGTTGGAGATGATTAGATCCAGGCCCCCTTTGGCCATCTCCCAGGTCCAGGAGTCATGAACATGAGCCCCCTGTCCTTTTCACATACTCAAGAAGTGCAGGACCCAGTTGCAGGGACTCTCTGCTCCAGTAGTCAGACATTGCATCCTCACCCCGACAGAGCACAGCATCTGGATTCCTGGGACAGCATCCCAACCTCCAAACCACGGTTCTACCGGTCCACAGGTGGACAACAAAATCATATGGAATTCCAGATCTAATACAGTAGAACTCAGATGAATCTGACTCTCAGAACAGTGTCTGTTAGGCCTGTAAGCCAGAGCCCAGCTTCCTTGGGAGGCACCGGGTTCACTGCAGCTGCTACCTGAGGCAGACATCTCTCTCCTCAACACCTGCCATCTGAGATGCCGGCATCCTGCCCTCCCAGGCATCCACAACAGTGCACCAGCCCTTCAAGGCACCCGGACCTACACTCGGCCTTCCAAAACACACACACGTGGCTGCATCCAAATGCCAGCTCCCATTTGTGTTGCCCTGAACCTCTCTAATCATTCTAAAGACTACTCCAAACTCCAGACTCCAGACTCCAGAGATGGGCAGAGTCAGTCTTCAGTGCAGATTCCAAGAACAAACAGCCAAGGCTGTAGACAACCAGATGACTAAAGGCCAGTGTAAAAATTCAATCAACAAAAGTCAGGACGTGATGGCTCCACCACAACATCATATTCAAGATATTCCATATATATATATATATATATATATATATATATATATATATTCTAATGTAACTGAAACACAGGAAAAATGACCTTAAATCTATTATTAGGCAGTTATTAAAGGCCTTTAAAGAGAAAACAAACAAATCTCAAAGAAACACAAGAAAACACAACCAACAAATAGAGCCCATCATGGACAGACATGAAACCACAATAAAGCCGGTGAAGGAAATAAATAAAACTGTTTAAGTCCTGAAAATGGAATTATAATCAAAGAGAAAACACAAACTGAGAAAACCCTGGAAATGGAAAACTTAGAGAAGAGATCAGGAACCACAGAGGTTAAGCATCACCAACAGAATACAAGAGATGGAGGAGAGAATCTCAGGCATTAAAGATACATTTGAGGAAGTCAATACATCCCTCAAAGAAAATATTAAAATGGAAAAATTCCTGAAACAAAACATCCAAGAAATCAAGGACATGTTGAGAAGACAAAACCTAAAAATAATAGGAATAGATGAAAAAGAAGATTCCAAGCTTCAAGGTCCAGAAAATATTTTCAAGAAAAATCATGGAAGAAAATTTCCCCAACCCAAAGAAACAGATGCCCTTAAACATACAAAAGGCTTACAGAACACCAAATAGACTAGGCCAGAAGAGAAATTCCTCCTGCCACAGAATAATCAAAACACTAAACCTACAGAAGAGAATATATTAAAATTGGCAAAGGAAAAAGACCAAGTAACATATAGAGGTAGACCTATCAGAATCACAGCTGACTTCTCAAAAGAGACTATGAAAGCCAGAAAGACCTGGGCAGATGTTATGCAGACACTAAGATACCACAGATGCCAACCAAGTCTACTATCTCCAGCAAAATTTTCAATCACCATTGATGGAGAAAATAAGATATTCCATGAAAAAAAAATTAAACAATATCTATGCACCAACACAGCCCTACAGAAGATCCTAGAAGGAAAACTCCAACCCAATGAGGTAAACCACACCCAAGAAAAGAGTATATAGATAATATAGATAACTTCACAACAGCAAAACCAAAACAAAACAAAACAAACACACAAACACAGTATCACTACCACCTCCACAATAAAAGGAACTAGCAATCATTGGTCACTAAAATCTATCAGCATCAAGGTACTCAATTTGAGTTGACAGCTAAAGCACCTTTGTTCAAAATTAAGGCCTACCTAAAATCTTTCATTCTGTTATTAAACAGACAAAACAGGCATGTTAAGTCAAAAAGTCATGCATAGCTCATGAATATGAAGAAATCAATATATGTTTGCTAGGTACCCACAGAGCTGGGAGTTGGTATTACTAGAAATAATTGGATGCCAGCTGCTTATTACAGAATTATAATCCTCATAATGAAAAGAATGATCTGATACCAATCTCTCATTTCATAGATATCCAGAGGCTTTGAGAGAGATAGTAAGGACTCAAACCTTTGTGATGACAACAGTGGAAGCAGATCATAGCCTCCATATCAATCAATAAAGTCTGATAAGTAGGTGATGCCCTCATCAAGGAATCACAAATTCAGAACAGAAATAAGCATAATATAATCAGATTTGTGGGATGTAAGCATGTAGACAAAGACAATTGTGGCACACCCCTTTCCCCCTCTGCCCCCCATCTCCAGAAGTATCAATTCACCATGAGGCTATAACTGGATACATGAGAACCTAATAAAATATTTTAAGCATTGCTTCTCAGGTAGAATGGTGCAAATTTTTGTCAGGAGAGAGGTAAGTGCATTTGTTTCTGGTGACTAGCTTAATCCCATGACTCACTAGCTCTAAATAATGTGCATTTTAGAAGTGACAAATACCTCTTTACATCCCATTACTGAACAGTAAATTTCCATGGGAATAACATAGGGATTAAATAAAGAGACGGGGCATCAGAAAGAACACAGTATATGGTTCAGAAGTCGGCAAGACAGCCAGAAAACACAGATGTACTATGAATTTCTGTAGCAATTTTCACTTGTGGTCATGTTACATTTTCATACAGAGCTGACTTTTATAACTAAGTTCTGAAAAAAACAATGGATCTTCTACAGACAATTTCAAAATTCATATCAGGTATAAATTCTCATTTTCATTAAGCAAGGTAGTTGGCTAGGTACCATACTACAAGTTCAGCAAAATTTTGTTTTCAACAGTCTTTATAATTTAAATAGGTATTTTTTATGTGGGGTTGTGTTTTTCTGAAATCTTTTATAATAAACATTGTCCTGCTTCTCCTTGGTCTTTCTCAAGCATGGAAATAATGAGATAGGGACTGATTTCATTTTAACTGGCCTTTTTTTTTCTCTTTTAATGTTTTATGTATATGTTCTCTGCTGAGTAAATCATACATGGAATGTTTACAATGTTTTCTTTAGCCATTTATACATATACAGGTATTTTGTTTAATCACTTATTTATTTTTGTTACTAACAATAAAAACCAAGTACTCACACATTTTAAGAAAGTGTTCTACTTGAACTAATCCAACCACAGGTACCTTAGCAGACAATAAAAAAAGGTATCTACTTCATTTCCCTTAAACTCACCCACCCAAACCCTTTAAGTTTATAGCATACAAAATTGTACATTAGACACATTGGCATGCTTTTAGGGATTAACCGATAAATAATATAGAGGAAAAAAGAAGGCAGAAGTAGGTTACTTCCAGTCACTGCAATTGTGAAAACATCTACAAAGAACATGGGGAAATTGGAAGGATTTTTTTTTATGTATATAGATGTTTTCCTACAGGTATGTCTGTCAACACAAGCTTGCAGTGCCTGCGGAACTCATAATAGGGTGTTGAATCCCCGAGGACTGAAGTTTCAGATGCTTATTAGCTTGCCATGTGTGTGTTGGTAATTGAACCTGAAATTCCTCCTGCCACAGAATAACCAAAACACTAAATCTACAGAAGAGAATATATTAAAATCAGCAAAGGAAAAAGACCAAGTAACAGATAGAGGTAGACCTATCAGAATCACAGCTGACTTCTCAAAAGAGACTATGAAAGCCAGAAAGACCTGGGCAGATGTTATGCAGACACTAAGATACCACAGATGCCAACCAAGTCTACTATCC